>NC_052147.1:203153893-203836809 GCF_902713615.1 Scyliorhinus canicula
CCCTGCATGCGGCCGTGACACTGCATCGCACGGTCCGGTCGTCTGCCCGGGGGGGGGGCACACTCACCTGAGGCGTAAGTTCTATCACCCCTCACACACCCACTGGTGCTCACCTCACACTGCACCTCTGCACGCATCGGACAGAGCACAAAGGCAGCTTCTGACGGTGTGAAAGTAATTTTAATAACAAATAGTTTATACATGTGCCCGAGCCCCTATAACTAATCTGTGCTCCGCACGCGTGCCAACTTACTCAGTGTCTAATTGGTTGGCCTTACGGGCCCTTTGACTACGTCTAGGTGGTTCCCTAGACAGTACAGCAGAACTGGAGGTGGACTCCTGTGATTCCTGCCCTGTGACTAGGGACCCCTTTGATGGCCGTTTCCTGGGTCGGCCCGGCCTATTTGGGCCAGGCTGCGGCTCGGGCGACTGGGATGGCGAGCTGCCAGCCTGTCCTTCCTGTTGCCCACCAAATGCACCTGGGACGTAAGGGGGGAGTCCGAGGTGTCGCTGTGTTCCTGGGCCTCCCCTACAGAGGGACCCGGAACGGGCCCCAGCACCTCCTCCTCCCTTGGGGTGCCCGATGGCCCCTGGGCCTCTACATGGGTCAGGGATGCGAACGGACCGAGCGTCCAACGCCCCCCCAACACCTGGTGCTACCAGTCCAGGAGGCCCGCCCTGGTATCAACAAGGGCCTGCAAGTTTGCAGCCATGGAGCTCAGAGAGTTGGCCATCACTGTCTGTGTCTGGGCGACGCCGGCCAGCACCTGGGCAATGGCACCGATGCCCTCAGCGATGGCCTGCAGAGACTGGCCCATGGCCTGCTGGGACTGGGCCACGGCATTGAGAGCCTCTGCGATCTGCTGCTGGCTCTGGCTCATGGCTTCCTGTGAGAGGGCAGTCACGTCCTGGGCCACGGACGCCGCCCGCACGGAACGACCCAGCCCTTGCATACTGCACCCCATGTCTGACACCGTCGCACCCATTGCCTCCACCACGGACGCCACCCATGTGGTTTTGGCCTGGGTGGCACGCATGACCGGCACCACTCCCTGCTCCTGCACACGGGTGGATTCCTCCACCTGCGTCTGCAGCTGCCGCAAGCCGGCCGTCACCCTCTTCGATCGTCCCTTGGTGGATCGACGTTTGGTCCTGCAATACACAATACAGGATGCGTGGTTTGACACGCAGACAGGAATATAGGGGAAGGGGGGATATGGGGGAAGGTGAATATGGGGGAAGAGGGAAAGTGGGGGGTCTCACTTGGTGGTGCGCCCCCGACCTCTGCATCCGCAATCTCCTGGTCCTCGGGTCCACCTGCAAGTTCCAGGGTCCTCTCCTCATGGATGGTGAGTGGTCGCAGTTCAGATGGACCCCCTCCTGTCCTCTCACGCTCCCGGTTGTTGTGAGCGCGGTTCTCCTGTGGGGGGCAGGCGGGTGACAGGGATAAAGGGCAACAGTGTTCGGCAGACATATACATGCGGACCTGCGGTTGTGTGTATGTTGGCAGAGGTTCACAACCCATCCTGACAATGCAGCCTGCATGGGTGGGTGTAGCCATGTCGGTTGCACCTAGGACTGTGCCACACATCGGAGGGGGGGGGGGGGGCGGGGGGGGGGGGTGGTACTCACACTGGCTGCCCTGACAAGGTCATTGATCTTCTTGTGACACTGAACGCCTGTCCTTGCTGTCACGGCCATGGCACTGACGGCCTCTGCCACCTCCCTCCACAGGCGCCTGCTGAGGCGTGGTGCGATCCTGTGGCCATGTCCAGGGTACAGGGCCTCCCTCCTCTGCTCCACTGTGTCCCCGGGGGGGGGGTATTTTAAGCTGCGACGCTGCGTGCGTCCGTGACGGGCGACACCGTCGCGAATGGCATCAGGCCGCTGCTAGCCCATTCCGGGCCGGAGAATTCGTGACGGTTCGGGGGGCCGGACGCCAGTGTGATTTGAGCCGTTTTTGCCGCTGGGTTTGGGTCATCGCATCGATTCACGGTGAATCCCGCCCACTATGATTTTTGAGTCCATTATTAAAGATGAGATTTGTCAGACATGGGGCGGGATTCTTCCCTACCTGGCGGGGCGGGGGGTCCCGGCGTAGCGGTGTTGCGCCAACCATTCCGGCGTCGGGCCTCCCCAAAGGTGCGGTATTCTCCGCACCTTTAGGGGCCAAACCCTCACATTGAGGGTTGGAGTGGTTGGCACAACGCCGACTGGCGGCAAAACTGGCACAACGGCGTTTGGCGCCCGGCGCCGGGGCTGGCCGAAAGGCCTTCGCCAGTTCGCGCATGCGCCGTTCTGTCAGCTGCTGCTGACGTCACCACCGGTGCATGTGCACTGGGGGATTTTCTACCGCCTCCGCCATGGTGGAGGCCGTGGCGGCGGCGGAAGAAAAAGAGTGCCCCCACAGCACTGGCCCGCCCGCCGATCGGTGGGCCCAAATCGTGGGCCTGGCCACCATGGGCCACCCCCCGGGGTCCGATCACCCCGCACCCCCCGGGGCCCGCTCGCGCCGTCGATCCCGCCGCCACCAGAGGTGGTTCAAACCACGGCGGCAGGAGAGGCCTCCCAGCCGCAGGACGTTGGCCCATCGCGGGCCGGAGAATCACCGCAGGGGGCTCGCCGATCGGCTGGTGGTGTTTCCCGCCCCCGCCAATTCCCGGGTGGCGGAGAATTTCTGCCACGGCGGGGGCAGGATTTTCGGCGGCCCCGGGCGATTCTCCGACACAGCGGGGGGCCGGAGAATTTCGCCCATGACCTCCCGTTGAAGCTGTGCTGACTCAGTCCTATTTTATCATGCAATTACAAGTATTCTGTAATCTCATCTTTAATAATGGACTCTAAAATTTTAGTGTTCCCACTTGCAAAGATCTGTGGATCTGTATGCCCAGAACTCTCTGACTTTCTATATTCCCAAGAGTTTTGCCATTGTATATTTCCCTTCTCTGTTGGACCTACCAAAATGTATTACCTCTTATTTGTCCGGATTAAACTCCATTTGCCATTTCTCTGCCCAAGTGTCCAACCTATCTATGTCCTACTGTATCCTGTGACAATCCTCAACACGACAGTGGCATTGTGGTTAGCACAATTGCTTCACAGCTCCAGGGCCGCAGGTTCAATTCTCGGCTTGGGTGACTGTCTGTGTGGAGTCTGCACGTTCTCCCCGTGTCTGCGTGGGTTTCCTCCGGGTGCTCCGGTTTCCTCCCACAGTCCAAAGATGTGCAGGTTAGGTGGACTGGCCATGCTAAATTGCCTTTAATATCCAAAAAGGCCATGCTAAATTGCCCTTAGTGTCCAAAATTGCCCTTAGTGTTGGGTGGGGTTACTGGGTTATGGGGATAGGGTGGAAGTGTGGTCTTGGGTAGGGTGCACTTTCCAAGAGCCGGTGCAGACTCGATGGGCTGAATGGCCTCCTTCTGCACTGTAAATGTTATGAGATACCTGCCACTCCACCAATCTTGGTGTCATCCGCAAACTTACAAGACCAGCAACATTTTTCTCCAAATTGTTTATATATACTACAAACAACAGAGGCCCCAGCACCGATCCCTGTCTGCCATCAGGACCTTGTCAAAGGCTTTATTCAAGTCCATGTAAACAAATTCAACCGCCCTCCCATCATCAATCTTTGTCATCTCCTCAAAATTTGCAGAACTGTCTCACAAACTAGTGAAGCAACAGCCTGACATCGAACATAGAACAGTACAGCACGGTACAGGCCCGAAGCCCACGATGTTGTGCCGACCATTTATCCGAATCTAACATCAACCTAACCTACACCCCTTCAATTTACTGCTGTCCATGTGCCTGTCTAAGAGTCGCTTAAATGTCCCTAATGACTCTGACTCCACCACCTCTTCTGGCAGTGCATTCCACACACCCACCACTCTGTGTAAAGAACCTAACTCTGACATCTCCCCAATACCTTCCTCCAATCACCTTAAAATTATGTCCCCTCGTGACAGCCATTTCCACCCTGGGGAAAAGTCTCTGGCTATCCACTCTATCCATGCCTCTCATCACCTTGTACACCTATCAAGTCACCTCTCTGCCTTCTTCGCTCCAGTGAGAAAAGCCCCAGCTCCCTCAACCTTTCTTCATAAGACATGCCCTCCTGTCCAGGCTGGTAAAGCTCCTCTGAATCCTCTCCAAAGCATCCACATCCTTCCTATAATGAGGCGGCCAGAACTGGACACAATATTCCAAGTGTGGTCTAACTAGAGATTTATAAAGCTGCAGCAAAACCTCAAGGCTCTTAAACTCAATCCCCCTGTTAATGAAAGCCAACACACCAGATGCCTTCTTAACAACCCTATCAACCTGTGTGGCAACTTTGAGGGATCTATGAACATGGACCCCAAGATCCCTGTTCCTCCACACTTCCAAGAATCCTGCCTTTAACCCTGTATTCAGCATTCAAATTCGATCTTCCAAAATTAATCACTTCACAGTTATCAAGGTTGAACTCCATCTGCCACTTCTCAGCCCAGCTCTGCATCCTGTCGATGTCCTGTTGTAACTTGCAACAGCCCTCAACACTATCTACAACTCCACCAACCTTTGTGTCATCGGTAAACTTACTAACCCACCCTTCCACTTCCTCATCCAAGTCATTTATAAAAACCACAAAGAGCAGAGGCCCCAGAACAGATCCTTGCGGGACACCACTGGTCACTGACCTCCAGGCGGAATACTTTCCATCCACCACCACTCGCTGTCTTCTTTCGGCCAGCCAATTCTGTATCTAGACAACCAAATTTCCCTGTATCCCATGGCCCCAAACTTTCTGAATGAGCCTATCATGGGGAACCTTATCAAATGCCTAGCTGAAATCCATATACACCACACCCACTGCCTGACCTTAATCAATGTGTCTCGTCACATCCTCAAAGAATTCAATGAGGCTTGTGAGGCAAGACCTGCCCCTCACAAAGCCATGCTGACTATCTTTAATCAAGTCCAATATGGCCTCCCCCCTAGTCGGCCTATCTACATATTGAGTCAGGAATCCTTCCTGGTACACGCCTGACAAAATCTGCTCCATCCAAACCATTTGCACTAAGGATGTTCCAGTCAATATTAGGGAAGTTGAAGTCACCCATGACAACAACTTTACTTCTGCACTTTTCCAAGATCTGCCGCCCAATCTGTTCCTCTATCTCTCTGCTGCTATTGGGGGTTCTATAGAAAACTCCCAATTAAGTGACTGCTCCTTTCTTGTTTCTGACTTCCACCCATACTGCCTCAGTAGACAAACCCTCCTCAACCTGAGTCATACTCACAAAATCATACCTTGCAGATAGCATCCTAGACACCACTATCCTTGGGTATGTACAGTCCCACTATCCGAAAGACCCAGTTGAGTCGATGGCACAGTGGTATACAGTCGGGAAGGAGTTGCCTTGGGAACCCTCAACCCCGTGAAGTCTCATGGTGTCGGGTCAAACGTGGGCAATGAAACCTCCTGCTGATTACCACATACTGTCCACTGCCAGTTGATGAATCAGTATGACTCCATGTTGAACACCACTTGGAGGAAGCAGTGAGGGTGGCAAAGGCACAGAATGTACTCTGGGTGGTGGACTTCAATTTTCATCACCAAGAGTGGTTCAGTAGCACCACTACTGACCAAGCTGGCCGAGTCCTAAAGGACATAACTGCTAGATTGGGTGTGCAATAGGTGGTAAAGGAACCAACAAGAGGGAAGAATATACTACCCCATCCTCAGTAATCTGCCTGTCACAGTTGCTTCTATCCATGACCGTATCAGTAGGAGTGACCACCGCACAATCCTTGTGAAGGTGAAGTCCCATCTTCACATTGAGGATACCCTCTATCGTGTTGTGTGGCACTACCATCATGATAAATGGGATAGATTCAGAACAGATATGGCAACGCAAGACTTGGCATCCATGAGGCACTGTGGGCGATCAGCAACAGCAAATTGGACTCAACCACAATCTGTAACCTCATTGCCCGGCATATCCCCCACTCTACCATCACCAACAAGCCAGGTGTCCCACACTAAATCAATAAAGTGTGCAGGAGGGAATGCCAAGAGCAGCAACAGGCACACCAAAAAATTAGGAATGGCAGGGCTATCGTGATAGGGGACTCAATCGTAAGGGGAAAAGACAGGCGGTTCTGCGGACGCAATCGAGACTCTAGGATGGTATGTTGCCTCCCTGGTGCAAGGGTCAAGGATGACTTGGAGCGGTTGCAGTACATTCTGGGCGGGGGGGGGGGGGGGGGGGGGGGAGGGTGAGGGTGAACAGCCCGCTGTTGTGGTGCACATAGGCACCAACAATATAGGTAAAAAACGGGACGAGGTCCTACAAGCTGAATACAGGGAGTTAGGAGTTAAAGGAGTAGGACCTCAAAGGTAGTAATCCCAGGATTGCTACCTGTGCCACGAGCTAGTCAGAGTCGGAATGTCAGGATAGATAGGATGAATGCGTGGCTCGAGAGATGGTGCAAGAGGGAGGGATTCAAATTCCTGGGGCATTGGAACTGGTTCTGGGGGAGGTGGGACCTGGGCAGGACTGGAACCGATGTCCTGGGGGCATATTTGCTAGAGCTGTTGGGGAGGGTTTAAACTAATGTGGCAGGGGGATGGTAACCGATGCAGGAAGTTGGAAGGTAGTAAAACACGGACAGAAGCAAAAGGTAGTAAGGGGGAAAGTGTAAGGCAGAGAAGCCATAGTCAAAAATCAAAAAGGGCGACAGTAATACTAAAAGGAATAAAACGGGAAGTAAAAACATAAATGGTAAGCGACGCGGCAGGTTGTTACATGAAGATATGCGCTCAACGACAAGGAAAATTAGGAGAAAAGTTAAGAGGAAATATAATTTAGGAGAGGTTACTGATCGAGGTGTTAAGGTTCAAAGCAGAGGTATAAAAGCCAACATAAAAGTGTACTTTACCTGAACGCTCGTAGCATTCGGAATAAGGTAAATGGGTTGATGGCGCAAATCATCGTGAATGACTATGATTTAGTGGCCCTTACTGAAACATGGTTAAACGATGGTCACGACTGGGAGTTAAATATCTGAGGGTATCAAACTATTTGGAAGGACAGAGTGGATGGTTAGGGAGGTGGTGCAGCTCTGTTATTTAAGGATAACATCCGGGCAATAGTAAGGGATGACATCGGTGCTATGGAGGAGAGGGTTGAATCCATTTGGGTGGAAATCAGGAATAGTAAGGCGAAAAAGTCACTAATAGGAGTAGTCTATAGGCCACCAAATAGTAATATTATGGTGGGGCAGGCTATAAACAAAGAAATAACTGATGCATGTGGAAATGGTACAGTAGTTATCATGGGGGATTTTAATCTAAATGTCGATTGGTTTAACCATGTCGGTCAAGGCAGCTTTGAGGAGGAGTTTATAGGATGTATCCACAATAGTTTCCCAGAACAGTATGTAATGGAACCTACGAGGGAACAAGCGGTCCTAGATCTGGTCCTGTATAATGAGACAGGGTTGATTAATGATCTCATAGTTAGGGATCCTCTCGGAAGGAGCGATCACAATATGGTGGAATTTAAAATACAGATGGAGGGTGAGAAGGTAAAATCAAACACTAGTGTTTTGTGCTTAAACAATGGAGATTACAATGCAATGAGAGAAGAGCTAGCTAAGGTAGACTGGGAGCAAAGACTTGATGGTGAAACAGTTGAGGAACAGTGGAGGAGAAACTTCCAAGGGATTTTTCACAGTGCTCAGCAAAGGTTTATACCAACAAAAAGGAAGGACGGTTAGAAAGGAAAAATCGACCGTGGATATCTTAGGAAATAAGGGAGAGTATCAAATTGAAGGAAAAAGCATACAAAGTGGCAAAGATTAGTGGGAGACTAGAGGACTGGGAAATCTTTAGTGGCAACAGAAAGCTACTAAAAAAGCTATAAAGAAGAGTAAGATAGATTATGAGAATAAACTTGCTCAGAATATAAGAACAGACAGTAAAAGTTTCTACATGTATATAAAACAAAAAAGAGTGGCTAAGGTAAGGTAAAGTCTTTTAGAGGATGAGGAGGGAGATTTAATAATGGGAGGTGAGGAAATGGCTGAGGAACTGAACAGGTTTTTTGCATTGGTCTTCACAGTGGGAGACACAAATAACATGCCAGTGACTGATAGAAATGAGGCTATGACAGGTGAGGACCTTGAGATGATTGTTATCACTAAGGAGGTAGTGATGGGCAAGCTAATGGGGCTAAAGGTAGACAAGTCTCCTGGCCCTGATGGAATGCATCCCAGAGTGCTAAAAGAGATGGCTCGGGAAATTGCAAATGCACTAATAATAATTTACCAAAAATCACTGGACTCTGGCCTGGTCCCGGCGGATTGGAAATTAGCAAATGTGACACCACTGTTTAAAAAAGGAGGTAGGCAGAAAGCGGGTAATTATAGGCCAGTGAGGTTAACTTCGGTAGTAGGGACGATGCTGGAATCTATCATCAAGGAAGAAATAGTGAGGCATCTGGATGGAAATAGTCCCATTAGGCAGACCCAGCATGGGTTCATAAAGGGCAGGTCATGCTTAATTAATTTAGTGGAATATTTTGAGGACATTGCCGGAGCAGTAGATAATGGGGAGGCAATGGATGTGGTATATCCGGATTTCCAGAAAGCCTTTGACAAGGTGCCACACAAAAGGTTGCTGCATAAGGTAAAGCTGCATGGATAGAGGATTGGCTAATTAATAGAAAGCAAAGAGTGGGGATTAATGGGTGTTTCTCTGGTTGGCGATCAGTAGCTAGTGGTGTCCCTCAAGGATCAGTGTTGGGCCCACAATTGTTCACAATTTACATAGATGATTTCGAGTTGGGGACCAAGGGCAATGTGTCCAAGGTTGCTGCTGGCAGGGTCAGGAAGGAGCTGGTGTGGGCCGGGGGGGACAGAGGTGAGGTGTTGTCGCTGTGGGGACTGGGTCGGGCGGGGGGTGCTGGCCTGGGGCGGGCAGTCGACGGGCTATGGCTAGTCGACGGAGGAGGGGGAGGGGGGCGGGACGCCCTTTGATCCGGTTGGTCACCTGGAATGTGAGAGGACTGAATTGGCCGGTGATGCGGTCTAGGTTACTTGCTCATCTGAGGGGGCTAAAGGCAGATGTGGCAATGCTTCAGGAGACCCACCTGAAGGTGGCGGACCAGGTCTGTCTGAGGAAGGGGTGGGTGGGGCAGGTTTTCCACTCCGGGTTGGATGTGAAGAACCGGGGAGTGGCGTTTCTGGTGGGGAAAAATGTGTTGTTTGAGGCATCTGAGGTGGTGGCGGATAAGGGGGGTAGGTTTGTTATGGTAAGGGGCAGGCTACAGGGAGAGAAGGTGGTACTTGCTAGTGTGTATGCCCCAAATTGGGATGATGCGGGCTTTATGACGCGTATGCTGGGACGTGTCCCGGATCTAGAGGCGGGAGGTCTGATTATGGGGGGGGACTTCAATACGGTGTTGGATCCGTCACTGGATCGGTCCAGTTCAAGGACGGGTAGGAGGCCGGTGGCGGCCAAGGTGCTGAGGGGGTTTATGGACCAGATGGGTGGGGTGGATCCATGGAGGTTTGTGAGGCCGAGGGCACAGGAGTACTCTTTCTTCTCCCACGTACATACGGTTTATTCTCGGATAGACTTCTTCGTGGTGAGTAGGGGACTGATTCCGAGAGTGGAGGAGGCCGAATATTCGGCCATTGCAATCTCCGACCACGCTCCGCATTGGATGGAGTTGGAGATGGGGGAGGTGTGGGACCAGCGCCCGTTGTGGCGGTTGGATGTGGGGTTGTTGGCGGAGGAGGAGGTGTGCAGGAGGGTCCGGGCAAGTATTGAGGTGTACCTCGAGGTGAATGATACGGGGGAGGTTCAGGTGGGGACGGTCTGGGAAGCCCTGAAGGCAGTGATTTGTGGGGAGCTGATATCCATCCGGGCACACAGGGAGAGGAGCGAGAGGAGTGAGAGGGATAGACTGGTGGGGAAGATGCTGGAGGTAGATAGGAGGTACGCGGAGGCACCAGAGGAGGGATTGTTGGGGGAGAGGCGCAGCCTACAGGCTAAATTTGATTTGTTGACCACTAGAAAGGCGGAGGCACAGTGGAGGAAGGCACAAGGGGCAGTGTATGAACATGGTGAAAGGGCGGGTAGGATACTGGCTCATCAGCTCCGCAAGCGGGATGCGGCTAGGGAAATTGCTAGAGTGAGAGATAAGAGTGGGAATGTGGTGCGGAAGGGGGTAGAGGTGAATGAGGTCTTCAAGGAATTTTATGGGGAACTGTACCGGTCGGAGCCAACGGTGGAGAGGAGGGGAATGGAGAGTTTGCTCGATGGGTTACCTTTCCCGAAGGTGCAGGAGGAGCAGGTGGAGGGGTTGGGGGCGCCGATTGAGCTGGAGGAGCTGGTTAAGGGGATTGGGCAGATGCAATCAGGGAAGGCGCCGGGGCCGGATGGGTTCCCGGTGGAGTTTTATAAAATGTTTGTGGACCTAGTGGGCCCCTTGCTGGTGCGGACACTTAATGAGGCGTGGGAAGGGGGGACTTTGCCCCCGATGATGTCGCAGGCGCTGATTTCTTTAATCATAAAGAGGGACAAGGACCCCCAGCAGTGTGGTTCATACAGGCCCATATCTCTCCTTAATGTGGATGCCAAGGTGTTGGCAAAGATCCTGGCCACCAGGATAGAGGACTGTGTGCCAGGGGTTGTACACGAGGACCAGAATGGTTTTGTTAAGGGAAGGCAGCTGAACACGAATGTGAGGAGGTTGTTGAATGTCATCATGATGCCGGCGATTGAGGGGGAGGCTGAGATAGTGGTGGCGCTGGATGCGGAGAAGGCCTTCGATAGAGTGGAGTGGGGGTACTTATGGGAGGTGTTGGGGAGGTTTGGATTTGGTGAAGGGTTTATTAGATGGGTGAGGCTGCTATATGAGGCCCCAATGGCATGTGTGGCCACGAATGGGAGGAGGTCGGAGTACTTCCGGCTTTACCGAGGGACCAGGAAGAGGGAATTGGTAGGCTCCCGCTTAGGAGGGCAGGGGAGAGTTTTAGGTACCTGTGGGTGCAGGTGGCCAGGGACTGGGGGACTCTTCACAAGCATAATTTCACCAGGCTTGTGGATCAGATGGAGGAGGAGTTCAAGAGGTGGGACATGCTGCCATTGACGTTGGCGGGGAGGGTGCAGTCCGTCAAAATGACGGTGCTTCCGAGGTTTTTGTTCCACTTTCAGTGCCTGCCCATCTTAGTATAAATAGAACAGTACAAATAGAACAGTACAGCACAGAACAGGCCCTTCGGCCCTCGATGTTGTGCCGAGCAATGATCACCCTACTTAAACCCACGTAACCCGTATACCCGTAAACCAACAATCCCCCCATTAACCTTACACTACGGGCAATTTAGCATGGCCAATCCACCTAACCCGCACATCTTTGGACTGTGGGAGGAAACCGGAGCACCCGGAGGAAACCCACGCACACACGGGGAGGACGTGCAGACTCCACACAGACAGTGACCCAGCCGGGAATCGAACCTGGGACCCTGGAGCTGTGAAGCATTGATGCTAACCACCATGCTACCGTGAGGCCCCAGGGCCTTCTTTAGGAGGGTGACTAGCAATATTTTGAGCTTTGTGTGGGCACGTGGGACTCCGAAAGTGAAGAGGGTTTTCCTGGAGCGAGGGAGGGATAGAGGCGGGCTGGCGCTGCCCAACCTTTTGGGGTACTATTGGGTGGCCAATGTGTCAATGCTGCGTAAATGGGCAATGGGGGGGGGGGGGGGCGTGGAAAAGAATGGAGATGGCGTCTTGTAGAGGTACGAGCCAGGGTGCCCTGGTAACGGCGCCGTTGCCGCTCTCTCTTAAGAGGTATACCACGAGCCCGGTGGTGGCGGCGACCCTAAGAATCTTGGGACAGTGGAGACGGCATAGGGGGTAACAGGGGGCTCGATGGAGGCTCCATTAGGTGGAAACCATCGGTTCATCCCGGGGAACACTGATGGGGGATTTAGGGGGTGGCAAAGGGTGGGCATCAGTAAATTGAGGGACCTGTTTATTGGCGGGAGGTTTGCGGGCCTGGGGGAACTGGAAGATAAATTTGGGCTCCCCCAAGGGAACATGTTCAGATACTTGCAGGTAAAGGCGTTTGCTAGGCGACAGGTGGAGGAATTTCCTTTGCTGCCCTCGCGGGGGGCGATGGACAGAGTGCTTTCGGGGGTGTGGGTCAGAGAGGGGAAGGTGTCTGACATTTATAAGGTAATGCAGGAGGTGAAGGAGGCATCAGTGGAGGAGCTGAACGCTAAATGGGAGGGGGAACTAGGGGAGCAGATAGAGGATGGGACTTGGGCGGATGCCTTGGAGAGAGTCAACTCTTCCTCTTCATGTGCGAGGCTTAGTCTCATCCAATTTAAGGTGCTGCATCGGGCCCATATGTCTGTGACTCGGATGAGTAGGTTCTTTGGGGGTGAGGACAGGTGCACCAGGTGTTCGGGGAGCCCAGCGAATCATGCCCACATGTTCTGGACATGCCCGGCACTGGAAGAATTCTGGAAGGGGGTGGCGGGGACTGTGTCGAGGGTGGTTGGATCCAGAGTCAAACCAGGTTGGGGACTCGCGATTTTTGGAGTTGCGGCGGAGCCGGGAGTGCAGGAGGCGAAAGAGGCCGGTGTCCTGGCCTTTGCGTCCCTAGTAGCCCGGCGGAGGATCTTGATGCAGTGGAAAGATGCGAGGCCCCCAAGTATGGAGACCTGGATCAGTGACATGGCGGGATTTATAAAATTGGAGAGGGTCAAATTTGCCCTGAGAGGATCAGTAGAAGGGTTCTATAAACGGTGGCAGCCTTTTCTGGACTTTCTGGCTCAAAGATAGGTATCTTGGTCAATAGCAGCAGCAACCCTGGGGGGGGGGGGAAGGGGGGTGTTCTTTATTATTGTTTCTATTGTTTCTATTTTTTCTATGGTTATTTAACTTAATATTGTGTTAATTTAAGTTGTTAATATGTTTTGTTGTTCATTGAGGATGGGCGAATGTTTAAGACTGTTATCATTATTGTTATTGTTGGTATCTTATTGTGGTTCGTTGTTATATAAATACAAAATTTTTCAATAAAAATTATTTAAAAAAAAAGAAAAACACATGCTTATGTCTGTTTTCCATAACTTGTTTTTCTTGGAACATGTTGCTAGCCTGAAACCAGAGGCTACAGCTTGAAAGGCACCACTCCACATCAAACATGGCGGAGCAGGAGTCTCTCCTGCTCTTACCACCTGCCACTGGGCGTGTTGGAAGGTTTTTCAGATTAATCACTGTTTGGCTGAATTATGAACGCACTCTCCATGGCCATCAAATCTTGGGGTGGGATTCAAATCTGACGCTTCTGACTCAAAGGCTGGGCAACCACTCACTGTTCCAGAACACTTTCAGGTTGTTTAACTAGATATTGGACGACCAAAATGCTTGTTAGTTAACTGAAGCAGAGGGCAAAATTTTAACTGCCAAAGTGGAGTTGGGCAGGTTTGGGGAGGGGGGGTCGGGGGTTAAAACCCCACAAGGCGTCATGTGTCAGAAACCTGGCACGATCTCACCCGCTTTTGGATTTAGCAGAGGCGTGCTTGGATTCAAGCAAGAAACCTCCAAGGAAGTGTCAGGTCAGTCATTTAAATAATTTAAATATTTAATTCTGTCTGCATTCTAGCTTTTACAGTTAGTTTTCTCAAGGTACGTGGCCCTTACTAGGGTCAACAAGTTGAGGGTACAACTAGATCTCATTGATGAACAAAACAGGTTGGAAATGCTTTAAGTAAGAGCCACGTTTTGGCTTTTGCCTCCCTGGTGGCCTGGAGACGGATTCTGTTGGGATGGAGGGACTCGGAGCCTCCAAAGTAGCGTGTTTGGGTCAGCAACATGGCAGGGTTTCTTAGGCTCCAGAAAATTAAGTTCGCCTTAAGGGGTTCACTACAGGGGTTCGCTTGGAGGTGGCAGCCATTCATCGACTTCTTCAAGGAAAATTGACCATCAGCGGTGTAGGGAAGATGGGTGTGGGGGAAGAGGAGGCATGGATGTGACTAACAAGGATAGGAAATCCAAGGAAGGGAGAACCGTGGGATGGAGTAGGTACATGGACCATGGTAGTTAGGGTTTATGCTTGCGGGGGGGAGATGGGTATATTGTGGGGTTTTTGTGTGGTTTGGATCTCTTTGTTTAAAATGTTAAAATTATAAATGCCTTAATAAACTATTTTCCAAGAAAAAAAGGAAATGCTTTAACTAGTTGAACTATACAGATGCTATCTTGCCTAAGTGAAAGCCTTGTACTGACAGGACATGATCTGAAGATCAGCTTCCTCAATAAAGGGAAATCATGCTTGACAAATCTTGTGGAATTTTTTGACGATGTAACCAGTAGAGTGGGCAGAGGTGAACCAGTGGATGTTGTGTATCTGGACTTTCAAAAGGCTTTTGGCAAGGCCCAACACAAAAGATTAGTGAACAAAATTAAAGCTCATGGTATTGGGGGTAATGTATTGACGTGGATAGAGAACTGGTTGGCAGACAGGAAATGTTCCTAAGGGTTCTGCCATTTACATTATAATTCAAACCTAGATTTGATCCTCCAAAATGCATCACCTTGCATTTGTCCGGATTAGACTCCATCTGCCATGTCTGTGCCCAAGTCTCCAATCTATCTATATCCTGCTGTATGCTCTGACAATCCTCGGCAGCAGGACCAACAACTTCGTCAAACTTCGTGTCATCCGCAAACTTACTAATCAGACCACCCACACTTTCCTCCAGATCATTTATTTATTTTTTTAAATATAATTTTTATTGGAATTTTTTTTCAGAAAATATAAAACACAACGACAAACAATGAAATGCAACAAAATAACCCATAATAACTGTAACACCCCCAGACCGTATGACGCATGTATCACATCCCCCCCCCCCCCAACCCCAATGAACAACAAAAGAACTTAAAAATAAATTTAAATTAAATAAACAAACATAGTCATTGTCCGCCCCCCTCCCTACCTTTTCCTTCCCCATTCCCCCCCTCCCCCCCGGGTTGCTGCTGCTACTGTCCCCGTACCCTATCGTTGAGCCAGAAAGTCGAGGAAAGGTTGCCACCGCCTAAAGAACCCTTGTACCGACCCTCTCAGGGTGAATTTGACCTTCTCTAGCTTAATGAAACCCGCCATGTCATTGATCCAGGTCCTCACGCTTGGGGGCCTCGCATCCTTCCATTGTAGCAAGGTCCTTCGCCGGGCTACTAGGGACGCAAAGGCCAGCACCCCGGCCTCTTTCGCCTCCTGCACTCCCAGCTCCACCCCAACCCCAAAAATCGCGAGTCCCCGTCCTGGCTTGACCCTGGATCCCACCACCCTCTACACCGTCTTCGCCACCCCCTTCCAGAACTCCTCCAGTGCCGGGCATGCCCAAAACATATGGGCATGGTTCGCTGGACTCCCCGAGCACCTGACACACCTGTCTTCACCCCCAAAGAACCTACTCATCCTCGTCCCAGTCATGTGGGCCCGGTGCAGCACCTTGAATTGGATGAGGCTAAGCCGCGCACACGAGGAGGAAGAATTAACCCTCTCCAGGGCATCAGCCCATGTCCCGTCTTCGATCTGTTCCCCCAGTTCCCCCTCCCACTTAGCTTTCAGCTCCTCTACTGACGCCTCCTCCGCCTCCTGCATAACCTTGTAGATATCAGATATCTTCCCCTCTCCGACCCAGACCCCCGAAAGCACCCTGTCGCTCACCCCCCTCGCGGGAAGCGAAGGGAATCCCTCCACCTGCCGCCTAGCAAATGCCTTTACCTGCAGATACCTGAACATGTTCCCCGGGGGGGAGCCCAAATTTCTCCTCCAACTCCCCCAGGCTCGCAAACCTCCCATCAATAAACAGGTCCCTCAGCTGTCTGATGCCCGCTCTATGCCAACCCTGAAATCCCCCATCAATGTTCCCCGGGACAAACCTATGGTTCCCCCTTAACGGAGCCTCCATCGAGCCCCCCACTTCTCCCCTATGTCGCCTCCACTGCCCCCAAATCTTGAGGGTAGCCGCCACCACCGGACTCGTGGTATACCTCGTAGGAGGGAGCGGCCACGGCGCCGTTACCAGGGCCCCCAGGCTTGTATCTCCACAGGACACCCTCTCCATCCGTTTCCATGCTCTCCAGATCATTTATATGGATGAAATACAACAGAGGTCCCAGCACTGATCCTTGGAGAACACCAATAGTTTCAGATCCCCGCTGAGTCACTGACTGTGCGGAGTCTGCACGTTCTCCCAGTGTCTGCATGGGTTTCCTCCGAGTGCTCCGGTTTCCTCCCAAAGACGTGCAGGTCAGGTGGATTGGCCATGATAAATTGCCCTTAGTGACCAAAAAGTTTAGGAGGGATAATTGGGTTACGGGGACAGGTTGGAAGTGTGGGCTTAAGCGGGTCGGTGCAGACTCGATGGGCCGAATGGCCTCCTTCTGCACTGTATGTTCTATGTATCCATCTAGACAGCCCATCCCGAATCCCATGCGATTTTAGTTTTTGTACCTGTCTGTCATGTGGGACCTTATCAAACGCCTAACTAAATTCCATATAAACTACATCCACAGCCCTTCCCCCATCAAATTTCTTTGTCACCTCTTCAAAAACTCAATCAAGGTGGCGAGACAGGACCTTCCCAGTACAAAACCATGCGGCCTGTCACTAACATGTCCATTTTCCTCCAAATGTGCACACATCCTGTCCCTCAGTATCTTTTCCAAACGTTTCCCCACCACTGATGTCAGACTCACCGCCATATAATGTGCTGGATTGACCCTGCTTCCTTTCTTGAACAAGGGATTAACATTGGCTATTCGCCAGTCCTCTGGAACTTCACCTATGGGCAAAGAGGCTGTGAAGATATCTGTTAAGGCCCCAGCCTCCCGCAGTATCCTGGGATAGATCCCATCTGGCCCCGGGGAATTGTCTGCCTTAATGAAACTTAGGATACTCAACACTTGCTCCCTTGTTATATTGATGTTCTCAAGAGAGTTCACACACCTATCCCTGACTTCAACATTCGCCATGTCCTTCCTTCTCCCTGGTGAATACCGATACAAAATATTCATTAAGAATTTCACCCACTTCTTGGGTTCCACGCAAAACTTCCCTCCATTGTCCTGAAGTGGGCCTACTCTTTCTCGTGCTACCCTCTTGTTCCTAATATATGCATAAAAGGCCTTGTGACTCTCATTGACCATGTTTGCTAAAGTCTTTCATGGCCCCTTTTAACTCTCCTAATTCCACGTTTAAGTTCCTTCCTACTTTTACTGTACTCCTCAAGGACTTTGTCAGTTTTTAGATGCCTATACCTATCGTACGCTTCCTTTTTCCTTTTGACTTAGCCTACAATTTCCCTTGTCATGCATGGTTCTCAAATTCTGCCATTTCTATCCTTCATTTTTGTGGGAACATGCTTGTCCTGCACTTCAATCTTTAAAAGCCTCCCACATGTCAGAGTGGATTTTCCCTCAAATTGCCGCTCCCAATCCACATTTCCCACTTCCTGTCTAATTTGTATGTAATTGGCCCTCGCCCAATTCAGCAACCTCACCAGCGGGCTACTCTTGTCCTCATCCATGACTACTCAAAATCTTATGGAATTATGATCTCTGAGCCCAAAATGCTCCCCCACTGAAACTTCAATCACCTGGCCTTGGTCATTCGCCAAGCCCCCTTTCTGGTTGGATTGTCAACATACTGGGCGGTATTCCCCCCCCCCCCCCCCCCCGCCGGGTGGGAGAATCGCCGGGGCGCTGCGCGAATTGCGTCACCCCGCACGCAATTCTCCCACCCCCCTGAAACCAGCGCCGCGCGAATCACGCCGGGCCGCTCGGAGAATCGCCACAAATGGCGAGCGGCGATTCTCTGGCCCAGATGGGCCGAGCGGCCGCTTGTAAATGGCCTAGTCCCACCGGGGCCGTCCACACCTGGTCGCTGCCGGCGGGTACTCGTCGCAAAGGCTTCGGGGGTGGTGGCCTGTGAGGGGGGCTCCGTTCCCGGAGTGGCCTGGCCTGGTACGCAATCAGGACCAACCGATTGGCGGGCCGGCCTCTCTGTCGGCGGGCCTCCTTTCCTCCGCCGGCGAGCCTGGATCCATCTGCCATGTTTGTGCAGGGCGGCCTGGGGGAGGACGGCCACCGCACTAGCCCAACTGCGCATGCGCAGGATCCAAGGTGCCGTGTCTTTTACGCGGCGCCGGGTCTCTGACGCTACGCCGTGGCCCCGGCCCCGTAAATCGCGCGATGCCCCTGCTAGCCCCACGGAGGGGGGAGAATAGAGGTCTGGGAACGGGCGCAATGCCGGAGTAAAATACTCTGGTTTTTACTCCGGCGTCGGCACTTAGACTCCCGTTGGGAGAATCCCGCCCACTGTCTCAAAATGCCCTCCTGGACACATCTAATAAATTGCTCTCCATCCGAGTCCTGGCTGTAAGGGATTCCAGTCAATATGCGGGAAGTTAAAATCGCCCATCACAGCTACCCTGCTTTTTTCACACCTTTTCAGTATCTGACTACACAGCTGCTCCTCTGTCTCCTGCGGGCTGTTGGGAGGCCTAAAGTACATTTCCAACATTGTGATTTCACCCTTCTTATTCCTGAGCTCCATCCATAATACCTCGCCACAAGATCCCTCCAATATGTCCTCCCCCAACACAGCTATGATCTGATCCCTAATCAGCAATGCATCTCCCCCACCTCTTTTGTTACTCCTTCTGTCCCATCTAATACAACAATATCCCAGAACGTTAAGCTGCCAGTCCTGTACTTCCTTTAACCATGTTTCCGTAATTGTAAATTACATCATAGTTCCATGCCGTAATCCAGGTTTTCAGTTGGTCTGTTTTACCTGTTATACTTCTTGCATTAAAGAAAACGCACTCCAGACTTACAGTCCTGTTGAGCCCTGCGGCTTCCCTCTGCCGGCTCTTGCTCTGTGCTATGTTTATCTCAGTCTCACTTTTTTACCCAGTCTCTACACTTACAGGCCTGCTGTTCCAGTATTGACATGGATAGCGAACTGATTGGCAGACAGAAGGCAGAGAGTGGGATTAAACAGGTCCTTTTCAGACTGGCAGGCAGTGGCTAGTGGGGTACTGCAGGATTCAGTGCTGGGACCCCAGCTGGTTATAATATACATTAATGATTTGGTTGAAGGAATTGCATGCAATATGTCCAAATTTGCAGACGGCACTAAGCTGGGTGGTAGTGTGTGCTGTGAGGAGGATGTAAAGAGGCTGCAGGGTGATTTGGACAGGCTGGCTGAGTCAGCAAATACTTGGCAAATGCAATATAATGTGGGTCGATGTGTGGTTATCCACTTTGGTGGCAAAAACAGGAAGGCAGATTATTAATTGATTGGTGGCACTTTAGGAAAAGGGGAAGTGCAACGAGACCTGGGTGTCATGGTGGAACAGTCGATTAAGGTTAGCATGCAGTACAGTCAGGCGGTAAGGAAAATTAATGGCATGTTGGCTTTCATACCGAGAGGATTTGGGTATAGGAGTAGGGATGTCTTGCTGCAGTTATACAGGGCCTTGGTGAGGCCACACCTTGAGTATTGTGTGCAGTTTTGGTCTCCTAGTTTGAGGAAGGACGTTCTTGCTATTGAGGGTGTCCAGCGAAAGTTCACCAGACTAATTCCCGGGATAGCAGGACTAACATGAAGAAAGACTGAATCAACTGGACTTGTACTCACTGGAGTTTAAAAGAGAGAGGGGATCTCATAGAAACATATATAAAATCCTGTTGAAACGATAGGCTAGATGCGGCAAGAATATTCTCAATGTTGGGGACATCCAGAACTAGGGGGCACAGCCTAAGAATAAGAGGTGAGCCATTCAGGACTGAGATGATGAAGACCATCTTCTTTCAGAGTGTTGTGAACTTGTGGAATTCTCTACCACAGAAAGCTGTTGGGGCCAGTTCGTTGGATATATTAAAGAGGGAGCCAGACGTGGCCCTTGCGGCTAACAGGATCAAGGGGAATGGAGAGAAAGCGGGAGTGAGATACTGAATCAGCCATGATCATATTGAATGGTGGTGCAGGCTCCAAGGGCTGAATGGCCTACTCCTGCACTTATTTTCTATGTTTCACCCCCTGCACTCACAACGCCAACAAAGCCATAGCTGTGACAACAGGCCATCCCATTCCTTATAGGAGATGCCCCTTCAGGATCATGACCAGGCAGCTGTGGCATGTTAAAAAAATAAAATAAACTTCCGTGCCCTTGTCCCTTACTGTATGCATCCTCACATTGGCAATTACCAGTGCAACCAGAGGTAATACCAAACTTCCCATTGGCCCTTCAACATCAGGAACCTGTCTGACGTTCCTGAGCTTATGATTGGAAAGCAAGCCCAATCCCTGACCTTTAATTGGCTGAATCTTTGAAAATTTTAATAGGCATGTCTAAAGCAGGGCTGAGACCTGGTACTAGTCCCCGTGTCCGGTTCCTGACCCCTAATTAAAAATTCAGCCCATAGGCAGGTTAAGTGAACGGGAAACAACGTGACTGATGGGGTGAAAAGTGAGGTAGGATGAAGTTATTCACTTTGGTAGAAAGAATGGAAAAATAAAATATTTTGAATTGGTGATGAACTTTTAAATGTTGATGTTCGGAAAGACTTAGGTGTACTCAGAGAAGGAATCAAAAAAGTTAGCATGCAGGTACAGCAAACAATTAGGAAGGCAAAATGGCATATTGACTTTCACGCAAGGAGACTGACATACATGACTAAGGAAATCTTAATTTAGTTGTAATGGACTTTGGTGAGACCACACCTGCATGGCACCTCATGCAGTATGCCAATCACCGATGCTGGCTTAATAAGATTATTAACCTTTTCTGACACTATATCCATGCATTTGGGATCATAGTTTTCATGCTAACTGCCTCCAAACCTAACCACACCTATTTAGCCTGAATGGCTGGCCTCTTCCTTCCATTCACAATTAATAGCATGACCGTTTTGGCCTCACCACCTCCAAAATTACTTCCAGGGATGAAACAGAGAGCATAGGTGGTGGGGTGGGGGAGGGGGGGCGCAGACTTTCCACTTCTTCCTTCTATTCTTCTCAATCCTCCAGCCTTCAACAGTAATGTTGGATGCAGTCATTCGAAACCCCATCAGGACCCCTTAAATTGAGACCCATTAAGTCTGTAGTGCAATGGAATACTCTGCACTTGCCTGGATGAGTGCAGCTCCAACAACACTCAAGAAGCTCAACGTCATCCAGGACAAAGCAGCGAGCTTGATTGCTCCTCCTTCTACAAACATTCAAACTCTCCACCACCGATGAACAGTGGCAGCCACATGTATCATCTACAACAGGGGTGGGCAAACTTTTCCGTGCAAGGGCCACATTCAGAAATTCACAATTCACAAAGGGCCGCATAGTATATTAAGTAAAATAATTACTTCACCCGGTTATGATTCTGGGCGCCTCATATAGAACATAGAACAGTACAGCACAGAACAGGCCCTTCGGCCCTCGACGTTGTGCCGAGCAATGATCATCCTACTCAAGTCAACGTATCCACCCTATACCAGTAAGTAACCCAACAGCCCCCCCCATTAACCTTAAAAAAAAAATTGGGCCGTAGTTTGCCCACCCCTGATCTACAAGATGCACTGCAGTAACTCAGCAAGGCTCCTTGGAGAGAACCTTCCAAACCCACATCCACTACCATCTGAAAGGACAAGAGGAGCAGATGCCTGGAAACCCTACCACCTGGAGGTTCTCCTCTAAGTCACTTGCATCTCATTCACTACAACAAACGGCAACCATCTGAGCCCAGGAGATCTGGAGCACTGTCTGCTCAAGCTTCTGGGGGAACTGGACAAACACTTTGTCTCCAAGGGCTCAAAAGCAGTCACCAAGTACACCAACTCCATTTAGCTCAACCATAATGAAATATTAAAAATATACATCAACAGATAACATGTGGCTTTACCTCACCAGCTTCTCTCTCAAATCCACTGTAGTCTCTAAGTAATCAAACTGCTTATCTGACATCCAGTACTAAATTAACAGAAACTTTCTTCAACTAAATAGTGGGAAGGTAGAAGACATTAGTTTTGGTTCCTGCCACAACTCTGCTCCCTCCCCACTGATTTCATTCCTCTTCCTGGCAATTGTCTGAGACTGAACCACATTATTCACAACCTTGGTCTCATGCTTGACCCTAAGATGAGCTTTCAATCACTCCATCCCTAAGACTGCCTATTTAGACTTTGTAGCATTGCCCTGCCCAAGCTTCTCTGCTACAGAATCCTCACACATGCTTTTGTTATCTGCAAACTTGACTATTCTAATGCATTCCTGGTCAGCCTCTGACATTCAGCCCTCCTTAAACTTGAATTCATCCAAAATTCTGCTGTTTATATTCCATCTTGCGCCAAGCTCTGTTCACCTATTACCCCTGTGCTCACTAGCCTGCTCCTGGTAAAGTATGGCCTCGAGTTTTGAATTCTCATTGTTGTTTTTACATCCCTCCATATCCTTCCTTTTAAAAAAATTTATTGCAATTTAACATGGTCAATCCACCTACCGTGTGTGTTGTTCCTTGTGTCTTAATAACGCTCGTAGTCTTAAAGTTGAAGTAGATGCTTTATTGTGAGTTTGTTCTCTCTTCAGTGCTTAAACCATGTTACATCTGTGCTGCCAGTCTGTGTCTTGCTACCAGCTCCCGTTCCTGTGAAGTGTGTCCTGACTTCCTGTTCGTGTGTATTTATACCTCTCCTGTGCTCCCTCTAGTGCTTGCTCAGTTGTATTGCATCTACACAGATATACAATCACCACACCGTTCACATCACTGGGTTGTGGGCGTGAGGCCCATGAGACCCACGCAACATGGGGAGAATGTGAAAACTCCCCATGGACAGTGACCCAGGGCCGGGATCGAACCCAGGTCCTTGGCGCCGTGAGGCAGCAGTGCTAACCACTGCACCATCATGCCGCCCTTCCATAGCCTTCTTGCTCTCTATCTATTGAATCTCCGTTGGCCTTTTATCCCTCTGAGATATCCGTGCTGTTCAACGCCCAGCATCTTGAACATCCCCAACTTCAACCACTCCACCTTTTGTGGCCTTCAGTTGTCAATACTCTAAACTCTGGAATTCCCTTCATAAACTCCTCCATCTGCTCCATGAGGGGCAGCACGGTAGCATGGTGGTTAGCATAAATGCTTTACAGCTCCAGGGTCCCAGGTTCGATTCCCGGCTGGGTCACTGTGCGGAGTCTGCACGTCCTCCCCGTGTGTGCGTGGGTTTCCTCCGGGTGCTCCGATTTCCTCCCACAGTCCAAAGATGTGCGGGTTAGGTGGATTGGCCATGCTAAATTGCCCGTAGTGTCCTAAAAAGTAAGGTTAAGGTGGGGGTTGTTGGGTTACGGGTATAGGGTGGATACGTGGGTTTGGGTAGAGTGATCACTGCTCGGCACAACATCGAGGGCCGAAGGGCCTGTTCTGTGCTGTACTGTTCTATGTTCTATGTTCTATCCCTCTTCTCCACTTTCCTTCTTTAAAACAACCCATAAAACCTAGCCCTTTACTTCAACCTTTGGACATCCGGCCTAACACCACCTTGCAGAGCTTGGTGTCATATTTTTACTTGAAAATGCTCTTGTGAAATGCTTTGGTATGATTTGTTCTGTTAACGGCTATTAATGCAAGTTGTTGTAAGATTCTCTAAGTAGGGGAGAAAATAAAAGAAAACCTTGAAAAATGAATACGCCTTACTTTGAGAATGTATTTATAATCTCTCTAAACAGGTGACAAAGCATTTGCTTAAGCTATTTGATAATTTAGCTGATGTAAAATTTGAAAATAACCACAAGGATGGTGATACATGTAAAGCAGTGGGAATGTGCAGCAGAGAAGGAGAATATGTACAATTTTCAACACCCTGTTACTGTGAAGGACAGGTAGGTTATTGTTTACTTATTTGCATTCCTCTTGAAAACCTTGAATGTTGTGCTGGAGCTTGACATTAGATATTATTGGAATAATTTCTTTCATGGATTTTTTTGTTTTTACATATATTGAGAAAAACATATTCTGGAAGTTCCATAAAATAATCTGCAAAATAATGAATTGATTAAATACAATTTCTTGAAAATCTGTTTTTAAATTAAAAAAAAAGCATTAATTGTATTTCCTCTACAAAGGAAGTGATGTTGGTCAAATAGAAAATTTCTTTGAATCATGCATTTAAGTTAATTACCATCGACAGCGATTTATTTTTCTTCTGAGAGTCAACCCATCGAAGTAATTAATTTTGGCACCAGCTCAGCCTGTGTTACAGAAAGGTGTATTGTAAAGTGGATAAAGGTCTGATTTTTGCAGGTGGCAAGGCAAGTTAACAAACCAGTTAAACATGGATTCCTGGGCTTTTGCAAAAGCCAGCAATTATGCTGAACAGAGAAACAACGGCAAAGGAATAAGTCATTCAGTCTCTCGAGCCTGTTGGCTAATCTTTTTTTTAGAAAATATTTTATTGAAGCACTTGTAATTTTCACAGTTTAACACATTAACATTTCTTAAACAACCGCGTGGGCCAACACATGCAAAAAACCTAAAAAACATTGTCCCTACTGCCCACGCCCTAATCACTAATTACCCGTATACTGAGTTCCCTGTCCTTGTCTTAACACTGCCATGCCTCCTATTTTCTCTCTCTCTCTCTCTCTCTCGCTCTCTCTCTCTCCTCTCTCTCTCTCTCTCTCTCTCTCCCCCCCCCCCCCCCCCCCCCCCCCTTACTGCTGACATTCAATTTTCTTTGAAGAAGTCGATGAACGGTTGCCATCTCTGGGCGAACCACCTGAGTTGATCCTCTCAAGGCGAACTTCATTTTTTTCCAGGCCGAGAAACCCTGCCATATCGCTGATCTTTGGGGGCTCCGAGTCCCTGCATCCCAGCAAAATCCGTCTCTGCGCCACCAGGGAGGAGAAGGCCAGGGCATCGACCTCCCTTCCCCACCCCCCCATTGGCCCCCGGATCATCCGATACCCCAAATATTGCCAGTCCTGAACTCGGAGTTACCCTCCCTTCCAGGACTTCTGACATAACGTCCGCAAATCCCGGCCAGAATCCCCTCAACGTCGGTCATACCCAGAACATATGTACGTGGTTAGCCGAGCTACCCTCACACTGCCCACATCTGTCCTCCACCTCGTCAAAGAACCTGCTCATCCGGGCTACCGTCATGTGGACCACTTTGAACTGGATCAGGCCAAGTCTGGCACAGGCCGAGAATGAATTGACTCACTTCATGGCTTTTTCCCACTTTTCCATTTCCAGCTCTCTTCCCAGCTCTTCTTCCCACTTCCGCTTCACCTTCCTGTTCGCGGCCCCCACCCACTCCATCAGCTCCTTGTATATCTCCGAAATCCTCCCCTCTCCAACCCCAGTTTTTGACATCACCTTGTTCTGTAGTCCCGTCGGGGAGGCAAGGAAAGCTAGGAACCTGCCTTCGTACAAAGTCCAGGACCTGAAGGTATCGAAACCCATTCCCGTCAAACTCCTCGAGTGTCTTCAAGATTGGAAAGCCCTGCCTGATAAATAAATCCCCAAATCTCTCGATCCCTGCCTGCTACCACTTCCTGAAGCCTCCTTCCAGCCTCCCCGGGACAAAACGGTGATTGCTACAAATCGGAGACCGCACTACACCCCCTCCAATCCCATGTGCTGCCTCTGTTGCCCCCACACCCTTAAGGCTGCCACTACCACTTGTAGAGGGCTTGTAGAGATCTGAGCCAGCGAGAACGGCAGCGGCGCTGTTAGTAAAGCCTCCAAACTCATACCCTTGCAGGATGCCGCTTCCACTCAGTCGCAGGCCGACCCCTTCCGCATTACCCACTTCCTGACCATCGATTTGTTGGCCGCCCAGTGATACTTAATAAAGCTCGGCAGGGCCAGGCCCCCCTCTCCACGAACCCGCTCCAGGAGTGCCCTCTTTACTCTCGGAGCTTCCCCCGCCCACACGAAACCTATTTTTCTAAAAAAAAAGCCTGTGGGACAAAACTCGGAAGGCATTGAAAAAAGGAAAGCAGTCTTTGGAGGACTGTCGCCTTCACCGTCTGGACCCTTCCCGCCAGCGTCAGTGGGAGCATGTCCCATCTGTGGAAATCCCTTTTCATTTGGCCGACCGCTTTGCCCAGATTTAACTTGTGGAGCTGCCCCCACTCTTTAGCCACTTGAATCCCTAAATATCTAAAACTCCACGCCACCACTTTAAAAGTTAACTCCCTCAGTCTCCTTTCCTGCCCCTGTGCCTGGATCACAAACATCTCGCTCTTTCCCATATTCAACTTGTAGCCTGAAAATCGCCAAATTCTTCTCGTACCTCCATGATTTCGGTCACCCCCCCCACTGGGTCTGTAACATAAAGTAGCAAGTCATCTGCAATCCCCTCCCACACCCCTCACTATCCCGTGCCATGCACTCGATGCTCTAAGGGCCATTGCTAAAGACTCTATGGCCAGGGCAAATAGTAATGGAGAGAGCAGGCATCCCTGCCTTGTCCCTCACACGAGATTAAAAATTCTGACCGGGTTCGGTTGGTTCTCATATTTGCCACCGGGGTCTGATATAACAGCTAGACCCAGTCCACAAATCCCTGCCCGAACCCAAAGCTGCCTAAAATATCCCATAAGTATGTCCACTCCACCCGGCCGAAAGCCTTCTCCGTGTCCACGGCTACTATCACCTCAGCCTCGTGCCCCTCAGCTGGCATCATTATAACATTAAGAAGCTGTCTAATATTGGATGTCAGGTGACCTCTCCAGGAACTGGTTCATTCCCTCCTCCCCCGCAGGGGGTTCCAACTCCTATAAACGACTAGAGAATTCACAAAACACGTCATTAACTGCCCCCTCATTCAGGAGCTCCTCATTCGGAGACTGTATCTCTTATCCACGTATAAGATTTCTCCTACTAGTCTGTCCAGCTCCGCCCGTTCAGCCCTTTCCCTACGGGCCTGAATCAAAATATATTCTCCTCTGATGACCGCTTTTAATGCCTCCCACACCACCCCAGCCATGGTCTCTCCCGTGTCGTTGGTTTTTATATACCCCTGAATGGCCGGGAGGTCAGCGAGCCAGTCTGCAACTTTGGGTGGTGCTGCCGATCGCCAGCCGAGCGGGATTCTCCGGTATGGAGTTCCGGTTGTGACCATGGAGTGAATGGTCACATAAGGGGCTGCTTCTGCTTAAAGTCACAGAGAAGAGCACTTTTTACACCGAACCGGGTGGGATTTTGATGAAGAGGTGCAGGTGAATGTCAGAGGAGTCGTTTACCCCTGGAATGGTATGTCTTCTGATCACCAGACCTGGCAGAAAACAGTGAGAAATTTGGCTGGAAAGTTAAAACAGTCTTGTACTGCATAGACAGTCTCTTCCAACATGCAGGCGGGGGAGAGGCAAGGTGGCAGGCCCCAGATACAGGAACTGATGACTTTTATCAAGGAGGAATTCCATAAACAAAGGAAAGAAATGCGTGAGGATCATGCAAAGGCCATTGCAGAAGGTGTGGCACCCCTGAAGAGTACTCTGGAGCAGATGGAGAGGTGTTTGGAGGTGCAGGGGTTACAGATTTGGGAGATTAAAGGAGTGATCTCGGACCACAGTGATCGTGTGGTGGCTCTGGAGGCGTAGGTGGGGCTCCTAGGAGACCTCTGTAAAGTGTTGAGGGCAAAGGTGGAGTAGCAGGAGAATACCTCGAAAAGACAGAACCTGTGAACAGTAGGCCTGCCTGAAGGAGTGGAAGGTGTGAGTGCCACGAGGTATGCCTCAAAGATGCTGGCGGGGCTGGTGGGAGAAGGGGTGCTACATAAGATGCCTGAAGTGGACTGAGCGCATAGGTCCCTGAGGCAGAAGCCTAGAGCTGGGGAGCTGCCTCGGGCGGTGATCGCGAGACTCCATAAATTTGTGGAGAAAGAGAAAATTCTATGGTGGGCCAGGGAGAAGCGTACCTGCGACTGGGAAGGAAATTTATCAGGACATTGGATCCAAGTTGGCAAAATGGTGGGCGGGTTTCAACAATGCCAAGGCGGTTCTGTACCGGCAGCAGATCAGGTTTGGGGTGCTCTACCCGGCAAAATTATGGGTGACATTTGGAGGCCGGGAGTATTATTTCGAGACCCAGAAGCGGCCGAAGACTTCATTAAGGAGCATAAACTGGGGGAGAACTTAGCGGACAATGCTTGGGAACTGGGGTGCTGGCACTTTGTAATGGTCAGGAGCATGTTTGAAGTGGGTGTAGGGATTGGGGGATGTTCGCCTTTTGGGGGGGGGGGGGTTTGTTGTTTAATTATTGAGATTGTAAGGGGTTATAGGGGTGAAAAGTTTATGTGGGGATGGATGTTCCCATCAGCCCCTCCTGTTTTATGGGACTGTTTGTGTTTACCATTTGTTTGTTTGGTTTTGGAGATGGCTGCCTGGAGTTCACGAGAAGTCCTTGTTTCAGTGGGGGAGGGTATGGTCAGCAGGGAGCCTACCTCCTTGAGCTGAGGAGTGTGGGGGGAGGGAGTGGGAGGTCATTAGGAGGTGCCTTTGGGCAGGGGCAGCCGCGCTAGCAGGTTATGCTGGTGAACGGAAGTGAGGTGGTGGGGGAGGAGGCCAAGAGGAGTGGCCGGGGGGGAGGGGGAAGAGGAGAAGTGGGGGGAAGAACGGGAAGGGAGGTTTCTGCGACGTGGCAGGGGTGAGAAATGACATGGTCAAGGGTGGAGAAAGAGGATATCTGGGAGTGGCTATGTATAGGGTGGAATTAAAGGGGTGGGAGTTAAATGGGGAAGATGACCGACAGTAGAAGGGATTGGAGGCGCAAGCCTCCAGTAAGGTTGGTAACGTGGAACGTCTGAGGACTGAATGGGCCGATTAAAAGGTCACGGGTGTTTGTGCACCTCAAGAGCTTGAAAGCGGGGGTTGTCTTTCTGCAGGAGACACACCTCCGTGTGAAGGACCAGGTTAGGTTAAGGAAGGGGTGGGTTGGGCAGGTTTTTCACTCGGGGTTTGATTTGAAATCAAGGGGTGTGGCGATTTTAATGAGCAACAAAATGGGATTTGTGAGTGCGAAATAGGTGAGGGATCCGGGTGGGAGATATGTGATTGTGAGTGGGGTATTGGAATGGGCACCGGTAGTGTTGGTAAATGTATATGCCCCAAATTGGACTGATGTCGGCGGGCATTTTTTGGGAAGCACTAAAGGCAGTGGTCCGGGGAGAAATTATTTTGTTTACGGTTTGTGAGGAAGGAAAGGAGGGTGGAACATGACCGTCTAGTGAGTGAGATAGTGGAGGTGGACAGGGACTATTCGAGGGTGTCCACCGTGGAGGGATTGGCGAGGAAAAAGTTGCAGGGCAGTTTGACAGGCTGACAACGGGGAGGGCGGATGGGGCAACTGCGTAGGGCAAGAGGGGTGCAATATGAGTATGGGGAGAAGGCGATCCGCATGCTGGTGCACCTGCTGAGGAAGCAGGCTGCGTCCAGGGAAATATTGAAGATACAGACTGGGGATGTCGGTCGGAGACAGGGAAGATAAATGAGCCATTTATAGAGGATTACCAGGGACTTTTTGAGGCGGATCCGGGAGGAGAGGAGGGGGACATGGGTCGGTTTCTGAACGAGCTGGAATTTCCCCAGGTGGAGGAAGCAAAGAGACAGGCGTTGGAGGACCCCTGGGCTGAGGGAGATACTGGATAGTATCAGGGGTATGAAGTCGGGGAAGGCCCCTGGGCCGGATGGGTATCCGGCGGAATTTTATAAGGAATTTTCAGTGGACATGGCACCATATGTATTGGGGGCGTTTAATGAAGCACTGGAGAAGGGCGATTTGCCAGAGACGATGACGCAGGCAATAATCACACTAATCCCAAAAAAAGGAAAGGATCCGGTCGAATGTGGGTTGTATATACCCATATCACTATTGAACAAGGATATGAAAGTATTGGCTAAGTTGTTGACGGGGAGGATGGAGGACTGTGTCTCGGGGACGGATGCAGAAGATCAAACGGGCTTTGTGAAGGGCAGGCAGCTCGCGAGTAATAAAAGACAGCTGTTGAATGTGGTGATGAATCCGCCGGGGGCTCTGGTACCAGAGGTGGTGGTGTCCATGGACGCGGAGAAGGCATTTGATCAAGTGTTGGTACTTGTTTGAAGTTTTGGCATGCGCGGGTTGGAGCTGGCCATCCTGCGCATGCGCGGCTGATGTCACGACGGCTGCTGGCTCCAACCCGTGCATGTGTGGTTGCTGTCCTCCCCTCCGCTGCCCAGCAAGACGTGGCGGCTTGATCTTGCAGGCGGGCGGAGGGGAAAGAGTGCGTTGGAGACGCCGGCCCGACGATTGGTGGGCACCGATCGCGGGCCAGACACCTCCCGAGCATGGCCGTGGTGCTCACTCCCCTCTCCGCCCCCCACAAGCCACAAATGAAACTTTGGCGCCATGTTCACAACGGCAGCAACCAGGTGTGGTTGCCGCCGGCGTGAACCCGTCGGGATCGTCAGGCCGCTCGGCCCATCCGGGCCGGAAAATCACCGGTCGCCGTGAAAAATGGCGAGCGGCGATTCTATGAGCGGGGGGGGCGGGAGAATCGAGGGGGGGGTGCCAGGGCGGCATGTCGTGAGTCGCCCGGCCCTCCCGCGATTCTCTCACCCGGCATGGGGAGCGGAGAATCGCGCCCATGATTCTTGCACAGCGGCGTTAGTACCAACATCTCTTCCATCCTAAAATGCCTCCTCAGCTGATTCCACATCTTCATCGTGGACTGCGCCACTGGGCTCCCTGAATACCAACTCAGAGCCATTGGCAATGCTGCCATCACCATAGCCCTCAAACTAGACCCCTTACAAGATTCCTCCTCCATCCTAACCCACTCTACCCCTTCTCCTTCCCACCACCGCGCACCTTGTCCACATTCGCCGCCCAATAATAATGAAGCATGTTTGGCAATGCCAACACTCTCTGCTGCCTCTGCCTCTGTAGCAGCGTCCTCCCCACCCTCGGCACCTTCCCCGCCCACGCAAAGTCCGAGATGATTGTGTCCACTTTCCAAAAAAAGGCCTTTGGTATAAAGATCGGGAGAACCTGAAAGATAAACAAGAACCTCGGCAGAATATTCATTTTCACCACTTGGACCCTCCCTGCCAAAGTTAAGTGTAGTGTATCCCACCTTCTGAGATCCTCCCTGGCCTCCACCACCAGCTTTGTTAAATTCCACTTATGGAGCCCCGTACATTCCCTCGCTATCTGAATCCCTAAATACCTAAACCTATCCCTTGCTACCATAAATGGCAACCCCCCTAAATTAGCCCACTGTGTCAGCTCATTCACAGGGATTACCTCGCTTTTCCCGACATTCAGCTTGTACCCCGAGAACACTCGAAACCTCCCCAACAGGTCCATAATCCTTCCCATACTCTCCAACGGATCCGAAACATACAGCAAGAGGTCATCGGCATAGAACTACACCCGATGCTCCCTCTGTCCCCTCATTATCCTGTGCCATTCTGCAGACCCCCTGATAGCCATCACCAATGGCTCTATGGCCAGCGCAAACAGCAGCGGCGACTGCGGGCACCCCTGCCTTGTACCCCTGTGTAAGTCAAAGCTTTGCGAGCTCATATAAATCATCCTCACCCTCGCTCTTGGCGTCACATATAGCAACCGCACCCATGCCACGAATCTTGGCTGAAACCAAACCTTCCCAAAACTTCAAACAAGTAGCAACACGCGATCAAATGCCTTCTCCGCGTCCATGGACATCACCACCTCTGGTACCAGAGCCCCTGGCGGATTCATCACCACATTCAACAGCCGTCTTATAATACTCGCGAGCTGCCTGCCCTTCACATGCGTGGCTGACGTCACTTAGGCGCCTCCGTCGCGTCATTCTCGGCGCGCCGCCTTGACGCAAGCGTCAAGGCCCGGCGGCCGAGATTTACAGAGCCTCCCCTGGGGGGGGGGGGGGGGGGGGGGTGAATAAGGTGCGAGGAGCGGGCTCCGAGGTCGTCGTGAAACTCGGCCAAGTTCACAACGGCCTTCCTGATGCCGCGCGGGAGCGGAGAATTCCGCCCCGTAGATTCCCCCCGGAGCTCATGGAAAGGAGGAAGGCCGATGTCGTGGCTTTGCCTCTCTGATTGTACGGCGACGAATTTTGCTGGAGTGGTGGTCGGCATCGCCACCGGGGGTAACAGCTTGGTTGGGTGACCTGTACGACTTACTGCGGTTAGAGAAGATAAAGTATGAGTTAAGGGGCTCAGCGGAGGAGTTTGAGAAAAGGTGGGGGATGTTTGAGAGCGTGTTTGAGAGGCTATTCGTCGCAGAGGGATGGGGGTGTGGGTGATGGGGAGGAGGGAGGGGGGGGGGGGGGCTGAAAAAATGGAAAAATCTGTACAGACTGTGTAGTTGATTATTGGGAAGTATGTTTCCTGGGGTGTTTACTTGCTGTAACCTGTTTTGATACAGGTTTGTAATAAAATACGTTTTTTAAAAAAAAGTAGGATTCTTGAGCATGCGATTAGGGAAGCGAAAGCAAGGGCGTTGTTCCTCTTCCCCATGTCTAACTCTGGCTGCTCCGATACCCTGAAGATTGCCACTATGGGGCATGGCTTCACCCTCACCCCACAACCTTGGACATTGCCTCGGAGAAGGCAGTCCAGAACCCAGCAAACTTGGGGCAAGCCCAAAACATGTGGGTGTGGTTGGCCGGGCCCCTCTGGCACCGTTCACATTTGTCCTCCACCTTCGGGAAGAACCTGTTCATGAAAATGAAATGAAAATGAAAATCGCTTATTGTCACGAGTAGACTTCAAATGAAGTTACTGTCACCCCCCCCCCCCCTCCCCATCACCCACACCCCCATCCCTCTGTGACGAATAGCCTCTCAAACACGCTCTCAAACATCCCCCACCTTTTCTCAAACTCCTCCGCTGAGCCCCTTAACTCATACTTTATCTTCTCTAACCGCAGGAAGTCGTACAGGTCACCCAACCATGCTGTTACCCCCGGTGGCGATGCTGACCACCACTCCAGCAAAATTCGGATTCTGGTCAGGTGTGCTCTGTGCACCACTTTGAACTGCATTAGACTGAGCCTTGCTCAGGAGAAGGTGGAGTTCCCCTGCTCAGTGCTTCGCTTAGAGTCCCCACCAAGGCAGCACGGTAGCACACGTGGCTAGCACAGTGGCTTCACAGCGCCACGGTCCCAGGTTCGATTCCCTGCTGGGCCACTGTCTGTGCGGAGTCTGCACGTTCTCCCTACGTCTGCGTGGGTTTCCTCCGGGTGCTCCGGTTTCCTCCCACAGTCCAAGGACGTGCAGGTTAGGTGGATTGGCCATGCTAAATTGCCCTTGGTATCCAAAAAGGTTAGGAGGGGTTATTGGGTTATGGGGATAGGGTGGAAGTGAGGGCTTAATGTGGGTCGGTGCACTCGATGGGCCAAATGGCCTCTTTCTGAACTGTATGTTCACCCTACCTCTGTCCCCAGTTCGTCCTCCCATTTTTGTCTGGTCTCGTCCAATGGTGTTCGAGCTCTGTCCAGTAGCTGTCTGTATATTTTCTCACATAGCCCCCCCCCTTCACGCTGCTTGTGCCTATCAGGTCCTCTCGTAGTGTGTTTTCTGGGGCCCCGGGGTACCCTACCATCTCTTTGCGAAGGAAGTGTTTTATTTGGAGGTGTCTCGATTCCTGTCCATTTGCTAGTTTCCACTTCCTCATCAGTACGTCCAGTGTCGCCAGTCTGCGCCCTACATAGAGGTCCCTGACCGTCAGTGTGCCCCCGTCCCACCTCCATCTTTTGAAGGTTGTATTTAGCATGGCTGTTGGGAATCTGTGATTGCCGCAGGTTGAGGCCATGGGGGACATTTTGGTTATCCGGAAGTGCTGTCTCGACTGGGTCCACGTCCTCAGTGTGGCCGCTACCACTGGGCTCATTGTGTATCTTGCTGAGGAGAATGGAAGTGCTGCTGTAGCCGGGGCCCAGAGGGTCGTTCCTTAACAGGATGCCTCCTCCATTTGTACCCAATCTGTGTCGGGTTCTTGTACCCATCACCTCACATTTTCCACCGTTGCTGCCCAGTGGTAGTATTGTAGGTTCAGTAAAGCCAAGCCCCCTTTGACTTTTCCTCTTTGCAGTGTCGGTTTGGGAATTCTCGGGTTCTTACCCCCCAACACAAACACCATGATTAGACATTTTGGAAAATGACCTTGGGGATGAAGTCGGGATGGATCTAAACAGGAAGAGGAACCTTGGCAGTACGTTCGTCTTTATCATCTGCACTCTTCCCACCAGGGAGAGTGGGAGTGCACCCCATGTTAAAGGTCTTTTCTTACTTCCACCACCAGGCTGGTCAGGTTCCACTTGTGGATCTGTGTCCAGTTTCTGGCTATTTGGATCCCCAGGAAACGGAATCTATTCTGGGCCGTTTTAAATGGGAGCTCCTCCAGCTCTGTCCCTCCCCCTTTTGAGTTCACTGGGAATGCCTCACTTTTGCCCAGGTAACGTTTGTAACCCGAGAAAGTTCCATACTCTTTATTTGCAGTATTGCCTTCAGTCCCTCCTGTGGCTTTGTGACATAGAGGAGCAGGTCATCTGCATAGAGTGAGACTCTGTGCTCTTTGTCTCCTCTCCGGATTCCCTTCCAGCTTTTCGCGCCCTGCAGGGCTATCACCAGGGGTTCAATCGCTAGCACGAACAAGAGTGGGGACAGGAGGCAGCCCTGTCTTGTTCCTCTCTGTAGCTGGAAGTATTCAGAGCTGGTGGTGTTAGTTCGGACACTCGCTTTGGGAGCGTTGTACAGGAGCCTCACCCGGGCAGCGAATCCCGCTCCTAGATCAAATCGCCACTGTACCTCGAGGAGGTAGTTCCATCGAAGGCCTTTTCTGCGTCCAGGGAGACGATCTCCCGGGGGGGGGGGGGGGGGGGGGGTCTTTGTTACATTCATAGCTGATGTTCGTTGTGAGTTGCCGACCCTTGACAAAGCCTGTTTGGTCCTCCGCGACCAGCTCTGGTATGCAGCCCTCCAGCCTTTTCGCCAGGGCTTTTGCGAGTATTTTTGCATTCACGTTCAGGAGTGAAACGGATCTGTATGATCCACATTCCGTCAGGTCTTTATCTTTTTTTGGGTTACAGTGAGATTGTGTCTTGCGCTAGGGTAGGGGGCACGGTGCCTCATGCCAGTTAGTCCGCGAACTAAGGCCCTTAGGTGTGGGACCAGGACTGGTGCAATTTGTTTTGTAGAAGTCCGCCGGGAACCCGTCGGGTCCCGGTGCCCTTCCCGCCGGCATGGTCCTGATGCTCTCCATGATTTCTCCCAGGTCTATTGGTGGTTTCAGCTCCCCCCAGTTTGTCTTCCCCTACCACTGGTAGTTCCAGTCTTTCTAGGAACTGTTTCATTCCCGCATACCCCTTGAGGGTCTTGGAGGTCTCGGTAGAAGGTCTCAAATGCCCGATTGACCTCCTTTGGCTCTGTTACCAGTCTGCCTCTGCTATCCTTAACCTGTGCTATTTCCCTCGTGGCTGCCTGCTTTCTCAGCTGGTGAGCCAATAGCCAGTCTTGTCTCCGCGTTCATAGAAGGTCCCCCGTGTCTGGTGGAGTTGGTACTGTTGCATGTTTTACTTGTGTGTAATTCGCGTTTATTGGAGTGTATTAACACGCCTCCATTTAAAGGCCGTGTGCTTAACACTGCTAGGCTCTATATGTGTATTTTCAGCTCGGGAGTCGCCAGGTGTCGTATAAACACCTCACAAATATTCCAAGGTCAGGTTCAAAGTAATAAAACTATACACCGATTAGTAAGTTCCAAACGATTAGTATTTATTATTACAAATATAATAAATACGCATGCACACGCTAAGGGACTAAGCTACAACTAAACTAAGCGATCAGAATACTTAACTAAACAGGAACAGGCAAGGTCAGGGAGCGAGGCCTTCGTTTCGATCTTGGTCTGTAACCTTCAGAGAGTGTGCTGGTCGCTGGGGGTCTAGTGGGGCTGGTTCGCGTAGCGAGCGTCGTATTGTCACTTACGGTTCGGCGGCTGGTGCTCAACGGCTGGAGTCAGGATACAAGTCGAAGTTCTGGGTCGAAGTCAAAGCCGGAGCACAAAAACAGACCGGACCATGTGTGGGGGTCTATCTTTTATAGGGCCCCCAATGTCCGTGCCTTTTTGGGGCAGGCTTTTACCTTCAGGTATCGATTGGATCAGCTCCCAATCGATATCTTTCGAATCCCCCAATGTGAGGGTCTCTCCTCGATGGTGGGGGCGGTCTCTATGGTCTTTTGTGGTGGATACCTTTGGTGCCGCTCTGTCTGGACATCCACTTAAAGTATCTATTCAAACCCAAATGTTGCCATTGTGTGTGCCCAGATCTGGATTGCCTCATTAATATGCAAAGCGTTTTGCTATTAACACCTTTGGTTGAGATCTTCCACCTGGCCAGAAACTAGTTTTGCTGCATGCAAAATGCTAATCAGTCTTTGCAGACTGCTTGTCTTGGCTAAACTGCTTTTTCCCTGCAGTCTTAGCAGTTCTCCATCTTGTTAGCCCAGTGTCCATCTTAGGTGGCTACATTCCCTCCTTGTGATCCTCACAATCAAAAATATTGTGAAGGATCACCTATGCACGTTGCTTCGAGTGCTTCTGGGTGCCTTCTTTGTGTTCCCTGACCTCGGCAAGTTCCTGAGCGTCTACTCTGTCCTTGACTATGGGAAGAAATTTTTTTACCTGACATCTCTACTTGGCGCTATGTCAAAGGGGACATGCATTACCAAAAACCGGGAACCTCTACCTATCACAACTATCCTTATCTTACTTTAAACATTTCATTACAGACTAAACCTCATCCATTCATACCACATCACATAACATTTCCTGACTCGGCAGTCGAGTTCAGGACAATATAATACATGGGCATATTTTATTTTATTCACACAGTGCTTTATTCATTGAGGGGCTGGGGGGATTGGTGTAAACCGAAGATAGGAGATTGAACTCCATAGATGGTTGAGGGGCAGGAACGGGAGGCTCTCCTCTTCCACTTCCTCAACCTGAGGGTCTGTACGATGATGAAGAGGATTGCAATCACTAGCAGTGATTCAATCACATATGACATGGAGTACCATGTCATAAATTTTGTGCACCAGGTCTGAACCTCACTGATCAGAGCTGAGCACGGGGAAGTTGTTGTGAGTGAAACATTTACGGCGGGGGTTGTGGGGGAAACGTGTCTTGCTTTGACATAAACAAATACAACATTTAAGAGCAATAAGTAGGCTTCCATCATCTTCTCTTCGTTCTTTTTCTCTTCCTCTTGTACGGTCGATCCTTGCTGTGAACCCTTTTTCGTCCTTCGAAAGCTATGGGATCAAGCACAGTATCTGTCAATACAGTTTAATATCCGTACTTGTTAGTGTATCTGTCCTCTAATTCCAATTGACCCATTAAAATGACTGGCCAAGTCACTCCCTGTGACTCCCCTCATTTTTTTTTCAAAATGCGAATTTATGAACCAGAATACACCTAACAACTTTTCTCCTGCGAGCCGTCTCGCAGGCTTTGCTCATTTACCATCCGAATGTTCCTGGATGTAAATAGCATGTGGCATGGCGGCCTAAGGGCTGCCTAACGAAAAATGAAAACAAATTTGAAAGAAAAGGTCGAATGGGTTGCGTATGGGCCGCTACGGGTACGATTTGAATGGGATTCCCGGGTAGGGCGTGCTGTGCCATACCCGAGCTTGGCTGACCAAAGTGGGTTCTCAGACAGGGCGGGTCCTCAGTGCCGTTTGTCCACTGCCTGAGTAACCTGGAGTAAACGGGCAAGAATGTGTTTACCGTGGATTTGCAGCCTCTATTCGCCGAATAGAGGGGCACCTAAAAACAAGGGAGGAGCCAAGATGCTCCTTTTGAAAAATGAGCTGGGCTTCAGATAATTTAACTGATAAGGTGAGCTGCTCACCATAGAAAGTTCTCAGAGGTATCTGCGGACAAGCTAAAGTGCGTGCGAGGTGGTCACAATCTTTTCAGCTGAAAAGATCTGCAATCAAACCCTTAACATATTAACAAGGAAACAAACATAAACTGACAAACAAAACATACGTGCAGGTTCCATCAGAAAGGACATCGCTTCCCTCAAGCGGTTCCTATTTTACATCATCTGGACACCTCACTTTTCCTCTGTCTCTGTGAACAGGGTCACAAAGGGGTTGCCGTATCGGGATTCAGACACCATGTCGTCCTGCTCTCCCGGATCCCACACCCTTGTGTGGATCAGGCATGAGATCTTTGAATTATGTGACCGGGGGTCACTTTCGTCGTTGCGGACAAGTCGGAACGAATTGTCCCTGTGCCAGAGTGTTGGGTCCAAAAGTGAATGGGTATTGTCGGGGTCGTCGGGGTCGGGTGGTGGGTCTGGGTTTTTAATGTAAGTGACTTCCATGGGGTCACTGGAGTCGGGGTCATAGTCGCTGCAATGTGGGCTGTAGTGTGGTGTGCTGTGGCTGTCCTCAGAGTTAATGTCTGTATCGCTGTCTCTGCTGCGGCAGCTTGTGGGCGTTTCGGGGCGTGGTCTGTCGTGGTCAGTGGGCGGAGTCGTGGGCGAGTCCGATGAAGAACTGGTCTGTGAGGGGGATGGTGGAAACGTGTCTCTAGTGGGTGGGGTGAGGTGTTCTGCTGCGTCTAGCAGGACATGGTGTGCATGGTTGGCCTGTGTTCCATATGCCTTTAACTGGTTGATATGGAACCACGCGGTCTTACCATTAGGATATTTTATCCTATAAACTGAGGGGCTAATTTTATCCGAAATTGAATATGGGCCGGAATATTTTGGTGCCAAAAAACTGCTGGGGTTATATATAGATAGCATTACCTGTTGCCCAACCTGGAATTCTGTGGGGTGTACGGTCTTGTTAAAGCATGCTGTGCGTTGTCTACGCCGTTTCCCTAGTTGAACTGCGGCTGCGATCTGTGCAGACCTTACAGTCTCAACCAGGTCTTTAACTGCCTTTTCATGTGTGAGGGCCGTCACTTCGGGGCTAGTCATGTCCAGTCCTAAAAGGAATTCTGTACCTTTCATAGGGCGTCCGGTCATGAGTGTGTGTGGTGTGTATCCTGTGGAAGTTGAAACTGTATTTCTGATGAACATGAGTGCAAATGGGAGCACTGAATCCCATGTGGAGTTGTTTTCTTGTACCATTTTTCTAAGTGTGGATTTTAGGGTCCGATTCATGCGCTCTACAATCCCGCTGGACTGTGGGTGATACGCAATATGAAAGTTTTGTTTTATGCCAAATATTGTCAGGACGTTCTTCATGACCCGTCCTGTGAAGTGAGATCCCTGGTCCGAATCAATACTTCGGGGTAAACCCCATCTCGTGAAGATGTGGTGGGTCAGGATCTTTGCAGCTGTCTTAGCTGTATTCGTTCTAGAAGGGAATGCCTCTACCCATTTGGTAAAGGTATCGATTACCACCAGAACGTATTTATAGCCATTCCTACAAGGGGGCAATGGTCCTATAAAGTCGATCTGGAGGTTTGTCCAGGGGCCATTAACTGGTCGAGTATGCCGAAGTTGTGCCTTTTTAGAATACCTCTCCGTGTTATTCTGGGCGCAAATAAGGCAATTCTCGATGTAGTGACTTACATCTGTCCTTAGGTTAGGCCACCAACAGAGCTGCCTGAGGTGCCTCGTGGTTGCGTCGATCCCTTGATGCCCGTGCCCATCATGGAACAAAGCAATCATTTCATTCCTGTCCTGCTGCGGGACCACATAAAGCTGATCCTTTATGATCACACCCTCATGTGTGGTCAGTGCGTGTCTGAACTTGTCGTACTGGGGCACAAAGTTGCCTTTGAAAATCTCCCTGAGATCCTCATCCTGCTTCTGTGCTTCAGCTAAATCCCTGATATCTGTTTGTGAGACTTGAACTGCGCTCACAGGGGCGCTAGCTGGTGCGCTAGCTGGGGGTGTCCACAAGTGTCCTCGCCTGGAACCTGCCTTAGCCAGTGCGTCGGCTTTTACATTCCCAGGGGGGGATGACCTATGGTGGCTTCTCACTTTGATAATGCCGAAGGTCCTGTTCTTCGCTTTCTCTAAAATGTGTTGGAGTAAAGGGGCTGATGGAAGGGGTTTCCCATCTGCGGAGACGAAACCTCGTGTCCTCCACAGGGGCAGAAAATCCGTTAAACTATTGCAGACATATAGACTGTCCGAATATATGTCCGCTGGGCTGGGGAAAGAATCGGGGTGGTCCACTATATATGCTATGGCCGCGAGCTCTGCTGCCTGCGCGCCTAAGTGTCCTGGTAATTTTAATGCTATCTCTTCGAGAGCGCGCCCCTGCGCGTCCTCGACATAGATGCCGCATCCTGTGATACGCTCACCTTCTAAAACCGTGGATGAACCGTCTACGTATATCCGTAGTGGTCCACACGTGTCTGTGTGTTGGGGGCTTTGTCTGGGGTTCCCTATCTTCCTGGGGGGTGTCTTCGCTATGAAGGGTCCTGTGTTGTGTAGGGGTGCTACAATATCACAATCATGGGGCTGTCCTGGGTATTGGAGGTTGTCGGCTAAAAATGTGTGTGTGCGGGTCCGTTTTACTGGAGTGTCCCGTCCTTGTAAGAGTAGTGTCCACCTAGCTGCCCTAATCTGGCTAACTGAACCGTCCTTCAGTCGACCGTCTAGGAGTAACTGTGTGGGGGTGTGCTCGGTCAAAATGGTGATGGGGTTGAGTCCGGTAATGTACGAAAGGAATTGTACTGCCCAGAAGACTGCAAGGAGGTGCCTCTCGCAGGCTGAAAATCCTTGTTCCACTGGGTCTAACAGTCGGGAGGCATAAGCCACTGGTCTTAGCTGCTCGTGCCGTTCCTGAAGTAACACGGCCGAGAGGGTCAGATCTGTGCTCGCTACCTCTATTGCATAGGGGGAAAGTTGGTCTGGGACTTGTAGCGCGGGTGCTGCGCTAAGGGCTTTCTTTAACTCTTCCACAGCCTCTGTATGCTGCGGAAGCCATTCCCAGGGGGCTCCTTTCTTAAGGAGGTCTGAGAGTGGGGCGGCTTTTGTCGCGAATCCGTCGATGTGGTTCCGACAATAACCAACCAGTCCTAAGAACGACCGGAGGGCGGAAACATTCTGGGGAAGGGGCAATTTGACAATCGAATCAATTCTTTTGAATTCGATCTCGCGTTTGCCGTGTGTGATGACTGTTCCCAAATACATCACTTTGTGTTCCAAAATCTGGGTCTTTCTTGGGTTAACTTTACAGCCAATTGAGGTTAAAAGTTCCAGGAGTTCGGCCAGAAGCGTAATGTGCTCTGCCTTTGTGTCTGTCTGCAGTAGTAGGTCGTCTACATACTGTACCAGACATTCGGGGCGGGAAAATTTTTCTAAACCATTCGCCAGCTGTCGGTGGAAAATGGAGGGGGAATTGTGGAATCCTTGTGGAAGGCATGTCCACGTATACTGTTGTGATTTGAAAGTGAAGGCAAATTTGTACTGGCACGCCTTTGCCAATGGTATTGACCAGAAGCCATTGCTAATGTCCAATACCGTGAAATATTTGGAGTTGAGTCCCTGTTTGAGCATGGTCTCGGGACTTGTTGCTACCGTGGGGGCTACTGCTGGGGTTACTTTATTGAGTTCCCGATAATCAATGGTCAGACGCCATGATCCGTCGGGCTTTCTCACTGGCCAAATAGGGGCATTATTGGTCGAGGCTACTGTTCTAAGCACACCTTGCTCCAATAAGCTACCTATTACCTTCTCTATTTCTCCCTCTGCTTCTAGGGGAAATCTGTACTGTTTCTGTGGTCTGGGGTCAGGTCCGGTAACGTGAATTTGTCCAGTCATTCTGCCACAGTCGTGCCGGTGACTGGCAAATGCTGTCCTATGTTTGTTTAATACTGCCTTAACTTGTCTGTCCGTGTTTAGTGTAGTCAAGTCAAATGAATAGTCTCCTACTGCGCTAATCCTATTAGCGTAGTCTCCTACTGTGAGGGTAGCGGGTGCTCTGTCCGATCTTGCCATTTGCCAGACACACTGGTTCACTGGGTCGAACGACAGGCTATGTGCATTCATGAAATCTATCCCTAGGATGTGTTCTGCTGTCCGGGGAAGATTTACTAAAACTACTGGGTGTTTGGTGGAAATGTTCCCTAGCTGGATCGCTACGGGTGCTGTGATATGTCCCTGCTGCGAGTGTCCTGTGAACCCGCTAAGTGTGATGGTGGATGTGGTCGGCCACGTGTCTGCCTGTGCCGTGGTGGTGGAGTTAATTGTGGTGCGGGACCCTCCTGTGTCCCAAAGTAACTCTATGGGCTTCCCTCTTACCTTTGCCGTGACTACAGGTCTTCCGGATGGATCCCATAGTGTGTCACAGACCCAAGTGGGGGAGCCCGAACACCGTCAGTTCGTTCCGTCCACATTGGTGGGTCCTGACTGTACGCCTATACTGTGAATTGGTTTGGCTTTATTGCGATTCAGAGTGCCTGTCTGCTGGCCTCTCTGTGATCTCTGGGGTGCGTTACATTCTTTTGCCCAATGTCCTAACTGTCCACAGTTGTAGCATTCCTGCGACTTCTGTGGAGGGCTGCTCTTTCCTTCATTTACCCACGCGGGGTTTTGGTGCGCTCTCACTGCCTGTATGTCCGCTGCAGCCTGAGCTTCTTCTGGGGATTTCACTTTGCCTCTGCCCTGAACTGATTGCTCCCAAGCGCGGGACAATCTTTTCAGGACCCACTTCTCATTATGGGCTTCCTCTGAGGGGTCATAGCTGTTGCAAGCGCTCTGTCCTGCTTCTGTTGCATGAGAAATTATGGTGCGCGTCCATTTAACCATATTTTCTCGGTTCAAATGGGCTCTATTTAAATCGCCAAATACTGCGTTAAAATGGATCCACAGTCTTCCTGCGAATGCTGTGGGGTGCTCGGTTTTATTAAGTCCTTCTACTGGGTCACTTCGATTATACCCTATGGCATCTAAAATGGAGGTGTGCATTTCCTCTAGGGTGCCTCCGCCAACGTTCTGTGGGTCGGGGAGGGCTGCTACAACCGATGGGTCTAAACTCAGAACTGTGAGTTTAACCTGCTCTCTTTCGTCCAGGCCGTACATGGTTGCCTGTTGCTTTACCTTTGCGAAAAATTGGTGGGGAGAAACGGAGTGATCTTTTCACACGCGTCCCTTAGTTGGGTTACAGTTAAGGGGGTGGTGTAAGTAATATCGGGTGCGCCTTCTGTGGTCGCTTTCCGTTGGGTGGTGACTGGATTCATTGGTACGGTAATTATCTGATCTGTGGGGGGTTGGGGTTCTTGTCTTTTCTGCTGCGCTGCTGGCGCACATGTTCCCTGAACATAACGCTGCGCTGTCTCACTTAACTCTTTCCAGTCTGGGGCATTCTCCTCATCTAACTGCGTTCCAAAGGTGCTTTGAAACCCATTTTGTACTGAAAGCAGCGATTGCAGCTCCGCAATCTGCTTCCTGCATTTCGCATGGTCTACAGTACTCTGTCTTTGCTCTGTGGTGGCAGCATGGAGTGCTCTCAAAGCTGCTTTAAGGTCAGAGCATTGCCTCTGCAAAGCCTCTACCTGCTTCTCTGATTCTTCTCTTATCAGGACGGCACGTTGCACGTCCTGATAGGCCTTTTCGTACTGGGTCTGGGAACTGCTGAGATGGGCTAGACAAGACTGATGTGCCCTCTTGGCATCATCCACCTCTCTACCTTTCTCTGTCAACTTCCCTCTAAGATCCGTATTCTCTTTCTCGATGTCCCTGACATCCACTTTACTCATTCTATTTCTCTCCTCTAACTGTGCCCGGAGCGTCTGAACGACCTCCTCTGTGCCTCGCAATTGTGCCAAACAGGGCACAATCGCCATCGGCTTACGTGCTTTACTCATATTTTTCTTGTGAATTTGAGAGAGGTTCGCCCACCAAGTATGTCCTATACTTCCGGGACCTGTCTCCTCATTCAAACAAAACTCTTTCCAAAGGGGCCATCCCTTTCCTTGCAGATACTTGCGGAGTTCCAGCTCCCACACGGGACACTGACCTACTCGGCTACTGCTGGTCGCTGAGACCACAAACTGTTCTGGGTTCATGAGGAGTTCCATTGCCTGCATGGCCATTTTCTCTGACTCACTTATTTGGAACAGGGGGTGTTGAGGTTATGTCTCACGAAACGGGTAAGGCTTACGCTATGTTCCGTTCACAAAACTACCGAAAGTTTGTCGCAACAAAAATGCTTTCAGGTTTTCCTTACAACCCTGTTAGTACGCATGCACTAAACACACTTCCGAATTACGTTTATTCCTTTGAACACCTTGAATATTTGTGATTTCTTTCCTTTTTCTTTACCAGATTTCTAATTCAAATTTCAGGGTCCTCGACGGAGTGGGGGTACCACTTGTAACCGCGTCCCGTCAGGATGTCGCCACTAAATGTTGCACGTTTTACTTGAGTGTAATTCGCGTTTATTGGAGTGTATTAACACGCCTCCGTTTAAAGGCCGTGTGCTTAACACTGCTAGGCTCTATATGTGTATTTTCAGCTCGGGTGTCGCCAGGTGTTGTATAAACACCTCACAAATATTCCAAGGTCAGGTTCAAAGTAATAAAACTATACACCGATTAGTAAGTTCCAAACGATTAGTATTTATTATTACAAATATAATAAATACGCATGCACACGCTAAGGGACTAAGCTACAACTAAACTAAGCGATCAGAATACTTAACTAAACAGGAACAGGCAAGGTCAGGGAGCGAGGCCTTCATTTCGATCTTGGTCTGTAACCTTCAGAGAGTGTGTTGGTCGCTGGGGGTCTAGTGGGGCTGGTTCGCGTAGCGAGCGTCGTATTGTCACTTACGGTTCGGCGGCTGGTGCTCAACGGCTGGAGTCAGGATACAAGTCAAAGTTCTGGGTCGAAGTCAAAGCCGGAGCACAAAAACAGACCGGACCATGTGTGGGGGTCTATCTTTTATAGGGCCCCCAATGTCCGTGCCTTTTTGGGGCGGGCTTTTACCTTCAGGTATCGATTGGATCAGCTCCCAATCGATATCTTTCGAATCCCCCAATGTGAGGGTCTCTCCTCGATGGAGGGGGCGGTCTCTATGGTCTTTTGTGGTGGATACCTTTGGTGCCGCTCTGTCTGGACATCCACTTAAAGTATCTATTCAAACCCAAATGTTGCCATTGTGTGTGCCCAGATCTGGATTGCCTCATTAATATGCAAAGCATTTTGCTATTAACACCTTTGGTTGAGATCTTCCACCTGGCCAGAAACTAGTTTTGCTGCGTGCAAAATGCTAATCAGTCTTTGCAGACTGCTTGTCTTGGCTAAACTGCTTTTTCCCTGCAGTCTTAGCAGTTCTCCATCTTGTTAGCCCAGTGTCCATCTTAGGTGGCTACAGTACACTGCTTTCCTAGTGGATAGCAGGTTAAAGCCCATATGCAGCTTTTTCCTCTCCGCCAGCAGCCGTACGGTCGGGTCCTCGGAGTATTTTCTATCAACTTCCAGAATAGAGTCCACTAGCTGGCCTGGCCACCCTCTCTTCCCTATCTCTGCTTGCCTTGTCGGTTATGATCTCTCCTCTGATCACGGCCTCCAGTGCCTCCCAAAACATGGAGGGTGAGACATCCCCGTTTTGGTTGTTACTAATGTAATCACCTATGGCCCGCGATATTTTTTGGCAGAAGGCCTTGATGGCCAGGAGGTCCGTGTTCAGCCTCCACGTGGGACACTCGGACCGGGCTGTCTCCAACCTCACATCGATGTTGTGTGGTGCGTGGTTGGAGATAACGATCCCATGATCCCTGGAAGCAACGATTCCCCCACTGCAAAGAAGTCGATAAGGGTGCATACCTTGTGCACCTGCGAAAAGAACGAGAACTCCTTTTCTCTCGGCTACAGGAACCTCCATTGGTCCATTGCCCCATCTGTTCAATGAAGGCTCCTAGCTCCCTCGCCATGCCAGACTTCCCCCCCCCCCCCCCCCCCCCCCCCCCGCGCTTTGAGATTTGATCGGTCGGTCAGTGGGTCATGCACGCAATTAAAGTCGCCCCCATAATCAGTTGGTGTGTGTCAAGGTCGGGGTTTTCTGCCATGGTATTCTTTATGAATTCTGTGTCATCCCAGTTGGGAGCGTACACATTTACCAGTACGACCGGTGCCCGTTCCAGGACACTGCTGACCATGATGTACCGTCCCCTTGGTCCGTAACTGTTTTGGTTTCCGTAAACCTCGTCCTTTTGCTAATTAATATTGCTACCCCATAGCCCTCGTCCCATAGCATGAATAGTACGTCTGTCCCACCCAGCCCTTCCTTACCAGAAGTCAGTCCTTCTCCCTCAGGTGCGTCTCTTGTAGGTAGATTATGTCTACTTTTAGGCTTCTTAGGTGGACAAAGAATCTGGATCTTTTCACAGGGCCGTTGAGTGCCATTACATTCCAGGTAACAATCCTGGTGGGTGGTTTCTAACCCTCCTGTCCTGCGGGATCACCCATACTTACCTGGTGTGTGTGCCTCTACATGTCGGGGTTTCCCTTTGCTAGGGGGACATCCAAAATGGCCAGGATCGCCGCTCTCACCATGGGGTCGGGCCCTAGTGCTCTGGGCTTTCACTTTGTCCAGTGGGCACCCAATGTGGCCGCCAGCTGTGTGTACGCCCCTACACTCCGGAATCTCCCTTCACCCTGATGTCCTCCCAAGTGGCTGTTTGCAGCGTCATCTTGGTTCCTCGCCCTGCTCCATGCCCGCCGAGGCCTTTGTCTGTACTGCTTCACTATCTCCCCCTTCTCTTTGCTTCTCTTTTGTTATGCGCTCTTCCCCCGACTCCTCTTCCCCCCCTCCCAGCCCCCTTCCCTCTGTCGCCCCCGCTGTGTTCTCCCCTCTCCACCCCCCCCCCCCACCCTCCTTGTGCTAGGCGCTCCCTCTCCCCTGAGCGCCACTGCCTTCCTTCCTGCCCCCCTGTGCTGTCCCTCCTCGCTAGTACGGTGGACCTCCTCCCAGTATTTGCCCAGCTCTGGCCCTGTTTAACCTTCCTCCTTCTGGCCCTTGTCTCACCCTCCTGTCTGCTTTTCTCACCCTCATTTCCCTCATTCCATTCCTGCCATTGCATTGAGAGAGGAGACAAGCCCTGAAATGAGGCAGCACAGTCCAGAGCTTGACATAAAACACATGTGCACAGTTCATGATCCCATTGTCCTTGGTTGTGGTCTGTCCTCCGCTCTTTGTTCCAATTTTCCCTATCTTCTTTTCCGTCCCTGTGTCCATCATCGTGGTTGCAGCTGCTCCTCCTCCAGTTTGTTTAACAAACTCATCAGCTGCCGCTGGGGTGTAAAAATACAGCTTTTTCCCCTGAAATGTTACCCAGAGCTTGGCTGGTAATAACACCCCAAATTTCACCTTGCTTTTGTGTAGTGCTGATTTCACCTCGTTGAACTCAGCCCTTCTTTTGGCCAGGTTCGCACCAATGTCCTGATACGCCTTTATGCTCTTCCCTTCCCACGTGCTCTGTCTTGTTCGCCAGGTCCACTTTAGGATTTTCTCCCGGTCTTGGAACCGGTGCAGCTTCGCGATAATCGCTCTGGGCCGTTCCCTAGCTTTGGACTTGGGTTGGAGCGACCTGTGTGCCCTGTCTATTTCTGGGGGTTTTGGAAATACCTCCTTTCCGACTAGCTTGCCCATCATTTGGGTGATGTAGCTTGTTGGGTCTCTGCCCTCTATCCCCTCTGGCAGACCCACTATTCTAATGTTCTGCCGTCTGGACCTATTTTCTTGGTCCTCCACTTTCCCTCTAAGGCTCCTCTGGGACATTACTAACCTTTTCACCTCGGCTTCTGGGCTATCGCCCTGTCTCTCTGGTCCAAGGCGGCCCACTTCAACTCCAGAATCGTTTTTTCCTGTGTCTCCACTTTCCTTTCCAGGCCTTCGATGGTCTGCTGCATTTTGTGCGTCGTCTCCGCCAGCTCCTTCTTCATCATTGCGTGGAGCTCCGACCAGAGCGCCTCCTTTATGCTGGTTGCTGTGTCCTGCCCCCGCTCCGCTGTTTGGTCCGCCATCCTTTTCCCTTTCAGGTTCGCCTGGACCTCCATCACGTCTTGTGGGGCAGCCTGCCTGCGCGTCCGCCAATCCTGCGCTTTTCCCTTGTTGCTGCTGCTGTTTGCGTCTCGCCGTCCCTTCGCTTTGGTGTTTTTCTTTCCTCCAGCCATCTGTCTCTCTTTCCCTTTCCCCGCTGCTGTTCCTTACCCTGAGGTTGCTTCCCTTTCCCCTGCTCCTCCGCTCTCGCTGGGTCTGCCTCAGGCTTCGGGTTTCTTTTTTTTTGTTTGATGGTGTGGCAGTTGTGGTTGGTTCCCTTCCTTCCTTTCTTTTCTTGTTTTTTTCCCCCCCTTCTCCTACTCTTTTCCCTTCCCTCCCACTTGGCCGAGAAGTTTCCTAGTCTGGACGGGAGTCCTTCTTTGTTTCGCTGCTCACCACGTGGTTGCTGTCGGTCCATGGGGGGGGCGTCTCTCTCTCTCTCTCTCGGTCGCTGGCTCCATTCCTGAGCGCTTACGTCTCCAGCTTCGTGGTCCAGGCTGCCGCTTCTCTTCTGCCGCCGCACTCTCCTGCTGTGCGGGCGGGGAGGGAGGGGGCTCGGTCAGGCAGGTTCGCGCTCTTAGGCGCAAGTTCTGTCCAGTTCCTTTTTTAACACGTTCCTTCACCTTCCCCCTGTGTGTGTGTGTGTGTGTGTGTGTGTGTGTGGGGGGGGTTGTCGTATCTTGATCCTGCTCTGCCGTTCGGGTCGCGGGTCTTTCCCCCTCCTGGTTCGCCTGGGGCTCGCCTTGCATCGTGGGCTGCCTGTCCATTCGCCCGTTGTTCATGCTCCATTCCTTTGCTGCTGCTTCTAATTTCTCGCCGTCTCTTGAATCTATTGTTGGCAGGCATCTTCTTTTGTGTTTTTTGTGTTCGGGTTGGTTTTAGGAGGCTTTTTAGGCCAAAATCTCTGGTAAATTAACTACATTGGGTCCGATTGGGAGGAAAGCCACCTGATATGTGTCCGCTCAGCACATTGTCGCCACTGGAAGATCCAAAGTAAGTAAATTAAACTAGTGTGTCCATGGTCATAATATGCCTGCTCGGTGTATGTTCCTTGTGCGCCGCTCGTTGTACCTCCCTCACGGGATCGCCCCTGTGATCACTTGGGCCGTGGCCAGCGTTTAGAAGACTGGTTTGTGTGCTGGTCTCCTTCGTATCCTTTTGACACAATGCCTTGTGTCATGAGAATGTCACTTTATGAAATATTTGTTTGCTCATGTTACTGCAGTGTTGTCGGAGTCAGGGTGGAGCTGAGCTCTGGCTCTGCTTTTTACTTTCACTTTGAGAAAAGCTTGGGTGTGTCTGTGTTTTTTTCGTTTTGTTTTAGTGTTGGAGCTGCAGCCAGCCAAATAAGGTGCAGTGTTGTTCTCTCTGCCATGTAAAGACTATCTCTTGATCATTCGGTGAATTCAGAGTGATAACTGTTCTCAGTGGTGAATTTAAACCTGGTGTGCTTCTGTTAAAAGGTTTTTTAAATGTCTTATGGTTGTTAAAAGGAAAGTTTAAGGATTACTTAGTGTTGTATTCTTTGGGGGTTATATTTAAATTGATGGTTGCTAAGATGTTCACGGTATGTTTTAAAAAGGTTAACTTGAGTTCAGAGAATAAACATTGTTTTTCTTTAAAGAATACTTTTCAATTTCTGCTGTACCACATCTGTAGAGTGGACCGTGTGCTCCCCATACCACAATCTTGTAAAAGTTGTGGGTCAGGTGAACTCCATGAAACACTTTGGGGTTCTCTAAACCCTGGCCCATAACACTTGTATCCTTGATGGCCACATGTGCGTCACCAGCTTTTTCTTTTTTCGCTTCTTCCAACGTTGCTGTTTGCTGCTTTGTTGTATGTTCTCTGTCTCTGGCTTGTCAGTTACAACATCGATATCTCTTTTGTTTTCATCAGTGGGATGTGCTAGCTCTCCCACTCTTCTCCTTTTCCTCTTTTTTGTTTTAATTATCTTTTGGCGAGTACTTTTCTTATTATGTTTGGGTTTGCACCCCTGTTTTTGTGCTGGTCTGCATCCTGTGGATAGAGGTGTGCAGATCCTCAGTTGGGCGTGCTCCCGAGGGATTCTCTAGCCACACATAATTCTGTGCCCCGATCTGGAGGTTTGAGAGCGCCACTCTCTGGTGCCTGGGTGGAAGTCAGCAGGTTCAACCTCTAGTCAACCTATAACATCCCTTCTTGCCTTGTTAGAACAATGACTAATGGTTCCTCATTACTGGAAATTACGATACAAACATTGTCTCGTTCTGACAATCCAGGCGATGGTTCATCCTGGTCTTGCTCTAGTATATATGTGTGATCCGTCGAGCTACATAGCGATAGAGTCATCAGCTCCTCCAACTCATCTTCCGGTGGCGTAGCCTCAAGGATCAGGGAGTCAGCTACCAGAACCATTTCAGAGGCCTGAGACGATTCACAATGTACCTCTGGAGCAGGCTTCTCCAAGATTGGTACGATGTCTTGTACTATTAGCTTATTCCAGAGCTGTTCCTCATAGGTGTCGGCCACTTCAATCTCACTTTTCATTTCGGAGTGCACCATCTCAGAGCTCTCACACTTTTCGGTGTCCTGCGTGGTCTGGGCACCCCTTGTGACCACCTCGTCATTCCCGTCAAACTACTGGAGCAGCGCTTCTCGGGCCCCTTCTTTTTTTTTAAATTCAGGGTGCCCAAATCATTTTTTCCAATTAAGGGGAAATTTACTGTGGCTAATCCACCTAGCCTGAACATAAGAACATAAGAACATAAGAACTAGGAGCAGGAGTAGGCCATCTGGCCCCTCGAGCCTGCTCCGCCATTCAATTAGATCATGGCTGATCTTTTGTGGACTGAGCTCCACTTTCCGGCCCGAACACCATAACCCTTAATCCCTTTATTCTTCAAAAAACTATCTATCTTTACCTTAAAAACATGTAATGAAGGAGCCTCAACTGCTTCACTGGGCAAGGAATTTCATAGATTCACAACCCTTTGGGTGAAGAAGTTCCTCCTAAACTCAGTCCTAAATCTACTTCCCCTTATTTTGAGGCTATGCCCCCTAGTTCTGCTGTCACCCGCCAGTGGAAACAACCTGCCCGCATCTATCCTATCTATTCCCTTCATAATTTTAAATGTTTCTATAAGATCCCCCCTCATCCTTCTAAATTCCAACGAGTACAGTCCCAGTCTACGCAACCTCTCCTCATAATCCAACCCCTTCAACTCTGGGATTAACCTAGTGAATCTCCTCTGCACACCCTCCAGTGCCAGTACATCCTTTCTCAAGTAAGGAGACCAAAACTGAACTCCAGGTGTGGCCGCACTAACACCTTATACAATTGCAACATAACCTCCCTAGTCTTAAACTCCATCCCTCTAGCAATGAAGGACAAAATTCCATTTGCCTTCTTAATCACCTGTTGCACTTGTAAACCAACCTTCTGTGACTCATGCACTAGCACACCCAAGTCTCTCTGAACAGCGGCATGCTTTAATATTTTATCGTTTAAATAATAATCCCGTTTGCTGTTATTCCTACCAAAATGGATAACCTCACATTTGTCAACATTGTATTCCATCTGCCAGACCCGAGCCCATTCACTTAACCTATCCAAATCCCTCTGCAGACTTCCAGTATCCTCTGCACTTTTCGCTTTACCACTCATCTTAGTGTCATCTGCAAACTTGGACACATTGCCCTTGGTCCCCAACTCCAAATCATCTTTGGGTTGTGGGGGCGAAACCCACGCAAACACGGGGAGAATGTGCAAACTCCACACGGACAGTGACCCAGAGCTGGGATCGAATCTGGGACCTCGGCGCCGTGAGGCAGCAGGGCTAACCCGCTGTGCCATTGTGCTACCCTCATCGGGCCCCTTCTTGAGCTCGCCATTACTGCTGCAAAATAGATTCGCGAACATTTCATAGAAGTCTTAATCTCGATCACCTTCCACGTCTTTCGTTTCCGCATCATCTTCATAGTCATCATATATATCTTCGTAGTATTCATCATCGGACTCAGTGTCTTCTGTAATAATTTCCTTTGTAAAATACAATATTGCACACGGAATTAAGTGTTCATGCAAGAGGCAGCCAATTTCAAAGTCAGCATCGTGTTTTACTGCCGAATTTTTATTTAACATTCCTGACCATGAAACTTCAGGAGGACTGACAAAATTAAAGAATGAGTCATTTGGTTCAGTTTTCGTAACTGTTTTGCGAGTATTCCCCAACCTTTGTGCTTCGACTTTGTTTTAATTGTTTTCAACGTGACATTTTTCCTTTCTTCCAGTTGATCTGGCAGCATGTGCACCCCATGATATCGGTAATGATATGTAGACCGACGTGTAACTAAGGGATTCATCAGAACACCTGGCTGTGGCACGGCCACTCGAGGGCATTACCCAACTCATTATAAAACCAGACACACACTGGACCCTCCCTCTCACTCCTGGCAGGGACTGTAGGATTAGCACCAGAATAGTGTGGATCTCAGGCTGGGTCACCACATGTGGCCCAGATCCCAGTCATTATCACTGAGTTACTAGAGTTAGATCAGCAGAATGTCAAACTCATTTATCTATTTGTTGTTACTGAATAAATCCTTTCAAGGAATGAAAGGATTCATTCCTTTCTTCAAGGATTGGAGTGTCTTTCAACATCGTCTGTGGTCAGTAGCAATTTATGTTAATCAAACAGCATAACATAACAATATCTAGTTCATCAAGGAATGAAGATCCAAGCTTGTCAGGCCGCGATTCCTTCCAGTATGCTTTCGTAGTCGCCTTGTTTGTAAAGTAGTCATTAGGCTCGAACTTAAACTCCAGAGTGAAGCTCCTCGGCTGTTCATGTCTTAACATTTAACATTCACATCTTGCAGGTGCTTTAATACGGACTCACTTTGCGCGTGTACCATGCCACTGAGTACATACACCTTCTTGAAGATTGTTAACCAGAAGTCTGAAATGCTCTTTAGCTTTTCTGTTTCTTCATCTGACTTGTCGTCCTCCACCTGGACCTGTGCTGGATCCTCAACAAATTACTGCGCTATCATGTCTCGCTGGGATTTGTTGAACTCGGATTACCACCCATTTTCCGGAACGTACAGTCCCTAGGTTCAGGGATTCACACGCATTCGGTCCTTTGATGGACTCAATTGTCATGTCCACAGTATAAAACTGTAATATGTACGTTGTGTCGTGCACACTGAAGCTCAAGTTCACATTCACCGAACGTTTCTATCTTTTCCGTACCATAGCGTACCGGCAATCCCGGTCGATCAACGATTTTTGGCTATGCGTTCTGCCTGTGCAAAGGGTTGACTCTTGTTTGGATGTCACGGTTGCTTCATACCAATGAGTCATTCATCCACACAAAGGTTTTCCACCTGGTTTCAATGGCCTCAGGTTTGTTCTCAATAATTTTGTTCTTTTTTGAAATTATATTTTCATCATTATGTGTTGGACTCTTTTGGTCCTTGGTTGCCATGAGATCGATGAAGAACTGTTCGTCCGGAGACATCTCATCAACCACGGCGACTGATCTGATTTGGTCCACTGTCGGACGTGAAAACACTTTCGCAAAATGACGAACATGGCCACACCTGGAACAGACTTTTCCAAAGGCCGGACATTGCAATGAGTCATGTCGATTGCCACATTTCTGGCACATTGGGCGGTTCCTGTCGGCCTCTTAAAATGGCTGCCCGCACTGAGACCACGTTTCTTTATGACGTGCGTCGCAGCGCTAATGGTACTGGTGTCTTCCTCTATGTTGGCACCAAAATGCTTCAAGCTGAGTGTGCTGATTTGCTGTGCAGCTAACACGTTTGTATGGCAAATCTTTATTGCTTGTTCCAATATTACATCTTCTGCAGCAACCTCTCACGGAGCTTATCATTTGATATACCAAACACAATTTGGACGCAGATCATTGAAGATTTCAAACTGCTGAAATTGTAGGAGTGGGCCTTCAGCCCTTCAACTCTGTGACAAAACTGTCGAACAACTCACCTGGTTTCTGGGTACACATACGAAAAATGTATCTTTCAAATGTTTCATTCTTTTTGGGGGAGCAAGTCGATCAAAGTACCCAATGACTTCATCGTATCTCTTGCTCACCTCTTTATTATCAAAAGCAAAAGTATTATATATTTCAATTGCTTGTGGACCCGCCACCGTGAGCAGCAATGCAATTCGCCTTTCGTCAGGCTGTGCCTACAGGCCAAGGGCTGATACATAGAGCTTAAACTGCTGTTTGAATTTACGTCAGTTTCCGTCTACTTTACCTGATATGTGAAGCTGGTGTGATGCTTTTAAACCTTCCATCTCAAACTTTAGTGTCTTTTACTGCGTTAAGTCGCCAATGGCCGCTTCTTCTTTTTCCGATGTTACCCTCAAATCTTCAGCACCGCTGGTACCATGTTGTGTTCTGTGAACTTGTCTTGCAATGATTCTACAGAACTGCTGGTGACTTAGCCAGGACGATGATTTATTAGTGTACACGTGTTAAGGTGATGATTAGTGTCTTATACAGTCCAAGTTATCATAGAGTTACATTAGACTCTCCTGGAACTACCCTTATGTATGCCTGTCCTCATGTACACCGTACAACCTTCTGCTGGTAGCCTGATGTCACCTGACTGATGTCTGATGCCACCTGCTGCTGGGCGGTCACACTGCTGAGTACACAAATATTATCTGCAGGCTTGTCACCACACCCCTGTGTGGATTTGTTTATTGGATTTGTTTATTGTCACATGTACCGAGGTACAGTGAAAAGTATTTTTCTGCGAGCAGCTCAACAGATTATTAAGTGCATGAAAAGAAAAGGAAATAAAAGAAAATACATAGTAGGGCAACACAAGGTAAGACCATAAGACCATAAGACATAGGTACACAATGTAACTACCAGCATCGGGTGAAGCATACAGGGATGTAGTGTTAATGCGGTCAGTCCATAAGAGGGTCGTTTAGGAGTCTGGTAACAGCGGGGAAGATGGTGTTTTTGAATCTGTTTGTGCGTGTTCTCAGACTTTTGTATCTCCTGCCTGATGGAAGAAGTTGAAAGGGTGAGGAAGCCGTGTGGGAGGGGTCTTTGATTATGCTGCCCACTTTCCCCAGGCAGCGGGAGGTGCAGATGGAGTCAATGGATGGGAGGCAGGTTCGTGTAATGGACTGGGCTGTGTTCACGACTCTCTGAAGTTTCTTGTGGTCTTGAGCCGAGCAGTTGCCATACCAGGGTGTGATGCAGCCAGATAGGATGCTTTCTATGGTGCATCTGTAAAAGTTGCTAAGAGTTAATGTGGAACTGCCGAATTTTCTTAGTTTCCTGAGTAAGTAGAGGGGCTGTTGTGCTTTCTTGGTGGCAGTGTCGACATGGGTGGACCAGGACAGATTTTTGGGGATGTGTACCCCTAGGAATTTGAAACTGCTAACCATCTCCACCTCGGCCCCGTTAATGCTGACAGGGGTGTGTACAGTACTTTGCTTCCTGAAGTCAATGACCAAGTCTTTAGTTTTGCTGGCATTGAGGGATAGATTGTTGTCACTGCACCACTCCACCAGGTTCTCTATCTCCCTCATGTATTCTGACTCGCCGTTATTCGAGATCCGGCCCACTATGGTCGTATCGTCAGCAAACTTGGAGATGGAGTTGGAACCAAATTTTGCCACGCAGTCGTGTGTGTACAGGGAACATAGTAGGGGGCTAAGTACGCAGCATTGCGGGGCCTCGGTATTGAGGACTATTGTGGAGGAGGTGTTGTTGTTCATTGTTACTGATTGTGGTCTGTGGGTCAGAAAGTCGAGGATCCAGTTGCAGAGTGAGGAGCCAAGTCCTAGGTTTTGGAGCTTTGATATGAGCATAAGACCATAAGACATAGGAGTGGAAGTAAGGCCATTCGGCCCATCGAGTCCATTCCGCCATTCAATCATGGCTGATGGGCATTTCAACTCCACCTACCAGCATTCTCCCCGTAGCCCTGAATTCCTCGCGACATCAAGAATTTATCTATCTCTGCCTTGAAGCCATTTAGTGTCCCGGCCTCCACTGCACTCTGGGGCAATGAATTCCACAGGCCCACCACTCTCTGGCTGAAGAAATGTCTCCGCATTTCTGTTCTGAATTTACCCCCTCTAATTCTAAGGCTGTGCCCACGGGTCCTCGTCTCCTCGCCTAACGGAAACAGTTTCTTTGCGTCCACCCTTTCTAAGCCATGTATTATCTTGTAAGTTTCTATTAGATCTCCCCTTAACCTTCTAAACTCCAATGAATACAATCCCAGGATCCTCAGCCGTTCATCATATGTTAGACCCGCCATTCCAGGGATCATCCGTGTGAATCTCCGCTGGACACGCTCCAGTGCCAGTATGTCCTTCCTGAGATGTGGGGCCCAAAACTGGACACAGTACTCCAAATGGGGCCTAACCAGAGCCTTATAAAGGCTCAGTAGCACATCGCTGCTTTTATATTCCAACCCTCTTGAGATAAATGACAACATTGCATTCGCTTTCTTAATCACAGATTCAACCTGCATGTTTACCTTTAGGGAATCCTCGACTAGCACCCCCAGATCCCTTTGTACTTTGGCATTATGAATTTTCTCACCGTTTAGAAAGTAGTCTATGCTTGGATTCTTTTTTCCAAAGTGCAAGACCTCACATTTCCTCACGTTGAATTGCATCAGCCATTTCCTGCACCACTCTCCCAAACTGTCTAGATCAGGGGTGGGCAAACTTTTCCGTGCAAGGGCCGCATTCAGAAATTCACAATTCACAAAGGGCCGCATAGTATATTAAGTAAAATAATTACTTCACCCGGTTATGATTGTGGGCGCCTCATATAGAACATAGAACAGTACAGCACAGAACAGGCCCTTCGGCCCTCGGCGTTGTGCCAAGCAATGATCACCCTGCTCAAGTCAAGGTATCCACCCTATACCAGTAAGTAACCCAACAGCCCCCCCCCCCCCCACCCATTAACCTTTAAAAAAAAATTTAAAAAAAAAAAAAAAAAAATTTAAAAAAAAAAAATTTTTTTTTTTTTTTTTTTAAATGACTTGGTGGGCCGCAGAAATACCTTTGGCGGGCCGCATGCGGCCCGCGGGCCGTAGTTTGCCCACCCCTGGTCTAGATCCTTCTGCAGCCTCCCCACTTCCTCAGCACTACCTGCCTGACCACCTAACTTCGTATCATCGGCAAACTTCGCTAGAATGCCCCCAGTCCCTTCATCCAGATCATTAATATATATGGTGAACAGCTGCGGCCCCAACACTGAACCCTGTGGGACACCGCTGGTCACCGGCTGCCATTCCGAAAAATAACCTTTTATCCCAACTCTCTGCCTTCTGTCAGACAGCCAATCCTCAACCCATGCCAGTAGCTCACCTCGAACACCATGGGCCCTCACCTTACTCAGCAGCCTCCTGTGTGGCACCTTATCAAAGGCCTTTTGGAAATCCAGATAGACCACGTCCACTGGGTTTCCCTGGTCAAACCTACTTGTCACCTCCTCAAAGAATTCTAACAGGTTTGTCAGGCACAACCTCCCCTTACTAAATCCATGTTGACTTGTTCTAATCCGACCCTGCTCTTCCAAGAATTTAGAAATCTCATCCTTAACGATCGATTCTAGAATTTTACCAACAACCGAGGTTAGGCTAATTGGCCTATAATTTTCCATCTTTTGTCTTGATCCTTTCTTGAACAAGGGGGTTACAACAGCGATCTTCCAATCGTCCGGGACTTTCCCTGACTCCAGTGATTTTTGAAAGATCTCAACCAACGCTTCCGCTATTTCTTCAGCCACCTCTCTCAGAACTCTAGGGTGTAGCCCATCGGGGCCAGGAGATTTGTCAATTTTAAGACCTTTTAGCTTTTTTAGCACCATCTCTTTTGTAATGGCAACCATACTCAACTCAGCCCCCTGACCCTCTATAATTTTTGGGATATTACTCATGCCTTCCACTGTGAAGACAGACGCAAAGTACTTATTAAGTTCTCCAGCCATTTCCTCGTCTCCCATCACTAGCCTTCCGGAATCAGTTTGAATTGGCCCAATGTCTACTTTGGCCTGTCGTTTGTTTCTTATGTATTGAAAGAAACTTTTACTATCATTTCTTATATTACTGGCTAGCCTGCCTTCATATTTGATCCTCTCCTTCCTTATTTGTCTCTTTGTTAACCTCTGTTTGTTTTTGTAGCCTTCCCAATCTTCTGATTTCCCAGTGCTTTTGGCCACTTTATAGGATCTCTCTTTTTCTTTGATACATTTCCTGACCTCCTTTGTCAGCCATGGCTGTCTAATCCCTCCCCGGATAATCTTTCTTTTCTTGGGGATGAACCTCTGTACAGTGTCCTCAATTATGCATACAAACTCCTGCCATTTTTGCTCTGCTGTCTTCCCCACTAGGGTCTGCTTCCAGTCGATTTTCGCCAGTTCCTCTCTCATGCCCTCGTAATTACCTTTATTTAACTGTAACACCATTACATCCGATTTTGCCTTCTCTCTTTCAAACTGCAGACTGAATTCAACCATATTATGATCGCTGCTTCCTAAGTGTTCCCTTACTTTAAGATCTTTTATAAAGTCTGGTTCATTACATAGCACTAGGTCCAAAATAGCCTGCTCCCTTGTGGGCTCCATGACAAGCTGTTCCAAAAAGCCATCTTGTAAGCATTCCATGAATTCCTTTTCTTTGGATCCACTGGCTACGTTATTTACCCAATCCACCTGCATATTGAAGTCCCCCATGATCACCGTGACCTTGCCTTTCTGACATGCCTTTTCTATTTCCCGGTACATGTTGCGCCCCTGGTCCTGACCACTGTTAGGAGGTCTGTACATAACTCCCATTATGGTTTTTTTGCCTTTGTGGTTCCTCAATTCTACCCACACAGACTCCACATCATCCGACCCTATGTCGTTTAGTGCCATAGATTTAATTTTGTTCTTAACTAACAAGGCAACCCCACCCCCTCGGCCCACCTTCCTGTCTTTTCGATAGGTTGTATATCCTTGGATGTTTAACTGCCAGTCCTGAACCCCCTGCAGCCATGTCTCTGTGATGCCTACCACATCATAATCATTCACGATGATCTGTGCCATTAGTTCGTCTACTTTGTTACAAATGCTACGAGCATTCAGGTAAAGTGCCTTAATGCTAACTTTCTTATCATTACAGATATTGGAAGTCCTAAGATGTCCAAAGTTATCCTTCCTTTTTGTTGAATTCCTAGTCTGCCTCAAGCTTTAAATCCACCTGCCTACATGTTATCCTCCTGCGTATCTTGGCAGTTAACTCCATACTCCCTGTCGCTTTCACTTTCCCTTCCCCATGACTGGGATTATGGTTTTGATGACAGAGCTGCAGTCAATAAATAGGAGTCTGATGTGAAATGAAAATGAAAATCGCTTATTGTCTCAAGTAGGCTTCAAATGAAGTTACTGTGAAAAGCCCCGAGGATGTAGGAACCCTTGTTGTCGAGATGCTCTAGGGATGAGTGTAGGGCCTGGGAAATGGCATCAGCTGTGGACCGTTGCGGTGGTATGCGAATTGAAGTGGATCAAGCTGCTCTGGGAGTATGGAGGTGATGCGCTTCATGACCAACCTCCCGAAGCACGTCATTACGACTGGAGTCAGGGCCACCGGACGGTCGTCATTGAGGCACGTTGCCTGGTTCTTCTTTGGCACCGCTATGATGTCATCTTGAAGCAGGTGGGGCTACGGAGCGGAATAGGGACAGGTTAAAGATGACCGCGAACACATCTGCCAGCTGGTCCGCGCAGTCCGCTGGGCTCGGTGATCGGTGGTTGAATTGAGGAACAGATTTCATGAGGCAGGTAGCTTTTTCTCTCTGGCTTGCTGACATCTTGCATGGTCTGGTGAAGACAAGTGGGTTGGAGAGAGTGAAATGTGTGTGCCAGACTGGTATTTAAACATGGCGTCAGACCCTTTGAATCCATCAGGTGAGAGCGGTTGGATGAATCAGCTGCAGGCAAGTTGGAGGGAACTCGCCTGTGCATAATTAGTCATGTTCCAAGCAAGAAACTGGTGTAGGATCCCACAGGCGCTGCTGGAGCCGCCCGCCACCGTATTTAGTCTCAAAATTGGCAAATTCTGCCCAAGATGTAACCGGGGCTTTATATAAGTAGATTGAGTAGTTAAGTGATGATATGATGACATGGTTATTTAAAAGGTCACATGTCAGGAAGTGATGGGGTTCGCCCTGGCGCATGGGCAGAGTGGAAGCATGTTGGAGCTGCTCAGTGTAGTGAATTAACTAGCGTTGTTATAAATCCTTGGTTGCCTGCCTTTGGAACTCAGCAATCTACAGTACAGAAAGGAAAACAGTTAATTTCCTAACAGTAAGAAGTCTTACAACACCAAGTTAGAGTCCAACATGTTTGTTTCAAACGCTAGCTTTTGGAGCACTGCTCCTTGCTCAGGTGAAGGAGCAGTGCTCCGAAAGCTAGTGTTTGAAACAAACATGTTGGACTTTAACATGGTGTTGTAAGACTATTTTTACTGTGCCCACCCGAGTCCAACGCCGGCATCTCCACATCATGACAAGTTCCTAACAAACATGTATTTTGCTTCATTACTAGGCCGAATGTTGGCTGCGTAATCTGGAGGAGACGATGCAAACCACAGTGCAGCAAGAAATCATGGAAGCAGTAGCAGCATATGAAGAGAAATCGAGAGATCAGTGGTTGTTTGATTACCCCGCACAAGCGGCTTTGACTGGCACTCACATATGGTGGACCACGGATGTAGGAATTGCTTTTGAGCGTCTTGAGGAAGGCTTTGAAACTGCTTTAAAAGATTACAGCAAAAAACAAGTGAGTTGCCTGTCAACAGAAGTTTCCTGATCAAATCTATAAAGACCAGTACCTTGAATTGTAACATTTAAGTTGCAGAGCCATAGACTTGACTGCCGATTTAATCCTACTTTTTTCTGTACATTATACTGCTTAGTGAAATTGTAGTAAAACACAAAACTCTGGGGATTTCCTCTCAGGCTCTCCCAATTGTTCAGAGTAGCTTTGCTGATGTCCTGTTCGTGCAATCTAGTTCGGTTTTCCATCAATCATCCGCCAAAACTGCAGTGACTGATCAGGAGAATCGGAAGAAATTTTTTGCAGTTGTGTTGGACAGTTTTATTGATTACATTTTTTGTTACAAAGTGGGCGTCTATTTCCCATCGTTCTCTCTTCTGTCCATTGCAAGGTGACAAACAATTAACATATACAGTCATTTTTAAACTCCACGTTTGCAAAGAATGTATTGCAGGCTGTAAAACAATTCCATCCATCTTTTATTCTTCTGTGATGTTCTGGTCATAATCTTCATAATGTGTAAAGTATAATATTGAGTCTATAAGATTAGACTAATTTGCATCCCTCACTATCCATTAAGTTTGCTTCAGATATTCAATAAGCACAGTTTTTATATTTTAGTTAATACATGAACAGGGGATGCCTTGCAAATATAGCGCTTTCTGGAATAAGTAATCAATGTATGACATGTAATGTACTGTACCCTATCTTTTTGAATAGTCAAATATAATTATTTTTATTGCAGATTGCTCAGCTAAATGCTCTTATAAACATGCTACTAGGGGAGCTCACCCATGGTGATCGTCAGAAGATTATGACAATCTGTACAATTGATGTACATGCCAGAGATGTTGTAGCAAAGCTCATAGCACAGAAGGTAATTTGTTGTAGCAATTACCCTAATGCATTCTTAAAAGCATAAAATAAACATAATTTCCTTGTAAAGGGGCTGCTCAGTTGTTTCTGGAAAGAAATGACAATGTTTTGATTCAGTCAGTTGTGTCCTTTCCATTAATATGCTACATAATTACATTTACCAACTAAACTACAAGATTTACTTTGTGGTATTTAGTGTAAATTCCTCAAAGTTTTGACGACAACGCTTTTCGAGCGAATGCTGTTTTAATGCACGTCCTTTTTATTTTTGTCTTTGCAGTTAGAGCTTACATAAGTGCTACACAACTGAAACTGGTTCTACACACTGCACATCACTACTCAATATTCATTCAGATGTTGCATACCCTTGATATCTTTGTTTTTTAAATAAATTGAATCTTCAATCTCTAATCACTGCATTTATGTCAAAGTGTTTTAAAATGATCTTGAGAAAAATCTGTTCTGTTGAATAAATGAAGCCCATTTTAATTGCATTCAATCCATTAATAATTCTGTCATGTATAGAGGAACAGAATAACAGATGGTAGATTAAGATGTTCAGTGCTGAATGTATGCGAATTAGATGGAGCTTTTATTAAAAAAAGCATTTTTCTGTTTCTTTTAATTATACATTACTTCTACCATATGAAGTTCTATGATATATTTTTGTCAGGTCAATGCGATTCCAAGCCTTGTTTTCAAAAGCCAGATGCATTCACTATTGGAGTCAGGCAAAGTGCACATTGTACCATTGCAAATGGCAGAATGGCAAAATCCTTACATTTGAGATAGTTTTATTTTGAAAATACAGTTTACGCGCAAGTGATCTATGCAGAAAATAATGACTTCTCAGAAATGTTTTTAAAACTTTGGTTATGTGGCCTGAGGGGATAGAAAGCAAACAAAATTACCATTTTGAGCCCCTATATCTCTGTATCCTGCTTTCTTAATTTTGCAAGATGTTGCTAATATGTCAATTAATTAAATATTGGCCTGCATTTTCACCAAGTTAGGATGTCTCGGAAGCCCTTTAAAAATGGCAGGCAGTCCCGTTTCCAGGATTCCCGACCCCATTCCCGGACTGTCTGATTTTTGGGAGTGCCTTTAAAGGGTGCGAGCAAGTTCCTGTCAAAAGCCGCATTTGGCACTCAAGACTTATTGGCCACATTTTGTAGTAGGCATCTCCTACTCTGCAATTTTATTTTTTTATATATAAATTTAAAGTACCCAATTATTTTTTTTTCCAATTAAGGGGCAATTTAGCGTGGCCAGTCCACCTAATCTGCACATCTTTGGGTTGTGGGAGTGAAACCCATGCAGACATGGAGTGAAACTCCATATGGACAGTGACCCAGGGCCGTGATTCGAACCCGGGTTATCAGCGTACTCTGCAATTTTCATGGGGTTGGGTGAGTTTTTTAAAGAATCATGGTTCATGGAGTCCTAGTTTGCATGAGTGGACCTTTGAAAAGGTAAATTCAAAAGGCCTTCCTCTGGCTCCCTGTACCAAACTTTGCCTTTCCGCGCAACTCTTGTGGCCCACATGCTCCCTGCATATACTCTGTCCAAGTCCCCTGTGCCAAGCTCTGCCTTTGCACACAGCTACCACAGTCTCTCATGCCTCTCTGCCAAATTCAGTCCTTCCACCTATGTTCCTCTCCTGCCCCCAAAGCCCCTCATGCCTGATGTCAAGCATTGACACTTATATGCCCATGGATCCACAATATACTGTATAGAACCAATTAATGCAATAGGGAGATGTGTTAAAAAAGAAACTTTTTAAAAAAGTATTTCATTCATAACTTTCTATTATGTTGGAAAAATGTAACTTCACTACAAACCAATAAACGTGTCACTCATCCAGATCCTCATTATGTATGCTTGGCTGAAAGCCCAGATAATCAATAGTTGTTGAAGCACCTGTACCCCACAGAAACTATTGTTCGATTGGCAACTCAGGCTTTCTGATCGCTGCTATCAATTTCCCAATGTTTGTTTACACAATGCTAAGTGGTTTTTAGAGCTTGTGACCCACGGCAGCCTTCACGCCCACCTCCGGGGCCAATTCTCCCCCGCCGGGCGGGGCTAGGAGTACGGCCCCATGCGTCATGGCGGCGCGGCCTTGACGACGGTCGTCAAGGCCGCACGTCAAGCGTCACGCCCTCTGACGCGGCCGATGACGTCAGCCGCGCATGCGCAGGTTGGACAATGCCAACCCGCACATGTGCAGTTGGCGTATTTTCCCTCAGCCGCCCCGCAAGACGTGGCGGCTTGATCTTGCGGGGCAGCGGAGGGAAAAGAGTGCGTCCGTTACGGACGCACGGCCCGAGATCGGTGGGCACCGATTGCGGGCCTATGCCTCCCTTGGCACGGCCGTGGTACTGCCGTGCCAATCGGGCCCCCAGATGCCCCAAACGGGCATCTGGTGCCATTTCACGATGGCAGCAAGCAGGTGTGTTTGCTGCCGTGTTGAAACGGGCGTGAAGGCCCGGCCGCTCGGCCCATCGGCCTCGTAAAAAACGGCGAGCGCCGATTCGTGGCATGGGTCGGGCGTGGGGGGTGGAGAATAGCTGGAGGGCGTGAAAAATGTCGGGAGGCCCTCCCGCTATTCTCCCACCCGGTGTGGGGGCCAAGAATTGCGCCCAAGGATTATGGGAGGAAACCGGAGCACCCGGAGGAAACCCACCCAGACACGGGGTGAAAGTGCAAACTCCACACACACACCCGAGGCCTGAATTGAATTGTGCTGTGAGGCGGCAGTTTGATCTTGATTTGATTTATTATTGTCACATGTATTAGTATACAGTGAAAAGTATTGTTTCTTGCATGCTGTGCAAACAATGCATACCATATATAGGGAGAGATTATTGTCATCGCACCAGTTCACCAGATTCTCTATCTCATTCCTTATCCGACCCACTACGGTGGTGTCATCAGCAAATTTGAAAATCGAGTTGGAGGGGAATTTGGCCACACAGTCATGGATGCATACAAAGTATAGTTGGGGGCTGAGGACACAGCCTTGTGGGCACTGGTGTTGAGGATGATCGTGGAGGAGGTGTTGTTGTCTACCTTTACTGATTGTGGCCTGTGGGTTAGAAAGTTCAGGAACCAGTCGCAGAAGGAGGAGCCACGGCCACGGAGTTTGGAGATGGGTTTTGTAGGAATGATGGTGTTGAAGGCTGAGCTGTAGTCAATAAATAGGAGTCTGACATAAGTGTCTTTGTTATCCAGGTGTTCCAGGGTAGAGTGCAGGGCCATGGAGATGGTGTCTGCTGTGGACCTGTTGCAGTGGTAGATGAACTGTAGTGGATCAAGGCAATCTGGGAGGCTGGAGTTGATTCGTGCCATGACTAACCTTTCAAAGCACTTCATGATGATGGATGTCAGATTATCAACTGCAGGACGAAATGAGAGCTTGGATTGGAAAGGAACACAGGAAATTCATCTGCCTCCTTGGGGAGTATGGTGCAAAAGTGACAAACCAACTTCATTTTGAGAACGAAACAGTCTCTGTGGATAATCACTTCTGCGTGCTTCAAACGTTCAAGTCTGCTGTGGATCTAGTGATGCAATTATTCCACGATGCTCAGTTTCAACTGTTCCTAGTGAAGTAGAATAGAAAAATGATAAATAAATGGTCATTAAGGCACACTGCTTGACTTTTTTTGGTACAGGGATGATGGTTGTCTTCTTGAAGCAGATAAGGACCTCAGATTGTTGTAAAGAGAGGTTGAAGATGTCTGCGAATACCCCCGCCAGCTGATCCGCGCAAGACCCGAGTACTTGTCTGGGCACCCCATCCAGGCCATCCAGGTTAGGTGGATTGGCCATGCTAAATTGCCCGTAGTGTCCTAAAAAGTATGGTTAAGGGGGGGGGGTTGTTGGGTTACGGGTATAGGGTGGATACGTGGGTTTGAGTAGGGTGATCATTGCTCGGCACAACATCGAGGGCCGAAGGGCCTGTTCTGTGCTGTACTGTTCTATGTTCTATCTTCAAGAAGGCTGCTCTGACGTCTGCAGTGGTGATCTCAGATACAAGTTCATCCGCGGCTTTTGGGTGAAGGGCTCGCTCTCGCTGACCTCTTGCTCAAAGCGGGCATAGAATGCGTTGAGCTCATCAGGGAGGGGTGCGTTTGAGCCGACGATTTTACATGCCTTCATCTTGTAACCTGTTATGTCTTGCAGACCTTGCCATAGACAGCAGGGATCCGTGTGGCTGGCCTGGGACTCGAACTTGGTCCGGTACTGTCTTTTGGCATCTTTGATGGATTCCTTTAGATCATATCTGTCTTTCTTGTAGAGGTCAGGGTCGCCTGACTTGAACGCATCAGACCTAGACTTCAGCAAGCAGTGGATATCCCTGTTCATCCAGGGTTTGCGGTTGGGAAACACGCAGATTTGCATCTTTAGCACACAATCTTCTACACACCTACTAATGAAGTCAGTTACTGTAGTGGCATACTCGTTCAGGCTGGTCGTAGAGTTTTTAAATACTGGCCAGTCTACTGACTCTAAGCAGTCCCGTAGGAGGTCGTCCGATTCCTCAGACCAACAATGCACGACTTTCTTTGACGAATTCTTCCGCTTCAGTTTTTGCTTATAAGCCGGGAGCAGGAGCACAGCCTTGTGGTCAGATTTGCCAAAGTGTGGGCGGGTGAGAGAGCGGTAGGCATGTTTGATATTTGTGTAGCAGTGGTCCAGGATGTTTGGGCCACTGGTGGAACAGGTGACGTGTTGGTGGTAACTTGGTAGTATGCTCTTGAGCTTGGCCTGATTGAAGTCCCCAGCTACAATGAACAAGGCCTTGGGATGTTTCGTTTCAAGACTATTTGTGGTGGTGAAAATTTTGTCCAGTGCGATTTTCACATCCGCATGTGGTGGGATGTAAACTGCCGTCAGGATAACGGAGCTGAACTCACACGGAAGGTAGAAGGGGCGGCATTTTAACGTCAGGTATTCTAGGTCTGGGGAGCAGAAACTTGCCAGTGTTGTGTGGTGAATGTAACATGATAATTCACACTATATCTTTGTAAGCGCAGTAGCGTTATCCGACCACTAGGGGGAGTAGCTCTAGGAATGCTCAGGAGCTTGTACAGGGCTCCACCCTTGGCTCCGCCCATGACTCCTCCCCCTAATGCTGCTGTATAAATACCCTTGTCCAGAGTCAGCCTGCAGTTCACTGAGAGTTCATCAACGGGTAACAGGCTGGCTCTGTAGTAAGTTGATTAAAGCCTATATTCATATCGGAAACACGTGTCTGGTGAATTGATGGTTCCATCATGTTGCTACATCTAGGCATCAGGAGGTGTTGATTAGGAGGCCGACCCCACCTCCCCTTGCCTTGCCTGAGGCCGCCGTACGGTCCATTCGGTGGATTGAGAAGCCCTCTGGTTGCAGGGCAGAGTCCGGTGAAGCAGGAGTGAGCCATGTCTCCGTGAAACAGAGCACACAGCAGTCCCTTAGTTCTCTTTGAAAAGTGAGTCTGGCTTTAAGTTTGTCTAGCTTGTTTTCTAGAGATTGGACATTAGCTAGGAGTAAGCTAGGCAGAGGGGCTTTGGGGCCGCGTGGTTTCACTCTCACCTGCAGGCCTGCACGTTTTCCACGCTTCCTGGAGTTACTGCTTCTTTCCGAGCCTGGGAGACGGTGAGAATATGCAGTGTTAAGGGAATAGTTGTGTCCAATGAGGTTATTCACTCTGGTCGGTGTGTGGATGGAGGATTTGTTGCCTTGCTTGCGGTTCTTACGTCGGTAGGTGGGTCTGCGCGGTCGAGTGTTCCAGGTCGCTGTCGGGCTGCGGTTTGTTTTCACAGGTTGGTGGATGTCCAGACCACGCTCCGGGTGGATGGAGTGAAGGCCGGTAAGTGGATGACGTCTCTGGGATCGCGGTTGCGGATGGGGTGATGACCGGGTCCGTGTGTTGGGGTCCGCAGTGTCCTTTCCAGATTGCGGTCTTCATTCAGAGTATGGAGGATCTCTAGACCTGCAAGTAAATTTAAAAGAGCAATATTAGTGATTGTTAGGCTGTGGAGTTGAGTTTTAGGAGTGTGGGGCGACTGTAGAGGGGGGGAGTGGAAGGAGTGCTTGGGGCCTGCAGGGGGTCGCAGCTTTCTGGGTCAGAGGGGTTGGGAGCGGGGGGGGGGGGGGGGGGGGGGGGGGTGCTGCGCCTGCAACTGCTGGGATGCTGGTCTGGCCGTTGGAGAGCAGCACCGTGCCATCCATGATTAACATTTGTTTTTGCAAAATCCTAAATTTACAACCTTTGTCAGTACAGAAAATGGAAGAGATGCTTTTGTATTCGGCACTGTTGAATTTCGCAGGGATAAAAGCTGATTTAGAAATACAAAAAATTAAAATAATGAAGTTATGGAAAAAGTTACTTTGTTGACTCTGTTGCCTCTGAGCTGTTACAATTGTATTTTTTGTTACACTATTTCATAGGCACGACAAATGACCATGTAATTTAACATTACCAACAGTATTATGGTCAAATATTGAATGCTACTGAATAGATCAATTTAAACTGTTTCCCAGGATGACAAATGAGACTCTTATACAATGATCTTTCTGATATGAGTCTTTTGAAATAACTATTCCATGTCAGCTGTGTCTGAGTGTGACAATTTTTGCGTGAGCCCGAAGGCCATTTGTTCAAACACAACTCCAGAGTGTTCAGCACGTAATCTAAGCAGATACCCCATGACAGTACTTGAAGGATACTACATTGTCTCGTGACCTGGCAAACAGGGTCGCTCTGATATATGTAAAAATAAATGAAGAAGAGCAGGGAAATTCTCTTGGTGTTCTTTTTTTAAAAAATATTTTGATTATCCTCCTCTTTCACATTTTCTCCCAAATTTACACCCACGATCAATTAACAATAATCAGTAACAAATATGTCAATCCCCATAACAATAACAACCATCCCATCTTCCCACCAAACCCCAAATATTAGCCCGCATGTTTACATAAACAAATGACAAAAAATAATCAGGAATCACCCATAGTCACCCTTAATACACACAGCCCCCCTCCCCCCAACCCTCCCATCCATCCCCCCAACTAATGTTCGATGTTATCCATGTGGTAGTATGACTAGGGTTATTACGGTACCTGGGAGTGTGAGCAGCCATTGGTGCAGAGGACTCGCTGCCCATTGGCCCAGGTATGTCATGTGCCTCTCAGCCGATTGGCTGAGAGGAAGGTAGCTCCGCCTACGAGGCGGGGTATAAGAACACGTGTTCCCCGGCAGTCAGCCATTCTTCTGTACGTCTGCTGCCAGGTCCACTTCTTGCGTATTAAAGCCTATCGTTCGGACTTTATCTACGTTTCGTGTCCATTGATTGGGCAACACGGTAGCATTGTGGAGTGGGCAGCACGGTAGCATTGTGGATAGCACAATTGCTTCACAGCTCCAGGGTCCCAGGTTCGATTCCCGGCTTGGGTCACTGTGCGGAGTCTGCACGTTCTCCCGTGTGTGCGTGGGTTTCCTCCGGGTGCTCCGGTTTCATCCCACAGTCCAAAGATGTGCGGGTTAGGTGGATTGGCCATGCTAAATTGCCCTTAGTGTCCAAAATTTCCCGTGGTGTTGGGTGGGGTTACTGAGTTATGGGGATAGGGTGGAGGTGTGGGGTTGGATAGGGTGCTCTTTCCTAGAGCCGGTGCAGACTCGATGGGCCGAATGGCCTCCTTCTGCAATGTAAATTCTATGAAATTTAATATGCAATATTTTAAAGGATGGAGCTTCGCATCAAGTGTCTTCGACTCAGCCCCCCCCCCCCCCCCCCCCCGGGCGCCAGCACCCTCCAACCCCCCCCCCCAACTGCCCCCGGTGGGTGCACCCCCCGGCCCCACCGACACCTACACACACGCTACCTAGTGGACAGGACGACCCTCCCCCGGCCTGGCCCCCGCTAGCTCCGACTAGGGGTACGGACGCAAGAACAGGATCATCGCTCCCGGAGTCACGGATGCCCACCACTCCAACATCGCCGGCACAGCTCCGCAGGTCGCACAGGACATCAAAGGCACCCGATTGGCTGATCGAATCCATGTGAACTGCTGATGAACTCTTGTTTTTGCTTGTTCTCCATTTTTTTTCTCTCCCATTTCCCAAACTGTACATAGTTACTGTGTTATGTATTTTATAAATAGTTGCGGGACAGCGGGCAGCCATCAATGAAATGGTACGACCTAACATCTCTAGTCATACTACCAGTCTCTCACATACTCACGGGGCACGCACCCCCCCCCCCCTCCATGTCCGCGTTCCCCGTGCACGCATCCCCACCCCCCGGTTCCTTTTTCAACAGGGGGTGAATGTGGTAGTATGACTAGGGGTATTAAGGTACCTCGAGTGTGAGCTGCCATTGGTTCAGAGGACTCGCTGCCCATTGGCACAGGTATGTCATGTGCCTCTCAGCCGATTGGCTGAGAGGAAGGTAGCTGCGCCTACGAGGCGGGGTATAAGAACCCGTGTTCCCTGGCAGTCAGCCATTCTTATGTACGTCTGCTGCCGGGTCCACGTCTTGCGTATTAAAGCCTATCGTTCGGACTTTATCTACGTTTCGTGTCTATTGATTGTGCATCAATCAAGTTCTTGAAAGTGCATAATGAATAATGCCCATGAATTGTAGAACCCCTCCGTCCTTCCCCTCAGTTCAAACTTAACCTTCTCAAGTGTCAAGAATTCCAACAGGTCCCCCCGGCACGCAAGGGCACAGGGTGGAGAGGCTGCTCTCCATCCCAACAGGATCTGCCTTCGGGCAATCAACGAGGCAAAGGCTACGATATCTGCCTCAGCCCCCGTTTCCAACCCTGCCTGGTCCAACACCCGGAATATGGCCTCCCGGAGACCCGGGTCCAGTTTCACGTGCAGCACCTTGGAAATTACCCTAAAAACCTCCTTCTAGTATTCCTCTAGCTCTGGACAGGACCGAAACATATGAATGTGATTAGCTTAGCGCCCCTAGACTGAAGCGAGAGCTGCTACAACGACGCCCATTCAGCAACCAGGGGCATAATCAAGTGGTGCTTCAGCATCCTGAAGATGCGGTTCAGGTGCCTGGACTGCTCTGGAAGGGCCCTCCAGTATGGTGCTGAAACGGTCACCCGCATTGTGGTGTCCTGCTGCGTCCTCCACAACATCGCGCTGCAGAGGGGCGATGTGCTGGAGGAGGAGGATGAACACCAGTCCTTGTCCGTGGGGGAGGGCAAGGGCGGTCAGGACATGGGGTCCAGGCAGGCACGGGAGGCTGCCACTATAAGTGCGACAGGAACATCGCGCATGGGACGCTCTGAATGCCTCCAGGTTCACCGGCTAGTTGTGGGGGGGGGAACTGACCAGGGGTATGGGGAGGGGGCGGGGGAGGTGTGCCCAATCCACCCACAGCATCTACTCATTCCCCCCCCCCCCCACACCCCCACTCTGGCTAGCCCAGATCAGCCACCCCTCACACCCATCTGACAGAACACAGAGGAAGGTTGTAACGGTGTAAACAGGTGCTTAATGTGCACAAATATTTACAGGTATGTCCCAAGGCGACATGGTAGCACAATGGTTCGCACTGTTGCTTCACTGCGTCAGGGTCCCAGGTTCAATTCCTGGCTTGATTCACTGTCTGTACGGAGTCTGCACGTTCTCCCTGTGCCTGCGTGAGTTTCCTCCGGGTGCTCCGGTTTCCTCCCACAAGCCTTGAAAGACACGCTGTTAGGTAATTGGACAATCTGAATTCTCCCTCTGGGTACCTGGACAGGTGCCGGAGTGTGGTGACTAGGGGCTTTTCACATTGATGTGTTAATGTAAGTCTACTTGTGACAATAAAGATTATTATTATTATTAGCCACTAAAACTAAACTGTGCCCTGCACTGACTTAACTGGTGTCTAACATTCTGGCCTTACGGACCTAACGCTACCTCTAGGCGGATCCCCAGATGGTTCATCAGGGCTGGAGGCGGCCTGCTGTGATGCCCGCCCTGCGACCTGGGTCCCTGTTGGCGACTGTCTTCTGGGCGACCGGACCTGCTCGGGTGTCCCAGGTGGTGTGGTGCCGCCCTGTTTTGTCCCCTGCCCACCAGATGCGGCAGGAACCTGAGAGGGGGGGGGGGGGGTGGTCCTAGGTGCTGTGGGGAGGGAGGGGGGGGTGGGTGGTCCTATTGCTGCGGCATCTCTCCTGCAGGAGTAACTGGCACGCACCCCATCACCTCGTCACCCCCGGGATAGTCCATGGAATGGGGGCACAAGCAGAGCTATCTCCTGAGGCCCCGCCACCACCTCGCGCTGCTAGACTTGGAGGCCCGCTCTGGTCTCGACTAGGGTCTGCATGCTATCGGCCATGGAGCACACGGGGTGCACCACCTCCACCAGGTACAGAAAACGACAGTGTTACACAGTCTGATGCATGCAGCCAGGGGGTTGGTAGCTGGTGGCCTCAGTGCCCAGGGCACCCAGTCGACATGGGTGCAGGGTATGGGTGCCGACATGTGGTGCAGGGTGTGGGTTCGGCCACCCACCGGGTTTGGGGGGGGGGGGAGATAGGATTATGGGGGAGTGGGACGGGAGTTAGTGCCGAAACAGTGTTGCATTCTCACCCTGGCCGCCCCAAGGGGGTTGTGCAGTTTTTCACAGCACTGCTGGCCAGTCCGGATGGTATTGCTGGTGGTACTGACCGTCTCTGCCACCTGCGTCCAGGCATGGCAAATGGCGAGGGGTGGCACCCTCTTTCCTGGGCTGGGGTACAGATTGGTGTTTCTCTCCTCCACCAGGAGGGTCTCGGGCTCGGCGCTGTAAATCGTTGGGCCGCGCGTCTTGCTGCCATCTTGTTGGCTGGGGTGGTGTGTGTGGGGAGTGAAGTATGTATATGTGGCTGCAGCTTGTCAGCCTCCTGAGCGTCAATCGTGGATCCGGCAACGTTTCTTATTGGTATCGATTGTGTTCCACGTGGTGCCCATGCTAGCCCCTCAACAGTTGCTGAATCGGTCCAGATGCAGTGCCAGTTTTGCTGTCATGGAAGCCCACAAATCCTGCGCCAGCGTTAACACTTAGTCTCAGGCTCGGAGAATCCAGGCCAATGTCTTTTCAAAAGATAGATGTTTTAATTCTTTCACATTTACTCAATACCATAAGGTATCTGATAAAGTATAAAGAAAAAATATGAAAGTAGATTAGCTATTTTATTTGAGAAACTGTTCAAATATAATATGCATAATTTTTCAAATTACATTTTTTTTTGTTGCTAGGTCACGAATAGTCAGTCATTCACCTGGCTATCACAGCTGCGACAAAGATGGGATGATAATCAACAACACTGCTTTGTTAATATCTGTGATGCTCAGTTTCAGTATTCATATGAATATCTTGGTAATACTCCTCGGTTAGTAATTACTCCTCTGACTGACAGGTGAGCCTTGTATTGATCTACTTATTTGTTTTACTAGATGTTTGTGCGATTTTAATGTTCATAAATTCTTGTGCCAAAGCGTATTAAGCTGAAAACTTGAAGTAATTTGGTATTTTAATACCTGTGAAGTCTGGGCTATAATCTGCTGTTTAATGTTAAATCACTTTATCGGGCAGCGCGGTGGCTCAGTGGGTTAGCCCTGCTGCCTCACGACGCCGAGGTCCCAGGTTCGATTCTGGGTCACTGTCTGTGTTTGTGTGGGTTTCACCCCCACTACACAAAGATGTGTAGGTCGGTGGATAGGCCACGCTAAATTGCCCCTTAATTGGAAAAAATGAATTGGGTACATTTATTTTTTTAAAAGTCACTTTATCAATTGCCTTAATATTTTGAGTGTTGACTTCTTCAGCCATCCTATATATACATCGGATATGAAAAGTAATATCTATTTGTGCATAGCCTGGTCCAGGTTATCGAATCATAAAATTCCTACAGTGCAGAAGGAGGCCATTCGGCCCATCGGGTCTGCACGACCCTCGGAGGGACAATTTAGCATATCCAAACCACCTAACTTGCACATTTGGATTGTGCGAGGAAACCTTGGAGGAGCACTTGGAGAAAACCCACGTAGACACGGGAAGAATATGTAAACTCCACACAGACAGTCGCCCGAGGTCGGAATCGAACCCGGATCTCTGACGCTGTGAGGCAGCAGTGATAACCACTGTGCCACGGTGCCACCCCTGTATCTATATATATTAAAAGGTGTACGTATTAAAATGATAAATATTAATATATTAAAATATTTATGAACTTCTTTGAGAAGTATTTTTTTCCCTTATTGATTGGAACATAATATTGAATACATGGCATGCTATATTTTCTTTCTACTTTCCGCATGGTGTTATAGTGTTATTTTGATCAGACACTTTCTTGAAAATTATTGCTCCATCAAAGATGGTCTTGTGTGATTGAACGTCATTTTACTAGAACAAGATTGTAACAGGAACATTTACATTTAAATGCTGATTCATACTAATCTTCAGGATAGGATGTTACGTGCAATGATATTGTAAAGAACGTTGATTGCCATAGTTCTCTGCAACGTTTTTTGTGCAACAGGATTTTTGTTTTGTATTCCATCCTTCATGCCTGTATAGTAGTTTCCCAAGTTTTCCCATAAGCTATGAAGTTCATGAGCCCACAGTTTTCTCAGAGCTGCCATTGCTCTGAAATCGTAACCTCGCTGGAAGTGTCGCAGAAATATTTCAGTTTAATTTTATAGCATCCCTACAGTGCAGAAGGAGGCCATTCGACCCATTGGGTCTGTACCGACCCTCTGAAAGAACACCCTACAAAGGCCTACTCCTCTGCCTAATCCCCGTGAACCCTGCCTAACCTTGACATCTTTTGACTGGCGGTGGAACCTGGAGGAAACCCACGCAGACACAAGGAGTATAGAAGATCAGGAGAACGTGGAAATTCCACACCATCACCCAAGGCCGGAATCGAACCCGGGTCTTTGGTGCTTTAAGGCAGCAGTGCTACCACTGTGCCACCGTGCATTTTGTGAATTGGGTTTCTGGTGTACTTCAGATGAGGTGTGACAGTGGACCAATAGCAGCTTTGAGAAAATGCCTCACCATAGAATTCTGTGCCCATTTACTAATTCAAAAACTGCATTGAGAGAGGACACTTCCACGTTATTTCAGTGGCATCTGTTTTTTTGTTTTCATTCACACAAGCTCAGTTTAAATTGTTAAATTGATAAATATTGAAAATAATAAATGGCAAATACAATAATTTTATATCTTAAGCATTCAATAAATAACAGAATACTGCAAATATTTACTAAAATGGATAATTAAATTGATCTATCGTATCAATCCCAGATTCCTAGGAGGTACACATTGTAATGGATGGAATCTAGAGCCTGCACTCGCCGCTCACGGGATCAGTGGCGAGGGTGGGAAATCTCATTAGAATTGGAAAACTCTAGTCCCGTCAGAGAGCTCGCCCTTCACAATTTGTTTTCCCTCGCTCTTTGCCAGCGGTGTCTCAGGGCGGGGCGTCACCCTCATTTTAATAATTTGAATACATTTCCATGAACTTAATGGCACTCCGGCCAAATGATTCCCCCACATTAAATATTCCAGTCGGCGAGGTTTACAACAGGTTGGGCCAGACATGAGGTAGTCAAGGGGGTCCCTGCAGAGGTAAATATAGCCCAGGAGGGATAAAGGGACATGCCCGACAGTGCCCTGGCACACCCTGGCACTGGGTGGCAATGCCACACTAACATTCTGCCAGCGATGAATGTCGGGGGCTGGGGACCATCTGCCTGCAGTGCTGGTTGGGGTGCCGTTTTTCGAGCCAGTTCCCAGCTCTAAGAGGCGCCGCCCTGCTAGTGCAGCGATGGTGTAAACCACACACATTCACTTTTTTTTGACAAAGAAGCTCAATTGATTGATTGACTGATTGAGATTTATTGTCACATGTACTGAAGTACAGTGAAAAGTATTTTTCTGCAGCCAAGGGAACGTACACAGTACATACACAATAGACAAAAGAATAATCGACAGAGTACATTGACAATCGTACATCAACAAATAGATATTGGTTACATTGCGAAGCAAGGGCCAAACAAGAGCAGCATAGGGCGTCGTGAATAGTGTCCTTATAGAGAACAGATCAGTCCAAAGGAGAGTCGTTGAGGAGTCTAGTAGCTGTGGGGAAGATACGACCCAATCACAGCCATATCATCTGCAAACTTTTTTTTAACAAACAATTTTATTGAGGTATTTTAGGCATATAGAAAAAGTGACGTTGTACAGTACAAAAAAAAAGAAGTCAAGACACAAATTAAACATAGTGCAAACCACGGCTCTGTTCACGCACGGACCTGCCTCAATACCCCCCCTACTCTACTCTACACTATACCCCCTCCTTGCTGACGCTTACTCTTCTGCGAAGAAGTCAATAAATGGCTGCCACCTTCGGGCAAACCCTAATAGCGAACCTCGCAAGGCGAACTTGACTTTCTCCAGGCCAAGAAAGCTCGCCATGTCCGATAGCCATACCTCAGCCCTCAGGGGCTTTGAGTCCCTCCAGCTAACAGTATTCATCACCGGGCTACCAGGGAAGCAAAGGCCAGAACGTCATCCTCTCTCTTCCTGGACTCCCGGGTCCTCCGAAACCCCAGAGATTGCCACCTCAGGGCTCATTACCACCCCAGTTTTCAATACCCGAGACATGACATCTATGAATCCCTGCCAATACCCCCTGAGTTTAGGGCATGACCAGAACATGTGTGCGCGGTTAGCCCGCCCTCCAGCGCATCTAGCACACTTGTCCACCAGTCCGAAGAATCTGCTCATCTGGGCCCCTGTCATGTGGGCCCGGTGCACGACCTTAAACTGGATCAGGCTGAGCCTGGCGCATGTTGCGGTCGTGTTCCCTCTGCTCAGGGCTTCTGCCCAGACACCGTCCTCCATCTCCCCCCGAGCATCTCTTCCCACTTAAGCTTCAGGTCCTCGGTCTGCGAATCCTCAGCTCCCATTAGTTCCTTGTAGACGTCTGAGACTCTACCCTCTCCCACCTCTCCCCTAGAAACTACCCTGTCCTGCCTCCCCTTCGGTGGGAGATGTGGGAAGGACGGCACCAGTCTGCATACAAAATCCCGCACCTGTAAGTATCTAAAGTTGTTCCCTCTCGCCAGCCCAAACTTCTCCTCCAGCGCCCTCATGCTCGGAAAGCTCCCTTCCTGGAACAGATCCTCCATCCTCACAATCCCCACCATCCTCCACAGTCGATAAGCCCCGTCCATGTTCCCTGGGGCAAATCGGTGGTTGCCGCAGATTGGGGTCCACACCGATGCTCTTACTTCCCCTACACGCCTCCTCCACTGGCCCCAGATCCGAAGAGCCGCCATCACTATCGGGCTGGTGGAGTACCGTGCCGGCGGAAGCGGCATAGGCGCCGTGACCGAGGCTGCTAAGCTAGTGCTCCTGCACGAAGCAGCCTCCATCCGCTCCCAAACCGACCCCGCACCCACCATCCATTTCCTTATCATCGCTATGTTGACCGCCCAGTAATAGTTGCTGAAGTTCGGCAACGCCAGCCCCCCATCTCCTTTGTTCCTTTCAAGCATCACCCTCTTCACCCGCGGGCACTTCCCTGCTCATACAAATCCCAGAATAATTTTATTCAGCCTCTTAAAGAAGGACCGATGGATAAAGATGGGGAGACACTGAAAAACAAACAAGAACCGTGGGAGAATTGTCATCTCAACAGTCTGCACCCTTCCCGCCAATGACAGCGAGAGCGCATCCCACCTTCTGACCTCCTCCCTCACTCGTTCCACAAGTCGGGACAGGTTGAGCTTATGCAACCTGCCCCAGTCCCGTGCCACCTGAATCCCCAAATATTGGAAACTCTCCCCCACTCGCCTGAACGGCAACCCCTTGATGCACGATCAATTGTACAAAGACTAAGATTGGATACAACTGTGGCTTTATTGCAGTAAGATGTGTGGCCTCCCACAGCAGCTGGCAAAATGGCTGCTGAATAGTGGACACTGGGCGGAGCCAGCAGGCAGGGGCTACCGGCGAACCTGTAGTGCAGGTCCTACCTTACATCCCCTAATACAGGTATAACAGTGGTTTACCACATTCACCCCCTGTTAAAAATGAGTCCGGCGGGGGTGGTGGAGAACTATAGAGTAGTGAATTTATGTACAGTGTTTTATCAGGGAAAAGAAAAAAAAATGTCATTTGAAAGTCCGGTGTCAGTTAGAGATTCAACCGGTCTGGTGTCTTGACGTTCCGCTGGGAGCGACGTAGCGGCAGCGGCGATGTCGATGCTGGCGATGTCGATGCTGGTCTGATGTTGGATGACTCCGTGTGTCGAAATCCTCTTTATCCTCTGGCGTGGGCAGGGGAAGGAGGGATGGTCCTGGTGGGGTTAATGTTGGGAGAGCCGGGGGAGGGGAGGGTGGCGCTGGGCCGGAGAAGTGTGTATGGGTGGAAACTGCTGGTGCCAGGTCCCTGGGGGAGACAGTATCTTGGCGGCCGTCGGGGTACGCCACATAAGCATACTGGGGGTTGGCATGAAGCAAGTGCACCCTACCCACCAACGGGTCCGCCTAGTGTAGTTGGACGTGCCTACGGAGCAGGACCAGTCCTGGAGCTGCGAGCCAAGTGGGGAGTGACACCCCGGATGTGGACTTCCTGGGGAAGGCAAAATGATGTTCATAGGGTGTGTTATTGGTAGCGGTGCACAGTAGTGACCTGATGGAGTGTACTGCATCAGGGAGGACCTCCTGCCAGCGAGCGGCTGGGAGGTTCCTGGACTGTAGGGCCAGCTGGACGGCCCTCCATACCGTCCTGTTCTCCCTCTCTACCTGCCCGTTTCCCCGGGGATTATAGCTGGTCGTCCTGCTGGAGGTGATACCCCTGCTGAGCAGGAATTGACGCAGCTCATCACTCATGAATGAGGATCCCCTGTCACTGTGGATGTAGGCGGGGAAACTGAACAGAGCGAAGATTGTGTTAGGGCTTTGATGACGGTGGCAGACATCATATCAGAGCATGGCAGGGCGAGGGGGTATCTGGAGTACTCATCGACCACACTGAGAATATACGTGTTTCGGTCGGTGAGAGGAGGGGCCCTTTGAAATCCACGCTGAGGCGTTCAAAGGGGCGGGAGGCCTTCACCAGGCGCGTGCGGTCCGGCCAGTAGAAGTGCGGCTTGCACTCCGCACAGACCTGGCAGTCCCTGGTGACTGTCCATACTTCCTCGACGGAGTAGGGCAGATTGCGAGCCTTGACAAGATGGTACAATCGTGTGACCCTGGGGTGACAAAGGCTGTCGTGTCTGGCCTGGAGTCGGTCACTTGTGCGCTGGCACATGTACCTCGGGATAGGGCGTCTGGGGGTTCGTTGAGTTTGCCGGGGCGATACAAAATCTCGTAATTATAGGTGGGGAGCTTGATTCTCCACCGCAAGATTTTATCGTTTTTGATCTTGCCCCGCTGCGTGTTGTTAAACATGAAGGCTACCGACCGTTGGTCAGTGAGGAGAGTGAATCTCCTGCCGGCAAGGTAATGCCTCCAATGCCACACAGCTTCAACGATAGCTTGGGCCTCTTTTTCGACGGACAAGTGCCGCATTTCTGAGGCATGAAGGGTGCAGGAAAATAATGCCCAGGGTCTGCCTGCCTGATTGAGGGTGGCGGCCAGTGCAATGTCTGATGCATCGCTTTCTATTTGGAAAGGCAGTGTCTCGTCTACTGCATGCATCCCGGCCTTGGCTATATCAGCTCTGATACGGGCGAAGGCCTGTTGTGCCTCTGCCGTAAGGGCAAGGTGGATGGACTGATTGAGTGGGCGGGCCTTGTCCGCATAGTTTGGGATCCACTGGGCGTAGTAGGAGAAGAACCCCAGGCAGCGTTTGAGGGCTTTGGCGCAATGGGGGAGGGGAAGCTCCATGAGGGGGCGCATGCGGTTGGTATCGGGGGCCCCAGAACTCCGTTCTGGACCACATAGCCGAGGATGGCAAAGCGGGTTGTGCTGAACACGCACTTCTCCTTGTTGTAGGTGAGGTTGAGGAGAGTGGTGGTGTGGAGGAATTTGGCAAGGTTGGCGTCGTGGTCCTGCTGATCATGGCCGCAGATGGTGACGTTGTCTAGGTACGGGAAGGTGGCCCGCAAACTGTACTGGTCGACCATTCGGTCCATCTCCCTTTGGAAGACCGAGACCCTGTTAGTGACGCCGAAGGGAACATTGAGGAAGTGATAGAGACGACCTTCCGCCTTGAAAGCAGTGTATGGACGGTCCGATTTACGAATGGGGAGCTGGTGGTAGGCAGATTTGAGGTCTATCGTTGAGAAGGCCCGGCACTGCGCAATCTGATTGCCCATATCATAAATGCGTGGGAGGGAGTACGCGTCGAGCTGCGTGTACCGATTGATGGTCTGGCTGTAGTCCACAACCATTCTGTGTTTCTCCCCAGTTTTAATGACTACCACTTGGGCTCTCCAGGGGCTGTTGCTGGCCTCTATGCTGCCTTCCCGAAGCAACCGCTGGACCTCGGACCAGATGAAGGTTTTGTCCTGGGTGCTGTACTGTCTGCTCCTGGTGCCAATGGGTTTGCAATCCGGAGTTAGATTGGCAAAGAGGGAGGGTGGGTCGACCTTTAGGGTCGCGAGGCCGCACTCAGTGAGGGGTGGTAGGGGCCCGCCGAATTTGAGGGTAAGGCTCTCGAGATTACACTGGAAGTCCAGGCCTAGTAGTAGTGCAGCGCAGAGATTAGGAAGGACGTAGAGGCGGAAGCCGCTGAATTCTATGCCCTGGACCATGAGAGTGACCGTGCAGAACCCCCGGATCGCGACGGAATGGGATCTGGAGGCCAGTGAGATTCTTTGATTGGCGGGGTGGACTGCGAGGGAGCAGCGCCTTACCGTATCCGGGTGGATGAAGCTTTCGGTGCTCCCGGAGTCCAGCAGGCAAGAGTTCTGCCCCAAACCATTCCGGCCAACAGACCCATACTCACAACAAAGTAGTCAATTCGGGAATACACCTTGTGGATGTGGGCGTAGTACGAGAACTCCCTCGCCGTCGGCCGGCAAAATTTCCACGGATCTGCTCTCTCCAATTTGCTCCATGAACACTCTCCATTCCTTTGCCATCGCTGGCAACCTGCCTGTTCTTGAACATGACCGGTCCAGGCTCAGGACCAGGACTGAATTAAAGCCCCCGCCCATGATCAGCTTATGCGAGTCCAAGTCGGGGATCTTCCCCAGTATCCTCCTGATAAAATCCACATCGTCCCAATTATGGGCATACACACTGACCAGAACTACTCTCATCCCTTCGAGCTTCCACCTTACCATAACGAACCTGCCACCCGCATCCACGACTGTGCCCTCCACCTCAAACTGTGCCCTTTTATTAATCAGGATTGCAACCCCCCTCATCTTCGAATCAAGCCCCGAATGAAAGACCTGACTGACCCAGCTCTTCGTTAACCTAACCTGGTCTGCCACTTTCATGTGTGTCTCCTGCAGCATAACTATGTCCACCTTCAGAACCCGCAGATGCACAAACACAAGCGCCCTCTTCACCGGCCGTTTAACCCTCTAACATTCAGGTGATCAGCCTGGTTGGGGGGCACTTCGCCGCCCCCCCCCCCCCCCTTGCCGATCGGCCATCCCCTTTCCTTGGCCAGCCACCCAGCCATGTGTCGCGCTTCATCTGGCCCGCCTCCTGCTGACCGGCTCCACCCATGACCTCCTCACTGTTGCCATACCCAGTTCTATCCCTGTCAGCAGAACGACTTCTCCCCCTCCCCCCCCCCCAGCAACACCATCCTATCACTTAAGCCCTGCTCTAATCTAACTATATGCACACGCCCCCGCCTCGGCTTCCGTTGACTTGCTCCACTCAGCTAGCCTGGGGCTCCCAGCCTCGGCGCCAGCACGTCTCCCTCCCATTGTTCCCAATCACCCCTCCCCCAACCAATCCATACCACTTCCCCAGATCAGCCCTACTTAAGCAAACACTCTATGCAGCCCCCACAATAGTCCGACCGAGACGGGAGCCACCAAATGTGCGACCTACTCCCATCTAGCCGCCACCGGAAGTGATCATCTGCAAACTTATAGATTGAATTGGAGTTGAATCTTGCCACACAGTCATTGGTGTATAGGGAGTACAGTAGAGGACTGAGCACACATCCTTGCGGGGCCCCGGTGTTGAGGACTATTGTGGAGGAGGTGCTGTTGCCTATCCTGACAGATTGCGGTCTGTTGGTGAGGAAGTCAAGGATCCAGCTGCACAGGGAGGGGTCTGGTCCAAGGTTGCAGAGTTTGGTTATTTGTCTTGTTATGATAATGGTGTTGAAGGCGGAGCTGTAGTCTATGAACAGCAGTCTGACGTAGGTGTCCTTGTTGTCGAGATGTTCGAGAGTTGATAGTAGGACCAGAGAGATAGCATGTGCTGTGGATTGGTTGCTGCGGTAGGCAAACTGCAGTGGATCGAGACCATCTGGGAGGCTGGCGTTGACCCATCTCATGACAAGCTGCTCAAAGCATTTCATGATAACTGACGTCAGGGACACTGGCCGGTAGTCATTGAGGCACGTAACCTTGTTCTTTGGTAATGGTGTTATGGTGGTCTTCTTGAAGCAGGTAGGGACCTCGGAGCGGAGAAGTGAGGTGTTGAAGATATCTGCGAATATACTCGCCAGCTGGTCTGCGCAGGCTCTGAGTGCTTGTCCAGGGACTCTGTCAGGGCCCGAAGCTTCCCGCGGGTCTACTTTCAAGAAGACAGCTCTCACCTCCGAAGCAGTAATAGTGGGTATGGGTGTGTCCAAGGTTGTTTGGGCAGGTGGCACTGATGTATTTTTTTCTTTATAAATTTAGATTACCCAATTATTTTTTCCAATTAAGGGGCAATTTAGCGTGGCCAATCCACCTACTCTGCACATTTTTGGGTTGTGGGGGCGAAACCCACGCATACACGGGGAGAATGTGCAAATTCCACACGGGCAGTGACCCAGAGCCGGGATCGAACCTGGGACCTCAGCGCCGTGAGGCGGTTGTGCTAACCACTAGGCCACCGTGCTGCCCCGGGTGGCACTGATGTATTGACTGACTGTTCAAAACGGGTGTAGAACTTGTTCAGTTCATCGAGGAGGAATGCTTCAGCCCCAGAGATTCCGCCTGGTCTTGCTTTGTAGCCTGTGATCTTGTGTAAGTCCTGCCAGAGATGTCTTGGGTTTTGTGTCATTGGCCCGGAACTCTAGTTTGAACTGGTATAGTCTTTTGGCGTCCCTGGTGGCTTTCCATACGTCGTACCTGGATTTCTTACATAGGTCAGGGTCGTCAACTTGAACACCTCTGTCTGGGACTTCAGCAGAGAGTGAATCTTTTGGTTGAACCAGGATTTCCGATTGGGGAATACCCGTATTGTCTTCTTTGGTACACAGTCCTCGACATACTAACTGATGACGTTTCTGAAGATGGTTGCGTACTCATCCAGGTTTGCTGCCGCGGCCTTGAATATGGACCAACCCACAGACTCCAAGCAATCGAGGAGAGTGTCTTCTGATGCCTCGGACCAGCACTGCACGGTTTTCTTGACTGGTTCAGCACACTTGAGTTGCTGTTTGTAAGACGGAATTAGGACTACCGACTTGTGGTCAGATTTGCCAAAGTGTAGTGAATGGAGCGGTAGGCACCTTTGATGCCCATGTAGCAGTTGTCCAGAATGTTTACACCTCTGATTAGACAGGAGGTATGTTGATGGACTTTGAAGAGAAAATTGGTCTGTGCAACTGGAGAGATACATGCCAGTTTTCTTATGCCCTCTCGCCCTGGACTCTCCCACAAGCGAAACAATCTCTCAGCATCCACCCTGTCAAGCCCTCGAGAACCCTATATGTCTCAATAAAGTTGCCAATCATTCTCCTGAACTCCAATGAATACAGACCCAACCTATTCAACCTCTCCTCATAAGAAAATCCCTCCATACCCAGGATCAAGCTACTGAACCTTCTCTGGACTGCCTCCAATTCCAGTATATCTTTCCATTGATAAGGGGACCAAAACTGTTCACAGCATTCCAGGTCTGATCTAACTCATGCCTTGTCTAGTTTTAGCAAGACTTCCCTATTTTTATACTCCACTCCCCGTGAGTTGCCCATCACCACTCACCATCCCCAACCCACCCCCCGAAAGGATATACAGGCCCGTGAGATGGAATGGCTAGCACACATGCAGGGTGAACCAGGTGGACAGTGGAATGTGATACCAAAGACAGAGGTCAGGCTTTGTCAAGCGGTAAGCAGCACTAGAGCTCAACTCACATTGAGTCACCATCATCCTCTGTTCGTGGACAAGACCTGCTGAAACTGTCAACCCAGGGCCAGCCCCCTGCAGTCATGTCGGAATTTTGGAGGTAGATGGGGGTACTGGGGTGGGTGGATGGGTATGGGGACATGAACAGGGAGGATGAGTTGCCGGTGGTGAGGCCTTCTAGCCAGCAAACCTGGAGGTGATGAGATTGTCCCACATGCGGCTGCCCTGGCGCATACTTTGGATGGCCTCCTGGTTGCTGCATGCGCATCGTTGAAAAGGTTTTCTGCGTCGTTCCAGGGCCTCCTGACAGGCATCATTGGTGCCACTGCAACGTAAATCCCTTGTTGCCCAAGAGCCAACCCCTCACCCGAGGGAGCGTCTCGAATGGGGCGGGAACCGACGTGTGCGGCAGAATATACAAGTCGTGTGTGTTTGGCTGGGTATCCGTCGCAGACATCCATTATGCATGGCAGGAAGTGGAAGCCCTTCCGATTGATGAAGGGCACCCCCTCATGAGCTGGTGCATGTATTCCATCTATTACCCCCTGGACCTGGGGCATGCCAGCGATGGTGGCAAACCCTGCTACCTGGGCATTGTGGTGTACCTGGTCCAGACTGAAGTGTATGTTGTTCGCTGCTTGGACGTATAGGACATCTGTAACAGCGCAGATGCACCTGTACGCAGATGTCTGGGACACACCTGCCAGATCCCCGCTCGGTGCCTTAATGGCCATCTGCAACGGGTGTCGTCCTCCAGGTGTTGCACGGTCTCCCTGCTCAGCCAAAGTCTTTGCCGACTATTACGGGCCAGGGTTTAGAGATCCCCAAAGTGTATCATGGAGTTCACCTGACCCATAACTTTAAATACATTGTCGTCTACTTTACATGTGTGATGCAACAGAGAACTAAAAGTATTTTTAAACAAAACACAATGTTCATTCTATGAATCCAGTTAACATTTTTAAACACACACATTAAACATCTTAGCAACTATCAACTCAATATTCCCCCCAAAGAATACAGTACTCTATAAGTAACCTTTACTCTTTCCTTGCAACATCCATAAGACAAATCCCCTCTTTAACACAGACATCAGGTTTAAATTCTCTACTGAGAGCAGATATCACTTTAAATTAGCAAGTGATTTGAAGACATTCCTTTCATGCAGAGAGAGACCAGAATTACACCTGGGGTGGGATTCTCCGACCCCCCGCCGGGTTGGAGAATCGCCTGGGGACGGCGTCAATCCCGCCCCTCCGTGTCCCGAATTCTCCACCACCAGAGATTCGGCGGGGGCGGAAATTGCACCAGGCTGGTTGGCTGGCCCCCCCTGGCAATTCTCCGGCCCGCGATGGGCTCTCTCTCTCCCGCCAGTGGTAATCAAAACACCTACCTGACTGGCGGGATTGGCGGCGCGGGCGGGCGCCGGGGTCCTGGGGGGCGTGGGGCGATCTGAACCCGGGGGGTGCCCCCACGGTGGCCTGGCCCGCGATGGGTGCCCACCGATCGGCGGGCGGGCCTGTGCCGTGGGGGCACTCTTTTTCTTCCGCCTTCACCATGGCGGAGACGGAAGAGACCCCCTCCCCTGCGCATGCGCTGGGATGATGTCAGCAGTCGCTGACGCTCCGGTGCATGTGTGGACTTACACGGGCCAGCGAAGTTCTTTCGGCCCCGGCTGGCGTGGCGCCAAAGGCCGTTCACGCCAGCCGGCGGAACGGGAACCATTCCGGCGCGGGCCGAGTCACTCAAGGTGAGGGCTTGGCCCCTAAAGGTGCGGAAGCTTCCGTATCTTTTGGGTGGCCCGACGCCGGAGTGGTTCACTCCACTCCAACACGCCGGGACTCCCTGCCCTGCCGGGTATGGGAGAATCCCGGCCATTGTTTCTCTGGATGCAACTCCCAATCTGCAAAACGAAACTAAACACACCCTGTAGCCTCCAGCCCAAACTGAAAGTAAAGCCCAGCTCCACCCACACTCTGACATCACTGCGGCCATTTGATAAACCCCATTTCTTAAAGGTACTCTCACATTACAGTGGCACACTTGGTCTGGCAGATCCTCGAAGGACAGGCACTGACGGTAGAAAAGTTGCCTGATGCGACGCCTCCTTCACACCTCCCCCTCGGCCTGTTGGACAGCCAACTATCCAGCCTCACCGGGTGGTTCTTGCTTCTCTTGTGCAGGGTCCTCCCCGAGCCTGCAGCCTCAGTGATTCTGCAAAGGAAGCTGTGGCCAGGTAAATGGCGAGTATTCTAAAATTCATTCTGTGTGTGTGTGTGTGTGTGTGCGGGGGGTGGTGAGAAGAGAAAAGATGTTAGCAAAATGAGTATCCCCTGACCCATCCTATTCCAACAGGCTATCCATCCTATTCATACAGTGACCTCAGCTCCACTCGCCGCATTTCCCATTCCCCCCACTCGACCTCACCCCTAACCCTCAGCCCTCCCTCCCCGAAATGTTACCTTCCACACTGCACCCGTATCCCTTCAGTGAGTGACATTGGGGACGTACATCCTCACCTCCGGTCCCTGTCAATAGCAGTACCAGTGGCTGCCGTAGCTCATGTTAGCGATAGGCTCTATGGCCCCTGTCCTATTTCCCCAGTGGGGCTACTGTGGGTGTTCTTACTGGGTGGGCCGAGTGTTATCTGCCAGTAAGGTGGCACTGGGTTGTGCGGTGGAGAGGGTCACAGTGGTCTGCCAACCGCCTCCGTGCTTCAGGACTTATGTGAGGGCAGTTCCTGCAGCCGGGTTGGGCGACGGGGGTGGGCATCTGCTGAGAGCTTAGCTGCAGTGTGATGTGGGTCCTGGGTGTGACACAGAAGATGTGACAATCTATCTGGGGCATGATGGAAGGGATCGGTGGTGCAGTGGACAGGGAGGACCTGGAAACAGTTGGTGGTCCTGCGGCGTGGGTTAGCTGATAGCCTAACTGTTGAGGCCTCTGTTGTGCAAGGAGCAGTGTGCCAGGGAGGGTGCCTTATGCCACTCTGCATGTGTCCCTTGTCTGGAGTGCGCTATTCTTTTCCTCTGCCCCCCCCCCCCCCCCTGCAGTGGGGCTGCGCTTCTGTTGAGTCTATTGAGGAGTGCCGGCACCTGGTGGCCACCGATTGAGCTTGGCTACACTTATTTTGTTGATGGGTCAGCTGGGGTCTGAAGGTTTCCAGAGGGGTTGCCTGGTTGCGCTCTCAAATGAGCTGAGGCTCTGTGAACATTTACAGGACACAGTGAGCAGTCGGCAGAGTGATCATCCAGGGACCTGTAACCTGGACCAAATAGTTGCCATTATAGCAGCTACCGCAGCAATGACGGTCCATGCCCGACCACCCCAACTCCGAGCGGGACACCCCAGATCCACGGGGCCATCAGCAAGTCGTTCCCACTACTTCCCTGGCCCTGGCAGACAGCCCCCAGGAAGCATTACATTTTCTTCCAGTGTATAACTATTTAGAAATTTCTCTTACTTCCTCTCTTCCCCTCAGAAGCCATGGCATGTAGACTCCGCTTTTTAATAACTGTTGTGAACAGTCCCCGCGTCACTTCTGCCTGAGAGGGGCGGAGAATCACGGAGTCCAGAGTATATGGGGTCAAACCCGGTAATGATACTGAAACACATGCAAATGTCGGTCTTGCATGCTGACGCCGGCACGGGGTGAGGATTGTGTTGGCGTCCCAAGCAGCATGGCGTTCAGTCGATGCTCGATTTTTGGTGGACGCCCAATTGCGGGTCGCGTTTCTGGCATCGAGGGGCCATTTTGCCCATTGATTTTTAGTATTTTTGCAATTTTATTGATGTGTCTCACTGTGAAGACTCACACAAAGTATTTGTTTAACTCCTCTGCCACTTCCTGGTTCCCTATTATTATTTCCCAATATCATTCTTTAAGGGGCCTCTGTTCACTTCGGTCTCTCTCTTCTTGTTTATATTTTTAAAGAAGCTTTTGCTGTCCGTTTTTATATCAGAGCAAAGAACGATACAGCACAAGAACAGGCCCTTTGGCCCTCTAAGCCTGCACCAATCAAGTTTCCTATCTAGACCAACCACCTGTATCCTTCTATACCCCGTCTGTTCATGTGCCTATCCAGATAAGTCTTAGAGGTCGCTAATGTATTTGCCTAAACCACCTCACTTGGCAGTGCATTCCAGGCAACCACCACCCTCTGTGTAAAAAAACTTCCCCTGCATATCTCCATTGAACCTTTCCCCCCCTCACCTTGAACAAGTGCTCCCTTGTAATTGTCATTTCTGCCCTGGGAAAAAGCCTCCAACTGCCCACCTTATCTATACCCCTTATAATTTTATAAACTTCTATCAGGTCGCCCCTCAGCCTCCGTCCCTCCAGGGAGAACAATCCCAGTTTATTCAATCTCTCCTCATAGCTAATACCCCCCATATAGGCAACATCCTGGTAAACCTTTTCTGTACTCTCTCCAAAGCCTCCACGTCCGTCTGGTAGTGCGGTGACCAGAATTGGACACAGTATTCCAAATGTGGCCAAACCAACGTTCTATATAATTGTAACATAAGTTTCGAGCTTTTATACTCGATACCTCGTCCTTTGAAGGCAAGCATGCCATTTGTTTTCTTTGCCACCATTTCCAACTGTGTTGCCACTTTTAAGGATCTGTGGACCTGCACTCCCAGATCTCTCTGTGTCTCTATGCCCCTGATGGTTCTGCCATTTATTTTATAGCTCCCACCTGAATTGGATCTACCAAAATGCATCACCTTGCATTTGTCTGGGTTAAGTTCCATCTGCTATTTCTCTGCCCAATTTTGCAGCCTATCTATATCCTGTTGTATTCTCTGACCATCTTCATCACTATCCACAACTCTTGCAATCTTAGTATCATCCGCAGACTTGCTAATCAGACCCGCTATGATTTCTTACAAGTCACTTATATAATATATTACAAAGAGCAGAGGTCCCAGAACTGCCACCAAGATTCGGAGATGTTGACCTGGCCAGACTATTGGAGGCGGTGGAGTTCAGACCGGATACCCTGTTCCCCCAAGGGGTTGGAGGGTCAGCCACAGGGCAGCCAGTGACTCCAGGGAGGCAGTGGCAGCTGCTGTCAGAATGTGGCGTGTCACAGGGAGGATCGCCCAGGGCCGCATGAAGCTCAATGACCTCCACCGGCCGGATGAGTGAGTTGGCATCGGCCCTCTGGCAAAGTTCTGCCACTCCCCAACGACCCTGTGGATGGTACCACCCCCCCCCACCCCTCCCCTCCTCGCTCCCGGTTGGCCCATGGCAGATGGGAAAGGGTCCAGATGGGTGGCGGGGAGCTGTACATCAGAGTCGTAGCCTCCTACGATGAATGGGCCCTGGCTATCGCGGGGTTGGCCGAGGACAGATCGGTTACCAATGTCGAGATTGGCTTGCACCAGAGAGGTGCCCCCACTCAGATGACTCATCACACGTGTGTTGTTCAGGCCAGACACATATTCACCAGCGCAGAGACGCACACCTTGGTGGGCGACATTAGTGGACAGGCTTCTGGGGCACAATCACGAGAGCATCACACAGTTGCTGATGCACATCAGGTGAAGGCAGGAACGTCCAGGGAGACAGCAGTTGGAGGTCTGTTGGACCCCAGGACACAGCTGGGTCCTAGTCAGAGACCTAGCTTTTGGTCCAGGTTGTACAGGAGCTGATGCAGATTCTAGGGTTCTTTCGTGAGATTCAGAGGTGATGTCAGCGACACTCCTGTGGGTCCATAGCCGATTGGAGGAGTTCCGAACGCTATGGGCGCAGGCGATGGTGCAGGCAAAACGTGGCCCCGAGGCCAACACCTGCTACAGTCGAAACCACAGTGGAAAGCCTGGAGTACTATGTCAGCATCATTAGTGGTTGTGTCCAAGGTGTTGCTCAGTCAATGGCGGCCATGGCTGAGGGCCTTGACAGCATGTCCCAGACGCTGGAAGACGTGTCCCAGATGCAAATTGGCCTTGCTGAGACGTTGCAGAGCATGTCCCAGTCTTAAGTTTGCATTGCTAAGGTGCTCCGGAGCATGTACTGTCACTGAGGACAGTGTTCCAGATGCAGGTGAATATTGATGAGGCATTGCAGAGCATGCCCCGATCACAGAAGGGCATTGCTGAGGGCATTGACACCATGATGCAGATAATGGGGAGCCGCCAGGGCTGGCAGAACCATTTGACGCAGGGGCCTCTGGAGCTCAATCCAGCTGCCCCAGGTAACCCCCAGGGCCAAATATGTCACCAACCAGGAGGAGGGAGTGCTAAAGGCCAACCTACAGGGATACAATGGCGGACATCAGCTCACCTGAGTCCACCCCTCTCCTGACAACGGCGCGTCTCGGGGTCAGCAGGCAGAACATGGTGGCAAGGCGAGGAATACGTCACTGGTAAGTCGGCCAGGCCCTCCAGCCCCACGCCCTCCAGAGGATGCTCGCCGGGATCATCAAAAGCCACAGAGCGCAGTAAGGAGCAAGGTACCTCCACCTCTGACGTGTATCCTGGGTACACACTTAGATGTTGCGGAAAAGCACAGAGGGCTAAGAAGAATGAGGATCATTGTGTGGGCACTGGGGGGAGTTGGGGGGGGGGGCATCATCGGGAGCTGGGGAAAGTTAGGCTCACCACTGTACACCATTGAAACACGTTACACCCTAAACATGTGAAGCCTCTGTAATGTTATTCCACACTGCAGGTTGGCCTACACTCCTCTCCCCCGGTTGTCCTGCCCTGGCCTAGTGGTCCGAGATCTGCCCCCCCCCGGCATACCACATGGTGGGCGTGAGCGCACTTTCAGCAGACAGCCAGGAATCAGACTATGGCAAAAATATGGACTACCAGAGGTCAGCTCATAGCGAGTTATTATCACACTTCTGCCTTGTATATTGACCCACTGACAGTGCCAACTCAGGCTCATCACCCTGGAGTGATGTTACACAAAACCTGGGAGGATGGAACAGGGCGACTGGGGCGGGGGGGGGGGGGGGGTTTGAAATGGTTGGGATGGGGGAGGGAGGGGAGTCTGGGTTCGGGGGGAAGAGGAGATGGTGGTGGGATGGGGACAGGGGGTGAGATGTCAGATGAAGCCATTTTGCATGAGAAGAAGGCAAGGATGAGGGCCTCCCGCTGCTGCCACCTGTCCTCCATCCTCCAGCTGCTCCCCAGGCTCATCCTCCAGCCCCTCCTGGTCTGGCTCCAACCTGTCGTCCTCCTCTGATGAGGCCTCATGTTCGCCCTCCTCTACTTCCAGCTGTGAAGTGCTCACATCACTAACATTGCCTATTCTCTATTAGCGACAGTCTTCAGCTGTGTGCCCAGAGGCGTCCACGATCAGTGGGGGTTCACTATGTTACCACGGATAGGACTCTGTCCTGGAGGTAGTCTGTGGCACAGACAAGCAGAAGCTGTTGCCCCCGGTATGGGTATACATGAACCGGGGGGGGGGGGGGGGGGGGGGGGGGGGGGGGGTGGCATGTCGGATCTGCGTGCGCTGAGCCCACCACCCCCCCATCCTAGCCCCCCACCCCATGTCGGAAAACATCCCTCCCGAGCAATGTTAAGCTTCTTATCTTCATTTCTTTGCCCACAAATCTATGCCAGGTCTTGATTATATGTGGCAAGTGTCCTGACATAAGTTCTAAATTTGCTGTTCTCTCAGCTGATGCCCCATTGTCCCACTTGTCACAATTCAGCCTGCGCTTTTCAGGATTGCCTTTCCATACTGTTTATTCTTAGATGTATAATATAGTTTAAAAAAAAATAAATTTAGAGTACCCAATTCAGTTTTTCTGATCAGGGGGCAATTTAGCGTAGCCAATCCACCTAGTCTGCACATCTTTGGGTTGTGGGGGCGAAACCCAAGCAAACACGGGGAGAATGTGCAAACTCCACAAGGGCAGTGACCCAGAGCCGGGATCGAACCTGGGACCTCGGCGCCACGAGGCAGCAGTGCTAACCACTGTGCCACCGTGCTGCCCTTTTGTGTATTATCATAGAATTTACAGTGCAGAAGGAGGCCATTCGGCCCATCGAGTCTGCACTGGCTCTTGGAAAGAGCACCCTACCCAAGCCCACACCTCCGCCCTATCCCCATTACCCAGTAACCCCACCCAACACTAAGGGCAATTTTGGACACTAAGGGCAATTTAGCATGGCCAATCCACCTAACCCGCACATCTTTGGACTGTGGGAGGAAACCGGAGCACCCGAAGGAAACCCACGCACACACGGGGAGAACGTGCAGACTCCACACAGACAGTGACCCAAGCCGGGACTCGAACCTGGGACGCTGGAGCTGTGAAGCAATTGTGCTAACCACAATGCTACCGTGCTGCCCCTTATAGTTATCATTATAGTTATCTTCCAAAGATGATTCTTTCCCCTCACAAAAAATTTAATATTTTCTTGTGGCTTGGTTGTTATAGATCTCATCTTGAACCACCTTCAGGGCTTAAATATCTCCTTGCATCCAACAACCAGTCGTGACCCCTATGCTCTATGTTGTCAGACGCAGTATTGCACAGTTTGAGCGTGAATTTCTCTGATTTGTACACTTCTGTCATTTAGTTCAGCATTGTGTTTTCTTTATTGGTTGCTGCTAATTGTGATTTTGATGGCCTACAGATGTTACATTACCTTGACCCAGTCTTTACATTTGACAATGAGTGGAGCACTATCAGGACCTGCTGGTACGGGTAAAACAGAGACCACCAAAGACTTGGGGCGTTCTTTGGGTATAATGGTATATGTTTTCAACTGCTCTGAACAGATGGATTACAAGGTAACAATGTACACTTCTGCATTATAATTGTGATGGAGGATCTAGAACAGTAATGAACTTTGTGTTCAGTACACCAAGTTAAATTTATTGGGAAATTGTCGTCAAATCCAAATTATATGAAGTTAGAATCAGTCTTGTTCCAGTTTAAATTATGTAAATTAGTCTGCTTTCTGTCTCTGATGTGTTACACTGAAAGTGCACCCGTGGACATTAGCTGTTGACTGTCTCAGGCTTGATTGTAATGTTCCCCAACTGTCAAATTGCCCAATATCCTTGACTGTCTAGGCTACTTATAAATCAGAACCTCGGGAATAAGAGGATGGAAAATAACTGTCTTTAAAAAAAATTATTATTGCACAATCAACAATGTTGATTTTCTTGGTAATTAAGTAGTGTTGTCAAACCACTTTTTAATATTTTACACTACAATTGACTTAGGACTATGTTGTCATGTAAAGCAGTAAATAAATAATCAAATGAAATACCCATTAAAATGGATTTCCCGATTTAAAGAGGCGTTACAGGCATCAGAAGGCCAATACAATTGATCTTAGTTGGTCTTGTATACAAGCCTAAATAGAAATACAGTTTATATCAGCTGAATATCATTTCTATCAATTACAAATCATGGGGGTAATTTTAAGCTTTGTTTAGGCAGAAAATTGAAATATATATAGATATATATTATAAACTTCACTTTAAATTCACCACAGTTACTTACTGTTTTGGTCCTGTCCAAAGCTGGAGGATTACTGGAAGGAGGTTTTTCAAGTAATCTCGAAAGTGGTGCACGTGAAACTTGACCCAGGCCTTCGGGAGACCATATTCGGGTAGTCGGACCAGCCGGGGTTGGAAACGGGTGCGGAGGCAGATGTTGTAGCCTTCGCCCTCGTTGATCACCTGAAGGTGGATCCTGTTGGGATGGAGATCAACCTCTCCACCCTGTGGCCTGGCATGGTGGGGGGACCTGCTGGAATTCTTTACTCTTGAGAAGGTCAAATTTGAACTGAGTGGAAGGATGGAGGGGTTCTACAATTCATGGGCATTATTCATTATGCACTTTCAAGATTGGATTACATCGAACATTAGGCAGGAGGACGGGGCGGGAGTTGGAAGAGTTTGTGGGAGGGGACTGAATGTGTTAATGGTGACTATGGTGATTCCTGATTCCTTTTTGTTATTTATTTATGTTAACATGCAGGCTAATGTTTGGCGGTTTGGTGGGAGGGTGGGATTGTTATTGTTATGGGGATTGACATTGCATTCATTACTGATTATTGTTTATTGTTAGTGGGTGTAAATTTGGTAGAAAATGTGAAAAAGGAGGAGAATAAAAATATATTTTTAAAAACGGACTAGTGTACACCAATCAAACTATTAAGTGGTTCATATCGTTTTTCTTTTAAGAAAATCATTTTCAGTGATTTCAATTCAGGTGACTCATTGATGTAGCACTGGGTAATCTTATATGCTGGTACTTCTCTTTTAGAAGTTTCCAGGTAAGGGAACTGACATGGCTCCCCCTCCTGTACCCTACTGAAGCCTGATCTGATCCTACAACCACTGCCCTGTCATGAATGCCCATACTACATCCCCCCCACCCGGAGGACAAACCCAATCCCTGAAACTCACCACCATGAGACCTGACGCACACCGCCAAGCCCCAGCATCCCCCCCACCAGCCCTCGACCTGAAGCATGACTGTCCCCCTGAGGCCCTTTCCGTCATAACCTGACCACCCGCCTTGCAATCTGACCCTCTGACCATCAACCTAGCAAGGCCCCACCCCCAAACAAGCTCCTGCCCCCCATCCTGAGGTCCAACTGGCCCCCGAAGCCTGATGCTCTCCGACCCCTCAACCGAAGCCTGACCCTCTCACCTGCCCCACCTGAAGCCTGATACAGCCCACTTGCTTTATACACTAATTTTCTCCCTGGAGAGCCCATCACCTTCTCAACTCCACCCAATTGAGTCCAAGGTCGGAAGGGTTGAGGAGAACCTTTCCATCCTGAAGCTTTGAGGACCTTAAGCAGCAGTTAAGTGCCTCAATCTGCCACTGCTGTTATTGTATCATTGTTGTGGGGTGCCCATGTCATGTGGTCAGCTGTTGGGTATTCCCTGTGGAGCATGCTTGCAGTTTGATTTAGGGGTCCTTCTTTCTTTGGCATCTGTGCCCAATTGAGGAACCCGATGGTGGCAACGATTGCCCCTGCGTGAAAACAGCCCACTGCCGTTCGATCTGATCTCCCTCACCAGAGCCTGTCTGATGGGCTTTGGCAAACCTGCCCTGCTTAACTGTGTTCTGGTGGCTCGACGATCCTGCTTCTCACACGACTGCAGTCCCGGGATTGGCCTCCAATCCCGATTGGTGCTGCCAATACTGAAAAGTCGTTGGCCTCTTATTGGCGGGACATCACCTTGCAGGACCCAGGGTCTCTGACAGCAGGCAGCAGACTGCTTGACTGTATTTAGATCACATCGAGCTCTCAGAAATGGTGCTCCCTAACCTAGTGATGGGCAGCCCTTCTGCGTTTTGAGTGCAGCCCATGAGACACTTTGAGTTGGATTCTCCGTCTACCGACGCTGAAATCACGAAACGCGATTGGGCGCAGAATAGCTTCCGACGCCAGCATTGCGGTAGGCACCGGTTTGATGCCAAATTAGGATACTCCGGCACCCCAAAAATGGCGTAAATGCGTCACTCGCCGTGCGGGGTAGAAGGCCAGTAGGCATGTCATTAGCTGGCCAAACACCCTATTCTCCAGGGCCCCCGAGATTCATCGTCGCCGATGGGCCGAGTTCCATGTCGTGGTTCACTTGTGCTCTCAAAAGTCGTGAACCTACTGGCGTGGCTGCTGACCTAGAGAGAGGAGGTAGGAAATGGGTGGAGTGACTGCATGCTGCCGGTCCGGATACCGTCCATGCTGGCTGCGGCGGTGGGTGGGGGGGCCCTACCAGGGTCAGGCGAGGGGAGGGGTAGGGAACAGGCTGAGCAACCAGGGTGCCCCCCACAGGGCTGGGGCAGTGGCCGGGCACCGACCGCCATTACGACGGTCAACTTGCTGCGCACCCACTAACCACTCACCTCGGCCACTGGTTCTACTCAGTGACACCAGCCGAATGGAAAGCGTCCAGACGAGGTTCATAAGAATGATCCCTGGAATGAATAGCTTGTCGCATGAGGAACGGTTGAGGACTCTGGGTCTGTACTCGTTAGAGTTTAGAGGTTTGAGGGGGACCTTATTGAAACTTACAGGATACTGCAAGGCCTGGATAGAGGGGACGTGGAGAGGATGTTTCCACTGGTAAGAAAAACTTGAACCAGAGGACACAATCTCAGATCAAAGGGACAATCCTTTAAAACAGAGATGAGGAGGAATTTCTTCAGCTAGAGGGTGGTCAATCTGTGGAACTCTTTGCCGCAGTAGGCTGTGGAGCTCAAATCACTGACATAGATAGGTTCTTGAACAATAATGTGATGAGTGGTCATGGGGAGAAGGCAGGAGAATGGGGATGAGAAAAATATCAGCCTAGAATGAATGGCGGAGCAGACCCGATGGGCTGAGTGGCTTAATTCTGCTCCTATGTCTTATGGTCTTATAAAGAAGGATGCAGCATTCCAGTGGTCCAGCAACCACAAACAAGACCATGGTGCCAGTTCTCACATTCTTTGACCCAACCAAGAATACAAAAATCTCAACTGATGCATCACAGGATGGTTTGGGGGCGGTCCTCCTCCAACTGGATCTGAAAGGAGACTGGCTTCCAGTGGTGTATGTGTCCAGGACGATGTCCGACACTGAATGAAGATATGCACAAATTGAAAAAGAGTGTCTCGGGCTCATTAGTGGGCTAAGAAAGTTCCATGATTATGTGTATGGGCTTCCAACCTTCATTGTGGAGACTGACCACAGGTCGGTATCATAAAAGAAATCTTAGCGAGATGCCGTTGAGACTGCAACGAATGTTTATGAAGTTGCAGCGGTATGGTTTTGAGTTGGAGTATGCGTCGGGTAAACATCATATCATGGCTGCCACGCTTTCCAGAGCTACCGGCACTGAGGAACTACTCCAGCGGGATAAGGATGTACAGGTCCACGTAAATATGGTGACGGAGTCTCTGTCAGTCTCTGACAACAAGTCAAAGATCATTAAAGCGGGAACTATCATGCATAAAGTGATAAAGTATATCCATGAAGGATGGTCCAAAGGATCATGTTGAAGTTTCTGCAATACTCGAGCAGAATTAAGTGACGTTAATGGATTTCTGTTGCGGAATCAGCGGATTGTGATTGCAGTCAATGATCCTCGTCAAGTTGCATGAAGGGTACTTGGGTATGGAAAAGTGCAAGAGAAGAGCCAGGGAGGCAGTCTATTGGCCTGGGATCAACTGGGACATTGAGTTGATGGTGGCGAACTGTGAAACATGCCAAAGATTTCAGCGCAGGCAGAACAAGGAATCTATGCAGTTGGGCGAGACAGTCACTACTCTGTGGCAGAAGGTTGGCATGGACCTTTTCCATTTCAATGGAAAGGAGTACCTCCTGGTCATAGACTTATTTCTCGAACCCCCGGGATAGTGCAGTTGTTGAATTCAATGGCAAGATGTGTTATTAAGAACGTCAAAGAAACTTTTGCGCTTCGCGCATTCCGAATGTGGTCATGAGCAATAATGGTCCTTGTTTTGACTGCTATGAATGGACGGAATTTGTGCGGTTGTCTGATTTCCAACATATTACGTCCAGCCGGCATTACCCACAATCAAATGCCTAGGCTGGAAAGGGAGTATATATCGTCAAACAGCTTCTAAAGAAAGCACTCAACAGTCATGAGGATACATATCTTGCACTCCTCAGCCATTATTCGGCACTACTGGTCAATGGCCTCTCGCCTGCTCAAATGTTTTTTTTTTAAATATAATTTTTATTGGAATTTTTTACAGAAAATATAAAACATAACGACAAACAATGAAATGCAACAAAATAACCCATAATAACTGTAACACCCCCAGACCGTATGTATCACATCCCCCCACCCCCGCAACCCCAATGAACAACAAAAGAACTTAAAAATAAATTAAAATTAAATAAACAAACATAGTCATTGTCCCCCCCCCGGGTTGCTGCTGCTACTGTCCCTGTACTCTATCGTTGAGCCAGAAAGTCGAGAAAAGGTTGCCACCGCCTAAAGAACCCTTGCACCGATCCTCTCAGGGCGAATTTGACCTTCTCTAGCTTAATGAAACCCGCCATGTCATTGATCCAGGTCTCCACGCTTGGGGGCCTCACATCCTTCCATTGTAGCAAGATCCTCCGCCGGGCTACTAGGGACGCAAAGGCCAGCACACCGGCCTCTTTCGCCTCCTGCACTGCCGGCTCCACCCCAACCCCAAAAATCGCGAGTCCCCGTCCTGGCTTGACCCTGGATCTCACCACCCTCGACACCGTCCTCGCCACCCCCTTCCAGAACTCCTCCAGTGCCGGGCATGCCCAGAACATATGAGCATGGTTCGCTGGACTCCCCGAACACCTGACACACCTGTCTTCACCCCCAAAGAACCTACTCATCCTCGTCCCAGTCATGTGGGCCCGGTGCAGCACCTTGAATTGGATGAGGCTAAGCCGCGCACACGAGGAGGAAGAATTAACCCTCTCCAGGGCATCAGCCCATGTCCCGTCTTCGATCTGTTCCCCCAGTTCCCTCTCCCACTTAGCTTTCAGCTCCTCTACTGACGCCTCCTCCGCCTCCTGCATAACCTTGTAGATATCAGATATCTTCCCCTCTCCGACCCAAACCCCCGAAAGCACTCTGTCGCTCACCCCCCTCGCGGGAAGCGAAGGGAATCCCTCCACCTGCCGCCTAGCAAATGCCTTTACCTGCAGATACCTGAACATGTTCCCCGGGGGGAGCCCAAATTTCTCCTCCAACTCCCCCAGGCTCGCAAACCTCCCATCAATAAACAGGTCCCTCAGCTGTCTGATGCCCGCTCTGTGCCAACCCTGAAATCCCCCATCAATGTTCCCCGGGACGAACCTATGGTTCCCCCTTAACGGAGCCTCCATCGAGCCCCCCACTTCTCCCCTATGTCGCCTCCACTGCCCCCAGATCTTGAGGGTAGCCGCCACCACCGGACTCGTGGTATACCTCGTAGGAGGGAGCGGCCACGGCGCCGTTACCAGGGACCCCAGGCTTGTATCTCCACAGGACGCCCTCTCCATCCGTTTCCATGCTGCCCCCTCCCCCTCCATTATCCACTTGCGCACCATCGACACATTGGCCGCCCAATAATACCCCGAGAGATTGGGTAACGCCAGCCCCCCCCCATCTCTACCCCGCTCCAAGAAGACCCTCTTCACCCTTGGGGTCCCATGCGCCCAAACAAAGCTCATGATGCTGCTAGTCACCCTTCTAAAAAAGGCCCTAGGGATAAAGATGGGCAAACACTGAAAAAGGAACAAGAACCTCGGGAGAACCGTCATTTTGACGGACTGCACTCTACCCGCCAGCGATAGCGGTACCATGTCCCACCTTTTAAATTCCTCCTCCATCTGCTCCACCAGCCTGGTAAAATTAAGCTTATGGAGAGTCCCCCAACTCCTGGCCACCTGCACCCCCAGGTATCTGAAACTCTTCACTGCCCTCTTAAATGGGAGTCTCCCAATTCCCTCCTCCTGGTCACCCGGGTGTACTACAAATACCTCACTCTTGCCTAAATTTAACTCTTAGCCCGAGAAGCCCCCAAATTCCGCTAACTGCTCCATCACCCCCAGCATTCCCCCTTCTGGATCCACCACATACAACAGCAGGTCGTCCGCATACAGTGATACACGATGTTCCTCCCCACCCTGCACCAGACCCCTCCATCTCCCTGACTCCCTCAACGCCATAGCCAAAGGTTCAATCGCTAGTGCAAAGAGCAAGGGGGACAGGGGGCACGCCTGCCTGGTCCCACGGTAGAGCCTAAAGTACTCCGATCTCCTTCCATTGGTAACTACACTTGCCATCGGAGCCGCGTAGAGCAGCCTCACCCATTTGATGAATCCCTCCCCGAATCCGAACCGCTCCAGCATCTCCCACAGGTACCCTCACTCAACTCTATCAAACGCTTTCTCCGCATCCAGCGCCACCACTATCTCCGCCTCCCCCTCCACTGCCGGCATCATAATAACATTCTAACATTTAGCAGTCTCCGCACATTCGTGTTGAGCTGCCGTCCCTTGACAAATCCTGTCTGATCCTCGTGTATCACCCCTGGCACACAGTCCTCTAACCTGGTGGCCAGGATCTTCGCCAGCAACTTAGCATCAACATTGAGGAGCGAGATAGGCCTGTATGATCCACACTGCAAGGGGTCCTTATCCCGCTTCAGGATCAGAGAGATCAGTGCCCGCGACATCGTCGGGGGCAAAGCCCCCCCCCTCCCATGCCTCATTGAAGGCTCGCACCAACACGGGGACCACCAGATCCGCATACTTTTTATAAAATTCCACCGGGAACCCGTCCGGCCCCGGCGCCTTACCTGACTGCATTTATCCAATCCCCCTGACTAGCTCCTCCAACTCTATCGGCGCCCCCAGCCCCTCTACCAGCTCCTCTTGAACCCTTGGGAAACATAGCCTGTTCATGAAGCTCTCCATCCCCCCTCTCCCCATCGGAGGTTCTGACAAGTACAGTTCCTCGTAGAAGTCCCTAAAGACCCCATTTACTTCTGTCCCCTTCTGCACTACATTCCCACCCCTATCCGTCACTCCACCAATTTCCCTAGCCGCATCTCGCCTGCGGAGCTGATGCGCCAACATCCTGCTCGCCTTCTCCCCATACTCATATACCGCGCCCTGCGACCTCCTCCACTGTGTCTCCGCCTTTCTGGTGGTCAACAAGTCAAATTTGGCCTGCAAACTATGCCGTTCCACCAGCAACCCCTCCTCCGGTGCCTCCGCGTATCTCCTGTCCACATCCAGGAGCTCCCTCACCAGTCTCTCCCTCTCCTTCCTCTCCCTCCTTTCCCTATGGGCCCGGATGGAGATCAGCTCCCCCCGGATCACTGCTTTCAGAGCCTCCCAGACCATCCCCACCCGGACCTCCCCCGTGTCGTTGGTATCCAGATACCCCTCAATACTTCTCCGGACCCTCCTACACACCTCCTCATCAGCCAGCATCCCCACATCCAGGCGCCAGAGCGGGCGTTGGTCCCGCGCCTCCCCCATCTCCAGATCAACCCAGTGCGGAGCATGGTCTGAAATCGCTATGGCCGAATACTCTGCATCCTGCACCTTCGGGATCAATCCCCTGCTCAGGACGAAAAAATCTATTCGGGAATAGACCCTATGGACATGGGAGAAAAAGGAATACTCCCGCGCTCTCGGCCTCCCAAACCTCCAGGGATCCACCCCTCCCATCTGGTTCATAAACCCCCTCAGCACTTTGGCCGCCGCCGGTCTCCTACCCGTCCTTGAACTGGACCGGTCCAGTGGGGGATCCAGCACTGTGTTAAAGTCTCCCCCCATGATCAGGCCCCCTGCCTCCAGGTCCGGAATGCGGCCCAACAAGCGCCTCATGAAGCCGGCATCATCCCAATTCGGGGCATATACATTTACCAGCACCACCTTCTCTCCTTGCAGCCTACCCTTCACCATAATATATCTGCCCTCCTTGTCCGACACCACCTCAGCCGCCTCGAACGCCACCCTCTTCCCCACCAGAATCGCAACCCCCCGGTTCTTCGCATCCAATCCTGAGTGAAAAACCTGCCCCACCCACCCCTTCCTCAGACGAACCTGGTCCGCCACCTTCAAGTGGGTCTCCTGGAGCATAGCCACGTCCGCCTTCAGCCCCTTCAGATGAGAAAATACCCTAGTTCTCTTAACCGGCCCATTCAGTCCCCTCACGTTCCAGGTAATCAGCCGGATCAGAGGGCAACCTGCCCCTCTCCCCTGCCGGCTAGCCATAGCTTATCGACTGCTCGCCCCAGGCCAGCTCGCCCCGCCTGACCCGTTCCCCATGGCGATAACACCTCTCCTCTACCCCGCCCCCCGGCCCACACCAGCTCCTTCCTGGCCATTCCAGCAGCAACCCGGTATCCCCCCCCCCCCCATCCCCCCCCCCCCCCCCCCCCCCACCCCCCCAGGCTAGGACCCCTCCTAGCCGCGACGCACCTTCCATGGTACTTCCGTGAGTCAGCTGACTTCTGCTGAACCGGCAGCTCCCGCCAAAACCCATCTCCTCCCGGCATGGGGGTCATCCCCCTCCACACCTCCTTGGCACCGCTTCAGCGGGGGAAAGAAAACCAGTGAAGGCCACGCCCCCACCTCCAGCTCCACCCCCCCCGCCCCGCAGCGCGGACAACCAAAGGAAAGCCCGCGCTTTCACACTGCCACACCCCACCCTTCTGACGCAGCTCCTCACAATCCAGTTTCACCCCAACCCCCAGCCCCGTACAGAAGAGAACATATAAAGCACATACCCCCAACGTTCCCCACATACCCCACACCCATACCCAACAAACAGACCCACCCAGAAACAGAGCAAAAAGAAAACCAGCATAAAAATAACACCTGTCAAAATTGAAGAACAGCAACAGCGAAAACAGCAACGGCCATAGTGTGTTCCCAGACCCTAGTTTGAGTCCAGCTTCTCCGCCTGTACAAAGGCCCACGCCTCCTCCGGGGACTCGAAGTAATGGTGCCGGTCCTTATATGTTACCCACAGACGCGCAGGCTGCAGCATTCCAAATCTGACCTGCTTGGCATGCAGCTCCGCCTTCGTCCGGCTGAACCCGGCCCGCCGCTTTGCCACCTCCGCACCCCAGTCCTGGTAGATTCGCACCACCGAATTCTCCCACTTGCTGCTCCTCTCTTTCTTGGCCCAGCGCAGCACACACTCCCGGTCACTAAACCGATGGAACCGCGCCAGCACCGCCCGCGGGGGTTCATTTGCCTTAGGCCTCCTGGCCATCATTCGATGAGCTCCCTCAAGCTCCAGGGGCAAATGGAAGGACCCCGCTCCCATCAACGAGCTCAACATCGTGGTCACATACGCCGGGAGATCCGACCCCTCCAGCCCCTCCGCCAGGCCCAGGATCCTCAAATTCTTTCGCCTCGTGCGAACGTCCAGCTCCTCCAAGCGGTCTTGCCACTTTTTGTGAAGTGCCTCGTGCAACTCCACTTTCCCCACGAGGACCACGGCCTCCTCCTCCCTCTCAGCGGCCTGCTGCTGCAACTCCCGAATCGACACCTGCGCCGCCTGGGTCCCAAGCAGCTTGTTGGTAGTCGCATTCAGGGAGTCCAGCAACTCAGCCTTCAGCTCCGCAAAACAGCGCAGAAGAGAGGCTTGCTGCTCCTGCGCCCACTTCCACCAGTCCTCGGGTGTTCCGCCGGCCGCCATTTTGTCTTTCTTCCCCTGCTTTTCTTGGGGAGCTGCTGCAGCTTTTTCCTTTGCCCCACTCCGGGTGAGCACCATAAATTATGGGGAATGCTCCTCTAGACACCTTCCCCCACTGGGATTCGTCGGGACAGCGTCGACTGCTGCTAGAATTCAGCTTTCATAAAGGCCCTCAAGTCAGCTTGAGAAATCTGAGCTGGCCCTTCCCCCGCCTGCCTGCTTGTAGAGGCTCTTGTTTGCTGCTGCTTCCGCCCAATCTTGCACTGTTTCTGAGGGTCTGATAACCCAGAAACATACTATTCCTGGGGGAAAGTACTCCTTGAACATTCACCAACGGCTTTTCATCGAAATTCCAACCCGTGCCGCCCAAAAAAGAGCTCTTTTCTGTAACCTTGGGCAGGAGCTGCCACTGTGTGCTCACTCACTTCATGCTGCACACCGGAAGTCGCCTGCTCAAATGTTAATGAACAGGCAACTACGAATTACTCTACATCGTTTTCCTCATAAGCCCATGAACCACTCATTAACAAGACAATTGACCTCTCAGAAAAGAAGCAGACGGGATTCCATGATAGGCCTGCCAAAAGGCTTCAACCTCTGAAACCAGAGGATACGGTGAGAGTAGAAGACTCCAAAGGCAATGGCTGGTCTAAACAGGCAAAGGTACAGCAGATCCAAACTCATATCTAGTTATTACGGATGAAGGTACTGTCTTGAGAAGAAATAGAAGCACTTTTCTCAAAGTACAGCAACCATTTGTGATGCAACCACTAGATGAACAAAGAAAAGTACAGCACAAGAACAGTCCCTTCGGCCCTCCAAGCCTGCGCCGACCATGCTGCCCGTCTAAACTAAAATCTTCTACACTTCCAGGATCCGTATCCCCCTCTTCCCATCCTATTCATGTATTTGTCAAGATGCCCCTTAAACATCACTATCGTCCCTGCTTCCACCACCTCCTCCGGCAGCAAGTTCCAGGCACCCACTACCCTCTATGTAAAAACAGTGCATGCCACAGTCCTAAAACATCTGAAGAACATATGGAACAAACACAACAAGATGATGATACATCTATACATGAAGAACATCAAATGCAAGCAAAAAATATTAAAGAACATGAAAATCCTGTGCCAGTTCAGCAGACACTGAGAAGATCCATAAGAATAAGGCGCAAACCAGAAAGACTGAATATGTATATAGTTATGCATATCATGATGAAATGTAAAAAGTAGTGTAATGCATGTGAATAATTTTGTTTTACAAAGGAAAGGGAATGTGATGATATGCATAAGGCAAGTTTGTAGATAATGTTATGCATGGACTCTGCCCACTAGGTGGCATTGTAAACCCATCACATGACTTGTGGTCTGGGAGTTGGGAGTAGGTCATGCTGGAAGATAGATGTATTTGCAATAGTTCCGCAATAGTTGATTAGTTTTAGTTGTTTATTATTTTATTTATCCTAGCTATCTTATTACCCAGTTGCTCTACAATAAATTATTTAAACTATATGTTCTGTAGTTCATCATTCACTTCGGCCAGTCTAAAGAACATGACACATTGATTGATGAAGATAGTCTCTTCAAACTAGTGCCATGAGATTGTTTACAGCCACCTAAGAGAGCACACACGGCCTCCCTTTAACATTCAAAAGACAGCACTTCCTCAGCAGGGCACAGGACGGGCAACCAAGAATTTTGTCTTCAAGTCTCAAGTGGGACTTGAACTGCAACCTTATGACTCTGAGGCCAGGGGGTACAGTTGGCTATATGCTGTGTAATTCTCTCGGTACTGTTTTCTTGCTTATAGCTGTAATGACTGTAAATTTTATTATGCATTGGATATGACTTGAGAGCGGTTGTTGTATGTCAGATTTTAATGATGTTTTCTATAATATTAGTCCATAGGAAATATATATAAAGGTCTCGCACAAACAGGAGTATGGGGATGCTTTGATGAATTCAATCGTATTTCAGTAGAAGTTCTTTCAGTTGTAGCTGTACAAGTCAAGACAATTCAAGATGCAATTAGGAACAAGAAAAAACGGTATGCAGTGTTTCATACAGATGATTGAAGATCCATTGATCCCAATTTTGTACTAATGTCTCTGTTTGAATTAATAGATTTTATTTTCTAGGAGAGGTTATTGAACTAAAATTTTCAGTTGGTATATTCATAACCCTAAATCCTGGATATGCAGGGAGAGCAGAGCTTCCTGAAAACCTGAAAGCCCTGTTCAGGTATGTAGATATTAAGTTATCAAGATATTATCTTTAAAGTGTTACTTTCATTTCTGAAATACTGTGACATTAGAACATAGAACATAGAACAGTACAGCACAGAACAGGCTCTTCGGCCCTCGATGTTGTGCCGAGCAATGATGACCCTACTCAAACCCACGTATCCACCCTATACCCGTAACCCAACAACCCCCCCCCCCTTAACCTTAGTTTTTAGGACACTACGGGCAATTTAGCATAGCCAATCCACCTAACCCGCACATCTTTGGACTGTGGGAAGAAACCGGAGCACCCGGAGGAAACCCACGCACACACGGGGAGGACGTGCAGACTCCACACAGACAGTGACCCAGCCGGGAATCGAACCTGGGACCCTGGAGCTGTGAAGCATTTATGCTAACCACCATGCTACCGTGCTGCCCCAGGACAGGAGCTGAGAAGGCTTCTACCTAATGTCTAATCATCCACATCTCCATTTACCAACCTATAAAACCTTTCATTACAGCAATAAAAGTCATTATTAGCAAGTGTGTGAGTTCTAAGATGGATAAATTCAGAAAACTTTATATTTTTATTTAAAGATTCCACATCCCTTACATTTGGTTCTAATATGCTGAAGTTGAATGTTCTATGTTGGGAAATAATGAGTTAAATTGAATGATTGCAACAGTGGGCCCATCCGCTGGTTGGGAAGAGGTGACAACTCCTGACCATTCCAAGCCTCCTTCCCCCTCTGACTTTATTTAATGCCAATACGACAATTACCTCGTTTGCGTTGGGATCATTGTCATGATCAGGGGAATTTCTCACCTCTGAAAGCTGTTGGATAATCTACCACTGGCAATACAACCAGCAGAGATGGCCACTGTCAATACTGCAGGGGGCCAAGGATATAGGATCATCATTGGAGTCTTGAATGGAGATAGTTGAAGCTGCCTAACCTTGATCAATTGGGAAGGTCTTTGTGAGGGAGAGAGAGATTATGCTTTAAAGGGCTGGTGGGGGTCTTTTTCCATGGGATACCCATTGCCACGGGTAGGTCTCTATTTTGGGCAAAGGCTGCCAAAGAAGGAGGGACAACCCCAATATGCCACAAATTCTGGCAGTCGTCCACATGGTGTGGTAAAATAGCAGAATGGGAGAATGAGGCCCTTAAGTGGCTTTCATGTGACAATCTCAACCTTTCCTGTCCTGAACTTAATCAAAGGGGGTCGATGGAATCCCGAAGGTGACAGGGAATCCACCCCATTTTCCTGTTCAGTTATACGGGTCACCTCTGGTGTATGTGTGTGTGTACATTGAACATATATAGAAAACGCATTTAAAATTTCACCATCAGTTTCCACTGTTAAATTTTACATATTTCTTCTGTTCCATGAATGCACAATATTTGATACAATTTCCTCATTAGTGATGATTGAAAGCAGTTGTTTTGGGGGGGTGGATGTAAACCTGCGATATAATCGAGCTGTAAATTTTCCTCCATGTCCAACAACTGATGGTACAAAGCTGTGGTTCATCAAAAGGAAGGCTACAATCAAGCTTAGTAATGTTGGTGTTACAGTAATCTGGTAAGGTTAATATTAGGGCTTAGTGGAATATGATTCAAACTATCATTTTCTCTTTTTACTTTTGAAACTGTGAGAGAAATTGGGGAGATGAATACAAGGAATTGGCTTGTGACAGCCTTGTCTGTGATCAAAATGATGGGAGTAAAGAGGACTCATGAGATAGCAAAGTCAAGGGGATGGCCATGAACATGGACATGAGAGTTTATATAGGCATAGAACATAGAACATAGAACATAGAACAGTACAGCACAGAACAGGCCCTTCGGCCCTCGATGTTGTGCCGAACAATGATCACCCCACTTAAACCCACGTAACCTGTATACCCGTAACCCAACAATCCCCCCATTATCCTTACACTACGGGCAATTTAGCATGGCCAATCCACCTAACCCGCACATCTTTGGACTGAGGCAGAGACAGTAATGCAGAATAGGAAGGCAGTGATATCAAATAAAATGAGAATGCTATGGACCAGATTTTCACCTCAGAAGCAGGAATCGGGAGGTGGGAGAGATACCACCGTTATGATCCTGTCTCCATTGCCAGTCTGCTGGGGAATGAGGTTTTCCAGTAACAATTATCTAAATTGGCCCAGAGAGGCAGCAGGCCTGAGGCTGTGATGAAACCGGAATGATGCAAGAGTCGTTAGGTTAAAAGGCCTGACTCTATTCCCAAATGATTTCAGCCCGGTTCACCCAACTGAATCAGCAGCATAGGTTGAGCTTTACCTAAAAGCTTCACACTATATTGAAATTTCACCCTTCTGATCAAGTAAACCCTCCCTTAACCATCCTCCTCACACACTCTCGCCCATTATCCACTTTATGCACAGAGGTCACAAGTCCTGTAAATGCATTGAATAGTCCATGAAACTACCCAAGTAAACCGACCCTTCAAACCATCTGTACTCATAGATTCAAGCATTTGTAAAATGGTTGGGCAGGTGGAATGCAGCCAGCAGCCCATAAAACTTTCCAAGTAAACAAACTGACCGCATAACTGCTATTTTCGCAGATGCCTGAGATGAAAATATTGAAGTAATGGGAAAATATTAAATATTTAATATTAAAGATCAGCCATGATCTCATTGAATGGCGGAGCCTTCTCCTGCTCCTAGTTCTTATTTACACATTGTTATCATACTGGGAGCTGTAAACCTTTTTATCAATTAGGTGATTTTTTGCAAGGCATCAAATGACCCTCCCACATTCAAAATGTTGATCTTTTATTACAACCATGTGGCAAACCCCCCTATCCAAGCAATGCAGCAAAGTTTAAACCTGCTCCTACAAGGTGTAATCTGTACACATTGTGTTTCCCACTTTTAGCAAAGATCTGATATGACTGGAGGGAGTTGCTGTTTTATATACACAACTGCCACCGTGAACCATGGATGTGCAATTTGGAACCTGCCCCCATTTTCCCCCGACTGTGAAAATGGTGGGTGCTATGTTCAGGACTGTATCTGGGCCTCAGCAGTCATTTTTGTAACAATGGAGAGGTTCACCAGAATTACAAAATTTCAGACCATTGGTCAATGGTTGTTTACATTGTTCAATCACAGCACTGTTATGACTCACTTTAATTAACACACACAATTCATGCTTTAACATTTTGTGATGAATTGTAAAGGAGGCAAAATCATTTCACTTACCTTTTAAACTCATCCACTTCCAATCTATGGTTCATACCTTCATACAGCTGCTCTAAAACCCAACAGCTACAAAAGTCCAGCTGTCTCCTTTTAAATGGTTATGACTATGAAGGTAAAGGAGGCAAAACCTTAATAAGGCCCTGTAATACCTGCATTGTAGCAAGAATGACTAGAACAAGTAGAGAAAAATGTCACAAAATAAGAGTTGAAGAAGGATGTAATGATCAAAGTTAATGAAAAGATAAAGAGAGGCGGGAGTTGCATGAACTATGGTTGGTTATTTCCACCTTTTGTAATGTGTCTTTCATAATTTACATTTGTCAGACCTTGTGCGATGGTGATCCCAGACTTTGAACTGATCTGTGAAATAATGTTGGTGGCAGAGGGATTTATAGATGCTAGGCTGCTTGCCAGAAAATTTATAAGTCTCTACACGCTTTGCCGTGAGCTGCTGTCAAAGCAGGTAATGTAGATCTAACAAATGAAAAAGAAGCACGCTTCTCAAACAACTATTTTTTTTCTCCATTGATTAATTTCTTATTTAAATTCATATAATCTTGTAGGATCATTATGACTGGGGCCTTAGAGCTGTAAAGTCTGTATTGGTGGTAGCTGGTTCCCTGAAGAGAGGAGATCGAAACAGGCCTGAGGAACAGGTAATTAGAAGCTGTAGATTTGTTTTTTGGTGCAGGACATACAATTATGACTTAATTTTCTAAATAAAAATTCATAGGAAATAGTTTCGTTAAATTCAATCGTAAGCAATCAGAGACCTGGATTTTTACTACCAAGGCAGGCAGCTTGAGTTGTGAAATTTCCCAGCTCACTGTACCCGCCTCAGTGGATAGGCCTTCAAATGCCTTGCTTTTCTTTCAGAGACAAGTGTGAGAAGCTGGCTGAAAGGACTGTCTCAGTTGTCTGGGATTTTTGTCCCAGTTGTACTAAAGGTTGTTATGCCCTCTCGCACTCGCCCATCACACCCCACACTCCCCATGGCCCCCCATAGGGTCCAAGCCAACTCTATGCCAATTCATGACTCCACACGCCAGAGGTCCCTCATAGTTTCCAAGTCCCTTCCATTCCAATTTATACCTGCCACCAACCCCCAGGGCTCCTCATACTCACAATACCAACTCATACTCCCACAACCCCCCCCCCCCCCCTTTCATGTCCACTCATTGCCCCCATTCCAACTCATGTCCCTAACCCATCCCAATTGGCACTTAATGTCAACCCATGAACCCTTCCTTCCCCATTCACCTAATATACACTATCTACATAACTAATAATCCTATAGCAACAATGGCATGTTTGGAATTGCTTTGAAAGAAAAAACATCAGTCACATATATTTTTTTGAAAAGAAAACTGCTGTTCCTACAAGCCTATCAACATGTCAATAAAACAGACAATTAAAGTAACAATAATAGAAGCTGTAATCATTCATGCCTGTTAATCTTGTGCAAGTTTGGATTTGGATTAGATTCATTGTCACGTGTACTGAGGTACAGTGAAAAGTATTGTTCGGCATACAGTCCAAACAGATCGTTCCATACATGAGAAAACTTAGGACATACATAAATACACAGCGTAAATACATAGGCACAGGCAACGGGTGAGCATACGGAGTGACTACTACTACTCAGTAGAGAAAATTTGTGAAGAGCTCAGTTCAGTCCATAAGAGGGTCATTGAGGAGTCTGGCAATGGCGGGGAAGAAGCTGTTTTTGAATCTGTTAGTGCGTGTTCTCAGACTTCTGTATCTCCTGCCTGATGGAAGAAGTTGGAAGTGGGAATAACTCGGGTGGGAGGGGTTTTTGATTATGCTGCCCGCTTTCCCAAGGCAGCGAGAGTTGTAGACAGGCAATGGATGGGAGGCAGGTTCACGGATGGACTGGGCGGTGTCCAAACAACATCCAATTTAGATAATCCTTTTATGAGTCTGGACTCTCAGTCAAGCCTCTTCATGCACTGTTCGACAAGACAGCAGCAGCGCACAATATGCTTGCTAGCCTTTTCTGCTGGCACCAAGCAGGCAGTCCTGGAGGTGTTCGGCACCTCTAATTGCATGTCAATTTCAACTCCTGGCTAATAAGGCTACCTGAATTTTAAAATAGCATTGTGAAAGTGATGCAACTGGTGCAAGTAGTCGTGATCTGGAATTCATTTGGGTTATTAGATTTTCTACCTCTCATTGAAAATCTGGCTCAGGCATGCAGTAAAAGCCTGACTTGGAGAATGATTCGTGAGCATGCAGATCAGTGGTGAATTGCTGCATACTGCACAACCTTGCCATCATAAGAAGCCAGCCTTGCCAACAGCTATGCAGTGAGTAGCTGAGGAGCAAGAGGGGGAGAAGGAGAAAGAGGAAGGGAAACACAACCTAGACAATCCCTTTCTGGCTGGGCTGTCTGTGAAGAATGTATCTAATTGTAATACCAGTGAATGCAACCTCATTTCTCCCTTTACTAATAGTCCCTCTCCTCTTGTTGTTGATATGACAGTGTTCGCTTGGCCACAATGCAAAAATAAACATTCCAACCCAAATTTATAAATCAAATTGCATACAAGCAAACACTAATAACCCTTTTGCATCACTTAATGCCCATCTTCTGTGTGTTTGTGTGTTCTAGTACTTCTACAATAACCATAATACAGTTGGTGTGCACAGCTGGATGGGAGTGGGCAGGCCATTTTTTAAACACAACTTGTTAAAAGGCAGAAAGGAAAGGATGAAGTACTTTTTTGTGGTGCACTGCACCACCCCCAAGATGTTATCCCCATCTCTGTTCTTCCCCGTGTGCTCCAAAATCCAGCCCCTCACTCCCCCCCCCCTCCACTCGAGACTTCTCAATTCCAACCTACCCTAAAAGCAAGGGACCTACCTGACTCCAGGATGCATTGAAGTTTTGCACGGGCTTGCTTGAACTTTAGCAATGCCCATCACTACCAGGTTCTGGTACTGCTAGAGTTGTTGGCCAATCAGGGGTGGGAACTCCTTCCTCTGGGAGTAGAGGTTGCACTCTGACTGTTTAGCCTGCCAGCTGCATGTTCTTACTTGGACCCAAGCTTTGTTTTGGTCCATCAGCTGTTGGCCAAGTCTTGCAATGACCGGTGACAGTGGGGTAGGGGTGGATGACACAAGCAATACACACCCTGTGAAAGACAGCCCTGACCTTGCTAAAGCTATTATCATGGTCTAACTATAGTCAAAGCCATATTAAGATTCAAAAATGAGACTGCTCAAGAGCACACTGTTGCATAACCTCTTTCACCAATTCAGAAAGCTAAGGAAATCTGATTCACTTTGTTTATGCTTGATCAAACATTAATCTTATACACCCATACAAATCAGCACACAGCATTAGTTCATCTAACACTTGTGTTTGTTTAATGAAGAAATGTGAAAATGGCTTCTCTGGGCTTGTTCATGCCACCAAGGCTGGAAGATAGCAAAAGGTCTTTCCAACCATGTTAAAAACATTGCATTGCACCTCATACCATTTTCTTTATGGTTTTCCTACTGAATGCAACATTGGCTGTTACTTGAATAGATTGTCAAACAGAGATGTGAGCTTGTGTCTGTTAACTAATTTCATTCCTTTCTCTGAGCCATAGCTTTTATATAAACAGCCTTTGAAGTGTGGTTCATAGTAACATGTTATTTTTTATATTGAGGCCATCTCTTTCTCTCGCATTATATTTGCTATAAAAAAGATGTTGCAAAAAGCTATGGGCGAGATTTTAATTAATTCAAAATCTACTCACTTGCACTGTTAAAATTGGGTCCAATATGCTTCAATATCAATCACTCTTTCAGCTCAATACTGGCTTACTAGCTTATTTATTTACATGTGCCTATATTTACTTTTTAAAAATTAATTTACTGGATGTGGGCGTCGCTGGTTCGGCCAGCATTTATTGCCCATCCATAGTTGTCCTTCACAAGGCGGTGGTAAATTGCCTTCTTGAACCGCTGTAGTCCTTGAGTTGTAGGTAGACCCACTGTGCTATCAGGGAGGGAGTTCCAGGATTTTTACCCAGCGAAAGTGAAGGAGCAGCGATATATTTCCAAATCAGGGTGGTGAGTGACTTGGAGGAGAACTTCCAGGTGGTGGGGTTCCCAGGTATTTGCCGCTCTTGGCCTTCTGGATGGTAGTGGTCGTGGGTTTGGAAGGTGTTTTCTAAGGAAGTTTGGTGAGTTACTGCAATGCATCTTGTTGATTGTACTTATGGCCGCCACTGTTCATCGGTGGTGGAGAGTTTGAATATATTTGTGGAAGGGAGAGCAATCAAGCGGGCTGCTTTTTCCTGGATGCTGTCGAGCTTCTTGAATTTTGTTGGAGCTGCACTCATCCAGGCAAGTGGAGAGTATTCCATTACACTCCTGACTTGTGCCTTGTAGATGGTGGACAGGCTTTGGAGGGCTCAGGAGATGAATTACTCGCCGTAGGATTTCTAGCCTTTGACCTGCCCCAGTAGCCACAGTGTTAATGTGGCTAGTCCAGTTCAATTTCTGATCAATAGTAACCCCAAGGATATTGATTGTGGGGGAATTTAGCGATGGTAATGCCATTGAATGTCAAGGAGTGGTGGTTAAATCCTCACATGTAGAAAGGAGATGGTCATTGCCTGCCGCTTGTGTGGTGGGAATGTGCTTTGTCACTTGTCAGACCAAGTGTGGATATTGTTCTGGTCTTGCTACATTTGGACATGGACTGCTTCATTATCTAAGGAGCTGCGCATGGTGCTGAACATTGTGCAGTCATTCGCAAACATCCCCACTTCTGACCTTATGATGGAAGGGAGGTCATTGATGAAGCAGCTGAAGATGGTTGGGCCTAGGACACTACCCGGAGGAACTCCTGCAGTGATGTCTTGGAGTTGAGATTATTGACCTTCAGTCACCACAACCATCTTCCTTTGTGGCAGATATGACTCCAACCAGCGGAGAGCTCCTCCCCTGATTCCCATTGACTCCAGTTTAGCTAGGGCTCCTTGATGCCATACTCGGTCAAATGCTGCCTTGATGTCAAGGGCAGTCACTCTCATCTAACCTCTGGCATTCAGCTCTTTTGTTCATATTTAAACCAAGGCTGTAATGAGGTCAGGAGCTGTGACCCTGGCAGAATCCAAATTGAGTGAGCAGATTATTGCTGAGCAACTGCTGATTAATAGCACTGTTGAAGACTCCTTCCGTCACTTTGCTGATGATGGAGAGTAGACTGATAGGGCAGTAATTGACTGGTTTGGATCTGTCCTGTTTCTTGTGCACGTTCTGGATCACATTACTATTACTATTGTCAGGCCCTATAGCCTTTGCAGTATCCAGTGCCCTCAGTCGTTTGTTGATATCATGTGGAGTGAATCGTACTGGCTGAAGACTGACATCTGTGATGCTGGGGACCTCCGGAGGAGACCGAGATAGATCATCCACTCAGCACTTCTGGCTGAATATTGTTGCGAATGCCTCAGCCTTGACTTTTGCACTATGTGCTGGGCTCCTCCATCATTGAGGATGGGGATATTTGTGGAGCCTCCTTCTCCATTGAGTTGTTTAATTGTCCACCACCATTCACGGCTGATGTGGCAGGACTACAGAGCTTCGATCTGATGCGTTCATGTGGAATTGCTTAGTTCTGTCTATTACCTGCTGGCTATGCTGTTTGCACACAAGTAGTCCTGTGTCATGGACAGATGCATCTGCATCAGGCAGACTGGTGAGGATGAGGTCAAGTATGTTTTTCCCTCTTGGTTCCCTCACCAGCTGCTGCAGACCCAGTCTAGTAGCTATGTCCTTTAGGTCCCGGCCAGCTTGGTCTATGGTGATACTACCGAGCCACTGTTGGTGATGGATATTGAAGTCCCCCAACCAGAGCATATTCTGAGCCCTCGCTACACTCATGCCTCTGAATTCTCCCTCAGTGTACCCAAAGAGGCGCGGGAGTGGAACAACAATGTGCTTTTCAGAGTAACTTCATTGCAGTGTTAATGCAAGCCTACTTGTGACAATAATGCAATTATTATTATTATTATACCACTGTACCGCCACCACTGCTTGGCCTGCCCTGCCGGTAAGACAGGACATACCCAAGAATGGTGATAGTGGTATCTGGGACATTGTCTGTAAGGTATGATTCTGTGAGTATGAGTATGTCAGGCTGTTGCTTAACTAGTCTGTGAGAACTCTCCCAACTTTGGCACAAGCCCCCAGATGTTATTAAGGAGGACTTGGCAGGGTCAGTTTTGCCTTTGTAGTTTCCGGTGCCTGGTTCTATGCTGGGCTGAACGTCTGTTTTCATTCCTTTTTTGTGTTTTTGCAGCGGTTGAATACAACTGAGTGGCTTGCTAGGCTATTTCATAGGGCAATTAAGAGTCAACCACAATGCTGTGGCTTTGGAGTCACATGTAGGTCAGACCAGGTAAGGATGGCATATTTCCTATTCTAAAGGATACTAGTGAACTAGATGAGTTTTTGCAACAATCGACAATGGTTTCATGGTCATCAGTAGACTTTTAATTCCAGATTATTTTTTTTGAGTCTAAATTGGTGGGATTCGAACCCAGGTCCCCAGACCATTATTGCTGGGTCTCTGGATAACTAGTCTAGGAACAATGCCACTACACCATAGCTTCCCCAACATTTCAATGTTCTTGTTCCTGCAATTTATCCCTGTCGAAAGCTTTCTCTGCATCCAGGGAGATGATCACTTTTGGTGTTTCTTCCCCGGGTGGGTCCATGTTCAGCAGTAATCTGGGGTGCGATTCTCCCAAACAGGGAGAAATCGTAAGGCTGGCGTCAAAAACGGGCGGGTTTGACGCCAGCCTCCCCCTCCCCGACCGGGAACCGATTCTGGTCCCCGGTCGGGGCTAGCATGCCGCGGCCGTGAACTCCGGCATCGCGGGCTTAACGAATTTCGTTAAACCCGCTTGCCAGAGTTTGCGACGGCTGACGCGTCGCATGACGTCAGCCGCGCATGCGCGGATTGGAAGACTCCAACCTGCGCATGCGCGGATGACGTCATCGCGCATTTGCGCGAAACCCGCGCATGCGCGGGCCGGGATGCCCCTCAGCCGCCCTGCGAATTGATACAGCGCGGCGGCGGAAGGACAAAGCGTGTGCGGGAATCGGACCCGCTGCCCGCAATCGGTGCCCACCGATCGCGGGCCCATGGCACCCCACGGCCGTGCCAATCGGTGCCATGGTTGCCAAGATCGGAACTTTACGGCCGTTTTTATGAACGGCCAGATCAGGTGTGTTTGCCGTTCGTAAAAACGGCAGTAAAGGGCTTGGACTTCGGCCCATCGGCCAGCTGAGAATCGCTGCTCGCCGTAAAAAAACGGCGGCAGCGATTTGTGTCGGGCGTGGGGGGGGGGGGGGGGGGGGGGGGGGGTGAGAATAGCGGGAGGGCGTCAGACTAGCGTGGCCATAAAAATTTACGACCCCCGCTATTCTCCGCACTGTCGTGAGTGCGGAGAATTGTGCCCCTGATGTTCGCTGTTAGTTTCCTGCCCTTGACAAACCCTGTCTGAACCTCCATAACTTTCCAATCGCCCCGCCAGGGCATTCACCAGGATTTTGGCATTGGTGTTTAGGAGTGAGATAGGTCTGTATGACCCACCCTCCATCAGGTCTTTGTCCTTTTTGGGGATCAGTAATATTGAGACCTGGGCCAGTGTGGGTGGCAAGGTCCCTCTGTAGTGAGTCATTGAACTTCTCCCGCAGGTGGAGGGGCCAATGCTGCAATAAATTTTTTAGAGAAGTCCACTGAGAATTCATCCAGACCCCAGTAACATCCTATCAACTGGAGTTGATACTCTCCATGATCTCCTCCAGTGCTGGTGGTGCCTCGAGTCCCTGTTTTCTTTCCTCCCCCATGAAATGAAAAATGAAATGAAATGAAAAACGCTTATTGTCACGAGTAGGCTTCAAGAAGTTACTGTGAAAAGCCCCTAGTCGCCACATTCCGGTGCCTATTCGGGGAGGCAGGTACAGGAATTGAACCGTGCTGCTGGCCTGCCTTGGTCTGCTTTAAAAGCCAGCGATTTAGCCCAGTGTGCTAAACCAGCCCACTGGTATGTCCAGTCCGTTGAGAAACTGTCTTATCTTCGATTCTTCCTCCTGGGGTTTAGAGGTGTACAGCTCTAATAGGTTGCAACGGTCTCATTGTTATTGTCTGGGGCCATTGTCTGCCATTTTTATCTTTATCCTTTTAAAATAAATTTAGAGTACCCAATTCATTTTTTCCAATTAAGGGGCAATTGAGCGTGGCCAATCCTCCTAACCTGCACATCTTTGGGTTGTGGGGGCGAAACCCATGCAAACATGGGGAGAATGTGCAAACTCCACAAGGAAAATGACCCAGAGCCGGGATCGAATCTGGGACCTCAGCGCCGTGAGGCAGAAATGCTAACCACTGCGCCACCATGCTGCCCCATTTTTATTTATCTTTCAACTGTGCTATTTGCCTCGTGGCTGCCTGCTTTCTCAGCTGGTGAGCCAGCAGGTGGCTGGCCTTGTCGCCATGTTCATAAAAGGTCCCTCGTGTCTGGCGGAGTTGGTGCACTGCTTTCCCGTTGGAGAGCACATCAAATTCCATTTGTACTTTTTTCCTCTCCGCCAGTAGTTCCAAAGTCAGGGCCATAGAGTACTTTCGATCCACGTTGTAGCCATCTGGGATGGCCACGTCCCGATTACAAAATGGACACTTTGCAAAGAATACAAGGAAAATTGACAATACTGAGAAAGCAAGCAGGTGCAAGGTTTGTCTGTTGATTGGAGCCATCGCTCCCAGACAAGACCGATACTGCAAAGCCATTACCATACTAATGAGCCATCTCCAGGGACAAAAGAGTAACATTTAAGTAAACTGATACTAAGGCAGACACCCCGGCGCCAGAGGAGACTAGAACAAAGCAGGCCAACGGCCACCTGGGACACGCCCTGCAATCAGGGCACCCACCCCTTTATTGGAGGAAATCGATAGGAATGATCAAGAAACAGCCCAATTAATTGGGGCAAAGTTCAAGGCCCGCCCAAAAGTGTGCAAAGCCCCGTTTGGGTATAAGAAGAAGCCCCCAAGAGAGACTTGCTCTCTTGGCCTTGGCTCTCGGCGAGGAGAGACCTATCTAGCAGCTGCACCAAAACAAGTAAGTCCAAAGTCAACCCACGCTACGAGACAGACGCTCTTATCTGCTATTCCGTACCAGCTCAACCCCAGCAGCCTCAGAAAAGGACAATGGCCATTGTTCCTCTGACTGAGTGGGCGCCCGAAGTTAAGTATAGGCTTTAGTAGTAGTGATAGTTTAGTTGGTAGAGTTTTGTGCATGAGTATATTTGACTGTGTGTGTAAATAAATGAACATTGATTTCGAACTTACTAACTGGTGTATCGAGCCTTTGATCAGTATTTGGTTTTGAAACTTGTGGCGGTATCGAAAGATACCTGGCGACTCTTGAGCAAACGTAATTAGAATTAAGGAAGTCGACCATATAAACCGCCATAAACAGAGCCAATTAAAGAGAGAACACAATTAGCAACAACGTCCGATATGGAGTCAACCAACTGGCTGTCCTCTCCTTTCAGCTCCGAAGCATCCTATATGCAATTCCTTTTCCCCTTGTCCTCGCTGTCCTCCCATAGTACAGCTGTGATATTCTCCCTAACCAGTAGCGCAACTTCGCCACCCCTTTTACATCCCCCTCTATCCCGCCTGAAACATCTAGGGCAAAATTCTCCGACCCCCACGACGGGTCGGAGAATAGCGGGAGAGCCTTCCCGACATTTTTCCCGCCCTCCCGCTATTCTCCCCCACCCCCCGCCCAACTCCCGACCCGAATCGCTGCCGCCGTTTTTTTACGGCCGGCAGCGATTCACAGCTGTTTGATGGGCCGAAGTCCCAGCCCTTTACGCCGTTTTTACGAACGGCAAACACACCTGGTCTGGCCGTTCGTAAAAACGGCGTCACAAACTCGCTTTTCATAACCATGGCACCGATTGGCACGGCAGTACCACGGCCGTGCCAAGGGTGCCATGGGCCCGATGCCCGCGCACTCTTTCTCCTTCCGCCGCCCCGCAGTATCCATTCGCGGGGCGGCTGAGGGGCATCCCGGCCCGCGCATGCGTGGGTTTCGCGCAAATACGCGATGACGTCATCCGCGCATGCGCGGGTTGGAGTCTTCCAATCCGCGCATGCGCGGCTGACGTCATATGACGCGTCAGCCGACGCTAACTCCGGCAAGCGGGCTTAACGATATTCGTTAAGCCCGTCATGCCGGAGCCTACGGCGTCGGGCTGCTAGCCCCGACCGGGGACCAGAATCGGTTCCCGGTCGGGAAGGGGCGCGCTGGCGTCAAACCCGGACGGGTTTACGATTTCTCCCGTTTTGGGAGAATCGCGCCCCTAAATCCTGGAATGTTTAGTTGCCATCCTGTCCTTCCCTCAACCAAGTCTCTGTAATGGCAACAACATCATAGTTCCAAGTATTAATCCAAGCTCTTAACTTCATCTGCCTTACCCGTAATACTTCTTGCATTAAAACATATGCACTTCAGGCCACCAGACCCGCTGCTTTCAGCAACATCTCCTTGTCTGCTCTTCCTCAGAGCCATACTGGCCCTATTCCTGAGATCTCCCTCAATGCTTTCACCTTCTGACCTATTGCTCCGGTACCCACCACCCTGCCATACTAGTTTAAACCCTCCCGTGTGACACTAGCAAACCTCGCGGCCAGGATATTTATTCCTCGCCAGCTTAGATGCAACCCGTCCTTCTTATACAGGTCACACCTGTCCGGAAGAGCTCCAATTGGTCCAGATAACGGAAACCGTTCCTCCTACACCAGCTGTTTATCCACGTGTTTAGCTGCTCTAACTTCCTATTTCTAGCCTCACTGGCTCGTGGCACAGCGAGTAATCCCGAGATTACAACCCTCGAGATCCTGTCTCTTAACTTTCTGCCTAGCTCCCTGAACACCTGCTGCAGGACCTCATGCCCCTTCCTGCCTATGTTGTTAGTACCAATATGTACAACGACCTCTGCCTATTTGCCCTCCCCCTTCAGGATGCCCGCTACCCGTTTGGAGACATCCTGGACCCTGGCACCAGGGAGGCAACATACCATCCTGGAGTCTCTTTCACGTCCACAGAAGCGCCTATCTGTGCCCCTGACTATAGAGTCCCCTATGACTATTGCCCTTCTGCGCTTTGACCCTTCCTGCTGAACATCAGAGCCAGTCGTGGTGCCACTGCTCTGGCTGCTGCTGTTTTCCCCTGATAGGCTACCTCGATGTGGGGACCTGCTGGACTTCTTGACGCTTCAGGTCAAATTTGAACTGAGGGGAAGGATGGAGGGGTTTTACAACTAATGGCCGTTATTCATTGTGCACTTTTGATAATTGGATTACATCAAACATTAGCGGGGAGGGCAACTGGGAGGGTTGGGGGAGGAGGACTGTATGTGTTAATGGTGATTATGGGCGATTCCTGATTCCTTTTTGTAATTTGTTTATGATTACATGCGGGCTGATGTTTGGAGGTTTGGTGAGACGATGGGATCATTGTTATTGATATGGGGATTGACATTACATTCGTTACTGATTATTGTTTACTGTTGGGTGTAAATTTGGGAGAAAATATGAAAAAGGAGAACAATAAAAATATTTTTTTGAAAAAAAGGAATGTTAAGAGGGCACAGTGACCTTTTACTCCAGGGAGAGGCAGAGCTAATGGGCACTCTTTTTGCTCAGGCTGCATAATTCTGAGCTCATTGGTGTCACGTCCTAACACTTAAGCCTCTTGGACCGCTACTCCAGAGGTTGAGAATACCGCCGCCCCCTCCCACTCCTATGTTGTCTTCGGGGTCTTGACCATACAGCCCATTATGCCCGGCTCTTTGACTCTCACACCACCCATACCCCACCGCACGAGCTTCCCGTCATTACTGGCTGTCTCACCGTCTGGTGCTAATGCCTCCACATCACAGACAGCAGACATACAGAGCACTTAAAGAACACAGACAGCAAATTTACACAGGAACGTCCACACCAACTGTGCCCTCCCCCCTCTCCCCCCTGGCAAGTGTAGCCTTACGCTCCCAAAAGCTGCCCTCCTCTTTCTCTCACCCCTTGAGCTCCCAGAATTGCCCTCTTCCGCTGGACAACCCTGACCTCCTCTCTCTGGAGCTGTCCAGTCAGCTCTGTCACCTTGGACTCCCTGTTGCTCAGTGGAGAGACAATGGTGGTTACCTCCTTCCTCCCTCTTGGAGGTCATGGCATCTGATTCCCATTTTTAAAAAGCAGTAGTCACACCTGGTGGGTGGGAAGATTCGATGAGGGCTGAAGATGCAATGTTGAGCATGCGAATTATACCAAAATTGATTCAAATTCATTCAAATCATGTTTGCGCCCTTCCTGGGCGGGAACCTGGTCACGTCATCAGGTGCGGCTCAGATGGTCGCGATCAGAAATCTCGCCGGTGCAAGTCATGAGATTTAGTGTCCTGTGGGTGTTTTCACCTATGGCTAACCCGGCCGATAAATCACACCCTTAGTCCACAACAGATTGAATTTAACAAACTTTATGCACTATTATTGTTTAATTATGTAATAATTTGTCATGTTTGTTAACTTAATATATTTTACAAAAATGTCATTGTTCTGTTTTATAGCATTGTTGCTGTTTTCCAGGTGCTAATGCGTGCTCTGAGAGATTTCAATCTACCAAAAATTGTTACCAATGATGTTCCTATTTTTCTGGGTCTGATTGGTGATCTTTTTCCGTCATTGGTGGTAGCACGCAAGAAAGACATAGTTTTGGAACAGATGGTGCGTCAGTCCATTTCAGAACTGCACCTGCAGCCAGAAGAGAACTTCATATTAAAGGTGGAAATAATAGTTTTATGCTCAGTTTATCATAAATCTAAATGAGCTGATTAAAGGTTATAATGTTCACTATTGTAAAATGCGTATCAAAGCCTGAATTTCCAACAGCTGTGTAATGTTTTTACTATGCCAAGTCATGAACATATGCTGACAAACTACTGCCACTGCTGCCTCACAGCTACAGGGACCCAGGTTCAATCCCAGCTTCGGATGACTGTCTGTTTGGAGTTTCCACTTTCTCCCGGTCTGTGCATGAGTTCCCTCCGGGTGCTCCAGTTTCCTCCCACAGTCCAAAGATGTGCAGGTTAGGTGGATTGGCCATGCTAAATTGTTCCTTAGTGTCCAAAAAAGGTTAGGTTGGGTTACTGGGGCGGCACATGGTTAGCATTGGGAGTACGGCGCTGAGGACCCAGGTTCGAATCCCGGCCCTGGGTCACTGTCCATATGGAGTTTGCACATTCTCCCCGTGTCTACATGGGTTTCACCCCCACAACTCAAAGATGTGCAGGTTAGGTGGATTGGCCATGCTAAATTGCCCCATAATTGGAAAAAATAATTGGGTGGGGTTAGTGGGATAGAGTGGAAGCATGGGTTTAAGCTTAAGTAGGGTGCTCTTTCCAAGGGCTGGTGCAGACTTGATGGGCTAAATGGCCTCCTTCTGCACTGTAGGGATTCTATGAAACATTCTGGGCACGATTCAACGCAAAGATTTCTCAGTGTCATTTTGGTTGCGTTTGGCGAGTTTTCCTTGATGGTCGTATTGGCGAGCTTACAGTCTGTATTCATCGGCACTCAGTGCTGAAAATGAGCCCCTACCAGCTTCTCGCCATTACTGGCTGTCTCATTGTCTGATTCACCAGACTTGTGTTTAAGCATCTTGCCGCTAACAAGAGGAACTGCTTTTAAATGCTTCCTCACAACTCGCTCCCAGTCAAGACACAAGCATGGCACGCAAACCTGCTCCTCGCATTGGTGATGTCAGCCTGGCCAGGCTTCTCGGCAAAGTCGAAGCGACACGCGACATTCACTCCCCCGAGGGTGTCGTAGGCCCAGCAGCAGGGTCAGCAATGCCGCCTGGGAGTCAGTGGCAGCAGCTGGCACTGCGGGCAGCATGACCAGGAAGACCGCTGTCCAATATCGAAAGAAAACCAACAACCTCCACTGAGCTGCAAGGGTAAGTTACCACCTCTCCTGGCATCAGTTCCTCCTGCCACCCCTCAAATTCCCAAACCGTGCCCTCCTCCATCCGATGGATGACTGGCTGACACCACACACCCTCCCCACACTGAACTTCGTGCTTGTTCCTCAGGAACCCATGGCACCCACCAGCTCAACCCCTTCATGTCCAGGTGCAGTGTCCACACATGCCACCTGTTATAGACCCTCCTCAGCCATCAAGCGAGCTGCTCACAATGTCCTCTCTTGGTCCCCTCGCAAGAAGATAGCCAATAATAAATGGGAAAGGGCCAAGACGGGTGAGGGGGGGCAGCGGAATCCCAGAGATCCACGTCCTCACACCCTATGAGGAACAGGACCCCGAGATTAGACCATAAGACCATAAGACATAGGAGTGGAAGTAAGGCCATTCGGCCCATCGAGTCCACTCCACCATTCAATCATGGTTGATTTCAACTCCATTTACCCGCTCTCTCCCGCTCTGGGGGTTGACTGAGAGGAGAGCAGTCACTGACAGTGCAAAAAATGAAATGAAATTAAAATTGCTTATTGTCACAAGTAGGCTTCAAATGAAGTTACTGTGAAAAGCCCCTAGTCTCCACATTCCGCCGCCTGTTCGGGGAGGCCGGTACGGGAATTGAACCGTGCTGCTGCCCTCCCTTGGTCTCCCAATGTGCTAAACCAGCCCCTTGAGGTTGTCCTGCGCCACAGAAGTGAGGATCCACTGCCCCTTCACCAAGATGACCTGTCTCAAGTGAGTGTTAATGTCAGACAAATTGATCCTTCCCTCTCACTGACCACATGTCCATTGTCTCACAGAATCTCCATCTGATGAGGCTGGACCATCCGGAGTCAATTGCACTTCTTGCCACCCAAGAGACCACCTTGAACGAGAGCTCCGAGGAGATCGCCATTGAGGTGTCACAGCTGTCACCCCCACTTTCCACCAGTGCAGAGACATCACCTCTGTGGGCAACATTAGTGGACAGGCTTCTGGGGCACAATCTGGTGAGCACCACACAGTCGCTGATGCACATCAGGTGGAGGCAGGAACATCCAAGGGAGACAGCAATCACAGGTCTGCTGGATCCCAGGACTCAGCTGGGTCCCAGTCAGATGCCAAGCCTCTGGGCAAGGTTCTCCCAGACCTGATGCAGATGTTAGGACACACCTGTGACATTCAGGAGGATTGTCAGGTACATTCCAGTGACTGCACAGCTGATTGGAGGAGCTCCAAAGGCTTCGGCTGCAGGAGATGTTGCCAAGCGTACGTGACACTGAGGTCAACACTGCTAGGGTGGTGACCGCAGTGGGAAACCTGGAGTACGACGTCCGCTTGTTGAGTGGTGGTGTTGAAGTCATGGCTCAGTCTGTGATGACCGTGGCTGAGGTCCTCAACATCACATCCCAGTTGCTGAAAGACGTATCCCATACGTAGATGGACATTGCCTGTCTACAATTCCCGCTGCTTCGGAAAGGGAGCCAGCATAATTAAGGACCTCACGCACCCCGGACATACTCTGTTCCACCTACTTCCGTTAGGAAAAAGATACAAACGTTTGAGGTCACATAGATTACATAGAATTTACAGTGCAGAAGGAGGCCATTCGGCCCATCGAGTCTGCACCGGCTCTTGGAAAGAGCACCCCACCCCCTATCCAAGGTCAACACCTCCACCCTTTCCCCACAACTCAGTAACCCCACCCAACACTAAGGGCAATTTTGGACACTAAGGGCAATTTATCATGGCCAATCCACCTAACCCGCACATCTTTGGACTGTGGGAGGAAACCGGAGCACCCGGAGGAAACCCACGCACACACGGGGAGGATGTGCAGACTCCGCACAGACAGTGAACCAAGCCGGAATTGAACCTGGGACCCTGGAGCTGTGAAGCGATTGTGCTATCCACAATGCTACCGTGCTGCCCGTACCAACCGACTCAAGAACAGCTTCTTCCCTGCTGCCATCAGACTTTTGAATGGACCTACCTCATATTAAGTTGACCTTTTCTCTACACCCTGGGCTGGAAAATATTTTATTGAAGCATTTATAATTCTAACAGTTTTAAACATCAAATTTCAACAAAAACACAACAATATAACAAACAAATCGGGGGTGCCCTATGTTAACAGAAAGGGGTTCCACTTCCACAACATACACCTCATGTGCGACCACCAGATGAAGATCATGCACGTGTGTGCACGTTTCCTGGGGTGCTTCTACGACAGCTACATCCTGGGGCAGTCGGTCATCCCCGGCCTCTTTGATGAGCACCCAGGATGGGCGGCTGGCTTTTGGGGGATAAGGGATATACGTCCGAACCCTTGGCCCATCTCTCCAGGCATCTCCCCCCCCCCCCTCCCCACCCACCGAGTGCATCGCATGCAGGTGATGAAGGTGAGCGAGCACTCAGCTGACAGGCAGGGGTCAGACTATGGCATAGATTGAGGAGCACTGGCGCTCAGCTCTCTGGGGTTATCATTACCCCCATGCCCTCGACAGTGACCTGATGACAGTGCTTTTTCCAAGAGCCGGTGCAAACTCGATAGGTCGAATGGCCTCCTGCTGTACTGTAAAATTCTATGGTTCTATCCATGAACTATTATGGTGACATCCTCAGAACTCTCCTTCGAGGTGGTCTCATGGAAGGCTCGAGAGGGTGCCACCCGGGATGGGCCGGCGCCGTCGGCTAGTGGATCTGCGGGAAAATGGACATGTGGTCAGTGGGAGGGATGGGTTAGTCAGTAAGGCAATAACAACTCTTGATTGACAGGGCCTTTGGCTAGTGCATGGTGGTTCCTCACCTCTGCGCGTCCGTCAGCCTCCACATTGGTGACTGCTGTGTCCACTGCCGCCCCAGACACCTCTATCTTGAAGGTGGTGAGAATTCTTACGTCCAACACCCCGCCGCCAATCTGGGCTCTCACCCTACGATTGTGAGAGAGCTTTTTGTGAGGGGACACAGAGAGGGCATTATTAGCCACACAGGTGGTTTACAGTGCTGAGATGGGGGGGATCTGATGGAAGGGTTGAGCGGGAGGGGTTGAAGGGAGCGGGGTGTGGAGGGAGGGTTGGAGGCCGCATGGAGAGCTGGGGATGGATGCTCGTGGGAGTGGAAAGGTCTGGGGTGGGGGGGGGCGTCATTGGTGTCTACTCACTCGTCCTGACCAGTGTGCCCTGTTGTTGACCTTTTTCAAGCACTGGAGGCTAATCCTCCTGGTCACATTCCCAGCGCTCACAGCTGCCACAACCTCATCCCAGACAGCACTGGCTGCCCTATGGCTGACCCTCCAGGACCTTCGGTGGAACAGGATGTACCTCCTGGCCTCCACTGCATCTAGGAGCCACCCCAGTTCTGCATTCCTGCATCTTGGCGCTGACCTGCATTGTTACGAGTTGGCTGGGGTTGGCTGAGTAAGTGCTGCTCGATCTTGTTACCGGGGGGCTGTCGAGCGCGGTGCTGGTGAATCGGTTGGCGAGCCTTCATTTGTAGTGAGAAACCCATGGAGCATCGTTAAGTGGACCAATTAACATTGCATGGCTGTTGCTGACCTTTCTGGGCCGAGCATCGGGAAGCTCACGGCAGTTCCCGCTTGCTATTACACTCCGAAATCCTTCTGGAGAATCGAACCCCGCCTTTTTTGTTTCCGTGAACACTAAGTAGGAGCTAAAGGACCAACTCTAAAACATATTCTTCATCCTATTTGTTGTCTCTTTACTGGAAAAGTCTTTTCTCCAAAAACAAGCAAATTGAATTTTGACAACTTTTATTAAATAGAACAGGCTAACTGTTTTAATCTTTGTTTGATAAACTAATTATGTAATTTGTGTTATCTGATTATAAACATTCCATTTATTAGCTGTATTAGTCGTAGATTAGTAATACAAGTTAGGTTTGTTTTGTTGATTGTCTACTGCAATAACTGTCTATTTGCAACCTTTGGTAATTGTTGTTTATATTTTTGTCAGGCTATGCAACTAGAAGAGCTATTGGCAGTGCGACATTCAGTTTTTGTTGTGGGTGTTGCTGGAACTGGCAAAAGCCAGGTAAGTGAAGGCACTCCAGTTCCAGTTGCATCACAGGCTAAACCTACAGGAATGTAGACCAAGTAGAACTATTTATTTATTCAGTGTGTGCAGAGTCATCAATCCAAGCCTTGTTAGTGGATAAATGAAGTTCTTTAATCCTGCCTTCAAATTTAGTAAGCAAACACTATTGATGATGTGAGCCATTGTTTGGACTGCACCACAGCTGCAGCCTGGGTGGTCTTGCTGGCCTCATGATTTTAGTTGATTGCACAGAGACTTCGGCCAGTCCATAAATAGTTTAAGAGGGCTCACTGTCGTCACAGGAGATCAAAGATAGGTGGACAAGCAGCAGGGTCTATGATGCAAAAGTGGTTTTGGTGCTTTCCCCTGCCAATCCTCCTGCCATAGGTCCTCAACTGTTACTCTTCAGTGTGGTGGCTTTAACTATATGGGGCGGCATGAGGGAAAGCGTACTCCACCAGGGTTAAGGAGTTCACTGAATAAAAGCAGATTTGGGTTGGAGTAGGCCTTCTCCAGTAGCTTTCCTTTGCATTTACCTTCCTGATAAGAGGCGAGGTGATGGGCTCAGGATTGGGAGCTGGGGAGGTGAGTTGATTGAAGAGTATCTCTTTTTAAAAAATATTTTTATGAAGGCATTTACAAATATATACATAAAACATAACCAAAACCATGAAAAAGAGAACAAACAGGAAATCATGTAACCAATAAATAATATCCCACCACCCTACTCTCCCTGTCGTTCCCCTCCATCCACCCTGCCTCCCCCATTTTTACCCCTTATAACCCTCTCCTCCTGCTGACATCTGAACTATCTTTGAAGAAGTCAATAAACGACTTCCATCTCCAAACGAACTCCCCACAGACCCTCTCAAGGTCTTTGATCTTTTCCAGCTTCAGGAATTCCGCGAGGTCACTCACCCACACCCCTGGTTTTGGCAACCCCGAGTCGCTCCATCCTAACAAGATCCGTCTCCAGCCTACCAGGAAGGCAAAGGCCAAAACATAGACCTCTCTCGCCCCCTGGACCGTAGGTTCTTCCGACACTCCGAAAATCTCTATTTCTGGACTCGGGGCAGCCTTCATCCTCAGTACCTCCAGACATAACATCAGCAAAGCCCAGACAGATTCCTTCCAGTTTCCAAAACATGTAGGCATGGTTCACGGGGGCCCACACCTTCCTCCACCCCCTCAAAGAACCTTCTCATTATAACCACTGTCATGTGTGCCCTATGGACTACCTTAAATTGAATGACACTAAGCCTAGCACATGAAGAGGATGTGTTCACTCTCCTAGAGCCTCCACCCATAACGCAGCCTCCACCTCCCTCCCCAACTCTTCCTCCCACTTCTGCTTAACTTCTCCTATTGGGCTCCTTCCCAGTCCATCAATTCCTTATAAATCTCCGACACCCTACCTTCGCCTACTCCTGTTTGTGACACCACCTTGTCCTACAGCCCTGGGGCGGCAGGTTGGGAAAAAACGGCACCTGCTTCCTCACGTAAACCCGTGCCTGTAAGCTCGGAACTCATTCTTGCTGGGCAGCTCATAGTCCAGTTCCTGTCGGCTCGAAAAGCTACCCCCCACAAATAGATCCCCAAACTGTTCAATCCAGGCCTGCGCGCCCCACATCCATCCCCCCGGGACAAAACTGTGGTTCCCATAGATTGGTGCCCAAACTGAGACACCCTCCAACCCCAGGTGTGGCCGCCATTGGCCCCACAGCCTAACCACCACCATTGGGCTTGTGGAGTACCTGGTGGGTGAGAATGGCAGAGGCACCGTCAACAGTGCCCCTAAACTAGTGCCCTTACAAGAGGCTGCCTCCATCTGCTCCCACACTGACCCCACCCCAACTACCCTTCCAAACAATGGCTATATTTGCTTTTCAGTAGTAGTACATTAAATTTGCCAGGGCCAGCCTCCCTCCCACCCACATCCCTACTCCAGCAGTTCCTTCTTTACCCAAGGGGTATTCCCCGTCCAAACAAACCCTAAAATCGGGCCGGCATTAACTTTCCTAAAAAAGGCCTTTGGCATAAAAATCAGGAGGTTCTAAAAAATCAAATAGGAACCTTGGAAGCACCATCATTTTCACGGTTTGCACCCGTCCCGCAAACGACAGTAGGAGCACATCCCATCTCTTAAAATCCCCATTCGTGTGCTTTACCAATTGCGGCAGGTTCAATTTGTGGAAATGTTCTCATCCCAGCACCGCCTGAATGACCAAGTATCTAAAGTTCATCCCCACAACTATAAATGGCAGCTCGCCCAGCTTCCACACCTTGCTTGAATCGGGGAAACCTCACTCTTCCCCATGTTTAATTTATGCCCGGAGAGCCGGCCAAATTCCTCCAAGATGTTCATAATCCCCCTGCCACCCAATGGGTCCAAAATGTAAAGTAACAAATCATAGAGTCATAGAATTTACAGTGCAGAAGGAGGCCATTTTGCCCATCGAGTCCGCACCAGCCCTTACAAAGAGCACCCTTCTGAAGCCCACGTATCCCCGTGACCCAATAACCCCCACTTAACTTTTTGTGGATACTAAGGACAATTTAGCATGGCCAGTCCACCTAACCCGCACATCTTTGGACTGTGGGAGGAAACTGGAGCACCCGGAGGAAATCCACGCAGACACGGGGAGAACGTGCAGACTCCGCACAGACAGTGACCCAGCCGGGAATCGAACCTGGGACCCTGTAGCTGTGAAGCAATTGTGCTAACTACTATGCCACCGTGTTGCCCTAAATGCATCCACATACAACAAAACTCTACACTCCACTCCCTCCCCTAATGCTTTAAGCGCCATTGCCAGTGGCTCTATCACCAGTGCAAAGAGCAACAGGGAGAGTGGGCATCCCTGTATTGTCCCACAATGTAATGCAAAATACCCCGAGCTCATCCGATTCGTCCTCATACTTGCTACCGGTGCCCTGTTTAGCAACCGGAACCAATCCACAATCCACTGCCCAAAACCACACCGTCCAAGTACTTCCCACAAATATTCCCATTCTACCCGATCAAAGGCTTTCTCCGCATCTATAGCGACCTCCACCTCCTGTCCCATCATAATCCATCATATGACCTCCATCATAATCACATTTAATAAAGACCTGACGGTCACTGACAAATACCTCCCTTTTACAAATCCCGACTGGTCCTCTCTTATCACCCCGGTACACAGTTGTTGATCTGCGAGGCCAAGATCTTTGCCACATGTTTGGTGACCACATTTAGCAGCGAGATCGGCCATTAAGACCCACACTGCTCTGGGTCCTTATTCTTCATTAGAATTAAGGGTATCTATGCCTGTGATAACGTAGGGGGTAGCTCCCCCTTCTCCCTCGCCTCATTATATACCCTAACCAGCAAGGGCCCCAGATCCCCCCAAAACATGTTAGAAAATTCCACCGGGAGCCCATCCAGACCCATGGCCTTCCTTGCCTGCATCACCCCAAACCCACCAGGACCTCCACCAGTCCAATGAGTGGCCCCAACCCCTCTACCAAATCCTCCACCATATTGGGGAACTCCAACCCATCCAAAAATTGCCACATTCCCTCTCCTCCCGCCGGGGTCTCCAATTCATATACCTCCTATAGAGTTCCACAAAGGCCCCATTCAACCCCACCGGGTCCAGAACCACCCTTCCTCTCCCATCCTTCACCTTTTCAATCTCCCTCACCGTCTCCTACTTCCTGAGTTGGTGAGCAAACATCCTACTTGCTTTCTCCTTATATTTATACACTGCCTTCCGCAGCTGCCCCATTGTCTTCCCCGTAGACACAAACCCGAACTCCATCTGGAGCTTCTGCCACTCCTGCCGCTCCTTCAACAAGCGTGCCTCTGGGGCGTCCGGGTAGCTTCTATTTACCCGCAAGATCTCCTCCACCAGCCTAGCCATCTCTACCCGCTCCATCTGTCTCTGTGCATCCGGATCGATATCCACTACCCTCTAACTACTGCTTTATGCGCCTCCCATAGTGTGGCAGCCGATATGTCACCCGTGTCAATCAGCTCCACATATCACCAACAGCGGCGCTTACCTGCGCTCACACCTCCTCATCTCCTAACAATCCCACGTCTAATCTCCAATCCAGTCCACTTGCAAGTCCACCCAATGTGGAACATGGCCGGAAACCACAATCGGCGATAACCCGAGTCGACCACCCTCGCGAGCGAAGTCTTATCCATCACAAAGTAGTTGATCCGCTATCGATCCGTAAACACACCCTGTGCATATAGAAGTACGAAAAATCCCTCGGCTTCGCAAACCACCATGGGTCCACCCCATCCAACATCCCCCGCCCCCAGCACTGCATGAACGCTTTTAGCTCCTTCGCCACCTCCGTCACCCTCTCCGATCGCGGATTCGACCGGTCCAATCTTGGCTCGATGACCGTATTAAAGTTCCCCCCCACCCCATAATGAATAGGTTCAAGTCCAAGTCCGGAATCTTCCCCAACAGCCTCCTGAATTCGACATAACCCCAATTTGGAGCATAAACATTCACCAAGACCACTGGCATCCCCTCCAATTTCCCGCTCACCATCACAAACCTTCCCCCGGTCCTGCCACTATGTTCCCCACCTCAAACGCTACCCGCTTATTGCCACTCCGCGCTTCTTCAAATCCAACCCCAAATGAAAAACCTGTCCAACCCACCCCTTCCTCAGCCTAATCTGGTCCCCAATCTTCAAATACGTTTCCTGTCGAAATGCCACATCCGCCTTTAAAGTCCTCAGGTGGGCAAAGACGCGCGAGCATTTGACTGGCCCATTCAGCCCCCTCACATTCCATGTGACCAGCCTGGCCGGGGGCACCCCCTCCCCTGCCAGTCAACCATATGTTGGGCCAGTCCCTGGCTTACGTTCTGCAGCCCGCCAGGCTCGCCCTCGGATGTCCACCATCACCAACTCCCTTTTTGCACTTCAACTGCCCCACCCCCGTCAGCAGTTCCCTCCCTCCCTGAACAAAACAACAATTCCACCCTCCACTAAAACTCTAACTGCCTGATCGCCCCCCACTGCGCTCCCATGAACTAGCTAGCCTGGCGCCCATGGCGCCAAACATGCTACACCCCCACTGATGGCCCTCCAGCCCCCCGCTCACACTCCACCATAGTGCAATAAAGAAAAAAAAAGGTGCACTCACCCTCCCCCGTCCTGTGGCCTCCCACCAAAAAACCCCACAAAAAGGAGCAACAGCTCCTCAGAAAAGAAAAGTTCTCACCTGGCTATCGCCCAAAACAAAAGAACACAGCACAATACAACAAAAAGAGGGGCAGGGAGAACCAACACAACCTCTCATTCCCTCCAAAGTTCAATGTCCTCCGTCTCCTGCCAGTTGATTGTCTCTCAAGAACTCCATTGCCCCCTCTAGAACTCCATTGCCCCCTCTAGTGTTCCAAAGCAGTATTCGCTGCTGTTGTGGATCACCCAAAGCTGGGCGGGTACAGCATCCCAAACTTCACCCCCTTCTTAAAAGAGAGCAGCCTTGACCTGGTTGAATCCGGCTCTCCTCTTTGCCACTTCCGCGCCCAAGTCCTGATCTACCCAAACCTCATTGCTTTCCCAGGTACATCTCCTCATCTGCCTGGCCCACTATAACATTTTTCTTTGTCCAGAAACTGGTGTAACCTCACCACCATCACCCTCAGCAGCTCATGCGCTTGCAGCTTCCTCACAAACGCCCTAGGAGCCCCGTTGACCCCCCGGGGCCAGTCGAAAGCCCCCTTTCCCATTAGCTTCTCCAGCATCTTGGCCAGATAAGATCCTGCGTCCGCTCCCTCGGTGCCCTCCGGCATCCCCATCAACCTATGATTCTGCCTCCGGGAGCGGTTCTCCAAATTCTCCACCTTCTCCTTGAGCCGCTTCTGAGTCTCCTTCAGCATCCCAACTTCGGCCGCCAATGAGGTACCTTGCTCCTCATGCTCCCCCTCCCCCGCTTCCTCCACTTTCTGGCTCACCTGGCCATGGGTCTCCAGCCTCAGCTCCACACGGTCAATCCCCGCTTTCAGCTGGTCTACCACCTTCACCAGATCCTCCTGAGCCTCCCTCTTCTGTGGACTGAACTTTTTATTAAGAATGTCAACCAACTACTCCGTCGACGATTGGATTGGTAGGGCCGATGCTTTAGGTTCTGCCATCTTCCCCTGTGTCGGACAAAGAGTTTCTAGCTCTTGCAGCTCCTTTCTTCTCGACCCTCTTGTGGTCCGCGGATCCATCTACTGACCTCACCGGTGGAGTATAGCTTTCCCCCACCACCTCTGCACCTTTTCCTCCAAAACATCCACCCGGCAACCGGGGAAAAGTACCAAAAAAAACGCCTCAAGCAGGAGCTGCCAAGTGTGCGGCCACTCACACCATGGCTGCCATTGGAAGTCCCGAAGAGTACCTCTGTTGATGCACATTGTTGAGTTGTCAGAATGGTCCAATCCTGGGATACAGTATTCTGAAGTTGACTATGTCATGGCAAGGGCAGAAGTCCTTATGGTCTTGGCCTGTGATGCCCATGAAGTACTGGCCAATTTACTGAGGAAATTGTTGCGAGTTCATTTTTTCTACAGTCTTAATGAGTTGCTGACTGTACATAAGGGTCCTGTCAAGGGTGGTGTCTTGATAAACAGGGTGATGGGTTTTTCAATCTCTGGCCAACCAGGACGATGTTCAATTCCTTCTTTGCGCTGTCACTGAGATGGTTGAAGGTGTTCGAGACTATTTTATGGGTGCTCAGTTGTAGGCACCATGTCTTGCAGTTGTCTGCCCACTTTGCATTATCATAATTTAATATGCCTTCCAGCTCCAGCAAAGTCAGTCTGTATAGCACAGCAAATGTCTGCAGCATAGATAAACTTTCAGGACTGTTTTGGGGTCGGTCATTGGTGTTCCAGTTGAACAGGGTATGCTAAGACAGAATTCTGTGGTACCCCATATGCACCCTGAACCATCTGTCCTGGAATAGCAGTTCAATGCGTCAGCAGATATGGCCTTATCTGGATTCTGGTAGTCTGGCAGCACTTAAGTTCTGTAGATGGTCCGTGTTCTGTTGTCGCCCTCTGTGGATGGTGTGGGCTCTGCTTGGCTGGTGGATTCACCGTTGTTGATGCGGCAGTTGAGAGAGAGCGAGTGACGGTCTGCACTGCCTTTTAACCAGTTTGGAATTCCCTGCCCCTTTTGTGGGCGGTCTCTGGGTCGCTGTCAATCAATTGATCAGGGCTCCATCCTCCTAACCGGTCAATTCCAATCAGGGGCTGCTACATCTATTTTGGGGTGGGCACTTAGTAGCCAATCCTGGGAGTGTTCTGAGCAGGGGCTTGGTGCCACTGCTTCTGGTAGACGTTGTGATGGACAGGATAGCTCTATTGTTCCTGACGAACAATAATGGCCTTTTGCAGATGTGAGTTTCTGCGTAAAGTCTAGTCTGCAGTTTTTATATTTGCAGGCTGCAGCCTGTCTGTGTTCAAGCTTGGCCAAATTTCCCATCACTCTTTGCGGGAGGCCATTTTAGATGGCCACAGCAACTCGAGGAGGGAGTGCTCTTAGTATCTTGAGGAATAGGCATTGTGTAATGTGGTCAAGGAAAATAGCTGCTGCTTTGAGATTCCTTTGTGTGATGACCTGATCACATGTTCTTCTTCCTTGTCAAGAGCCAGCTTGGCTTGGACTCAGGATGTTCTCCCCTTCTGGCTTGACATGCTGCAGGATTAGATGAAACATACTAATAGCGGGGTAGTTATCTGGTAGTTTTATGGTAATATTTGGATCTTTGCTTGGTTTTGGGAGGTGCTCGAGACATACGCCAGGATTTTGGCAGCCTTCCCTCACGTATGACCCTTGTAATGAATCGCCAACCACGAAAGGGGCCATGAGCCAAGGTGTTTTTGGAACTCGGGAAGGATGCTGTCATAATCAGCAGCAGTGCCCAGCTTGATGGTTTATAGTATTTTGACCAACTTCCGGGTGGGTTCAGGGTTCAGATATGGAGTTGTGCTGCTCATGGAAGGATCTCATATTTGTTTCGGATTTGCTTCTTTATTCTTTTTCTTCCCATTGGTGCCTTACCCATATGAAGGAGATAGCTTCGTACCTGATTGGCAATAACAGTTGGGTGGCTTGGCATTACTGGTTGCTGGGCTGCTCCAAAGTGGTGTAGAACTTTCCAACATTTCCAACGTGAGCGGATAAAATCCAGATTCTTTGTTGTCCCTTCCGATCTGGCCCAGTGAGCATAGTCCATGAATTCAATCAGATGGTTTGCTACATCAGGGTCACAAAAGGACTCATTTTGTTGGAGTAGGGAAGTAGTCTCTTCCAGGCGAGGTATATACTCAGGGAAGTATTTCCTTGGAACGGTTGTGATGGCTGCTTTAAACCTTGTGTTATGCGGCATTCTACCAACTGGAATTCTCCAGTAACCTGAATTTATGATGTTTCCCTGATACAAATCATCACTTTTCCAACTGGAAGGAATTTTGAAGTTATCCAGAACCTATCCCTATATACTGTATTCACTTATACTTTAATTTATGTTTTAATGTACTGTTGAAGATTATAAGTAAAAAAAAGCCCTTCATGATTACTTGCATATTAATTAATGCTTGAAATTTTGTACTGTATTCCATTAGTAAATTGAACTCTCCGTTAAACAACGTTTTTGATTAATCAGCCCCACCACCCATTCCCATGCAGGCTGCATAATGAAGACTTTACTGTAGATAGCTCTTCAGAAGCAACTGTATGCAGCTCTATGGGGATATTTCAGGATGGTATCATTATAACACTTTCTTCCATTATCATGCTGTATTCTTCCCAATTAGTTTTTCACAGGCTCCACTGCTGATCCTTTGAGCTGGTGACGATTGGTAGTTGAAGTCCAATATGGACCAGAGATGGTCTGTGCTGGCTGTGTGGAAAATTAAGCAGAACTTGTCATAATACAGGGAGTGCATTTCTGTGTACTGAACTGGCCCATCACAAATCAGGGGAGCAATCACATTTTTCCGAGCAGAATGGAACATTCCTGGCTTTTTGGGGTCATGGATGAGAGAACGGTTATGATGTGAGGTCTATTTTGTGTGATTTTCACCATCTGCATTAACCTCTTGGTAGCCCCAGGCCGTGGTGGCTATCAAAGTCTCCAGCATTGGCAGCTGACTCTGATAAGGTTGGGTGGTCTTGTTGGTCCCAACTAGAGCCAGGGCGTTTGTAGACATTTGCTATCCAGAAGGCAACAACCTTGATGATATCCGAGTATTCAATGGCAAACAGATGGGCTTGGCATTGGCACAACTGTGCTCTTGGACAACTGTGACACAACCATGCTTAGGGTGTGCAATATGGCACATGAAGTCAAAACTGTGTATCCCAATACTTGGCAACCCAAGCTAGTAAGTGGGCCACATGAGTTACCATCCATCATCTCAGTGGACGGCAAGATTGAAGTTAAAATGTTCACTAACCATAATAGGTCAGAGATCGGAGATCGTAGAATTTACAGTGCAGAAGGAGGCCATTCGGCCCATCGAGTACGAACTCTTGGAAAGAGCACCCCACCCAAGCCCACACCTCCACCCTATCCTTGTAACCCAGTAATAAAAGCAAATTACTGCGGGATGCTGGAATCTGAAACAAAAGAGAAAATGCTGGAAAATCTCAGCAGGTCTGGCAGCATCCGTAGGGAGAGAAAAGAGCTAACGTTTCAAGTCCAATGACTCTTTGTCAAAGCTAACCGACAGAGTAAGTGGGTAATATTTATACTGTGGAGTGAGAATGAAAGATGAGTCATAGCCACAGAAACACAGGGAAATGGGGTGCTAATAGCCACAGAAACTAACCCTTCCTCCACCTTCGGAAACTTCAACTCTCCCAAAAACTGCCTCATCCACTCCACCCCAGCTGGAGGTTCCGACTCATATAGCCGACTATAAAACCCCTTAAAAAACCCGTTCACCCCTGCTGGTCCAAGACCGTATTCCCTCCCCTGTCCTTCACTCTTCCTATCTCCCAGGCCTCCTCCCTTTTCCTTAGCTGGTGTGCAAGCATCCTACTGGCCTTCTCTACATACTCGTATACCGCCCCCTCTTGCCTTCCTCAACTGCTCCACCGCCTTCCAGGGATAGGGTGGAAGTGAGGGCTTAAGTGGGTCGGTGCAGACTCGATGGGCCGAAAAGCCTCCTTCTACACTATAAGTTCTATGTTCTTATGGGCAACATGGTTGTTCAGTGGTTTGCACGGTTGCTTCACAGCGCCAGGGTCCCAGGTTCGATTCCCGGCTTTGGTCACTGCCTGTGCGGAGCCTGCACATTCTCCTCGTGCCTGCATGTGTTTCCTCCGGGTGCTCCGATTTCCTCCCACAGTCCAAAGATATGCAGGTTAGGTGGATTGGCCATGCTAAATTGCCCTTAGTGTCCAATAAGGTTAAGTGGGGTTACTAGAGTTACGACGATAGGGTGGAGGTGTGGGGCTTAAGTGGGGTGCTCTTTCCAAGGGCCGGTGCAGACTCGATGGCCGAATGGCCTCCTTCTGCACTGTAAATTCTATGTTCTATGTTCCCTGTAGACAACAGACCAAACTCCACCTGTAGCTTCTGCCGCTCCTTCAATACCCTGCCTCCGCGGCCTCCGAATATCCCCTGCCAACCTGGAGTATTTCCCCAACCAACCTATCTATTTCTGCTCGCTCCACCTTCTCCCTATGGGCCCATATCGATATTAGTTCCCCTCTAACCACTGCCTTCAGCGCTTCCCAAACCGTTGCTGCCGAGACTACCCTGTGCCAATTATTTCTAGATAGTTCTGGATGGACTCCCTCACTTACCCGCACACCCCCTCGTCCCCTAAAGTCCTACGCCCAAACTACATTGCGGGCGCTGACCACCCTCCTTGCTCACCCGTAAATCCACCCAATGTGGTGCATGGTCCGACACAACAATCGCCCAATACTCGGTATCAATCACCCCCGCCAGTAAAGCCCTGTTCAAGATAATCGATCTGGGAGTATACTTTGTGCACATGGGAAAAGAAAGAAAGCTTCTTCACTCTTGGCTGTCCAAACCTCCATGGGTCTACACCCCCCCCCCCCCCCCCCCCTCCCCCTCAGCCCCAAATCTGCTCCATGGACCCCTGTAGTTACTTCGCCACTGCTGGCACCCTCCCAATCTTTGACCTCGACCGGTCCAACCTTGGCCACAATGACCATATTAAAGTCCCCCCACCCACCCCAGTTTGGTGCGTAAATATTCAAGAACACCACCGGCATCCCCTCCAGCTTCCTGCTTACCATGATATACCTACCCACCCCCGTATCCGCAGCTATATTCCCTGTCTCAATTGACATCTGCTTATTGATCAGGATCATGACCCCCCTAGTCCTAGAATTCAACACCGAGTGAAATACTTGCCCGACCCACCCCTTCCTCAATCTGGTCTGATCTATTAACCTCAGGTGTGTCTCCTGTAGCATTGCCACGTCCGCCTTCAATCCCCTCAAATGCTGGAACAAGCGAGTCCTCTTAACCGGCCCATTCAGCCCTCTAACGTTCCATGTGATCAGCTTGGTCGGTAGGCATCCTGCCTCTATAGGCCCATCCTCGGGGCCCCCACTGTCCTCGACCTCCCATTTGTCTCCCAACAACAATCCCTCCCCTGTCAGCAGAGCAACTCCCCCCCCCCCACCCACCCCCCCGGCCTCCCTATTAACAGCACAACAATCCCAACACCCCATCAACAAACGTATCACCCGCCCCCCCCCCCCCCCCCCCCCCCCACTGCGTTTCCGTGAGCTAGCCCACCCAGCTAGCCTGGTAGCCCCCGTCCATGGCACCAAACATCCTACCTAGTATTGTTCTCCCACTCCGCCGCTCGAACATACAAATTCAAAACAGCACAGCCCCCAACAAACACACAGAACTATCCACCCCCATCCCCCCACAAGAACAAAGTTGACTTGCAGAACTGAGCAACGGCCCAAAAATTTATACAGAAAGCACTCCATCTACAGTACAAAACGAAAATAACTTTTACACAATCGACACAGCATTACCTGCAATCTGCTCCAAAGTTCAATGTCTTCAGTCATCTGACAACCTTTTATCTTTAACAAAGTCCATCGCCCCGTCCGGCGACCCAAAATAATGCTCCTGACCTTCATAGGTGACCCACAAACGAGCTGGATGCAGCATTCCAAAGTTCACCCCCTTCTTGAAAAGGGCCGATTTTACTCTATTAAATCCCGGTCTCCTGTTGGCCAGTTTTGCACCCAGGTCCTGGTAGATGCGCAACTCGCTGTTTTCTCACTTGCAGCTCCATGTCTGCTTGGCCCACCACAAAATCTGTTCCTTATCCAGGAACCGGTGCATTGGCACTCATTCACACGCAGCTTCCTCACAAGCACTTTATGCGCTCTGACCACTTCCAAAGGTTCGAGCAAACGTTCCATCACCCATTAACTTTTCAGGCATACTTGCCTCATCTGCTCTCGCATCCGATCCCTCGCTGCCCTCCGGGAGGCTGACGATCCTCAATTTCTGTCTGCGGGACCTATTCTCCAGATCCTCCACCTTCTCCCGCAGCCTTTTCTGGTGGTCCCTCATCAGCCCCACCGCCACCTCCAGCGCGGTTAGCTGGTCCTCGTGCTTGACCACCTTCTCCTCTACCTTCTGGATTGCCAGTTCCTGGGCTTCTAGACCCTGTTCCACCTGATCGATTGATGTCTTGATCAGGTCTAAACCTTCCTTCTTTTACATGGTGAAACTATCCTGAATGAATTTCACCAACTGTACCGTTGACCACTGGGCCGCCAAGACAGGATCCTGCACCTCCGCCATATTTTCCTGTACTGTAGGTTCTGCATGCGCCTTCTTTGCTCGGCTATTTCTTCTTGTAAGGCTACTTCTGGTCCACGTCTCCATATACTGGTCGGGGACTTCTCACTGTCTCACCCTCCACCGATTTTCCCAATAAAATTCCAAAGAAGTTGGGAGAAAAGGTCCAAAAGTTTCATCACGAGCGGGAGCTGCCAAATACGCGACCTCCTTCTCCATGGCCACCACCGGAAGTAGCATGCCCTTGCTTTATGTGTATATCCCTTTAGTCATACCGGTAGGAAAGAAAAAAACTATGCAGACAGAAACGGGCAGAATGTGGCAACCCTGCATATGCGCAATGGTCAAGAAAGTGTCTCATGGGCCCAGGTGGGCCGCATGGGCCCCCCCCCAGACTGCAGGTTGCCCACCACTGGGTCTATCCTGTACCTCTCGGCTTCACCTGATGGGCGATGCATTTCTGGAATGCACTTCGCATTGTTCGGCAAAGTGCTGACTAGGTGTCTCTTGGCTACAGATAGCAGATTGTCCCTCAAAATTGAATTGCAGGATGCGATGTGCAGGTCCAAGAGCTATAGGATATCATATTGCTGGTGGTTTTTAGTACTGTGATATCGGGGGGGGGAGATGTTGTGTTGTGGTAATGTCACTGGACTATCCGGCTAATACTCCAGGGACAAGGGTTCAAATTCCACCATTTTAATTCAATTAATAAGATCAGCAAGAGGAGGAGGAGGGACTGGGGAATTGTGTGTATTATGTTGGCTGGGTATAGTTGTTGATTGGGGGGGGGGTATTATTTCCTAAGTTATGTTTACATTTGTTTTGTTATAAAATCATAAATGCCTTAATAAAATGTTTTTAAAAATAATTAAATTAATAATTTGGAATTGGAAAGCTAGTCTCAGTAATGTTGACCAGGAATCATGGGTTTGAGCCGGGAGGGATGGATACAGGAGGTGGAGGGAAGTGGGGCTGGTCAAGGTGAGGGATCTGTATTTGGAGGAAGGGTTCGCCAGTTTGGAGGAGCTAAAGAAGAGGGTAGAGTTGCCGAGGGGAAGTGAGTTCAGATATCTGCAGGTTAGGGACTTTGTGCGAAAATCTGGAGGGGTTCCCTCTGTTGCCTGAATACATCCTGCTGGAGCGACTGCTGCTTCCTGATGTGAAAGGGAAGGGAAGATTTGTGGATATATACAAGTGGCTGGGAGAGCAGGGGGGCGAGCGGGTGGTGAAGATCAAGGAGAAATGGGAAGTGGAGTTGGGATGGGAGATCAATTGGGGAATGTGGTGAATTCATACTGTATTGTAATTCACACTGTATTGCATTGCATTGTATTATGTCCTTGTGGGCTCTGTATGTAAGCCGTTGCGCGGCTTTGCCCATAGGGGGAGATGAGGAGCATGTACAGGGCTCCACCCTTGGCTCCGCCCATGGCTCCACCCATGGCCCCTCCCACTACCAGAAGTATAAAGTGCTGCAGCCGTGAGCCTGCTCTCAGTTCCTCTGGTCGCAGGCAGGCTCAGTTGTAAGACTATTAAAACCACAGTTTACTTCCAATCGTGTCTCTAGTGAATTGATGGTCACATCAGGGAGTATTGAGTGAGACATTGCGTAGGGTAAACGGGACCTCCTCATGTGCAAGGATGAGCCTGATACAGTTTCAGGTGGTGCACAGAGTTCATATGACTCGGACGAGAATGAGTGGGTTCTTTCACGGGGTAGCAGATGAGTGAGAGGTGTGGGCGGGGGCCAACGAATCAAGCTCACATGTTTAGGGGTTGCGAAAATTTGAGAAGGTTCTGGGTGGGAGTGTTTCCAGGATAGTGGAGGAGGAGGTGGGTACCTGGACCCTTTGGTGGCAATTTTGGGGTTTCAGAAAAGCCGGAGGTCGTGGAGAGGAGAGTGGCCCATGTCTTGGCCTTTGCCTCTCTAATTGCATGGCGGCGAATTTTCCTGGAGTGGTGGTCGGCATTGCCACTGGGGTTAGTGGCTTGGTTGGGTGGCCTGTACGACTTCCTGCCATTAGAGAAGATAAAGTATGAGTTAACGGGCTCTTTAGGGGGAGTTTGAGGAAAGATGGGGGATGTTTCTGCCCGTGTTTGAGGGGCTGATTGTCACGGGTGCGGGGGGGGAGGGGGGGGGGGGGGGGGGGGGGGGTGAAAAAGGGGGAAAAATCTGTACAGAGTGTATTGTTGATTATTGGGAAGCATATTTCCCGGGGTGTTTATTCCCTATAACCTGTTTTGATACATTCTGTAATAAAATACATTTTAAAGAAAAGTAATGTTGACCAGGAAACAATTGTCGTAAAAATTTAATAACACCCTTTAGGGAAGGAAATCTGCCATCCTTACCTGGCCTGACCTACACATGACTCTTAACTGCCCTCTGGCAAGCCACTCAGTTCAAGTGGGCAATAAATGCTAGTCTTGCCAGCATCAGCCACATCCCATGAAAGGATAACTAAAAATAAAAATACAGAGTTATTGAATCCTTTTTGTTGGGAGGTTCATTGGCTTACCTGGCTGGACCATTTACTGACAGGTGGCAAGAATGCTGATCTATTTCCATCCTAATAGAGATATGGTCCCTTAATAGATTAATCCTCCTTTTGCATTTTTTTTTAGCATGTACAGTAATCACTGTAATCAAGCCAGGCATTCATTTCCACAGTGGTGAAATGTAGCTCTCTGAGTCCTCTACTGAATTTTATCTTCAATGATGTGAGTCATTGGGATGCAGCACAGCTGCAATCCGGGTTCCCTGCAAGGCTCCACTCAGGGCCGGCTCAAGGTACCGGCAACTCGGGCAGTCGCCCGGGGCGCCATGTGCTAGGGGGCGCCATCAAGTCTATGTCTATGTATTTGCATTATGTACTTCTGTATGTCCTATGTGTTTCATGGTACAGGTGACAATAAATCAAATCTAATTAATTCAGTGGCCGAAAGGTTGTAAGATTCTAAGGACGATCTGCGCATTTGCAACATGTTGCCTTCGCTTGATGGCAGCTACGCATGCTCAGTAGCTGCCCACGTGCAGCCCAGAGTCACGTGGGGTGCTCCTTCAGCCCCGGCCCCGCCCCCTGTGCGGCCGCCATGTTGATTGGCCCCGGCCGCCTGCCGGTCTGGTTCAGCCGCTGGCGGCTGCTCAGTGTCTGTGTGAGGCAGTGGCTGCACGGAGGGTCCTCGGCGGGAGGAGGGCCGCCGAGGGGAGCAGGAAAAGGCTATCCGCAGCGGGGAAAGGTGATGGAGCGCAGCGCTGGAGGCCTTTAAAATTGGCACTTGTAAGGGCGCCGAAATTCAGCTTGCCCGGGTCGCCAGCAACCCTAGGGCCGCTGCTGGCTCCACTTGTGCCAGTTTGCTGCACAAAGGCCTTGGCCAGTGCAGAAATGGTTGAGGAGTGCCCAATGTTGGCGTGGCAGGTTGAAGCCGGGTGGGTAGCCTGTGGGGTCTGGGATGAGGAAGTGGTTTTTAATGGTGGCGTATTGGGTAACCCTTTTGTATGATCTAATTTGCAAAATATAAAATCACATGCTTTAATGATTGTTTTTCTTTTTACCATCTACTACGGAATGTTCGGATAGGAGGTCACACTTAATTTGCCAATAGTGTGCTCTTATCTTAAGAGATGCCAATCTGAAACAAAACAGTTCCCAAAGGAAAGTAGGAAAAATGATGGAGAAGTGAATCCAGTTTCTTTCATACACCTCCCATTGGCTGGACCAAGACTAAAAGGTGGCAGGAAAAGGTCCATGAAAGAGACAGAAAATAATGGGCGGGATTCTCCGTCGGCCGTCGCCAGAATTGGGAATTGCAATTGGGCAGAGAATTGGTTCCAACGCCAAAACTGTGGCGGGTCACGATTTCATGCCAAGTCGCACTTCTCTGTCGCCTTGACAGCGGCTTCAGTGCATTCCACTCCGCACATACAGTAAACACCCTTGGCATATTATTAGTGGGCCCTCCGGGACCTCCGTGATTCTTGCCTCCACTGGGGCAAATTCCCGATGGCAAAGTTCACTAATGCTATTAAAAATCGTCAAACTTGCACTGTGGCTGATGAGGAGTGAGAGGAGGTAGGACACGGAGGGGCGTGGCCGTGGGCTGCCGGCCAACACTGACTGAGGTGGGGGTTGGTGACGGGGAAACGGACCATGTGGCCGGAGTGATCCCCCATGCATGGATGTCCTTGCTGCAGCCTGCAAGGCAGCCATCTTGCTGTGCACCCCACTGACCACTCACCGTGGACCCTGGTTCTGCAGACTGACACCTGCCGTATGGGTGCTCCCACCCCAGCCCTCATCCCTGCACCACAGACCCCGCCCTACCTTTCCCGCACCCCACCCTCCACCATAACCCCCTAACAGGCCGCCACCCACCGGCAGGGCATCCCACACAGGACAACACCCCCTACTGGGGCACCGGACGGGTGCCACGGAGTGTACCACTGGCAACGGAGTGTTAGCCAACGGTATCCCTGGCAGCAGGGACGGACGCCAGGGTCAGAGACCTTCATGGTTCCACCCACCAAGGGGTCTGGGGTGCGGAGAGGAGGGGTGGGGGACATGCAAGGGCATAGCCCGCAGTGGCAAATGGGTGCACCATGTAGCCCGTTGGACCTGGTTGGGCACGGGGGTTTGCACCATGCTAAGATGGTGGCCTTTAACCCCCTGAGACAATGAATATTGAAATACAACCAGCAATGGTGGCCTTCCACCTAGTCACTGCAGCCCTGGAGGATGCATTGTTACTGTACAAGCTGGAGCTACTCGAGGAGGAGGAAGCTGCTGCAGCGGAATGTGCTGCAACGGAACAGGAGGCAGCCGCTCAGGTTGGAGAGCCATGGGGTCCTTCCAGGAGCCAAGTGGGGACCAGCCCGGGATCTTGCAGAGCTTGGTGCACAGGTGAATTTGTGCCCTGAAGGAGGTCCTCTCTGTCAAGTCGGCACAACGTATCCAATATATTGTGGACCTACCCCACCAGGATGCCAGGACAGCGGGGTTTGCCGTCTTCACCGAAATGCCCCAAGTTCAGGAGGTGATCAACGGGATGCACATCACCCTGTCAGCAACTGCAGATGACAGGCCAATCTTCACAAAAGCAAAAGGGGTTCCACTTGATGAACGTGCAGCTGGTATGTGGCCACCAGATGCGCATCATGCACGTCTGTGCCCAATATTCGGGCAGTGTGCATGACGCCTTCATCCTGGCATATTGGACAATTTCCAGCCTTCGAGGCGCCCCCCCACTGGCCGGCTGGGGAGTTGGCTCCTGGGCGACAAGGGTTATCCACTGGGCGAGGCTGATGATACCTATCCGAGCGCCACAGTCCAGTGCGGAGATCTGCTGCAACGATGCCCATGCAGTGACCAGGGGCATGTTCGAGCGGTGCTTCGGCATCCTGAAGATGCGGTTTAGGTGCCTGGACCGCTCTGGAGGGACACTCCAGTATGATGCTGAGAGGGTTGTCCGCATCATGGCAGCCTGCTGTGTTCTCCACAACATCGTGCAGCAGAGGGCGGGGGGGGGGGGGGGGGGATGGGATGAATGCCAGGTCTCGTCCAATGAGGAGGATACGGACAGGGAGGAGGAGGAGGGGGGAGGGGGGGGATTAATGCCAGGTCTCGTCCAATGAGGAGGATACGGGCAGGGAGGAGGAGGATGGGCAGGATATGGGGCCTGCACAGGCACGGGAGGCCACACAATGAATGCACCAGGGCCAATGCGCACGGGACGCTCTAATTGTCACCAATTTCACTGACTAGGGGTCTGGCCAGGGGCGCGGACAACCCCCCCCCCCCCCCACCCCTTCCCGGCTGTCCCCCTACCTGCAACCCCCTCCGTGATACATACCTGCAGCACTACAGGGGTGTGGGTCCTGGGTGAGCAGTGACCATGGGTCTGGTCCGTGGGATGAAGGATGATGAGAAGCAACCCTGCAATGAATTCTGGTGCGCCACATTGTTCATCAACATCTGATTCGTGCCCATGGTAGCACCGCCCACTGTCTACCTGGGTGATCCCTGCATGCGAGCTGGCCATTCCCATCAGATCCCTGGGGTGGAAAAGGTGGGGACATTGGGGAACCCAGCCCACAACATCCATCCATTAACCCCCTCCTCACCTCCTCCCCCCCCCCCCCCCCCCCCCCCCATCCTCTCTCTGGCCAGCCTAGCCCACCCGTCACACCCACCTGACAGAGCACTGAAGCAGGTTACAACAGTGTGAACAGGTGTTTAACGCGGATAAATATGTATAGAGTTGTGCCCTCACTCATATCACTAGACAGTGCCCTGCACCCTTGCCAATTTAACGATTGTTAAGTTGCGGGAGTCACTGGATTGGGTCCCTTCAACTCCTCCCTCAGGGTGCCCTATGGTCCCCAGGCTACGCCATGGGACAGGACTGAGAGCGGAGCTATCGCCTGAGGCTTCCCCACCACCTGTCGCTGCCAGTCCTGAGGGGCCGCACTCGGCTCGGCCAGGGTCTGCATACTCGGGGCCATGGAGCACAGGGAGTGGACCACATCCTTCTCGGACTGCGCAACATCACGCTGCGACTGTGCCACCACCTTCTGGGTCGGGGTCACATCAGACAGTGACTGTTCCATCTCCTTCTGCGACTGGGCCAATCCCTTTGTGTCTGTGCTAGGTGGCCAGTGCCTGGGCAATGCCACCAACACTCCTAGCCATGGCCTGCTGTCACTGGGCCATGCTCAGGAGCGCCGTTGCAATGTCCTGGTGGCTCTGGTACATGGCAACCCTGCTCTGGGTCTCGGCCATCGCCTGAACAGATTGGCCCAGGGCTTGGACATTCTGATCTATAGCCAAAACCCTAGCCTCCTAGGCCTCCACCCGTATGACGTTGGCCTGGGTGGCAAGCATGGTCGACACCATCTCCTGCTCCTGCATGCGGTTGGACTCCTCCACCTGCACCTGTAGATACTGGATACTCGCAGCAACCCCTCATGTCGTTCCTGGCTCAGCGATTGCATCTCCACAATAGATGGGACTGTCCGTTCCAGAACCCCAAATTGTCTAGACGGCAGCAAGCCCCTGGGATCAGCCAGCCCTCCAGACGTCAACCCCCTCGGGAGTTCCTACCTCCACCTGATATACCGGAGCATCTGTGGTGCGCACCAGCTAGTGTCCCAGGAGCCTCTTCATTAACGTGCCCAACCGAGGTGACTGTCTCTGGGATGGTGGAGGGTGTTGGAGACAGCTGTAATGGGAAATCCATGTCATCCTAGACTCGAGCTCCGGGGTTTCCTGGGTCTCAGGCATACGGGTCCCTACCATGCCGGTGTCGTCATCGCTGCTCGGCATTCGGAGGGTTTCGTACTGTGGCACTGGCTCTGGCTGGGAGTGGGAGACACCCCATCACCAGTAGCTCCTACAAGGCGAGACGCATGATTAGACCAAAGGCTGGGGAGTGATGTGGAGGTGAAGGCGGTGTTGGGTGAGGGTGGTTTTGGGGGGGTGCTGACACATGTGGCATGGGGAACTGCAACTCAGCGGGGTCTCACTTCCTTGTCCGTGGTCTATTTCTCCACCCTAGCGATTTCTTCAGGCCTGCCGACCACGTCCAGGGCCTGCTGCTCTGCTGCGGTGAGGGGCTGCTCTGCTGCGGTGAGGGGCCGCAGGTCCAACGGTGCCCCTCCAGGTTTCTCCCACTCCCACTAGGGATGGGGGGGACTGATAATGTACAGTATTAGATAATCCGACGCATGCAGCCCAGGTAGTGGGTAACTGGTGGCTTCAGTGGCCAGGGCACCCGGCCATGGCAGCCGGTATGGGTGACGGCATGCAGTGCAGGCTGGGGGTTCGCCTGCCCTCCTGGTGAAGGGGTAGGGTTGCGGGTGTGTGGGACCAGGGTTGGTGCCAGGGGAACAGTGCTGTATACTCACCCTGGCCGTCCTGAAGAGGTTTTGCAGTTTCTTATCGGCATTGCAGGCCATCCGGATGGCATTGCTGGTGGCGCTGACCACCTCTGCCTCCTGCGCCCAGGCACATCGAACAGTGGTGGCTGGCAGCCTCCTTCCCAGGTCGGGGTACAGGGTGTCCCACCTCTCTTCCATGCCAACCAAGAGGGTCTGGAGCTCTGTGTCTGTAAATCATGGCACCAGACGTCTTGCTGCCATCTTGTTGGCTGGCATGGTGTGTTTGGGAGTGAAATGTGTGTATGCAGCTGTAGCTTGTCAGCTTCCTGAGTACAAAGAACAAAAGAACAAAGAAAATTACAGCACAGGAACAGGCCCTTCGGCCCTTCCAGCCTGCGCCGATCCAGATCCTTTATCTAAACCTGTTGCCTATTTTCCAAGGATCTACTTCTCTCTGCTGTCCGCCCGTTCATATATGTGTCCAGATGCACCTTAAATGATGCTATCGTGCCCACTTCTACCACCTCCGCTGGCAAAGCGTTCCAGACACCCACCACTTTCTGCGTAAAAAACTTTCCACGCACATCTCCCTTAAACTTTCCCCTTCTCACCTTGAAATCGTGACCCCTTGTAAATGACACCCCCACTCTTGGAAAAAGCTTGTTGCTATCCACTCTGTCCATACCTCTCATAATTTTGTAGACCTCAATCAGGTCCCCCCTCAACCTCCGTCTTTCCAACGAAAACAATCCTAATCTACTCAACCTTTCTTCATAGCTAGCACCCTCCATACCAGGCAACATCCTGGTGAACCTCCTCTGCAGCCTCTCTAAAGCATCCACATCCTTCTGGTAATGTGGCGACCAGAACTGCACGCAGTATTCCAAATGTGGCCTAACCAAAGTCCTATACAACTGTAACATGACCTGCCGACTCTTGTACTCAATACCTTGTCCGATGAAGGCAAGCATGATGTAAGCCTTCTTGACCACTCTATCGACCTGCGTTGCCACCTTCAGGGTACAATGGACCTGAACTCCCAGATCTCTCTGTACTTCAATTTTCCCCAGGACTCTTCCATTGACCGTATAGTCCGCTCTTGAATTAGGTCTTCCAAAATGTATCACCTCGCATTTGCCTGGATTGAACTCCATCTGCTATTTCTCTGCCCAACTCTCCAATCTATCTATATTTTTCTGTATTCTCTGACAGTCCTCCTCGCTATCTGCAGCTCCACCAATCTTAGTATCATCTGCAAACTTGCTCATTAGACCACCTATACCTTCGTCCAGATCATTTATGTATATCACAAACAACAGTGGTCCGAGCACGGATCCCTTTGGAACACCACTAGTCACCGTTCTCCATTTTGAGACACTTCTTCCACCACTACTCTCTGTCTCCTGTTGCCCAGCCAGTTCTTTATCTATCTAGCTAGTACACCCTGAACCCCATACGACTTCACTTTTTCCATCAACCTGCCATGGGAAACTTTATCAAACGCCTTACTGAAGTCCATGTATATGACATCTACAGCCCTTCCCTCATCAATTAACTTTGTCACTTCCACAAGGAATTCTTATTAGGTTTGTAAGACATGACCTTCCCTGCACAAAACCATGCTGCCTATCACTAATAAGTCTATTTTCTTCCAAACATGAAGAGATCCTATCCAACAGTATCTTCTCCAACAGTTTGTCTACCACTGTCGTCAAGCTCACAGGTCTATAATACCCTGGATTATCCCTGCTACCCTTCTTAAACAAAGGGACAACATTAGCAATTCTCCAGTCCTCCGGGACCTCACCCGTGCTCAAGGATGCTGCAAAGATATCTGTTAAGGCCCCAGCTATTTCGTCCCTCGTTTCCCTCAGTAACCTGGGGTAGATCCCATCCGGACCTGGGGACTTGTCCACCTTAATGCGTTTTACAATACCCAAAACCTCCCCCTTCCTTATGCCGACATGACCTAGAGAATTTAAACATCCATCCCTAGCCTCAACATCCGTCATGTCCCTCTCCTTGGTGAATACCGATGCAAAGTACTCATTAAGAATCTCACTCATTTACTCTGACTCCACACATAAATTCCCTCTTTTGTCTTTGAGTGGGCCAATCCTTTCTCTAGTTACCCTCTTGCTCCTTATATATGAATAAAAGGCTTTGGGATTTTCCTTAACCCTGTTAGCCAAAGATTTTTCATGACCCCTTTTAGCCCTCTTTATTGCGCGTTTGAGATTTGTCCTACTTTCCCGATATTCCTCCAAAGCTTCATCAGTTTTGAGTCGCCTCGATCATATGTATGGTTCCTTTTTCATCTTAGCTAGTCTCACAATGCCACCCGTCATCCATGGTTCCCTAATCTTGCCATTTCTATCTCTCATTTTCACAGGGACATGTCTGTCCTGCACTCTAATCAACCTTTCCTTAAAAGACTCCCACATTTCAAATGTAGATTTACCCTTAAACAGCTGCTCCCAATCCACATTCCCTAGCTCCTGCCGAATTTTGTTACACTTGGCCTTTCCCCAATTTAGTACTCTTCCTTTAGGACCACTCTCGTCTTTGTCCATGAGTATTCTAAAACTTACGGAATTGTGATCGCTATTCCCAAAGAAATCACCGACTGAAACTTCAACCACCTGGCCGGGATCATTCCCCAATACCAGGTCCAGTATGGCCCCTTCCCGAGTTGGACTATTTACATACTGCTCTAAAAAGCTCCTTACAAATTCTGCTCCATCTACACCTCCAACACTACATGAGTCCCATTCAATGTTGGGGAAGTTAAAATCTCCATGGTTCCCTAATCTTGCCATTTCTAACAACCACCCTATTGCTCCTACATTGTTCTATAATCTGTCTACATATTTGTACCTCTACTTCACGCTCGCTTTTGGGAGGCCTATAATAAAGTCCCAACAATGTTAGTGCACCCTTCCTATTTCTTAGCTCTATCCATATTGCCTCAGTGCTCGAATCCTCCATCGTGCCCTCCTTAATCACAGCTATGATATCATCTCTGACTAGTAATGCAACTCCTCCAGCCCTTTTACCTCCCTCTCTATCCCTCCTGAAGCATCTATACCCTGGGATATTTAGTTGCCAGTCTTGCCCTTCCCTCAACCAAGTCTCAGTAATACCAATAACATCATATTCCCAGGAACTAATCCAAGCCCTAAATTTATCTGCCTTACCTGCTACACTTCTTGCATTAAAACAACTTGCCCTCAAACCACCTATCCCTTTGCGTTCATCATCTCTTCCCTGTCTACTCTTCCCCTTAGTCACATTGAGTTTATTATCTAGTACCTTACTGGCTTTAGTTGCTGCCTCTTTACTGACCTCTCACTTCCTAATCTGGTTCCCATCCCCCTGCCACATTAGTTTAAAACCTCCCCAACAGTGTCAATTGCGAACCCGGGGAATCCCACACCGTTTCTCATTGGAATCGATTGTGTTCCACGTGACGCTGGTTCTAGTTCCTTAACAGTCGCTGAATCGGTCCAGCCACGGAGCCAGTTTTGCTGTTGTGGAACTCCATGAATGCTGCCTGGCATCAACACTAAGGAACATCTCGAACGGAGAATTTTGCCGAATAATTTGAAACAGGGAATTGATTTTTTAAAATTCTTTTGTTCAAAGAACAATATGATTAGAATCACCAGTAGATCCATTCTTAATTATAGAAAAACTCACAACTATATAGCTTGCCTTGATACAATGATCTCATACAACATGATATTTCTTTTGAAACAGTTCATTTATTGTAAATCATGATAATTACAATGTCTGCACATTGTTATTTTAAGACAAAGAAAAAAATATATTTCATGAGGGTTTGATCAACTTCTGTGCAACCAATTAAATAAGACGAAAACTATTTTCTCAGGCCTTCTTACTCTCATTTTGTTTCTTGCATCTGTTACTTTAAGAAACCATTCCATGTAATTAACATCCTTGGGTGCTGTGCATTTTAATGTTTTGTTTGCATATTGTTTTGTCTTAGTCAATCCCAGATAAGGAGTGTATGATGGACCAGAACAACCAAAACAATGTGCAGAATTTGATTCTTTAAGATATGTACCCTCAGTTTTATTCCACCTAAATTCAAGAATTTTCCTCAAGATTGGTGAATTAATATGCTTTGCCAGTAATTTCTTTCTTTCTGCCACAGTAAAATGTGTACTATGTCCCAAAAACTATTATTAAGCTCGCTGGATTTTGACTGCTGACAAATTTCTGGTGGGAAAATTGCTGTCTAGTTAGCTTCCAGCCCACAGAAGAACGGGTTCTGGCAGATTTTTCAATCCCATTGGTGTCTTCCTACCTAGCTAGGAAGTGGCAGAAAATCATGTGTGTTCATAGTATGAGGGAGATTGTATGGATTGTCATCACTGTGTAAAGTGAACCTGGAAGACCAATGGAGATAGAACCTAAAGCTTGGAAGAACGTGGGGCTCTTGGCCACAACAAATACTTAAAGGAAGCAAGTAAAAGGGGTCCATCAGTCTGGATTTAAAACCAGATGAAACAGTCTCTTAAAGTTGTGAAGGATCAAAGAAAATCATAAGAATGTGGAGAGACAATATAAAATATACAACTCTGAAGGAGGCGCAGGGTTAGAGGCACCTGGGTGTATATGTGATTAAGTAATTGAAGGTGGCAGGATTGGTTGTGAAAGGTGTTAATAAAACATACAGTATCCTTATTATCGGGATTTACAAGAGCACGCCATTGTTGAACTTCGATGAGATGCTAGTCCTGGTCTCCACACTTTAGGAAAAAGTGAAGTCTTTGGAAAGATTGCAGAAAAGAGTTAAGAAAATTATTCCAGTGATTAGGAACTTTAGTTATGAAGATAGAATTGAGAAGTTGGGTCTGTTCTCCTTGGAGAAAAGAGAACATTTGATAGAGGTATTCAAAATAATTTGGGGCCTGGATGGAGAGTTGATGAGGAGAAACTGTTCACACTCATGAAAGGATTGAAATAAGAAGTCTTACAACACCAGGTTAAAGTCCAACAGGTTTGTTTTGAATCACTAGTTTTCAGAGCACTGCTCCTTCCTCAGGTGAAAGAAGAGATGGGTTCCAGAAACATATATATCGATAAAGTCAAAGATGCAATACGATACTTTGAATGTGAGTCTTTGTAGGAAATTAAGTCTTTACAGATACAGACGGAGCAACTGGAGAGAGGGATAATCAAAGGTTAAAGAGGTGTGAATTACCTCAAGCCACGATAGTTGGTAGGATTTTGCAAGCCGAGGACAGATGGTGGGGGGTGAATGTAATGCGACATGAATCCAGGCCGTACACATGTGTGCAGAACCTGGCTATATGTTTCTGCTTGGCGATTCTGCGTTGTTGATAAGGTAAGGTTTTTTTATTTCTATTTTTTAAATCGTGTGATTGGTAACAATTTTTCTTTTTTTTTCCTTTTTCATTTATCTATTATTTGATATAATATTTGGACTAAGTTAAGCATAAGATTAAAAATGGCAGGAGATCTCAGACCCATGTTATGTTCCTCTTGCTCAATGTGGGAGCTCAGGGACGTGGCTGAAGTCCCTGTCTCCTTCATGTGGGGGAAGTGTGTCCAGCTGCAGCTCTTGTTAAACCGCATGACGGCTCTGGAGCTGTGGGTGGACTCACTTTGGAGCATCTGCGATGCTGAGGAGGTTGCGGATAGCACGTTTAGCAAATTGTTCACACCACAGATTAGGATTGCTGTGGGAATGGGTGACCAAAAAGCAGAGAACAAGCAGGATGGTAGTGCAGGTGTCCCCTGTTGTCATCTCGCTCCAAAAAAAGTATACCGTTTTCGATACTGTTGTGGGAGATGGCTCACCAGGGGAAGGCAGCAGTAGCCAGGATCATGGCACCGTGGCTGGCTCTGCTTTACAGAAGGGCGGGAAAAAAAGTGGAAGGGCGATAGTCATTGGGGATTCAATTGTAAGGGGAGTAGATAGGCGGTTCTGTGGTCGAAAACGAGACTCCCGAATGGTATGTTGCCTCCCAGGTGCACGGGTCAGGGATGTCTCAGATCGGCTGCAGAACATTCTGAAGGGGGAGGGTGAACAGCCAGTTGCTGTGGTGCATATAGGCACCAATGATATAGGTAAAAAACGTGATGAGGTCCGACAAGCAGAATTAAGAGCCAAGTTTAAAAAGTCGGACCTCAGAGGTAGCAATCTCAGGATTGCTACCAGTGCCAAGTGGTAGTCAGAGTAGAAATGAAAGAATACGCAGGATGAATGCGTGGCTTGAGAGATGGTGCAGGAGAGAGGGGTTCAGATTTTTGGGACATTGGGACTGGTTCTGGGGGAGGTGGGACTGCTACAAATTGGACGGTCTACACCTGGGCCGGACTGGGATCAATGTCCTTGGGGGTGCTTTTGCTAACGCTGTTGGGGAGGGTTTAAACTAATGTGGCAGGGGGATGGGAACCAAATGAGGAGGTTAGTGGACAGTAAGGAGGCTGTAAGGAAGTGAGCGTGACTAAGGGGAAGAGTAGGCAGGGAGCAGATGATGAATGCAAAGGGACTGCTGGTCTGAGGTGCATTTATTTTAATGCAAGAATTGTAGTAGGTAAAGCAGATGAATGTAGGGCTTGGATTAGTACCTGGGAGTATGATGTTATTGCTATTTCTGAGACTTGGTTGAGGGAAGGGCATGATTGGCAACTAAATATCCCAGGATATCGATGCTTCAGGCGGGATAGAGAGGGAGGTAAAAGGGGTGGAGGAGTTGCATTACTGGTCAGAGAGGATATCACAGCTGTGCTGAAGGAGGGCACTATGGAGGACTCGAGCAGTGAGGCGATATGGGCAGAGCTCAGAAATAGGAAGGGTGCAGTAACAATGTTGGGGCTGTACTACAGACTTCCCAACAGCAAGTGTTAGATAGAGGTACAAATATGTAAACAGATTATGGAAATCTGTAGGAGCAACAGGGTGTTGGTGACAGAAGATTTTAATTTTCCCAACATTGACTGGGATACACATAGTGTCAGAGGTCAAGATGGAGCAGAATTTGTAAGGAGCATCCAGGAGGGTTTTCTAGAGCAGTATGGATATAGTCCAACTCGGGAGGGGGCCATACTGGACCTGGTGTTGGGAAATTAGTCCAGCCAGGTGGTTGAACTTTCAGTCGGGGATTACTTTGGGAATAGTGATCAAAATTCCGTAAGTTTTAGAATACTCATGGACAATGACGGGAGTGGTCCGAAAGGAAGAGTGCTAAATTGGGGGAAGGCCAACTATACCAAAATTCAGCAGGAGCTGGGGAATGTGGATTGGGAGCAGCTATTTGAAGGTAAATTTGATACGTGGGAGGCTTTTAAAGAGAGGTTGATTAGAGTGCAGGACAGACATGTCCCTGTGAAAATGAGGGATAGAAATTTCAAGATTAGGGAACCATGGATGACAGGTGAAATTGTGAGACTAGCTAAGAGGAAAAAGGAAGCATACATAAGGTCTAGGTGACTGAAGACAGACGAAGCTTTGGAAGAATATCGGGAATGTAGGACCAATCTGAAATGAGGAATCAAGAGGGCTAAAAGGAGTCATGAAATATCTTTAGCAAACAGGGTTAAGGAAAATCCCAAAGCCTTTTATTCATATATAAGGAGCAAGAGGGTAACTAGAGAAAGGGTTGGCCCACTCCAGGACAAAGGAGGAAAGTTATACGTGGAGTCAGAGAAAATGGGTGAAATTCTTAACGAGTACTTTGCATTCACCAAGGAGAGGGACATGACGGATTTTGAGGTTAGGGGTAGATGTTTGATTACTCTAGGTCAAGTTGGCATAAGGAGGGAGGATGTGTTGGGTATTCTAAAAGGTATTAAGGTGGACAAGTCCCCAGGTCCGGATGGGATCTATCCCAGGTTACTGAGGGAAGTGAAAGAGGAAATAGCTGGGGCCTTAACAGATATCTTTGCAGCATCCTTGTACATGGGTGAGGTACTGGAGGACTGGCGAATTACTAATGTTGTCCCCTTGTTTAAGAAGGGTAGCAGGGATAATCCAGGGAATTATAGACCGGTCAGCCTGACGTCAGTGGTAGGGAAGCTGCTGGAGAAGATACTGAGGGATAGGATCTATTCCCATTTGGAAGAAAATGGGCTTATCAGTGATAGGCAACATGGTTTTGTGCAGGGAAGGTCATGTCGTACCAACTTAATAGAATTCTTTGGGGCAGCACGGTAGCATTGTGGATAGCACAATTGCTTCACAGCTCCAGGGTCCCAGGTTCGATTCCGGCTTGGGTCACTGTCTGTGTGGAGTCTGCACATCCTCCCCGTGTGTGCGTGGGTTTCCTCCGGGTGCTCCGGTTTCCTCCCACAGTCCAAAGATGTGCAGGTTAGGTGGATTGGCCGTGATAAATTGCCCTTAGTGTCCAAAATTGCCCTTAGTGTTGGGTGGGGTTACTGGGTTATGGGGATAGAGTGGAGGTGTTGACATTGGGTAGGGTGCTCTTTTCAGGAGCCAGTGCAGACTCGATGGGCCAAATGGCTTCCTTCTGCACTGTAAATTCTATGAAAATATCTATGAAATGACAAAGTTGATTGATGAGGGAAGAGCTGTAGATGTCATATACATGGACTTCAATAAGGCATTTGATAAGGCTCCCCACGGTAGGCTGATTGAGAAAGTGAAGTCTCATGGGGGTCCAGAGTGTACTAGCTAGATGGATAAAGAGGTGGCTGGGCAACAGGAGACAGAGAGTAGTGGCGGAAGGGAGTGTCTCAAAATGGAGAACTGTACCAGTGGTGTTCCACAGGGATTCGTGCTGGGACCACTGTTGTTTGTGATATACATTAATAATCTGGAGGAAGGTATAGGTGGTCTGATTAGCAAGTTTGCAGATGACACTAAGATTGGTGGAGTAGCAGATAGCGAGGAGGACTGTCAGAGAATACAGCAGAATGTAGATAGATTGGAGAGCTGGGCGGAGAAATGGCAGATGGAGTTACGAAGTGATGCATTTTGGAAGATCCAGTACAAGAGTGAACTATATGGTAAGTGGAAAAGCCCTGGGGAAAATTGATGTACAGAGAAATCTGGGTGTTCAGGTCCATTGTACCCGCAGGTCGATAGACTGGTCAAGAAGGCATACAGCATGCTTGCCTTCATCGGACAGGGTATTGAGTACAAGAGTTGGCAGGTCATGTTACAGTTGTATAAGACTTTGGTTCAGCCACATTTGGAATGCTGCGTACAGTTCTGGTCGCCACATTACCAAACGGATGTGGATGCTTTGGAGAAGGTGCAGAGGAGGTTCACCAGGATGTTGCCTGGTTTGGAGGGCGCTGGCTATGAAGAGAGGTTGAATAGATTAGGATTATTTTCATTAGAAAGACGGAGGTTGAGGGGGGACCTCATTGAGGTCTCCAAAAGCATGAGAGGTATCGACAGGGTGGATAGCAAGAAGGTGTTCCCAGAGTAGGGGATTCAATTACTAGTGGTCACGATTTCAAGGTGAAAGGGGAAAAGTTTAAGGGAGATATGCGTGGAAAGTTCTTTACGCCGAGGGTGGTGGGTGCCTGGAACGCATTGCCGGTGGAGGTGGTAGAGGCGGGCACGATAGCATCATTTAAGATGTATCTAGACAGATACATGAATGGGCAGGGAGTAGAGGTACAGTAGTCCCCCATTATAACGCGGGTGTTGGGGTCCAAGACAGCCACCCGCGTTGTATCCGAGCCGCGGATATCCACGATGGGGGTTTTAAATTTATTTAAAAATCTATGCTAGCGCTTCCCATTGTGAGTCTACGGGGGGCGGGGGGAGAGGTCAGACCCCCGTAGACTCACAATGGGAAGCGCCAGCATAGATTTTTAAATAAATTTAAAACCCCCATCGTGGATCTAATTAAAACAGTGTCAATTTCAGCGGCCGGCTCACTTTGATCTGGAGAGGTAAGCTGCTCTCTCACTGAAACAATCAGCCGGCCGCTGAAATTGACACTGCCGGCTGCTCTCTCCCTCCAATCCAACTTTTAAGTTTTAATGTTGGCCGGCTGATTGTTTCAGTGAGAGAGCAGCTTCCCTCTCCGGATCAAAGTGAGCCGGCCGCTGAAATTGACACTGCCGGCTGCTCTCTCCCTCCAATCAGCCGGCAGTGTCAATTTCAGCGGCCGGCTCACTTTGATCCGGAGAAGGAAGCTGACAGTTGGGGTCCATAAGCCCCCCCGCCGTATATCGCGAACCGCGGTATTGCGGAGCGCGGTATAACGGGGGACTACTGTATACAAATCCTTAGAAAATAGGCGACAGTTTTAGATAGAGGATCTGGATCGGCGCAGGCTTGGAGGGCCGAAGGGCCTGTTCCTATTTTTCTTTGTTCTTTGTTCTCTGTTCCTTGTTGTTGCACGTCCTGAAGGCCGAACAAACATCTTGCCAAGGTCATCCCCACACTCCCACTACTTGCCTTCAAACAACCGTGCAACCTCAAACAAACCATTGTCTCCAGCCTTCAGAACAGCGACCACGACACCACACAATCCTGCCGTGGCAATCTCTGCAAGACGTGCCAGATCATCGACATGGGTACCACCATGACACGTGAGAACACCATCCACCAGGTACGTGGTACATACTCGTGCGACTCAGCCAACATTGTCTACCTCATACGCTGCAGGATAGGATGTCCCGAAGCGTGGTACATTGGCGAGACCATGCAGACGCTGCGACAATGGATGAACGGACATTGTGCGACAATCACGAGGCATCAATGTTCCTTTCCAATCGGGGAACAGTTCAGCAGTCAAGGATATTCAGCCTCTAATCTTTGGGTAAGCGTTCTATAAGGCAGCCTTCAGGACAGGCGACAACGCAGAATCGCTGAGCAGAAACTTGAATCATAGAATCATAGAATTTACAGTGCAGAAGGAGGCCATTCGGCTGATCTTGTCTGCACCAGCCCTTACAAAGAGCACCCTACTCAAGCCCACGTATCTACCCACCCAGTAACCCCCACTTAACCTTTTTTGGACACAAAGGGCAATTTAATATGGCCAATCCACCTAACCCGCACATCTTTGAACTGTGGGAGGAAACCGGAGCACCAGGAGGAAACCCACGCAGACATGGGGAGAACGTGCAGACTCCGCACAGACAGTGACCCAGCCAGGAATCGAACCTGGGACCCTGGAGCTGTGAAGCAACTGCTAACCACTATGCTACCGTGCTGCCCTATATAGCAAACTTCTAGCAAAGTTCCGCACACATGAGTGCGGCCTCAACGGGGACCTGGGATTCACCCCCCCACCATCTGGCCTGGGCTTGCGAAATCCTACCAACTGTCCTGGCTTGAGACAATTCACACCTCTTTAATCTTTGATTATCCCTCTCTCCAGTTGCTCCGTCTGGACATGTAGACTTAATTACCTGCAAAGACTTGCATTCAAAGTATCGTATTGCGTCTTTGACTTTGTCTATATATATGTTTCTGGAACCCACCTCTTCATTCACCTGAGGAAGGAGCAGTGCTCCAAAAGCTAGTGATTCGAAACAATCCTGTTGGATGTTAACCTGGTGTTGTCAGACTTCTTACTGTGCTCACCCCAGTCCAACGCCGGCATCTCCACATCATGAAAGGATTGAGAATGAGGGGGCATAGATTTGAAATAATTGGCAAAAGAAGGGAAAGTGACATGAGGAAAAGCTTTTTCACGTATCGAGTGGTTAGGGTCTGGTGCAGGCAAGTTCAATGGAGGCATTTAAAAGGCAATTAGATTGTTATCTGAAAAGGAACAATGTGGCAGGGATATGTGGAGAATTCGGGAGAATGGCAACAGTAGAATTGCTCATTCTGAGAACTAGTGCAGATATGACCAGCCAAATGGCCTCTTTCTGCGCTGTTAGAATTCTGTGATTCTGTGAAGTCAATATCCAAGAATCTACAGGAACGTATTCTGTAACTACCAGCATATAAGCAATGTGACTGCACTTGTCTGATGTCTACAGATATTAAGAACTCTTCACAGGACGTACGCCAACATGATATTAAAGCCAATGTGGTGTGACATAAACCCCAAGGCCGTGACCACGGATGAACTATTTGGATTTTTGCATCCTGCTACACGTGAATGGAAGGATGGTAAGTAAAGTTAAATGGTAAAATATAGCTTTTGGATATAACAGATAAAATGGTGATTTTTTTTCCCCCTCAAATTACCATCGGATGAATGTAACTCTTCATTGAGAGTTATCTACCTCATGATTCAGTAAGTAAAAACATTTCTGCTTCCGGAGTAGCTGGGTTACAGTCCGGGGAAGGAAAACGAATGGGCATGCAGTGCAGGAATCCCTCGTGGCTGTTCCCCTTCAAAACAAGGATACCATTTTGGATGCTGTTGGGGGGGATGGCCTCCTGGGGGAAGGCTCTAGCAGCCAGGTCTCTGACACTGAGCCTGGCTCTGTGGCTCAGAAGGGAAGGGGAAGAATAGAAAAGCAGTAGTGATAGGAGACTCAATGGTTAGAGGAATGGATGGGATATTCTGTGGTCGCGAATGAGACTCCCAGAAGGTATGTTGCCTCCCGGGTGCCAGGGCTAGAGATGTCTCGGATTGAGTGTACAGGATTCTTAAGGGGGAGGGTGAGCAACCAAAAGTTGTGGTGTACATAGGCACCAACGACATAGCTAAGAAAAGGGATGAAGATCTAAAAAGTGATTTTAGGGAGTTAGGTTGGAAGCTAAAGAGCAGGACAAGCAGAGTATGGTTCTCAGAATTGCTACCGGTGCCACGTGCAAGTGAGGCAAGGAACAGAGTGCGAGTGCAGGTGAACACGTGGCTACAGGGCTGGTACAGGAAGGAAGACTTCAGATATGTGGATCATTGGGATATCTTCTGGGGAAGGTGGGACCTGTACATGAAGGACAGATTGTACCTAAACTGGAGAGGCACCAATATCCTGGGTGGGAGGTTTGCTTGAGCTCTTCGGGAGGGTTTAAACTAGTTTGGCAGGGGATGGGAACCAGAGCTTTGGATCAGAGGACAGGGTAGCTGTTGAACAGGCAGAAATAGTATGCAGCAAGACTGTAAGGAAGGATAGACAGTTGATAGGGCAATGTTGCACTCAGTGGAATTGGTTAAAGTGTGTATGTTTCAATGCAAGGAGTGTCAGGAATAAGGGAGATGAACTTAGAGCATGAATCAGTACTTGGAACTACTATGTTGTGGCCATTATGGAAACGTGGATTTCACAGGGTCAGGAATGGTTGTTAGAATGTTCCGGGGTTTAGATGTTTTCAGAAGAATAAGGAGGGAGGTAAAAGAGGAGGGGGAGTGGCACTGTCAATTAGGGAGTGCACCACAGCTGCAGAAAAGGACGTAGTTGAGGAGGATTTGTCTACTGAGTCAGTATGGGTGGAAGTCAGAAACAAGAAAGGAGCAGTCACTTTATTGGGAGTTTTCTATAGACCCCCCAATAGCAGCAGAGAGATAGAGGAACAGATTGGGTGGCAGATTTTGGAAAAGTGCAGAAGTAACAGAGTTGTTGTCATGGGTGACTTCAACTTCCCTAATATTGACTGGAACCTCCTTACTGTAAATGGTTTGGATGGAGCAGATTTTGTCAGGTGTAGGAAGGATTCCTGACTCAATATGGAGATAGGCCGACTAGGGGGGAAGCCATATTAGACTTGGTGCTTGTGGTGGTATGGATATGAGCACTGCCATTGGTGCAGAGCACTGACTTCCCATTGGCGCTGGCTGGTCATGTGCCTCTCGTCCGATTTGTTGGGACTTGTCATGTGACTGCTCTCCAATTGGCCTCCGAGGTGGGGTATAAGTACCCAGAGTTCCCGGCGGTCGGTCATTCTCTGTAGTCGACCACCGGGATAAAACTAGCTGATTAAAGCCACAGTTCAGATCCTAAATGTGTCTTGAGTCGAATTGATGGTACATCAATTTAATCAGCTAGAATTTTGGAATGGAGCTTCGCATCAAGCCTGACTGCCTCCGCACCAGCACGCATGCTGCAAATGCGTCTGCAATTTTTAAACACTGGCAGGCGTGTTTTAATAGCTACCTGACGACTGCAGCCGGCAAGCCCACCAAGGAGCAGAAACTCCATATCCTCACTCATGCGCGGGCACATCGGTCTACACAATGATCGAAGACGAAGGCGATTTTGATGCGGCCATGGAGATTTTCAAAGGACACTTTCTCCGGCCGGTCAATGAAGTTTATGCACGGCATCTCCTGACGACCAGACAACAGTTCCCTGGTGAGTCCTTCGACGAGTTTTACCAGGCCCTCGCAGCTCTAGGGAGAACGTGCGCATGTCTCCAATTTTCGGCGACGGAGCACATGGAACTTCTAATCAGAGACGCTTACGTTGCTGGCGTGCAGTCTCCTTCTATCCGCCAACGATTGTTAGAAAAGAACACCCTCAGCCTAGCTGAGGCACGGACTCTTGCAACCTCCCGGGAGGGTTTTCAAAAATTTCAAACTCTTCATTCCCCCCCACCTATGTACTCCGGCACTTTTGGGCCTGGACTTCCAGTGCAACCTACAGAGCTTGACCTTTCAATTCGGCAGCCCTATTCCTCCTCTTACTGTTTGCAGCCTCGCGTCCCTCAAAGTGGACCCCCCTTCCTTGTTTGCTAATCTCACCCCAGATTGTAAACCTGTCGCCACTCGGAGCAGATGCTACAGTGCCCAGGACCGGACCTTCATCGGGTCCGAGGTCCAGAGGCTCCTTAAAGAAGGAATGATCGGGGCCAGCAACAGTCCCTGGCGAGCCCAAGTGCTGGTAGTTCGGACTGGGGAGAAAAACCGGATGGTCATCGATTACAGTCAGACCATCAACAGGTTTACGCAGCTGGACGCGTATCCTCTCCCCCGTATTTCCGACCTGGTTAACAGGATCGCAAAGTACAAAGTCTTCTCCGCGCGAGTGACCGAAAGTACATCGCGTTTGAGGCAGATGGGCGCCTCTACCACTTCCTCAGGGTTCCATTCGGTGTCACAAATGGAGTCTCGGTCTTCCAATGGGAGATGGACCGAATGGTCGACAAGCTCGGTTTACGGGCCACCTTCCCGTATCTCGATAACTTCACCATCTGCGGCCACGACCAGCAGGATCACGACATCAGCCTCCAAAAATTCCTCCGAACCGCAAAACTCCTTCATTTAACTTACAATAAGGATAAGTGCGTGTTTAGCACCGACCGTCTAGCCATCCTTGGCTACGTAGTGCGTAATGGAATGATAGGCCCCGATCCCGAACGCATGCGCCCCCTGATGGAACTCCCTCTCCCCAACTCCCTCAAATGCTGCCTGGGCTTCTTCTCATACTACGCCCAGTGGGTCCCCAACTACGCCGACAAAGCCCGCCCCCCCCCATCCAGTCCACCTCCTTTCCCCTGTCGATGGAGGACCGCCAGGCCTTTAGCCGCATCAAAATGGATATCGCAACGGCCACGATGCATGCTATCGACGAGTCCCTCCCATTCCAGGTCGAGAGCGACGCGTCTGACGTAGCTCTGGCGGCCACCCTGAACCAAGCGGGTAGACCCGTGGCCATTTTCTCCCGAACCCTCCACGCTTCCGAAATCCGCCATTCCTCGGTGGAAAAGGAGGCACAGGCCATAGTTGAAGCTGTGCGATACTGGAGGCACTATCTGGCCGGCAGGAGGTTTACCCTCCTCACAGACCAACGGTCAGTAGCTTTCATGTTCGACAATGCGCAGAGGGGCAAGATCAAGAACGACAAGATCTTGCGGTGGCGGATCGAGTTGTGGCAAGGCTTAAACAACATAATGGGCTACAAAGCAAAGCTGAGTAGAATCTCTGGCAGCAGCGCATACCTCCCCGATGAACTCAATGTATTCTATACTCGGTTCGCGCAAGAAACCATCAAACCGTTGTCAACTGCCCCAGCAGCTTCGGACACACCCATAGCTACTGTTACAGCTTCTGAAGTCCGATTGGTCTACTTGAATGTGAACCCTCAGAAAGCGACTGGCCCTGACGGGTTCCCTGGTCGTGCACTCAGATCCTGCGCCGATCAGCTGGCAGATGTGTTCGCGGACATCTTCAACCTCCCCTACTCCGTTCCGAGGTCCCTACCTGTTTCAAGAAGACCACTATCATACCGCTGCCAAAGAAGAACCAGGCAACATGCCTCAACAACTAGCGTCCGGTGGCCTTGACACCGATCATTATGAAGTGCTTCAAGAGATTGGTCATGAGGCACATCAACTCCATACACCCACAATGCCTTGATGTACTGCGATTCAAAAACGGCCACAACCGGTCCATAGCAGAAGCCATCCCTCTTGCCCTACACTCATCCCTGGAGCATCTCAACAACAAGGATTCCCATGTCAGACTCCTATTCATTGACTAGGGAACCCTAGATACGGAGGGATATTATGAATCTTATCAATCTTGTCAAAAAGGAAAAGGAAGCATTCGTAAGGTCTAAATGGCTTACGACAGATGAAGCCCTTGAAGAATATAAAGCCAGTAGGACGGAACTTAAGGTAGGAGTTAGGAAGGCTAAAGGTCATTGGCAAACAGGATTATGGAAAATTCTGAGGTGTTTTATACATGTGTAAAAGAGCAAGAGGGTAGCCAAAGAGTTGGTCCATTCAAGGATATTGGAGGGAATCTATGAATGGAACGAGAGGAAATGGGTGAGATACTAAATGAATACTTTGCCTCAGTATTCACCAAAGAAAAGGACTTGGTGGATGAGGAGTATAGATTAGAGTGTGTACCTATTCTGAGTTCATGTTGATATTAATAAAGCGGAGGTGTTGGGCATCTTAAAAAGCATTAAAGTAGATATGTCCACAGGACCTGATGGGATCTACCCCAGAATACTACAAGGGAGGAAATTGCTGGGCCTTGACAGTAATCTTTGTATCATCATTGGCTACAGGTGAAGTTCCAGAGGACTGGAGAGAGGCCAATGTTGTTCCATTGTTTAAGAAGGGCAGGAGGAATAATTCAGGAAATTATAGGCCGGTGAGCCATACGTCAGGGGTAGAGAAATTATTTGAAAAGATTCTTAAAGATAGGATTTATTCACATTTGAAAACAAATGGACTTATTAGTGATGGATAGCATGGTTTTGTGAAGGGGAGGTCGTGCCTCACTAATTTGATCGTTTTTCAAGGAAATTACAAAGATGATAGATAAGGGAAAGGCACTAGATGTTGTACACATGGACTTCATACTGGACTGGTACAAAAGGTGAAGTCACACGGGATCAGAGGAGAGCTGGCAAGTTGAATACAGAACTGGCTTGGGCACCGAAGACAGAGGCTGGCAGTAGAAGGGTGTTTTTCTGAATGGAAGGCTGTGACTAGCGGCATTCCACAGGGATCAGTTCTGGGACCTTTGTTGTCCGTGGTATATATAAATGATTTGGAAGAAAATGAAGCTGGTCTGATTAGTAAATTCATAGACGACACAAAATAGGTGGAGTTGCGGATAGTGAAGAGGATTGGCAGAGGATACAGCAGGATATAAACTGGTTGGAGTCTTGGCCGAAGAAATGGCAGATGGAGTTTAATCCGGACAAGTGTGAGGTTATGCCCTTTGGAAGGTCCAGTGCATGTAGGAATTACACAATAAATGATAGAATTCTTGTGAGTACTGACAGGCAGAGAGATCTAGACGTGTATGTCCACCGATCACTGAAAATGGCAATGCATGTGGATAAGGTGGTCAAGAAGGTATACGGCATGCTGCCGTTCATCATTCAGGGCATTGAATATAAAAATTGGCAAGTCATGTTGCAGCTGTACAGGACCTTAGTTCAACCTCCTTTGGAATATTGTGTACAATTCTGGTTGCCACACTACCAGAAGGATGTGGATGCTTTAGAGAGGGTACATAAGTGGATTATTAGGATGTTGTTTGGTGTGGAAGACATTAGCTATGAGGAGAGGTTAGATAAACTCGGTCTGTTCTTACTGAAACGACGGAGGTTGAGAGGTGACCTGATAGAGATCCACAAGATTAAGACTGGCATGGACAGAGTGGATAGTCAGATGCTCTTTCCTAGGGTAGGAGAGTTGAGTACGAGGGGGACATAGGTTTAACGTGCATAGGAAAAAGTTTAGAACAGACGTGCGAGGCACGTTTATTACACAGAGGGTGGTAAATATATGGAACGCGCTGCCTGGGGAGGTGGTGGGAGCAGGTACAATAGCGGCATTTAAGGGACATCTAGACAAATATATGAATAGGCTGGGAATGGAAGGATACGGACCAGATCATTTCATATACTTAATGATTTGTTGAGCTGCTCGCAGAAAAATACATTTCACTGTACCATGGTACACGTGACAATAAACAAATCCAAAATGTACATGCCCCATCCAATCCTTCTACTAATCAGCTTAAGCCTCTGTTCCTTGGTAATTGACCCATTGGTTAGAGGAATCAAGTATTTCCTGTCTATCCTATCTGGGCCCCTCGTAATTTTATACACCTCAATTAGCTCACCCCTTAACCACCTCTGTTCTAAGGAAAGCAACCCTAGCCTATCCAATCTCTTCTCATAGCTGCAAGTTTCAAGCCCTGGCAACATTTATGTAAATCTTCTCTGCATTCTTTCCGGAGCAATTATGTCCTTCTTGTAATGTGGTGTCCAGAACTCTACACACAATTCCAGCTGTAGCCTTAACCAGCATTTTATACAGTTCCATCATTACATACCTTCTTTTGTGTTCAATACCTCACTCAATAATGGAAAACATTTCTTGACCACTTTGCCCATTGTCTTGCCACCTTCAAGGACATGTTGTCCAGGACATCAGGAGAATTTTGTTTCTTGAAGGCCAACAGTGCCTACACAACCTCTCTCCCCCAACCTGAGTGAGCAGTGATAACTGGACAGGAACTGAAAATGAAATGAAAAATGAAATGAAAATCGCTTATTGTCACAAGTAGGCTTCAAATGAAGTTACTGTGAAAAGCCCCTAGTCGCCACATTCCGGCGCCTGGTCGGGGAGGCTGGTACGGGAAGGCACTGTTGCTAAGTTTGCAGATGATAGAAAGATCTGTAGAGGGACAGGTAGTATTGAGGAAGCAAGGGGACAGGTTAGGAGAATGGGCAATGAAGTGGCAGATGAAATACAATGTGGAAAAGTGTGAGGTTATGCACTTTGGAAGGAAGAATTTAGGCATAGCTATTTTCTAAATGGGGAAATGCTTAGGAAATCAGAAGCACAAAGAGACTTAAGAATCCTTGTTCACGAGTCTCTTAAGGTTAATGTGCAGGTTCAGTCGGCAGTTAGGAAGGTAAATGCAATGTTAGCATTCATGTTGGTGACTTCTATCTTTATTAATAACCACAGTGTGCGAATGTATTCTGTGTGTTGGACAAATGACCACACAAATATTTAATATAATCACAGTTTATTGGTGAACATAGGATTAGTTCTGTACTTAATAAATTACACGCTACTACACAGTAGACTGTAGCTAACAGTTTAAAAGACCTTTACTTAACTTCCAAGTGACCGTCTCTGTGCAGGTTAGATAAGGCCTTTATCTGGTTCCTCACGTGTGGCGGCTGGAGGTTGGTTGGTTCGCCTAGACTGATTGTTGTCTTAAGGTGGAGGTCGTGGGACCTTGAACTTGGCTGGTCGATGTGCTGCAGTTGGATGATAGAAGCCGATCCCCAAAAGAGGCAGAATGTTGGTTGCGTAGTTCTTCTTATCCTCCGATCTTTTGTGCTCTTTTGGGTGGTCCCAGGTAGGGATCCAGTGGAGCGATAGGATTTCAATCACCCTTATCGATTCTGGCCAATTTGGGGCGGGTACCTTGATGGCTGGGCAGGTCTTAGTCCTTATTGTCCAAGGCACGTCGGCACTCCCAAATGAGGCAAACAGGCGCTCCCGAGTCTGCTACTTATTGTAAGTTTCAATCTGGAGCCCATTGTCCTGGGAAGACCTGTGATTGGCCTCTAGCAGGTGTGAGTTTCTGTATAAGTCTTAGTTGTCGTTTGCAATATACAAAAGTTGTGTCCTGTCTGTGTCCCAACCTGACCACAATTCCCATCGTCCTTTGCGGGCGGCCATTTTAAATGGCAACAATGTCTATAATGGCTATTAGATCACACTAGAATAAAGACCAGAGATGTACTTCTGAGGCTGTATAAGGCTCTGGTCAGACCCCATTGGAGTACTGTGAGCAGTTTTGGGCCTCGTATCTAAGGAAAGATGTGCTGGCCTTGGAAAGGGTCCAGAGGAGGTTCACAAGAATGATCGTTGGAATGAACAGCTCGTCGTATGAGGAAGGTTGAGGACTCTGGGTCTGTACTCGCCGAGTTTAGAAGGATGAGGGGGGATCATATTGAAACTTACAAGATACTACGAGGACTGGATAGAGTGGGCGTGGAAAGGATGCTTCCACTTGTAGGAAAAATTAGAATCAGACGACACAACCTCAGACTACAGGGACGACCCTTTAAAACAGAGATGAGGAGGAATTTCTTCAGCTGGAGGCTGGTGAATCTGTGGAACTCTTTGCCGCAGAAGGCTGTGGAGGCCAAGTGTCTTTAAGACAGAGATTCTTGATGAGGGGAGGGGATCAGGGGTTTTGGGGAGGAGGCAGAAGAATGGGGTTGATAAAAATATCAGCCATGATTGAATAGCGGAACAGACTCGATGGGCCGAGTGGCCTAATTCTGCATCTATGTCTTATGGTCTTATGAGCAGTCGTTCTATCTGCTGCTTATCTAAGCCTTTTAAAACAGCTGAACCTAGAAGTGCCATCAGGTTAAGCACATAACACAACAAATACATTCTCAATGCCAAACAGGTACAGTATAGACACAGAACAAGAATTATTGCAAATATAAGGACAAGAAGAAAATTTACTCAACAATGCAAACCAAACAAAGAAAAAGCAAATAACTGAAACTCTTTCCCTCACAGCTGATCATGTCTAAATCTTTGAAAAAGGAGATAAACAGTTGCCATCTCAGGTAGAATCTCTCAACTGAACCCTGCTGGTACATTTAATCCCCAAATGCAAGAAAGACATTGATACGCGATCAATGAACACAGAAACGAAGGAGTAGTCTGAATCGAAGGCTTTAATCTACAAGAAGTGTGCCCAGCAGCATGAGTAGAGAAAGAACGATGGCTGCTGGGAAACACGGGTTCTTATACTCCGCCTCATAGGCGGAGCTACCTTCCTCTCGACCAATGAGAAGACAACACTTGGGCCAATGGGCAGCGAGCCTTCTACACCAATAGCAGCTCACACTCCCAGGTACCGTAGTACCTCTAGTCATACTACCATATTCACCCCTTGTTGAGAAAGGAACCGGGGGGTGTGCTTTTTGAGAAGCCGGGGAAGGAGGGGGGGGGGGGGGGCGTCCCGTGCGGGTGGGTTAAGATACTGGTAGTATGACTAGTGATATGGGATTATACCTCTCCAATGGCGGCTGCCCACTGGCCCGTAACTATATACAGGGACGTGTTAGCACATGGTAATAATTTACAGAGTTGGAAAATGAGAGAACAAACAAAAAAAAAGTCCATTAACAATTCATATCGACTCGATCAGTCGATCGGGGGCCTTGGACGTCCTCTGTGACCTGCGGAGCTTCGTCGGACACGTAGGAGATGCGGGCGGCCATGACTCCGGAAGCAATGATCCGGTCCTCGTGGATGTTTCCATACCCCTAGACCGAGCTGGTGGGGGCCGGGCCGGGGGGGGGCATCTGGTCTTCTAGGCGGCGCGGGTGAGGAGGTTGGTGGGCCAGGGACGGGAGCGCCTGCGGGGAGCTGTTGCGGTTGGAGGGGGGGTGGGGGGCTGGTGCCGGGGGCAATGGCAGGGATCCGGCAGGTGCCAGGTCCCGTAGGGAGACCGTGTCCTGTCGGCCGTCGGAGTACTCCACATACGCGTATTGCGGGTTAGCGTGGAGCAGCTGGACCCTCTCGACCAGCGGGTCCGACTTGTGCGCCCGCAAGTGTTTCCAGAGCAGGATGGGCCCGGGGGCAGCCAGCCAGGTCGGGAGCGGGGTCTCTGAGGAAGACCTCCTGGGGAAGACAAGAAGGCGTTCATGAGGCGTTAGATTGGTAGATGTGCAAAGTAGTGACCGGATTGAGTGGAGGGCGTCTGGGAGGACCTCTTGCCAGCAGGAGACTGGGAGATTTCTGGACCGTTGGGCCAGCAGGACGGTCTTCCAGACCGCACCGTTCTCCTTCTCGATCTGTCCGTTACCCCAGGGGTTGTAACTGGTCGTCCTGCTTGAGGCAATGCCCTTGCTGAGCAGGAATTGATGCAGTTCGTCACTCATAAAGGAGGAACCCCTATCGCTGTGAATGTAAGCGGGGAATCCGAACAGGGAGAAAATGGTGTGGAGGGCTTTAATGATGGTGGGTGTGGTCATGTCAGGGCAGGGGATGGCGAACGGGAAGCGGGAGCACTCGTCAATCACGTTGAGGAAGTACGTGTTGCGGTTGGTAGAGGGGAGGGGACCCTTGAAGTCCATGCTGAGGCGTTCAAAGGGACGGGAAGCCTTTATCAGATGCGCTTTTTCGGGGCGGTAGAAGTGTGGCTTGCACTCCGCGCTGATCTTTGAGCTTCGTAAGGCTCGTTCAGCTTCACAGGACGATACAAGGTGTCGTAACTGTAGGTGGACAACTCGATCATCCACCGCAAGATCTTGTCGTTCTTTATCTTGCGCCTCTGTGCATTGTCAAACATGAAGGCCACTGACCGTTGGTCTGTGAGGAGGGTGAACCTCCTGCCGGCCAGATAGTGCCTCCAGTGTCGCACAGCTTCTACTATGGCCTGAGATTCCTTCTCGAATGAGGAGTGGCAGATTTCGGAAGCATGAAGGGTACGGGAGAAGAAGACCACGGGTCTGCCCGCTTAGTTGAGAGTGGCTGCCAGAGCTACATCGGACGCGTTGCTCTCGACCTGGAAGGGGAGGGACTCGTCCATAGCGCGCATCGTGGCCTTTGCGATATCCGCTTTGATGCGGCTGAAGGCCTGACAGGCGTTCATCGACAGGGGGAACGTGCCTGTTTGGTTGAGGGGGCGGGCTTTGTCGGCGTAGTTGGGAACCCACTGGGCGTAATTTGAGAAAAAGCCGAGGCAGCGCTTGAGGGCCTTGGGGCAGTGGGGGAGGGGGAGCTCCATCAGGGGGCGCATGCATTCCGGGTCGGGGCCTATCACTCCATTTCGCACTACGTAGCCGAGGATGGCTAGACGGTCGGTGCTAAACACGCATTTGTCCTTGTTGTAAGTGAGATTCAGGAGCTTTGCGGTTTGGAGGAATTTGCGGAGATTGGTGTCGTGGTCCTGCTGATCGTGGCCGCAGATGGTGACGTTATCTAGATACGGGAAGGTTGCCCGTAAACCGTATCGGTTGACCATTCGGTCCATCTCCCTTTGGATGACCGAGACCCCGTTTGTGACACCGAAGGGAACCCTTAAAAAGTGGTAGAGCCGCCCGTCCGCTTCGAACGCAGTGCACTTGTGATCGCTTGCGCGGATGGGGAGCTGGTGGTAGGCAGACTTGAGGTCCACCGTGGAGAAGACCTTGTACTGCGTGATCCTGTTGACCAAGTCGGATATACGGGGGAGAGGGTACGCGTCCTATTAATGTAAGCCTACTTGTGACACTAATAAAGATTATTGTTATTATTATCATGAGTACTCAGCCGCCACCACTGATGGGATGAGAGCCTTATCCAGAATGAAAGTACACATGGTGAACATGAGAGAAAAAGGAGAAATCTCTGTCATTTGGATGCAAAAAATAAGATGGTGTGTGTCGAGGTTGGGGAGGGAAGACTACAAAGAGTTGTTGAAATTCGTATCATTCCAGTTAGGGGCATAGACGTTGACCGGAACTGTTGGGGAGTTCAATAGGGAGCCGCATGCTATTATCGACTGTTTGGGTCAACCACAACCTAGAATGAGGAGAATTGGACTCCTTTGTTGATGAAAATCGCCATGCCCCTGGCCCTGCTATTAAAACTATAATGAAAACCTTGCCCAACCCATCTTTTGCATAGCCTGGTCTGATCTTTAATGCGTAAATGGGTTTCTTGCAACAACAAAAAAAAAATCAGAATTTAGGCTTTTAAGGTGCGTGAATGCTCTCATCCATTTTTCAGGACCATTCAAATCCCTCACTTTCCAGGTAATCTGTCGGATTGTAGGTCTCCCGCCATCCTGCAAACCAGAGCCAGCCATTACCAAGGAGGTATGTTAAAAAAGGGGCACTGAGAAGGCAAAGCAAGAAGATCAACCCAAGATGGCCACCGAGCCAAGTCAGTTGACTCAAAAAAGACAGACCAGCAGACATCGTCAGCAAATAAAACCCACCCCATGCCCCTCCCCAACCCAAACATGTCGTCACAGTTGAGCACAACCGCACCCAAAAGCAAATGGAACGGTGGCAAACAATAACTTAACCTATAACCTACAAATAACAGAACACAACTCAACACAGACTCTAAGCTCGTTTTCAAAACTATTATGAGCTGCAGAAAACGCTTCAATATCGTTCCCTTAGCTAACGCACCTTGTTAGCAGTAAGACTAGCAACTGGGGAGTTAAAACCTATTTAACTTCAGAGCACTATGAGGGTGACTGAAAGTCATGCAAAGAGTCGCGCAAAATAGTAAGAACGAATAGAAAGAAAATAGATTATTTTAAGGAGCGAACAGTAGAAATCCCTCCTATACAACAAAGGTAATCAAGAATGTACCCAAATAACAGACATGAAAAGTGCCCATACATGAAGGCCGGCTGGATAAATCATCCCAAAGTTCGCTATTCTTGTACAAGGAAGATTTCACTTTGTGAAATGCAACCCTTTTCTTGGCTCGGTCTGAACTCATGTCCTGGTATAATCTGATAGAGTGGCCTTCCCACAGAAAATCCTGGTGCTCTCTTCCCCATCAAAGCATAACTCCTTCTCCTTAAAGCTGGGAAACTTTGCAATTACAGGACGAGGAGGATCTCCAGACTGGAGCGAACGGTGGATGCAGTCTAATTCTGGGGGGGGGGGAATGGAAGTACATCCTCACCCACCATTTTGTGGAACAGGTCTGAGAAAAACTAAGTGGAGTGCGGCCTTCGATCCCCTCTGGTAACATCACAGCACAAACATTTTGCCTTCTGGATCTGTTTTCCAGGTCGTCCAGCTTGGATGTTAATGTCTTGTTATCTTTTTTTAAATAAATTTAGAGTACCCAATTAATTTTATCCCATTAAGGGGCAATTTAGCATGGCCAACCCACCTAGCCTGCACGTCTTTGGGTTGTGGGGGTGAAACCCACGCAAACACGGGGAGAATGTGCAAACTCCACACGGACAGTGACCCAGAGCTGGGATTGAACCTGGGACCTCGGCGCCGTGAGGCATCAGGGCTAACCCATTGCGCCACCGTGCTGCCGTATATCTTGTTATCCTTGATCACAGTGTCAAGGTTGGACTCCGAGGACGTGATCTTATCACTATACTCAGACAATGCAGTCTCAATATCCTTGATTGTGGCTCCTTGTACTTTGATGGTCTGGCTAGTGATCTTGAGAACTGAATGACTGGGGACCAAGACTGATCTTTTAACATCCAAAGTCAAGCATTGTCGATATTTTTCGAGCTCAACTACAAAAATTTTGCTGAGTCTTTCGGTCGTTAAAGGAGTGGCTGGAGAAGAAGGTGCCATTGCCATTTTAGCTCTGGTTGGTCTGTGGGCAACTTCAGAATCTGAGTCTGCCGTTGAAGTTCAGGCCTATTCTTTTCCTTCTTTGCTTCTCCTGGGCATCACAGAGATGAGGGAATTCCATCCAGTTGGGGCAGCATGGTAGCACAGTGGTTAGCACAGTTGCTTCACAGCTCCAGGGTCCCAGGTTTGATTCCCGGTTTGGGTAACTGTCTGTGTGGAGTCTGCACGTTCTCTCCGTCTCGCATGGGTTTCCTCCGAGTGCTCCGTTTCCTCCCACAATCCAAAGTTGTGTAGGTTCAGTGGATTGGCCTTGCTAAATTGCCCTTGGTGTCCAAAAAGGTTAGGTGCGGTTACGGGGATAGGGTGGAGGCATGGGCTTAAGTGGGGTGCTCTTTCCAAGGGCCGGTGCAGACTCTGAGCCGAATGGCCTCCTACTGCACTGTAAATTCTATGATCAATGATTCTTAATTGGAGCGCTTTTTCGGTAAGTGGCAAGTGGCGGTAAGTGGTAAAAGGGTAAAAAAATCAAGTTTCCAGCAGGAGCCACGTCATGCATGCCTTCCCCTCACATTGCGTCACTGGAAGTCAGATATTTGATTTATATTAGGGTAATGTGAGGAAGAAACTAGTAGGTGATTTGTTGTATATTTTTGCTAACTATGTACTATGATTGCAATGTAAGATTAATTGACTCTGAAGGAGGCTTCTTATGTTCTGTCTCCATGGAACTGATTTTTAATCAGAAATAAGTGTACATTCTATCAGTCATGAATGTATATTTGATCTCACTCATGAATAGGCTTGTTTTCAACTACTATGAGAGAACTTTCCAGCTGTTCTCATGGGGGTCCAAAGTGGATTGTTTTAGATGGAGATATTGACCCTATGTGGATAGAGTCGCTCAATACCGTAATGGACGATAACAAGGTTAGTAGTTACACCTTATTAAATTACTAAAATATTCCTAAAATATCATGAGCAATCGGTTCTGCATAATTCCATATATTGTTATAACAAAGTGGGGTTAAACTCTGTGGAACCCACTTTGGCACCCACCCAACATGGTGCACTGTTATTTCCCAACACAAGGAGCTGCCTCAAGGCAAACCAAAGTTGCAGCAGGAATCTGAAGCAGTTATGAAGCATCTTATTTGCAAAAAGACTCCTCTTATTTCTCCTTATCCAGGGGCCAGGTAGATTTCTGATCTGAGGTGAGTGTACAATTCCTGCTGCCATTATGTCCCACAGGAAATCCAATTTCAGCCTGAGAAACTTTTCAGTGTAGTTTTACTTATAACCAAAACTCCGTTACATAAATTAATTCAGTGAAAATAGTGTTATTGAAAGAAGGATTATTTTTATGTTTTTAGAACAAAAAATATCAAAAAGAAAATATCAAAAAGAAACAAAAACAGATTTATTTCCTGGACAGAAGTTTATCAAAAGCTCTTTGACAAAGAGTCATCTAGACTCGAAACGTTAGCTCCCTTTTCTCCCCCCAGATGCTGTCAGACCCGCTGATATTGTCCAGTATTTTCTGTTTTTGTTTCAGATTCCAGCATCCGCAGTAATTTGCTATTATCATCATTTTGTAAGTGTTTGGCTTTTTGTTTAATCCCCACTACATTAGTGGGGATATACATTCAATCATCCACCATTTATATAATTGCATTATGAGTCAAATAAATTCATTCATAGTGGTGGCAATTGTTGACGCTGAGAGAAACCCACCAAAGTTGAGCAATTATACAGAAAGAATTGCTGGAGCTGGGATGAATATTCTCTCCTCAGTGCATCACTCATGGAAACAAATGCGAAAGAATTTCTTTTGACTGAGGAAGAGTTAGAAAACTAATGGATGTGCACTTAAAATAAAAAGATGGATGCATCAATCACTCAGCCAGCTGTAATAAGCATATTAATAGGAGCAGGAATCGGCTATTCAACCTCTTAAGCCTGCTCCGCCATGCAGTAGGATCATGGTTGATTTGATTGTGGCTTTAACTTCACTTTCCCGCCTATCCTCCATAATCCTTGATTCCTTTGTCAATCAAAAAATCTATCCTGGCTTAGCCTTCAAATAGATTCAATGACTCAGCCCCAATTGCTCACTGCGGAAGAGAATTCCAAACACGAATTACAGTCTGAGAGATGAAATTCCTCCTTTCTCTGTCTGAAATGGGAGAACCCTTATTTTGAAACCTTGCTGATATAACTATACTACAGTCTGGTTGGGCTAAGAAAGGGGGGTAACACCTTTCACAGGCGGGCACGCCACACTCTATGGAATGGCTCACACTGTATTGGCCCTGCTCTTTAGCCAGCTCTCACCTGTGGCTCCAAGTAGTTGTTTGCATGCGACAGCGGGAACACTCTAGTAAAATGCTTCGATGGGTATGCAAAACCAGGTGAGGCTGGCCATTAGACCTTCTGGCCTCACCAACCTAGGGATTTGTTACCCTGGCATGCAAAAACTGATTTTGGTGGACTGGACAGATGAGGACAACCTAAGATCCAGTAGTCTTGAAGACAGGTCAGCACCATGTTGTGGAATGCATAGAGCTCATCAAGATGATCCTGGTCACCCACATCTGTATGTTTCTGCAGCTACTGTGCCAAGATAGGTCAGGATGAGAAGGTGAGGCCAATGATGTGCAACCCTCTTCTCACTTATCCAATTCATGTGCAAGTCATGTTCATCATCTTTCTACCATCCATCATCTATCTGTCACAAGTCCTGTGGCAATGGGTGAACAATGTAACACCAGGTGTGGAGCTGTAACCCTGAGCCCACACACAGGTGGCTCAAGCCATAGGGTTGTTTTCACTGGAAGGAAGCAGAAGTGGAATTCAGCAGCCCCCTGAACAACTGAACATCCCTTTTCATGACCACATTGCTCACTTCTCTATGAGGAAGGGCGAGAAAAAGTGCCCTAAAAGTGTCTGCTTCACCTCCTTAACCAATGGGCCGCAGCTGACAGGGATCCCAACAGTGTGGTCGTAAGCCAGTCTTAAAAAGAAAGTAACGGTGACACTTGTCAGCATTGACATATGGAATGTGTGTATACCCATGGACAATGTTACAGCCAACAGACCTGAGAGAAGAAATGTTCTTATTAGTGGAGCACTGGATAGGTACAACATCCACATCACTACCCTCAACGAGACTCATCCACCCGAGGAGGGTCAGCTCTAATATTTGATGCAAGTTGCACATTCCTTTGCAAAGGCCATGGAAAAGAAGAACCACACAAAGCTGTTGTAGATTTTGCTGTCATGAATCAGCATGAATGGGGTTGGCAGTTATAACAACAATGGTATCCTCTCACTGAAGCTGTGTGCTGAGCATCAGCACATCATCACCAACGCAGTTTTCCACTTCCCTAATCACAACACCCCTGTTTTATTCCTTGACATGTAATCGACTATGTCATCATCAGCCAGAAGGACAGATGGGATGTGCATCCAAGAAAAGTCACATGTGTCACTGACTGATGAACTGACTACCATCTTATCAGGATCTTTCCCTCAGCTGTTTCCAGGACATGAAGGTCCAGAAGCATCTCAAAGAGGCATTCATGAAGGAATCTCTCAGAGAAATTAGAGAGTCATTTCTGTGCAGCGTAAATGGACAGTCACTACATTAAGGATGACTGGGTGACCTTCAGGTATATCGTGAACTACACTGCTTTAGAGGCCCTTGGTCTTATCTCTCTCAAGCATCAAGATTGATTCACATAATCAATTTTGCTGAACATCTAGTCAGCTGACACCAGAAAGCAAGGAGGTAATCAAGAAGCTACTGGAGGAGAAACATCACCTCTATTGGGTTTACCTCAAAGACAAGTCATCACGATCCAAGCACAATGCCCATTGAAACATCTGCAAGATTGTGCAATGCAAACTCAGTCAGAAATCAGATTAACCTCAGCCATATATAGACCACAAAGACAAAGAGATTCTATGATACTTTGAAATCTACCTACCGGCTCATCACTAATCCAAAGTGCCGATGGGTCAACACAGCTCACAAAAGAATCCCAAATTCTCGAGAGATGGACTGAGCACTTTAGCCATATCCTAAATCGGCCTTCAAATCATCATGAAACAAGCAATCAACAGGTTTCTATTGACTATTCTCTTGATGGCCTTCCCTCGCTGAGAGGAATAATAAATGTGATCAAACACCTGTCTACTGGCAAAGCTCCAGGAGCTGATGCCACCCTAGCTAAGGTGTACAAGGCTGAAAGTCAATGCCTGGACAAGAAGCTCAGAGCTCTTTCAGCCTATGTGGGAGCAAGGAACCCGCTTCTGGTCATTCACTGGTGATCACCTCACAGCTGAATATTCACAGCAGCGGAGGCAGGGACCCAGGAATCTAGCATTCAGAGGGATGCCGGAGTCCAGGACTCCGCTGAGCCCCAGTCCAATGACGTGCCTCTTGGCTCCGTAGTCCCAGAACTACTGGCTCTACAAAGGCAGAGTTGTGAGCATCAGGAAGGGAAAGCAGCGTCCCTCCTCGGACTGCAAAGCCGTCTGGAGGACTCCCAACACCTTCTATCCAAGGAGATGGTGCCGTTAATCTGACACAACATGGCCAACATTGCGAGGGTGGCATCTGCAATAGAGACTTTGGTGCAGGACGTGCATTCCATGGCAGGGGTTGTCAGCTCCATGGATCAGCTCAAGATACCCATGGTGCACCGCTTCAACTGCATGGTACAGGCACGAGTGGGAATCCATGCGTGTCAGCACTAGGGGGCTAAAGGGCTTCTGGATCGCACTCCAGCTGCCCCTCTAACCCATGGAAAAGTCCAAGGGCCATTGGGCACCCACAGGGAAGAGGGTCAGCAGATGGAAAGCCTGGGGCCCTCCACTTGGGGTGTCCAACCCATCTGACTCCCCCTTCCCTGTGACCGACACACTTCTAGCTCCACACATTGAGGAGGGTAGCACTGCAACTGCAACACCCATGCTGCCCGAAAGCAGGCCTGTACCCTCAAGATCCCAGCCCTCCTGGTGAAACCTGGCACAGTCCTATCAGGCAGCATGGTGTGGAATTCAGCAAGCCACCTCATCCTCAGCTGGGGATATCCTGGGGATACACTTAGACATAGCGGGAGTGTGGGGAAGGCCAAGAAAAGAGAGGCATATAGTGAGCACGGGTGAGCCGAGGCACTAGTAAAGGTAAGTTACCAGTGTAATAACAAGCTTCCATTAAAAATCAGTGATCACTCATAAAGTGACCCATTTGCATGTCACAGTGCCATGCTCTGCCAAGCTCTGCACAAATTTGGTGCTTCTTACCTCAGCACTAAGAGGATGGCACTACTATTGTTCTCCCACATCTGACTATAGAATCATAGAATTTACAGTGCAGAAGGAGTCCACTCAGCCCTTTGAGTCTGCACCGGCCCTTGGAAAGAGCACCCCACTCAAGCACACACCTCCTCCACCCCATCCCAGAACCCCAATCAACCCTTTTTAGGACACTAAGGGCAATTTAGCATGGCCAATCCACCTAACCCGCACATCTTTGGACTGTGGGAGGAAACCAGAGCACCCGGAGGAAACCCACGCACATATGGGGAGAAAGTGCAGACTCCACACAGACAGTGACCCAAACTGGGAATCGAACCTGGGACTCTGGAGCTGTGAAGCAACTGCTAACCACTATGCTACCGTGCTTCTCGCACAATGCTACTGTGCTTCCCTGCTACCATGATGACACAGTACTGCTGCTCTGCTCCTGTCACTCTGTCACAGCTCCTCCCGCGCCCCAGGGAAACGCTCAGACCTCCCATGGCTGCCAATATTCTTGAGTAATGAAGATGCCATGGGCTGCAAGCTTGTGAGAGTCTGTCCGTCTTGTCATTAGGTGAAGGAGTATACCGGGATCTCTGACCTTGGAGGAGGCAACAGGAGCTGAGATGTGCCATCCTCTGTGCCCCCAGATAACTGCATTCAATGGCAGGGAACCCTCAGTTCTCTGTCAGGCAGGAGTCAAACATTCACAGAGGATAAGAGGGGCATTGCTCTGTCCTCACTTCAAGTCATTTCACCCCTGCAGTGTCACTTTTGCGCCCTGCCCATGAATGGTGCGATCATTACTATTATCTCCCACTGATTGGACACTAGTGAGAGGATGTCAGATCCCCATGGGTGGCGGGGGAGAGGTTTTGACACCCTCTTCACTCCTTAGTCCCAGCCACCTGTAAACCGAGGGCAATGAGCTTGTCCCTCGCCCTGCACCCCATATGGACCCTGGCCATTGCCCAAGGTCCTCCTTATGCCTCTCCCACTGATTGCCCCTTACCGCTGTCCTCCTCATCTGAGGAGACGTGGCATTCTTCCATCTCCCCCTTGTCCAGCTGCTTGACCTGTTGCAGTATCAGGTTGTGCAGAGCACAGCGCACCACTAGAATGCGGGACACCCTCCAGGGGCTGTATTGGAAGGTTCCCCCCAATTGGTCCAGGCACTGGAAATGTATCTTCAACAGTCTTATCGCCTGCTCTACCAACGCACGCTTAGACGCATGAGCCTTGTTGTACCAAGTCTCAGTGGGTGTTTCGGGTCTCCGTACTGACATCGTCCACCATCTCCTGAGTGGATACCCTTTGTCTATGAGGAGCCATCCCCCAGCCGCTGATCTCCCTCGAAAATGGCTAGGATCTGTGAGTACCCCAAGATGAAGTTGTCATGGATGCTCCCTGGGAAATGGGAACAATGCGCATGGCTTGAACTCACATGATTTGGACATTGAGAAAGTGAATCCCTTGCAGTTATAAACAGGTCCCAATGATATCATGGGTAACACAAGGCCATGTGGGTGTAGCCAATGACACTCTGCACCTGGGTCAGATGTGGACAAAGCCCATGGTCCTGGGTCCTGGCTCATCTGGTCCCAGTCAAAACTGATGTACAGGTGGGCCCTCGTAAACAGCGCATCCGTTACTTCCCTTATGCACTTATGTGCAGCAGGCTGGGAGATGCTAAACACATCATCCATGGAAGCCTTAAAATGAGCTGCTGGTATTGAAATTCAGCACGGCTGTGACTTTCAGGGCCACAGGCAATGGAAGACGACCTCCCAGTGCATATAGTGTCAACTCTTGCACCACCTGGCACAGGTGGTCCTCCATCACTCTGAACAGGTGCAACCTTCTCCGGCACCGGACCTCTGCTGTTTGGATTGGATTGGATTTGTTTATTGTCACGTGTACCGAGGTACAGTGAAAAGTATTTTTCTGCGTGCAGCTCAAACAGATCATTTAGTACGTGCAAAGAAAATACGTAATATGGCAACACAAGGTACACAATGTAGATACATAGACACCGGCATCGGGTGCAGCATACAGGGTGTAGCATTAACCAGGTCAGTCCATAAGAGGGTCGTTTAGGAGTCTGGTAACAGCGGGGTAGAAGCTGTTTTTGAGTCTGTTTGTGCGTGTTCTCAGACTTTTGTATCTCCTGCCCAATGGAGGAAGTTGGAAGAGTGAGTAAGCTGGGTGGGAGGGGTCTTTGATTATGCTGCCTGCTTTCCCCAGGTAGCGGGAGGTGTAGATGGAGTCAATGGATGGAAGGCAGGTTTGCATGATGGACTGGACGGTGTTCACGACTCTCCGAAGTTTCTTGTGGTCTTGGAGCAGTTACCATACCAGGCTGTGATGCAGCCAGATAGGATGCTGTCTATGGTACATCTGTACACATGGGCAAAAGTCAATGCGGACATGAGTTTGGAAGTAGGGTGCTCTCTAATGGTAGATCCGTGGCCAGTAGTGTATCCTCCATCTGTGGCCCTGCATCTTGTAGATTAACAGGCCCTGCCTCCCCCTCCTCTGCAGGGTGCTGGTCCTAGCTGTGTGCAGCTGCTTGTCGGCATTGCTGCTTCTGATCCACAGCTATCAAGGAATGCCAGCTCCATTGGCTCCATCATTCTCTCAAACCACAAATTGAAGGGAAGTGGACAGAAAAGTGAGCAATGAGGGGTCCTGACAATACTCTGTCCTACAGCCCTGTCAGGATCTGGGACATCCACCCCATGTGCATCCCTCTTTGTGAGTGCCTTTTGAATGAGCCAATTCACTCCCCTCTCGCACAATGGCCAATTCCCCACAATTGCCCCCTTAACTCTACCTGACAGAGTGGCACAGTGGTTAGCACTGCTGCCTCATGGCGTCGAGGACCGGGTTCAAACCCGGCTCCAGGTCACTGTCCATGTGGAGTTTGCACATTCTGTCTGCGTGGGTCTCATCCCCACAACCCAAAGATGTGCAGGGTAGGTGGCGATGCTAAATTGCCCCTCAATAGGGAACCCCCCAGGAATGAGGACAGTTGAGCGCAATGGACCATTCGTTCTAATTTCACGGAGGATCGAGACACTGCCACCCGTCATGTCCTGAATGGGGTGACTGGCGAGTGCATTCACCATAATGTCTTGCATTGGGGACAACATCTTTGCCACCTCTCTATTATGGAGAGGTGAAAGTTGGCCTTGGAGTTCAGTGCTTGGGTGCTAAGTTTCTAAAGGTTTAACTATTGGGCACCAATCAGTGGCACACTCATGCATTGCAATACTGACTAAATTGGCGCACTTGACTTGTCAAGGAAGGGTCAGGCAACTGATTAAGAAACTGCCTTCCCCCTATGGCAGGTGAGGCACACCTTAGCGTGTGAAGCCTTCAATTTGTGGTCAGCTTCACTCTCATTCCCCCAGTTCTTATGGGCTGCAGATTAAACAAACCTCCCAACTTGAACAGTCATCCACCCAAACTTATTCCTTGACAACTTGAACTCCATAACCAATGGCTTTCCAGACAGATCATGCCCTCAGGCTGTAAAGTGCATTCTTACACCGGCGTGCAATTAATATTCAGTGAGGGGGCAAGTCCCAGCAGGATGGTTTGCTAATGCGATGTTAAATCATTTAAATGAGGTTCCCAACCATCCAGGGTAGGATGCTCATTACGTCACCGGTGATGGGTGTGGATCTATCTCCTCAGCGAGAATCGCGTTTCCTGATTCTTGCAGAATTTCACATCCAGGTTGCCATTCTCACTGAAGGCCAATGCGGACTCACGATTCCAGTCATAGTCTATAAAGCAATAGTCCTGCCCATTCTATGCATGTGAGACATGGGCTAAATACTTGTGTCATGCCAAGAAGCTCAACAACTTTCACTTGAACTGCCTTCAGAAGCTTCTGAAGGTCAGATAGAAGGACACAATGTCAAACATTGAAGTCCTCACCCGAGCTGGCATGTTAAGCATCAACACTATATTGAGAAAGTCACATCTGAGTTGGGCTGACCATGTTGCCAGAATGTCTGATACTTGGCATGTGAGAGTACCTTTAAGAAATGGATGTTTATCAGTGATATCAGGGTGGAGCTGGGCTGTCTTTTGTCCTTTTTGTCTTTTTGTGTTTAAACAAAGGAGATTACAAGGGGATGAGAGAAGAACTAGCTAAGGTAGACTGGGAGCTAAGACTTTATGGTGGAATAGTTGAGGAACAGTGGAGAACCTTCCAAGCGATTTTTCACAGTGCTCAGCAAAGGTTTATACTAACAAAAAGGAAGGACGGAAGAAAGAGGGAAAATCGACCGTGGATATCTAAGGAAATAAGGGAGAGTATCAAATTGAAGGAAAAAGCATATAAAGTGGCAAAGATTGCTGGGAGATTAGAGGACTGGGAAATCTTTAGGGGGCAACAGAAAGCTACTAAAAAAGCTATAAAGAAGAGTAAGATAGAGTATGAGAGTAAACTTGCTCAGAATATAAAAACAGACAGTAAAAGTTTTTACAAATATATAAGGCAAAAAAGAGTGGCTAAGGTTAATATTGGTCCTTTAGAGGATGAGAAGGGAGTTTTAATAATGGGAAATGAGGAAATGGCTGAGGAACTGAACAGGTTTTTTGGGTTGGTCTTCACAGTGGAAGACACAAATAACATGCCAGCGACTGATAGAAATGAGGCTATGACAGGTGAGGACCTTGAGAGGATTGTTATCACTAAGGAGGTAGTGATGGGCAAGCTAATGGGGCTAAAGGTAGACAAGTCTCCTGGCCCTGATGGAATGCATCCCAGAGTGCTAAAAGAGATGGCTAGGGAAATTGCAGATGCACTAGTGATAATTTACCAAAATTCACTAGACTCTGGGGTGGTCCCGGTGGATTGGAAATTAGCAAACGTGACGCTACTGTTTAAAAAAGGAGGTAGGCAGAAAGCAGGAAATTATAGGCCAGTGAGTTTAACTTCGGTAATAGGGAAGATGCTGGAATCTATCATCAAGGAAGAAATTGCGAGGCATCTGGATAGAAATTGTCCCATTGGGCAGACGCAGCATGGGTTCGTTAAAGGCAGGTCATGCCTAACTAATTTAGTGGAATTTTTTGAGGGCATTACCAGTGCAGTAGATAACGGGGAGCCGATGGATGTGGTATATCTGGATTTCCAGAAAGCCTTTGACAAGGTGCCACACAAAAGGTTGCTGCATAAGATAAAGATGCATGGCATTAAGGGTAAAGTAGTAGCATGGATAGAGGATTGGTTAATTAATAGAAAGCAAAGAGTTGGGATAAATGGGTGTTTCTCTGGTTGGCAATCAGTAGCTAGTGGTGTCCCTCAGGGATCCGTGTTGGGCCCACAATTGTTCACAATTTACATTGATGATTTGGAGTTGGGGACCAAGGGCAATGTGTCCAAGTTTGCAGATGACACTAAGATGAGTGGTAAAGCGAAAAGTGCAGAGGATACTGGAAGTCTGCAGAGGGATTTGGATAGGTTAAGTGAATGGGCTCGGGTCTGGCAGATGGAATACAATGTTGACAAATGTGAGGTTATCCATTTTGGTAGGAATAACAGCAAACGGGATTATTATTTAAACGATAAAATATTAAAGCATGCCGCTGTTCAGAGAGACTTGGGTGTGCTAGTGCATGAGTCACAGAAGGTTGGTTTACAAGTGCAACAGGTGATTAAGAAGGCAAATGGAATTTTGTCCTTCATTGCTAGAGGGATGGAGTTTAAGACTAGGGAGGTTATGTTGCAATTGTATAAGGTGTTAGTGCGGCCACACCTGGAGTATTGTGTTCAGTTTTGGTCTCCTTACTTGAGAAAGGACGTACTGGCGCTGGAGGATGTGCAGAGGAGATTCACTAGGTTAATCCCAGAGCTGAAGGGGTTGGATTATGAGGAGAGGTTGAGTAGACTAGGACTGTACTCGTTGGAATTTAGAAGGATGAGGGGGGATCTTATAGAAACATTTAACATTATGAAGGGAATAGATAGGATAGATGCGGGCAGGTTGTTTCCACTGGCGGGTGACAGCAGAACTAGGGGGCATAGCCTCAAAATAAGGGGAAGTAGATTTAGGACTGAGTTTAGGAGGAACTTCTTCACCCAAAGGGTTGTGAATCTATGGAATTCCTTGCCAAGTGAAGCAGTTGAGGCTCCTTCATTACATGTTTTTAAGGTAAAGATAGATAGTTTTTTGAAGAATAAAGGGATTAAGGGTTATGATGTTCGGGCCGGAAAGTGGAGCTGAGTCCACAAAAGATCAGCCATGATCTAATTGAATGGCGGAGCAGGCTCGAGGGGCCAAATGGCCTACTCCTGCTCCTAGTTCTTATGTTCTTATGTCTGTCAGCTTTTTAATTTTGTTTTAGGCTGTTTGCTGCAGGGTGTGTTTTAGTTTTGTTTTCAGTGTTGCAGCTGAAGCCGACAAAGCAGGTGTACTGTTGATCTCTCTGCCATGAAAAGACTATCTCTTGATCATTTGGTGAATTCGGAATTATGAATGTTTTCAGTAGTGAATGGAAACCTGATGTGCTTCTGTTACAAGGTATTTCTTTTGTCTTCTGGATGTTGTTTGGGAAGTTATTAAGGATTACTTAGTTTACATTCTTTGGGGGTTGTATTTGAATTGATGGTTGCTAAGATGTTCACTCTATGTTTTAAAAAGGTTAACTTGAGTTCATAGAATAAACATTGTTTTGCTTTAAAAAATACTTTTCCATTTCTGCTGTACCACAATTGTAGAGTGGGCCGTGTGCTCCCCATACCACAATCTAGTAAAAGTTGTGGGTCAGGTGAACTCCATGATGTACTTTGGGGTTCTCTAAACCCTGGCCCATAACAAATTGGGGGCTCAAGGGAGATACAAGTCTATCTATTGGATTGACTTAGTGAACTTAAAGATAGTGAGGGGTGAGCATATTGTGGTTGCTTTTCAGGTGTGGTATTTTAGTTTAAGTAGGGAGTGTGTTGTGCACAATGGCTGTTTCAGCAGCTCTGAACTTTTTGGGGGTGGAGACGGTCACACTTACGGACAGAGACTAAAAGCAGACTGTTAGATTTGGCAAAAATATTGCAGTTAACGTTACCTGACAAAATGCGAAAAGATGAGGTAATTATGACGGTGGCTAAGCATTTAAAGTTGCCTGAGATACACTTTGACTCATTGGAAATGGCAAAAATTTAGTTGCAACTTAAACAAATGGAACATGAGAAAGAATTAAAGCAGCTTGAATACGAAAGAGATAGGGAGGATAAAGAAAGAGAGAGAGAGAAAGGAAAAAGAAAGAGATAGAGAAGAAAGAAGAAAAGAAAGAATAGTCCTAGCAGAACAAAAAGAAAGAGAAAGGGAGATACAGATCAGGGAAAAAGATAAAGAGAGATGGCCATGAAACATGACAGTCAGTTAAAATTGGCAGACATAAAGGGAAACAAACAGTTGGATGATAGTGATGCGGATAGTGAGAAAGAAAATGAAATGAATGAATGAATGAATGAAAATTGCTTATTGTCACAAGTCGGCTTCAAATGAAGTTACTGTGAAAAGCCCCCAGTTGCCACATTCTGGCGCCTGTTCGGGGAGGCTGGTACGGGAATTGATCCGTGCTGCTGGCCTGCCTTGGTCTGCTTTAAAAGCCAGCAATTTAGCCCAGTGTGCTAAACCAGCCAGTCGAAGGCTTGCTGGGGATCTATTTAAATATGTCCAAGCATTGCCAAGGTTTTACGAGAAGGAGGTGGAAGCCTTTTTCATTTCATTTGAGAAGGTAGCTAAACAAATGGAATGGCCACAGGACATATGGGTATTACTGATAGCAGAGCTAGTGAAGTGTTTGCATGACGACCGGAGGATGAAATGGTGAAAAAATCCATCTGTAGCCTTAGGGCTACAGACAAATGTTTAGAAATTTAAGGAAATAATTTGGTCAAACATACTTCACTCTCATGCCGGTTGGGAGAATAGCGGGAGGGCCTCCCGACATTTTTCACGCCCTCCTGCTATTCTCCCCCCCACCCCCCCACGCCCGACCCATGGCACAAATCGCCGCTCGCCGTTTCTTACGGCGAGCAGCGATTCTCCGAGCTCGATGGGCTGAGCGGCCGGGCCTTCATGCCCGTTTCAACATGTCAGCAAACACACCTACTCGCTGCCGTCATGAAACGGGCGCCAGATGCCCGTTTGGGGCATCTGGGGGCCCGATTGGCATGGCAGTACCACGGCCGTGCCAAGGGGTGCATAGGCTCGCGATTGGTGCCCACCGATCGCAGGCAGTGCGTCTGTAACGGACGCACTCTTTTCCCTCCGCCGCCCCGCAAGATCAAGCCTCCACGTCTTGCGGGGCGGCTGATGTAAAAGACGCCAACCGCGCATGCGTGGGTTGACGTTGTCCAACCTGCGCATGCGCGGCTGACGTCACCGGCCGTGTCAGCCGGCGTGACGCTTGACGTGCGGCCTTGACGACCGTCGTCAAGGCCGTGACGCACGGGGCCGCGCTACTAGCCCCGCCCAGGGGGGAGAATTGGCCCCGGAAGTGGGCGTGAAGGCTGCCTGTCCCACGGCAGCCTTTACGATTCTCCGCATTTGCGGAGAATCTCGCCCATGGAGTTTGAAAGGCTCAAGCAGAGTAATTTTGATAGGTGTATAAAGGCTTTGAAAATAGACCAAACGAATGAAGCTCTCAGACAAATTATACTTTTGGAGGAGATTAAAAATTCAATTCCTGATGTAGTGAGAACTCATGTGGAAGAACAGAGGGTTAAAACTGCGAGATTAGCAGACGAAATGGCACATGATTATGAATTAGTTGATAAATCAAAGCTTGGTTTCCGACATCAGTTTCAGCCTGTGAAGGATAGAAACTGGGGACAGAGAAATACTCACGTGGTAGAGGCAAAGGTGATCTGATGGGAGATAATAAGGAGAGTATATCTCAGACTAAAAAAAAAATCCAGGAGAGTGGAAAAGAAATGAAAAATTTCAAATGTTTTCACTGTAATAAACTAGGCCATGTAAAGTCACAGTGTTGGTGGTTGAAGAAAAGCACCGGGAAGGCTGATGTGGTAAATCAGGATAAGACAGTGGGGTTTGTTAAAATGGTAAAGGAAAGCCCAAGTGAAGTGAAGGAGGTGCAAAAGATTGTCCAGCCTGATCAAGAGGTGATTGATAAGATGGTGCCAGATCTCTTTAAAGAATTTACTTATGTGGGTAAAGTTTACTCATGTGTATCAGAGGGAGCAGGTAAAGAAGTCACAATTTTAAGAGATACGGGAGCTAGTCAATCTTTAATGGTAAGAGATGAGGAGTTATGTAGTTTGGGAAGAGTATTGCCAGAAAAGGTGATAATATGTGGAATTAAGGGTGAGAGGAGTAGTGTTCCATTATATAAGGTAAGACTGGAAAGTCCAGTGAAGAGTGGTGAAGTGGTAGTAGGAGTAATAGAGACACTATCTTGTACAGGAATACAGTTTATCTTGGGCAATGATATAGCTGGATCGTGGGTGGTTGATAAGCCAGTTGAAAATCAGACAACTGAAGTGTTGAAGGACAAATATCCTGGGATTTTTCCGGATTGTGCAGTAACAAGGTCAGAAAGTCACAAGAGGAGAAATCAGAGAGTGAAGTTGAAGAAAGAGGATGTGCTGGAAATTTTCAAAAGCATCAGGATAGATAAGTCCCCTGGGCCAGATGGGATAGACCCAAGGTTACTACGGGAAGCGAGGGAGAAGATTGCTGCACCATTGGCGATGATTTTTGTGTCCTCATGACTTCTGGTTGCGGCGATGCGGAGCTAAGCCGCATGTTCGGCGGCTCCCATGATTATCAGACTTTTGGGCTCTTTTAAGGGCCCGTAACGGCGCTGGAAGGACCTTTTCCGGTGTGGGAAGGCAACGGCAACACTTTCCTGCCGGTGGATGGACTGGACCAGTAGCGGGGCAATAAAATCGACACTAGAGCAGAGAAAGGTGCGACGGAGGAAGAACAAGATGGCGGCGGGCGGGGAACCGGCAGCGTGGACGCAGTGGGCGCAGGAGCTGCTCCACCGCTGCTTTAGAGAGCTTAAGGCTGAGCTGCTGGAACCGTTAAAGGCCTCATTTGACAAGCTGCTGGCAACCCAGACGGCCCAAGGGGCGGAGATCCGCGAGATCCGGCAAAAGGCCTCGGAGAACGAGGATGAAATCCTAGGCCTGGTGGTGAAGGTGGAGGCGCACGAGGCGCTCCACAAGAAATGGCAGACTAGGCTAGAGGAAATGGAGAACCGCTCGTGGCGGAAGAATCTGCGGATCTTGGGCCTCCCGGAGGGGCTGGAGCGCTCGGACCTGGTGGCCTATGCGGTCACCATGCTGAACTCGCTAATGGGAGCGGGGTCCTTCCAAGGACTATTGGAGCTGGAGGGGGCCCACCGGGTGCTGGTGAGGAAGCCCAAGTCAAACGGGCCGCCAAGGGTGGTACTGGTGCGGTTTCACCGGTTCGTCGATCGTGAGTGTGTGCTCAGGTGGGCCAAGAAGGAGCATAGCAGCAGGTGGGAGAATGCGGAGATCCGTATTTACCAGGACTGGAGCGCGGAGGTGGCGCGGAAAGGGCCAGTTATAACCGGTCAAAAGCAGTGCTGCACAGGAGAGGGGTGAAGTTTGGCATGTTACAGCCGGCGCGCCTTTGGGTCACCTATAAAGACCGTCATTATTACTTTGACTCCCCGAAGGATGCCTGGGCCTTTGCTCAGGCCGAAAAGCTAGACTCAGACTGAGGGTTGGGGGGTGGGGGTTCGGGGATTGTTGTAAAGTGTTTTGGGGGTTTTTTCTTCCTTGTTCCTTTATTTCTTGGGGAGCTTGCGCGATGTTCTGTAGGCCCGCGGTCGGGCTCGGGGAAAAAGGGGGAGGTGTTGGGTTGGGAAGGGTTGAAGGTCAGTGAAGGTGGATGGGGCCTCGGGGGTGGGTAGGGTGGCCCGGGTTGGGGAGTTTGGGCCTAGAAAAGGAGCTGTGCCAGAGGGAGCGGGGCCGGCCGAGCGGGTGGCGCGGGCTTTTTTCCCGCGACGGGCTGAGGGGCGGGGCTAAAGTTGGAAACGCGGGGTTTTTTTTCCCGCGCGGGGGCCGGAACAGGAGGGAACTGTGCCTGTTGGTGGGTGGGAGCAGACGGGGTCAGCAGGAGTCAGCTGACTTACGGGAGTACAATGAGAGGAGCAACGCAGCTAGGGGGGCCCTAGCTTGGGGGGGGGGGGGGGGGGGTGGTATATCAGGTTGCTGCTGGAAGGGCCGAAGGGGAACTGAGGCTTTTAGGAGGGGTCGGGACGAGGATTTGCCACTGTGGGGAACGAGCCGTGCGGGGTACACGGGCACGTGGCTGGCCTAGGAAGAGCTATGGCTGATCGGCTGGTGGGGGGTAGGGGGGGGGGGGGGGAGTAGCCCCCCAATTCGGCTGGTCACCTGGAATGTAAGGGGTCTGAATGGACCGGTTAAGCCGGTGGCCGCGCATCTGAAGGGGCTGAGGGCAGATGTGGCCATGCTCCAGGAGACGCACCTTAGGGTGGTGGATCAGGTAAGGTTGAGAAAGGGTTGGGTTGGTCAAGTGTTCCATTCGGGTTTAGATGCGAAGAATCGGGGGTGGCGATTTTGGTGGGGAAGAGAGTGTCGTTTGTGGCATCGAGTGTGGTGGTGGATAGCTGTCGCAGATATGTGATGGTAAGCGGTAAGCTCCAGGGGGAGCGGGTGGTGCTGGTCAATGTGTACGCCCCGAACTGGGGTAATGCGGGCTTTATACGGCGTATGTTGGGCTGGATTCCTGACCTTGAGACAGGGGGTTTAATAATGGGAGGGGATTTTAACACGGTGCTGGACCCAGCACTCGACCGCTCTAGGTCCAGGATGGGTAGCAGGCCGGCGGCGGGCAAAGTGCTGAGGGGGTTCATGGACCAGATGGGAGGGGTGGATCCTTGGAGATTCATGAGGCCGGGGGCTAGGGAATTCTCATTCTTCTCCCATGTCCACAAGGCTTACTCCCGGATTGACTTTTTTGTTTTGAGCAGGGCGTTGATTTTGAGGGTGGAAGGTGTGGAATACTCGGCAATAGCCATTTCAGACCACGCTCTGCATTGGGTGGACCTTGAGTTGGGGGAGGGGAGGGACCAACGGCCGATGTGGCGGTTAGAGTTGGGGCTGCTGGCTGACGAAGAGGTGTGCGGGCGGGTCCGGAGGTGTATAGAGGGGTACCTAGAAATTAACGATAACGGGGAGGTGCAGGTGGGGGTGGTCTGGGAGGCGCTGAAGGTGATGTTTAGGGGGGAGCTGATCTCCAATAGGGCACATAGGGAGAGGGGGGAGAAGAGTGAGAGGGAGAGGCTGGTGGAAGAGATGGTGAGGGTGGACAGGAGATACGCGGAGGTCCCGGAGGAAGGGCTGCTGAGGAAGCGTTGTAGCCTCCAAGCGTAGTTTGATCTTTGACCACCAGGAAGGTGAAGGCGCAGTGGAGGAGGGCGCAGGGGGCGGTATACGAATATTTTTTTTTTTTTATAAATGTTTTTATTCAGTTTTCATATTTTATATTGAACAAATTACAAATTGTTAGAAGAGAGAAAAAAAAACAAACACGCAAAAATTAACATACATATTTACAGGTAAGCATCTTCGTAGTAGTAACTGCGCCCCCCCCCCCCCCCCCCCCCCCCCCCCCCCCCCCCCAACATGTTTATTTAGTTTGGTTTTGGGCCTTAGCTAGCCATCGAACCCCCGTAACGAACCTGTAGCCCCCCCCCCCCCCCCCCCTCCCGCTACCTTCCCCCGACTATTCTTCCTCTTGTACATTGGCCACAAATAGGTCCCGGAACAGTTGCATGAATGGCTCCCACGTTCTGTGGAAGCCGTCGTCCGACCCTCGGATGGCAAATTTGATTTTCTCCATTTGGAGAGATTCCGAGAGGTTGGACAGCCAGTCCGCAGCTCTGGCCGGTGCTGCTGACCGCCAGCCAAACAGGATTCTACGGCGGGCGATCAGGGAGGCAAAGGCAAGGGCGTCCGCACTCCTCCCCAGGAATAGATCTGGCTGTTCTGAAACCCCGAAGACCGCCACTATCGGGCATGGCTCCACCCTCACTCCCACCACTTTGGACATAACCTCGAAGAAGGCTGTCCAGTACTCCACGAGTCTGGGGCAAGACCAGAACATGTGGGCGTGGTTGGCCGGGCCTCTTTGGCACCGTTCACATCTGTCTTCCACCTCTGGGAAGAACCTACTCATACGGGTTCTTGTTAAGTGGGCTGTATGTACCACTTTTAGTTGCGTCAGGCTGAGCCTTGCGCACGTGGAGGTGGAGTTGACCCTATGCAGTGCTTCGCTCCAGAGTCCCCACCCTATCTCCATCCCCAGGTCGTCCTCCCATTTCCTCCTTGTTGCGTCCAGTACGGTGTCGTCCCTATCTACCAGTCGGTCATACATGTCACTACAGTTCCCTTTCTCTAGGATGCTTGCGTCCAGTAGGTCTTCCAGTAGTGTCTGTCGTGGCGGTTGTGGGTACGTCCTTGTCTCCTTTCGTAGGAAGTTTTTGAGCTGCAGGTACCGTAGCTCGTTCCCCCCAGCTAGCTGAAATTTCTCTGTCAGTTCGTCCAGTGTTGCGATCCTGTCGTCCGTGTATAGGTCCCTGACTGTCAGTGTCCCCCCGTCCTGCCTCCACCTTTTGAAGGTGGCGTCGGTCAGTGCTGGTTTGAACCTATGGTTGTTGCAGATGGGAGCCCTGTTCGACATTTTGGTCAGGCCAAGTTACTGCCGCAGTTGGTTCCAGGATTGGAGGGTGGCTGTCACCACTGGGCTGCTGGAGTGTTTTTTGGGTGGGGATGGGAGTGCTGCCGTGGCGAGGACCCGGAGGGAGGTTCCCATGCAGGAGGCCTCCTCCGCACGCACCCACTCAGCTTCTGGCTCCTGGATCCATCCCCTTACTCGCTCGGCTGTTGCTGCCCAGTGGTAGAATTGTAGATTCGGGAGGGCTAACCCTCCCCTGGTTTTTGTTTTTTGTAAGACCTTCTTTGGGATCCTAGCATTTTTACCCCCCCATACGAACGCCATGATGAGTTTGTCCAGCGCTTTGAAAAAGGCCTTGGGGATGTAGATCGGAATGGATCTAAACAGGAAGAGGAACCTGGGCAGTACGTTCATTTGATCGTCTGAACTCTCCCCGCGAGGGAGAGCGGGAGTGTGTTCCATCTTTGCAGGTCCTTTTTAACTTCCTCCGTCAGGCTGGTGAGGTTCCATTTGTGGATCCCTTTCCAGTCATGGGCTATTTGGATCCCCAGGTAGCGGAACTTATGTCGGGCTTGTTTGAACGGCAGCCCCTTTAGTGCTGCCCCCCCCCCCCCCCCTTTGCGGGTGTACTGGGAAGATCTCACTTTTGCTCATGTTGAGTTTGTAGCCCGAGAAGGCTCCAAACTCTTTCAGGAGCGCGATGATTCCGTCCATGCTGCTTTGTGGGTCCGAGATATAGAGGAGCAGATCATCCGCATAGAGTGAGACTCTGTGCTCTCTACCTCCCCTTCGGATCCCCCTCCAATTTTTTGCTGCCCTGAGCGCGATTGCTAGCGGTTCAATTGCTAGTGCGAACAGCAGCGGGGACAGTGGGCATCCTTGTCTGGTGCCCCTGTGCAGCTGGAAGTATTGGGAGTTGGTATTGTTGGTCTGTACACTCGCCATGGGAGCGTTGTACAGGAGCTTTACCCAAGCGGTGAACCCTGTTCCAAGCCCGAACCGCTCCAGTACCTCTGTGAGGTATTTCCACTCGACTCTGTCGAAGGCCTTTTCTGCGTCCAGGGAGACGATCACCTCTTGTGTTCTCTCCCCGGAGGGGGTCATTATCACGTTCAGCAGGCGCCTGATGTTCGCGGTCAGCTGTCTACCTTTGACAAAGCCCGTCTGGTCCTCTGTGACCACCTCAGGTACACAGTCTTCTAGCCTTTTGGCTAGGATTTTGGCCAGTATTTTGGCGTCTGCATTCAGCAGAGATATGGGTCTGTATGACCCACATTCCGTTGGGTCTTTGTCTTTCTTAGGTATCAGCGAGATTGAGGCCTGTGCTAACGTGGGTGGCAACGTGCCCCTAGCTAGCGAGTCTGTGAACATCTCCCGCAGGTGCGGGGCCAGCGCTGTCGCAAATTTTTTGTAGAAGTCCGCCGGGAATCCGTCCGGTCCCGGCGCCTTCCCCGCCTGCATGGAGCTAATGCTCTCCATGATCTCTCCCAGTGCTAGTGGTGCTTCCAGATCCCGTTTTCTGCCCTCTCCCACAACTGGTATGTTCAGTCCGTCAAGAAACCGGTTCATCCCAGCCTTCCCCGTTGGGGGCTCTGAGGTGTACAGCTCTTGGTAGAAGGCCTTGAAGGTTTTGTTAATCCTCTCTGGTTCTGTTTCCAACGTGCCTCTGGTATCTCTGATTTGCGCAATTTCTCTGCTGGCTGCCTGCTTTCTCAGCTGGTGGGCCAACAGGCGGCTGGCTTTGTCTCCGTGTTCGTATAGGGCCCCGCGTGCCTGGCGGAGTTGGTGTACTGCTTTCCTGGTGGAGAGCAGGTCAAAGTTCCTTTGTAATTCTTTTCTCTCCGCCAGGAGTTCTACAGTCGGGGCCTCGGAGTATTTATGGTCTACCTCCAGTATGGAGTCGACCAGCTTCTGCCTAGCCACCCTTTCCTCCCTATCTCTTTGCGCTTTGTAGGCTATGATTTCCCCTCTTAGTACGGCCTTAAGCGCTTCCCAGAACGTGGAGGGTGAGACCTCCCCGTTTTGGTTGATCTCAGTGTACTCCGCTATGGCCTGCGCTATCCTTTCGCTGAAGGCCTTGTCAGCTAGTAAGGCACCGTCCAACCTCCATTTGGGGCGCTGGGCCCTTCCCGTCTCTAGCCGCACATCCATGTAGTGTGGAGCGTGGTCTGATATCACAATTGCGGAGTATTCCACCTTGTCTATCTCTGGAAGCACCGTTTTCCCCACCACAAAGAAGTCAATTCTGGTGTACACGTTGTGTACTGGGGAGAAGAAAGAGAATTCTTTCTCCCCCGGGTGGGCGAATCTCCAGGGGTCTACTGCTCCCATCTGCTCCATATAGTGGCTGAGTTCCCTTGCCATGTTTGAGGTTTTCCCCGTTCTGGGGTTTGATCTGTTCGTCGTTGGGTCCTGTACACAGTTGAAGTCCCCCCCCATGATTAGTCGGTGCGTCGCTATGTCCGGGATTTCTGCCATGGTCTTTTGGATGAAGCTCGTGTCGTCCCAGTTGGGCGCGTACACGTTAACTAGAACTACCGGCGCCCCATCCAAGGCCCCGCTGACCATGACATACCGTCCCCCTGGGTCCGTAACCGTCTTTGTCGCCCTAAACATTGTCCTCTTGCCAATCAGGATCGCCACCCCCCTGGCCCTTGCCCCATAACAGGAATGATAGGTTTGTCCCACCCAGCCCTTTCTTACCCGCAGTTGGTCCTGCTCCCTCAAGTGCGTCTCTTGGAGGAAGACTATGTCGGCCCTCATGTTTCTAAGGTGGGTGAGGACTCTAGATCTCTTCACTGGGCCGTTAAGTCCCCTTACGTTCCAGGTGACTATTCTGGTGGGGGGCTTCTGCCCCCTTGCTCCTGTGGGGTTAACCATATTTGTCCGGTGGACGCGCCCCTGCCCTCTGGGGTTTCCCTTTGTTAGGGGGCCGTCCAGGATGTCCACTATCACTGCTCTCCCCATGCGGTCGGGTCCCTGCGCTCCGGGGTTCCCCCTTGTCCCGGGGACACCCGCCATGGCCGTCCACTGTGTGTCCGCCAGGCGGGTAGTCCCCTGCACTCCGGGGGGCCCCTTCACCCACAGACCGTACTGGGTGGGTGCTTGCAGCAGTTCCCTGTTTCGAGCCCTTGTCTGTGGCACTTTGTGGCCCTATTCCCTTACTGGCCTCTTTTGTCCCTTCGTCCCTGCATTTCCCCTCCCTGGTCTCTCGCCCCCCGAGTGCCCCCCCCCCCCTCCCCCCCCCCGCTCTATCCCTTTCGGGGATACCCCTGTATACCCCTCCATTGCCCCTCTCTCCCCCATTCCTGTCCCCATTTGCTCTCCCACCTTTGATGGGTGATCCCCCCCCTCCCCTGCCTGGCGCCTTCCCCCCTGTTGGGGGTGCGCTGCGGCCCTGCTCTGTTGCGCGCCCCCTTCGCTAGCTTTCCTGCTAGCACGGTGGGTCCCCTCTCGGAGGTTGCTGTCCCGCTTCCCCTCTCCCCTCTCCAGTACTCCCGTTCCCTCGTGCCGGGGCCTGGCCTCCCACCTGGAGCGGGCCCTTGGGCATTGGGTTGTTTTTCGTTCTGGGTGTTCCTGCCAGGGGGGAGGGGGCTGGCTTTGCCTCGCCCCTCCCCACCCCCCCGTCGGCATGACGTATCTCCTTGCCATGGGCCCCTCGTCCCTACTTCCCATGGCGTTTTTCCAGCCCGTGCTCCTCGACGAATCTATTCGCCTCGGCAGGGGCTGTAAAGAAATATTCCTTGTGTTGGTATGTGACCCAGAGTTTTGCTGGGTACAGCATACCAAAACGTACTTTGTTCTTATAGAGAGCTGCTTTCGCTCTGTTGAACTCCGCCCGTCTCTTAGCTATGTCCGCTCCAAAATCCTCGTAGATTCGGATGGCGTGCCCGTCCCAATTGCAGGCTCTATTCTCCTTGGCCCAGCGCAGGATTGTCTCCCTATCCCGGTACCGGTGCAGTCTGGCTATAACTGCTCTCGGTTTTTCCCCTTCCTTGGGCTTCGGGCGCAGTGACCGATGAGCTCTGTCCATTTCCGGTGGGGTGGGAAAAGTTTCCCGCCCCACTAAGGACCCCAGCATCGCAGCCACGAATGTTGTGGGATTTCTACCCTCTATCCCCTCTGGCAGGCCCACTATCTTAATATTTTGCCTTTTCGAGCTGATCTCCTGGTCGTCTACCCTGCCCTTCAGGCTCCCCTGTGTTGCACTCAGTTTCACCATTCCCCTCTCCAGGGATATGACCCGGTCGCTCGCGTCAGTCGCTGCCTTCTCCAGCTCTTTAATGGTTGCCCCCTGGGCTTCCAGTATCTTCCCTTGGGCATCCACTTTCTTCTCCAATCTGGTCAGAACCTGCTGCACCCCTGACATGGCCCTGGTCACTGCTGCCTGTGCTGCGGCCTCTGCGTCTGCTTTTAACTCTGCCTTGATTGCCTGCAGCTGCTCCCTCACCACCTCGGCAAAGGCTTCCTTCCAATTCACGCCCCCCTCTAACCCCAGGGGAGAGGTTGCCCGCCCGTCCAGCTCTTCTGGATGCGGCGAAACACCCTTCCCGCCGCTTTGCGTGTTGACTCGTTCGCCCGAGCTGGCTTGCCCTTTGCCCCGTCTACTTCCGGTGCCCCCTTTCTCTTGGCTCCCTTCTGGCATTTTTTTCTCCCCCTTCCCCTTCATCTTTTCTTCTCTCCTTGTTCTTCTTTTCCCCCTTTTCCGCACCCTATTTTTATTTTATTTATTATTATATATCTATATATGTGTATATATATATATATATATATATATATATTTTTTTTTTTAAATTTATTTCCCCTACCCCTTTTCTCTTTACCAGTTTTCTTTTGGGTTTTAAACAGAAATACAAGTCTCTTTTTTCTTTTGTCTTCTCTCCCCACTCAACCAGGAGAGAGAGAGAGAGAGTCCCTTTGTCTCTTTGTCCTTGCCACGTGGTGGTCACTGCAGTTGGGGGGGGGGGGAGGGGCGAGTGGGCCGGTGGTCGCTGCCGGTTGGGGGGGGGGGGGGTCCCCGCTGCTGGCTGGGGGGGGGTGGTGGTGTCCCCGCTGCTGGCTGGGGGGGGGGGGGTGTCCCCGCTGCTGGCTGGAGGGGGGGGGGGTGTCCCCGCTGCTGGTTGGGGAGGGGGGGGGTCCCGCTGCTGGTTGGGAGGGGGGGGGTCCCGCTGCTGGTTGGGAGGGGGGGGGGGGGGGAGAGAAGAAGGGCCGCCGCCGCCGCACCGCTCCTGGCCCGCGTGGGGGGGGGGGGGGAGAGAAGAGGGGCCGCCGCCGCCGCACCGCTCCTGGCCCGCATGGGGGGGGGGGGGGAAGAGAAGAGGGGCCGCCGACGCCGCACCGCTCCTGGCCCGCGTGGGGGGGGGGGGAGGGAGAGGGGTTGGACCTGCTGCTGTTGGGCCCCCCTGTCGCTGCCTCTCCTCTGCCGCCGCCGTCACCGCTCCTCTGCCGTCGCTGTCGCCGCTCCGCTGCCGCTCCTCCGCTCCGGCTCCTCCGCTGCCGCTCCGGCTCCTCCGCTCCGGCTCCTCCGCTCCGGCTCCTCCGCTGCCGCTCCGGCTCCTCCGCTGCCGCTCCTCTGCCGGCGCTCCTCCTCCGCCGTCCGGCCTGTCGGGGGGGGGGGGGGGGTTGTTCTACTTGTCTGGCGCTTGCGGGAGCCCCTCTCCCTGCGACCTCCTCGCTCGCCGCCCGGAAGTCCAATCCCGGTATACGAATATGGGGAAAAGGCGAGTCGGATGCTGGCGCACCAGCTCCGGAAGCGGGAGGCGGCTAGGGAGATAGGGGGAGTTAGGGATGGAGGAGGGAATCTGGTACGAAGCGCGAGGGGCATCAACTGGGTGTTTAGTACCTTTTATGAGAAACTATACCGGTCAGTGCCCCAGTGGAGGAGGGAGGGATGGACCGCTTTCTGGGCAAGCTAAGGTTTCTGAGAGTGGAGGAGGAGCAGGTGCGGGGGTTGGGGGCACCAGTTGGGTTGGAGGAGCTGGTTAATGTGATGGGGATCATGCAGACAGGGAAGGCACGGGACCCGATGGGTTCCCGGCTGAATTCTATAAGAAGTTTTCTGACCTGCTGGGACCACTGCTAGTGAGGACCTTTAATGAGGCGAGGGAGGGGGGGCTTTGCCCCCGACGATGTCTAGGGCGCTGATCTCACTGATCCTGAAGTGGGATAAGCATCCCCTTCAGTGTGGGTCACACAGACCGATTTCGCTCCTGAATATGGATGCGAAACTGTTAGCAAAGATATTGGCCAGGAGGATGGAGGATGTCGTGCCGCAGGTCATACACGAGGATCAAACGGGTTTAGTGAAGGGGAGGCAGTTGAATGTTAACGTACGGAGGCTTCTGAATGGCATAATGATGCCGGCAGTGGAGGGAGAGGCAGAGATAGTGGCGGCGATGGATGCGGAGAAGGCCTTTGATAGGGTGGAGTGGGGATACCTTTGGGAGGTGTTGAAAAGGTTCGGGTTTGGAGAGGGATTTATTAAGTGGGTGAAGCTGTTGTATAAAGCCCCGGTGGCGAGTGTGGTTACGAATGGGAGGAGGTCGGTGAATTTTCGACTGTACCGGGGAATGAGGCAGGGGTGCCCCCTGTCTCCCCTCCTGTTTGCGCTGGCAATCGAGCACCTGGCCATGGCGCTGAGGGAGTCGAGGAACTGGAGGGGGATAGTTCGGGGGGGGGGGGGGGTGGGGAGGAGGAGCATCTGCTGTCTTTGTACGCGGATGATCTATTGTACGTGGCAGACCCGGTGGGTGGGATGCCGGAGGTGATGAGGATTCTGGGGGAGTTCGGGGACTTCTCCGGGTATAAGCTCAATGTGAGGAAGAGTGAGCTATTCGTAGTACATCCGGAGGACCAGGAGAGAGGGATTGGGGAGCTCCCGCTGAAAAGGGTGGAGAGGAGCTTCAGGTAACTGGGGGTCCAGGTAGCCAGGAGCTGGGGGGGCCCTGCATAGGCTCAACTTTACGAAGCTGGTGGAGCAGATGGAGGAGGAGTTTAGGAGGTGGGATGTGCTGCCACTCTCCCTAGCGGGCAGGGTCCAGTCTGTCAAAATGACGGTCCTCCCAAGGTTTTTGTTCCTCTTCCAGTGCCTGCCTATCATGATTCCTAAGGCTTTCTTCAGGCGGGTCAATAGGAGTATTATGGGGTTTGTGTGGGCGCAGAAGACCCCGAGTGTGAGGAGAGTGTTCCTGGAGCGGGGGAGGGATGTGGGAGGGTTGGCATTGCCCAACCTGTGTGGGTACTACTGGGCCGCCAACGTGGCGATGATACGTAGGTGGGTGATGGAGGGAGAAGGGGCGGCATGGAAGAGGCTGGAGGCGCCGTCCTGTGTGGGCACGAGCCGAGAGGTGCTGGTGACGGCGCCGTTGCCGCTCCCCCCAACAAGATATACCACGAGTCCGGTGGTGGCGGCTACCCTCAAAATTTGGGGGCAGTGGAGGAGACATAGGGGGGAGGTGGAGGCTTCAGTCTGGTCCCCGATACGGGGGAACCATCGGTTTGTACCAGGTAGGATGGACGGAGGGTTTCTGAGCTGGCATAGGGCAGGTATCAGGCGGATGGGGGATCTCTTTCCCGATGGGAAGTTTGCGACCCTTGAGGTGTTGGAGGGAAGGTTGGGCCTTCCCCCAGGGAACACCTTCAAATACATGCAGGTAAGGGGGTTTGCCAAGCGGCAGGTGGCGGAGTTTCCACTGCTGCCCCCAAGGAGAGTTCAGGACAGAGTGCTGTCTGGGACGTGGGTTGGTGAGGGGAAGATTTCGGCAGTCTACCAAGTGATGCAAGAGGGAGAGGAGGCCTCAGTGGAAGAGCTGAAAGGTAAGTGGGAGGAGGTGCTGGGAAAGGAGATTGACAAGGGGACGTGGGCAGATGCCCTGGGGAGGGTGAATTCCTCCTCCTCCTACGCGAGGCTTAGTCTAATTCAGTTAAAGGTGCTGCATAGGGCGCACATGACTGGGACTAGGCTGAACCGGTTCTTTGGAAGAGAGGACAGGTGTGTCAGGTGTTCTGGGGGCCCAGCAAACCACACCCACATGTTCTGGGCGTGCCCTGCGCTGGAGGGCTTTTGGAGGGGGGTCGCGGAGACGCTGTCAAGGGTGGTTGGTTCCAGGGTTGAGCCGGGCTGGGGGCTCGCAATTTTTGGGGAGCCAGGAGTGCAGGAGGCGAAAGAGGCCGGTATTCCGGCCTTTGCGTCCCTGGTAGCCCGGCGCAGGATTCTTTTGCAGTGGAAGGATGCGAGGCCCCCGGGAGTGGAAACCTGGATCAATGATATGGCGGGGTTTATCAAACTGGAGAGGGTCAAGTTTGCCCTGAGGGGGACGGTGCAACGGTTCTTCCAGCGGTGGCAACCGTTCCTAGACTTTCTGGTGGAGCATTAGAGGATGGTCATTTTCAGCAGCAACCCGGGATGGGGGGTGATGGCCGAATGGGTGGGTTTGTTTTTTCCTTTATTGGGTATGTGCATTCGATCTCATGTTAATTATTTTAGTTAATTTATTGCTTTTGTATTGGGGGGGGGGGGGGGTTACTGTTATCTCTCTTTTTCTTCTGTTGTTGTTGGTTAAAACTTGTTGAAAATTTTAATAAAAATTATTTTTTAAAAAAATGTTGCATCCTCACTCTCCAATGGAGTAGTACCGGATTATTGGAGTGAGGCGATTGTTGCTCCTCTGTTCAAGAAAGGGAATAGAGAAATCCCTGGGCATTACAGACCGATCAGTCTTGCGTCTGTGGTGAGCAAAATATGGAAAAGATTCTGAGATATAGGATTTATGATTATTTAGAGCAACATAGTTTGATTAAAGATAGTCAGGGTGGCTTTGTGAGGGACAGGTCATGCCTCACAAGCCTCATTGAATTCTTTGAGGATGTGACGAGACACATTGAGGAAAGTCAGGCAGTGGATGTGGTGTATATGGATTTCAGTAAGGCATTTGATAAGGTTCCCCATGGTAGGCTCATTCAGATAGTTAGGGGGCATGTGATATGGGGAAATTTGGCTGTCTGGATACAGAATTGGCTGGCCGAAAACAGCGAGTGGTAGTGGATGGGAAGTATTCCGCCTGGAGGTCTGAGACCAGTGGTGTCCCGCAGGGATCTGTTCTGTGACCTCTGCTCTTCGTGGTTTTTGTAAATGATTTGGCTGAGGAAGTGGAAGGGTGGGTTAATAAGTTTGCCAATGACACGAAGGTTGGTGGAGCTGTAGATAGTGTTGAGGTCTGTTGCTGGTTACAACAGGACATTGACAGGATGCAGAGCTGGGCTGAGAAAAGGCAGCTGGAGTTCAATCAAGATAAATGTGGAAGTGATTCATTTTGGAAGTTTGAATTTTAATGCTGAATACAGGGTGAAAGGCAGGATTCTTGGCAATGTAGAGGAACAGAGGGATCTTGGGGTCCGCGTACACAGATCCCTCAAAGTTGCCACCCAGGTTGATAGGGTTGTTAAGAAGGCGTATGGTGTGTTGGTTTTCATTAACAGAGGGATTGAGTTTAAGAGCCGCGAGGTTTTGCTGCAGCTTTATAAAACCCTGGTTCGACCACACTTGGAATATTGTGTCCAGTTCTGGCCGCCTCATTATAGGAAGGATGTGGATGCTTTGGAAAGGGTACAGAGGAGATTTGCCAGGATGCTGCCTGGACTGGAGGGCATGTGGGCATGTCTTCTGAGGAAAGGTTGAGGGAGCTAGGGCTTTTCTCACTGGAGCGAGAAGGAAGAGAGGTGACTTGATAGAGGTGGACAAGTTGATGAGAGGCATGGATAGAGTGGATAGCCAAAGACATTTCCCCAGGGTGGAAATGGCTGTTACGAGGGGATTGGAGGAAGGTATAGGGGAGATGTCAGAGGTTGGTTCTTTACACAGAGTGGTGAGTGCGTGGAATGCACTGCTAGCAGAGGTGGTGGAGTTAGAATCATTAGGGACATTTGAGCGACTCTTGGACAGGCACATGGACAGCAGTAAGTTGAAGGGGTGTAGGTTAGGTTGATCTTAGATTAGGATAAATGGTCGACATAACATCATGGGCTGAAGGGCCTATATTGAGCTGTACTGTTCTATGTTCTGAGAAAGGAAAATATGAGTTTAGTGGGGCAGGATCAGGCTGACGTGATGGGCCAACCAGGAAAACTCCTGTTGGTGGATTTTGGGCAGGAGGTAGAAGCGGGCTGTCCGGGGTTGGGAGGTTATGATGCTGGAAGCTGTGGAGGGAAAATCTCCAGAGGAGATTAGGTCAGTGATGGTCCTGGAAACAAATGCTTGGTGCTCGTTGGTGGGATCATGGTCCAGGGGCAGGTAGGAGGAAGTGTCAGAGTGTTGGCTTTCAACCTCTTGTGAGGTAGAGGTCAGTACTCCAGACAACAACAGCCTCACCTTTGTCGGTGGTTTGATAACAAAATCAGGGTTGGACCTGAGAGAGCGGGGTGCAGCCAGTTCAGAAGGCAACAGATTAGAGTGGATGAGAGGTGAGACGGTCGATGTCACGGCGATAGTTCTGAATGAAAAGATAAAGAGCAGGTATGTGGCCGGAGGGAGGGGTCCAGGTGGCGGGAGAATGCTGGTGGCCGGTGAAAGGATCTGTTGAACAAGAGGAGGACTCCTTCCCAAAGAAGTGAGCACGGAGACAAAGATGGCGGAAGAAGAGTTCAGCATCGTGTCGAGCCTGAAATACATTGAGGTGGGGTTGTAACGGTATGAAACTGAGTCCTTTGCTGAGTACAGCACGGTCAGTGTCAGAGAGGGGAAGGTCAAAGAGTATGATGAATACATGGCAAGAGCTGGAGTTAGCAACAATGGAATCCGAGGGGTTGGGAAGGGTTGCTGGTCCTGGATAGCCATTGGTATCGATGAGTTGTTGGTGCTTGCATTAATTTAGTTACTTGGTTAAGTTGCTTCCCAAAAATGAAGCTCTTTGATTCGGTCATTTTTTCTACTTCTGACCTATTGGTGCTTGCCGACCGAATCAAACTGCTTTTGAATGATTTCAGTTTAGTTATTGGATATTAAACTTTACAGATCAGTAATTCTTCACTTTAATGTTTTTGTGTCCAGGTACTGACTTTAGCGAGCAATGAACGAATACCTTTAGCGGCATCCATGCGATTATTATTTGAAATCAGCCATCTCCACGCAGCAACACCTGCTACAGTTTCCAGGGCTGGGATAATATATGTCAACCCACAGGATTTAGGATGGAGTCCGTAAGTAGCAAGTCTATTTGTACTTTACTCTAAATTCTCCTTGTTTGTTTGACTTATCGAATACTATTTTGGTAAACATCAATTTCCATTTCTTTGTAGCTATGTCACTAGCTGGATTGACACTCGCCAAGCCCAGTCAGAGCGAGCTAATCTTACTATATTGTTTGACAAGTATGTTCCTTTCTGTCTGGAACAAGTGCGTGGTAATCTGAAAACCATTACTCAAGTTCCTGAAAACAGTATTGTACAGGTACGAAGCAGCATTTTTTTACTCAAGCATAAGTCATGCATCAGTCTTTTCAAAGTTTCTTTTCAGAGTGATAATATTTTGGCATGTAGATTATTTCATCATGTTCAATTATTTATTAACTCTTTTGAAAAGTCCTTCTATGTTGGTTAACACCATGGGCACGATCTAACGGCCGCACTGTGCCCGACTTGGGATGTGACATGGCTGGTTAATCTTGTGAAAGGCCTCTTATGAGATTTACCCACCTCTTGTGAGATTTGTCCCGCCCACAGTGGGCAGGACTTATATTTGCATATTTAAGTGTGCAATTAGGCACATATAAATATGTCTCCGCCGGAATTCACCAGCATTTGGTGTCATGTGAGAGTACCTTTAAGAAATGGGTGTGTATAAAAATATTTGTAGTGAGAGTACCTTTAAGAAATGCGTGTTTACTACTATAATGATGTCAGAGAGTGGGTGGAGCTGGGCTGTCTGTCAGCTTTTTACTTTTGTTTTAGGCTGTTTGCTGCAGGGTGTGTTTTGGTTATGTTTTCAGTGTTGCAGCTGAAGCCAGACAGAGCAGGGGTACTGTTGATCTCTCTGCCATGAAAAGACTGTCTCTTGATCACTTGGTGAATTCAGAATGCTAAATGTTCTTAGTAATGAATGTAAACATAATGTGCTCCGTTAAAAGATGTTTTCTTTGTCTTCTGGATGTTGTTTGGGAAGTTATTAAGGATTACTTAGTGTTGTACTCTTTGGGGGTTGTATTTGAATTGATGGTTGCTAAAACGTTCACTGTATGTATTAAAAAAGGTTAACTTGAGTTCATAGAATAAACATTGTTTTGCTTTAAAAAATACTTTTCCATTTCTCCTGTACTACACCTGCAGAGTGGGCTGTATGCTCCCCATACCACAATCTATTAAAAGTTGTGGGTCAGGTGAACTCCATGATACACTTTGGGGTTCTCTAAACCCTGGCCCGTAACAAATTGGGGGCTCGAGGGAGATACAAGTCTATCTATTGGATTGACTTAGTGAACTTAAAGTCAGTGAGGGGTGAGCATATTGTGGTTGCTTTTCAGGTGTGGTATTTTAGTTTAAGTAGGGAGTGTGTTGTGCACAATGGCCCTTTCAGAGGCTCAGACGTTTTTGGGGGTGGAGACTGTCACACGCAGTACCTTACGGACAGAGACTAAAAGCAGACTGTGAGATTTGGCAAAAATATTGCAGTTAACATTACCTGACAAAATGCGAAAAGATGAGGTAATTATGACGGTGGCTAAGCATTTCAAGTTGCCTGAGATACAGTTTGACTCATTGGAAATGGCAAAAATGTAGTTAGAACGTTAAAAAATGGAATATGAGAAAGAATTAAAGCAGCTTGAATACGAAAGAGATAGGGAGGAAAAAGAAAAGGAGAGAGAAGAAAGGAAAAAGAAAGACTAGCCCTAGCAGAACAAAAAGAAACAGAAAGGGAGATACAGATCAGGGAAAAAGATAAAGAGAGAGAGTTTGAACTTCAGAAAAAGACCTTGAAACATGACAGTCCGTTAAAATTGGCAGGCGTAAAGGGAAACTTACAGTTGGATGATAGTGATGAGGATAGTGAGAAAGAGCGTCAAAGTCGAAGGCTTGCTGGGAATCTCTTTAAATATGTCCAAGCATTGCCAAGGTTTGAGGAGCAGGAGGTGGAAGCCATTTTCATTTCATTTGAGAAGGTAGCTAAACAAATGAAATGTCCACAGGACATGTGGATATTACTGATTCAAAAAAAGTTGATAGGTAGGGCTAGTGAAGTGTTTGCATCACTACCGGAGGAGGTATCTGGCACGTATGAGTAGGTGAAAAAATCCATCTGAGGTGCATATGAACTAGTGCCTGAAGCCTACAGACAAATGTTTAGAAATTTAAGGAAAACATTTGATCAAACATACATGGAGTTTGAAAGGCTCAGGCAGAGTAATTTTGATAGGTGGATAAGGGCTTTGAAAATAGACCAAACGAATGAAGCTCTCAGAGAAATTATACTTTTGGAGGAGATTAAAAATTCAATTCCTGATGTAGTAAGAATGCATGTGGAAGAACAGAGGGTTAAAACTGCGAGGTCAGCAGCAGAAATGGCAGATGATTATGAATTAGTTCATAAATCAAAGCTTGGTTTCCGACATCAGTTTCAGCCTGTGAAGGATAGAAACTGGAGACATGAGAAATACTCACGTGGTAGAGGCAAAGGTGATCTGGTGAGAGATAATAAGGAGAGTATACCTCAGACTAAAAAAGAAATCCAGGAGAGTGGAAAAGAAATGAAAAATTTCAAATGTTTTCACTGTAAAGTCACAGTGTTGGTGGTTGAAGAAAAGCACTGGGAAGGCTGATGTGGTAAAACAGGATAAGACAGTGAGGTTTGTTAAAGTGGTAAAGGAAAGCCCAAGTGTAGTGAAGGAGGTGCAAAAGATTGTCCAGCCTGATCAAGAGGTGATTGATAAGAAGGTGCCAGATCTCTTTAAAGAATTTACTTATGTGGGTAAAGTTTACTCATGTGTATCAGAGGGAGCAGGTAAAGAAGTCACAATTTTAAGAGATATGGGAGCTAATCAATCTTTAATGTTAAGAGATGAGGAGTTATGTAGTTTGGGAAGAATATTGCCAGAAAAGGTGATAATATGTGGAATTAAGGGTGAGAGGAGTAGTGTTCCATTATATAAGGTAAGACTGGAAAGTCCAGTGAAGAGTGGTGAAGTGGTAGTAGGAGTAATAGAGACACTATCTTGTCCAGGAATACAGTTTATCTTGGGTAATGATATAGCTGGATCGTGGGTGGGAGTGATGCTTACGGTGGTTGATAAGCCAGTGGAAAATCAGACAACTGAAGTGTTGAAGGACAAATATCCTGTGATTTTTCTGGATTGTGCAGTAACAAGGTCAGATAGTCACAAGAGGAGAAATCAGAGAGTGAAGATGAAGTTGAAGTGCAATTATCAGAAACGATTTTTGATCAGATGGTTGAAAAAGAACACGAACAGGTGGAGGAGAGGTGGATATTTTTATTTCAGGAAAATTGAAGAACAAAAATGGACTATATTATTGTACCTGTTTGTGTGTTTTTTTTTAAACAAAAACGTATATTTACTGTGTGCGTTTCTTAAAGGATAGTGAAATGGTGAAATATGAAACAATCTTAAAGTTGATGGTTTATTTTTTTTTCTTGGGGGGAGGTGTCATGTGAGATAACCCCGGTAACTATAGGCCGGTGAGCCTAACGTCTGTGGTGGGTAAGGTCTTGGAGAGGATTATAAAAGATACGATTTATAATCATCTAGATAGGAATAATATGATTAGGGACAGTCAGCATGGTTTTGTGAAGGGTAGGTCATGCCTCACAAACCTTATCGAGTTCTTTGAGAAGGTGACTGAACAGGTAGACGAGGGTAGAGCAGTTGATGTGGTGTATATGGATTTCAGTAAAGCGTTTGATAAGGTTCCCCACGGTCGGCTATTGCAGAAAATACGGAGGCTGGGGATTGAGGGTGATTTAGAGATGTGGATCAGAAATTGGCTAGTTGAAAGAAGACAGAGAGTGGTAGTTGATGGGAAATGTTCAGAATGGAGTTCAGTTACGAGTGGCGTACCACAAGGATCTGTTCTGGGGCCGTTGCTGTTTGTCATTTTTATAAATGACCTAGAGGAGGGCGCAGAAGGATGGGTGAGTAAATTTGCAGACGACACTAAAGTCAGTGGAGTTGTAGACAGTGCGGAAGGATGTTGCAGGTTACAGAGGGACATAGATAAGCTGCAGAGCTGGGCTGAGAGGTGGCAAATGGAGTTTAATGTGGAGAAGTGTGAGGTGATTCACTTTGGAAAGAATAACAGAAATGCGGAATATTTGGCTAATGGTAAAATTCTTGGTAGTGTGGATGAGCAGAAGGGTCTCGGTGTCCATGTACATAGATCCCTGAAAGTTGCCACCCAGGCTGATAGGGTTGTGAAGAAGGCCTATGGTGTGTTGGCCTTTATTGGTAGAGGGATTGAGTTCCGGAGCCATGAGGTCATGTTGCAGTTGTACAAAACTCTAGTACGGCCGCATTTGGAGTATTGCGTACAGTTCTGGTCGCCTCATTATAGGAAGGACGTGGAAGCTTTGGAACGGGTGCAGAGGAGATTTACCAGGATGTTGCCTGGTATGGAGGGAAAATCTTATGAGGAAAGGCTGATGAACTTGAGGTTGTTTTCGTTAGAGAGAAGAATGTTAAGAGGTGACTTAATAGAGGCATACAAAATGATCAGAGGGTTAGATAGGGTGGACAGTGAGAGCCTTCTCCCGCGGATGGAGGTGGCTAGCACGAGGGGACATAGCCTTAAATTGAGGGGTAATAGATATAGGACAGAGGTCAGAGGTGGGTTTTTTACGCAAAGAGTGGTGAGGCCGTGGAATGCCCTACCTGCAACAGTAGTGAACACGCCAACATTGAGGGCATTTAAAAATTTATTGGATAAGCATATGGATGATAAGGGCATAGTGTAGGTTAGATGGCCTTTAGATTTTTTCCATGTCGGTGCAACATCGAGGGCCGAAGGGCCTGTACTGCGCTGTATCATTCTATGTTTTATGTATGTATTAAAAAGGTTAACTTGAGTTCATAGAATAAACATTGTTTTGCTTTAAAAACAACTTTTCCATTTCTGCTGTACCACACCTGTGGAGTGGATCATGTGCTCCCCATACCACAATCTATTAAAGGTTGTGGGTCATGTGAACTCCATGATACACTTTGGGGTTCTTTAAACTCTGGCCCATAACACCGGGATAAAATGGCCTCACCTAGGAGACGACAGCCAGGCACTGTTTGGCACTGGTCTCCATAAACGGACACCAGGCTGAACAGCACTTGGTGGAGGGTGGGGAGTTTCCCTTGCTATCTGAGGTGCCCGGGTGGTCAGCTTCTGGACTCTGTGGTACCCCGGCACAACTGATGCCACCTGGCACCTTGGCACTGCCAGTTTAACACTCTGACCGTGCTGCCCAGGTGGTATTTTGCCCCCTCCAGAGTTCGGGGTACAGAGGGCGCGATGACAAGTTAGGTTGGGGGGTTCGGGGGTCGGTTTGGGGGATCGAGAGATCAGGGCACCATTTAAAAATGGCCGGACCTTACCAGCCAAGGCCCAAAAAAGTAACAGGATCCCATTCAATAGCGGAACCTTAGCACCGGGTAACCGCCCGCTGAACCCACCCACAACAGGACTCTATTTTTTGTTAAATCGCACCCTAAATATACTTCCATAAGGTCATAAAAACTAAAAGCTAGAATGTACCCTTCAGGACCATTACACATGTCCGGATTTATATCATTATGCTGTGCTGAATTTCTAAATTTTAGATTGTTTCACAAAATTACTTTCTTCTCGTAGACTTTATGTTCTCTACTGGACTGCTTATTAACCCCAGAAAATATACCCCCAGACTCTCCTCGTGATATCTATGAGATGTACTTTGTATTTGCATGTGTTTGGGCTTTTGGTGGAGCATTATTCCAAGATCAAGTAAGTATTAATGTGTCAATTCTTTACTTTAATTGTTTTTAAATTGGGATAGTTAATTAAGACAGTGGCTTAAATGCAAAATTATAATTAATCATGGCCATAATAGTTATGCCAAACACCTCATAGAGAATTATTTAATGAACGCCATCTTTAAAAAAGTGTTAGTGATGTGGCCATTCTAAGTCATTGCTATCTATTATTTGTTTAGGCCAGTGAAGATCACTGAAATGCTCGGTTAGCTTATTGAGGAAATTTTTCTCTGTACAAATTATATACTTGCTAGCCATCTTAATATCTCAATTGCATACTAGTGCATATCATAACATGAGACAAAAATGAATATCTATTACTGAAGATTTTCTGGATGATGAGATGAGGGATATTCCTTTTTCTTTTTTTAAAACAAATTTAGAGTACCCAATTCATTTTTTCCAATTAAGGGGCAATTTAACGTGGCCACGCAAACACGGGGCGAATGTGCAATCTCCACACAGACAGTGACCCAGAGCCAGGATCAAACCTGGGACCTCGGCGCCGTGAGGCTGCAGGGCTAGCCCACTGCGCCATCGTGCTGCCCTAAAATGAGGGATATTCTGTACATGAAACACAAAACCTGAAAATCCAGAAAATAATTTCAATCGTTACAAAATACTTTTTGAAGTTTCTGTGAAGTGCATTTTCAGCAGTGTATTTAACCAGTAAATCTGAAATTAAATGGAATTTAGTATTTGATTAATTTAAGAGTAAAAAATAAAAAAATTTATCCAAAGGGCGCGATCTTTCCAGCCTCGTTCAAACGTAACGAGGCCGGTGAATAGTGGGAGAGACCAAAAATGAGAACCACGCCAGGCGCCAAACCATTTGTGATGCAACTGGCCTGCTCCCATAGCCGAATTTGGAATCTCACCATAGCGTGGCCCGAAACCAATTATCACCACTTAAGTCCCATTTCCATCCAATTAACGAGAACCACCTGTCATCCAAATACCTTCTGTCATTTACCGGCCTCCCCAGCGAGTGCTCACGCTGGCACCGATTTGTACTCACAGACATAGACATAGAACAACGAATGCAGAAGGAGGCCATTCGAGCCATCGCATCTGCACCGCCCCACTTAAGCCCTCATTTCCACTCAATCCCCGTAACCCAGTAACCCTTCCTAACCTTTTTGGACACGAAGGGCAAATTAGCATGGCCAATTCACCTAACCTACACATTTTTGGACTGTGGGAGGAAACCAGAGCACCTGGAGGAAACCCACGCAGACATGCGGAGAACGTGCAGACACCGCACAAACAGTGACCCAGTGGGGAATCGAACCTGGGACCATGGCGCTGTGAAGTCACAGTGCGAACCACTGTGCTAACGTGTTGCCCTTTGTAAAAACGTGACCATGACGGAAGAGCTTCTGTGGTGAGCCGAGGAGGGGAGTAGCAATCTTTGTTCACAGACAAAGACACAGGGGGCTGGCCTTGCCACCCGAGTGCTTGGTGGGGGGGTGGTTGTCCCTGCGCAAGGGTCGGCCATCATGGGACCATGGGGGCGGAGGTGCTGGGGGGGCAACTGGGGGATCAATCACCCGCGACACCACTGTGCCAACCCTTGGATCCCAACCCCATTCTGGGGGCAACCCCTATCCCTGCCCGACTGCCCCACCAATCACCCTTCCAGCTGCGCGGCTGAAGGCAATCGCCAGTAGAGAATTGACAATTGTAATTCAGTGAACACTTGACACATACCAAGTAGGTTCCCATGGGTAGGCACGCCATGTCGTATGTGGGAGTCATTGTCCAGCATCCTAATCAAACCTTGATGTGTGGTCACTGTGTGGGGATCAACACCACACACGCAGAAGCCAACATCCAAACACCCAGAGGATGAGACCCAGCTCCCAGTACATGACCATGGCCGGAGGGTGGGTGGGTGCCATGGGAAGGGGGTGTTGCCTGGAGATATAAGCAAAGAGTCCGGGGGGCAGCCCTCATTGCGGAAGAAAGTGGCGTAATAATTGTGCAAAGAGAGGGCAGCACGGCGGTGCAGTGGTTATCTCAGCTGCCTCACGGTGCTGAGGACCCGGGTTCGATCCCGGCCCTGGGTCACTGTCCATGTGGAGTTTGTACGTTCTCCCCGTGTTTGCATGGGTTTCGCCCCCACAACCCAAAGATATGCAGGTTATTGGCGCTAAATTGTCCCTTAATTGGAAAAAATGAATTGGGTACTCTAAATTTAAAAAAAATGTTTGTGGAAAAAGTTGTTTAATGTGCTGTACAATTCCCCATTTCTGAGAACGCCGTCCCCCACCGACCCCAAATCCCACCCCATGCCGTAGTCCTCCCCCTTCCCCACTGCCCTCAGTAAGGCTCAACATGCGTGGCCATCCGAGCTCTACCACTACGTCTTAGTTTTTCCTCAGGATGCACACCTAAAGTGGAGGCAGCCAGCTGCTTTCCTGTCCCGTGGCCTTCGATGCCCTTGGCGGGCGTGCTCGGGGAGCTCTGGGGCCGGATGGCCACGGCTCACCTATCAACGGCACATGCACAGGCGTTCCGCCTTGTCCCGTGTGCTGATCCCGAGACGCGGCCTCATCAGATGAGTGGAACTCAGAGTGCTGGTGACGACCATTGCCACCCCATGGGATGTGTCCGGGTTGGCACACAGCGTCCCCTTCTTCCGATCGTTGCCCATAGGGCCCTGGGGGTTTATCTTGGGTTGGAGGGGCAGCTGGTTCGGACCCCGGCTGCCCCTGCATCATCTGGGTCTGCCAGCCCTGGTGGTTCCCCATGGTCCGCACCATTGTGTCAACGCCCCATGCCATACTCTGCAGTTCCTCAGCCATGCCCACCTACGTCTGGGACAATCTCCGCAGCCCCTCGCCCATTCCCATCTCGCCCAAACTCAGTCAGGTACTGGGTCACATGTCCCAGTGAGGCAGACATACTGCCGAGACCCTCAGCCGACTGTGCAACGTCTTGGACACCTGCATCATGGTGCCGGCATCGTGCACCAGACTCTCCGCTGCTGTCGCCACCTTAGCAGTGTTGGCCTCGGTGCCACCATTGCCGGCGCCATCTCCTGCTTCCGTAGCCTCTGGGACTCCAATCGGCCATGGATCTGCTGGAGTGATGCTGACATCTCCCTCTGAACATCCTGGCCACTCCCTATCATCTTCATTGGCTCTGGGTAACTGTTCCAGAAGTTCAGCATCAGGCTGGGACTCAAATGGGTCCAGGGAACCAGCAGGACTGCTGTCTTGCTTGGGGGTTCCTGCCTCCACCAGATGTACATTAGCAGCAGTGTGGTGCTCACCAAATTGTGCCCCAGAAGCCTGACCACTAACATGCCCCACCGAGTTGTGTTTATCTGCACTGGTGGAGGGTGGGGATGACAGCTGTGCAATGACTACAACAGTTGCATCCTCGGAACTCTCCTCCGAGGTGTTTTCCTCGGAGTTAGGAGAGGGAGCAGCCCGGGATGGGCTGGAGGACCTGTGGGAGAATGGACATGTGTTCAGTGGGAGGGATGGGTCAGTAAGCCAACCACTACTCATGTTTGACAGGTCCTCTGGTTGGAGCCTGGTGGTCCCTCACCTCTGTGGCCTCCGCGTCGGTGACTACCCTGTCCTCGGCTATACCAGTCACCTCAAGCGCCCACTTCTCGAAGGAGGTGAGGATTCTCAAGTCCGGCACCGCACTGCCAGGAGGGGCCCTCTCCCACCAATTATGGGAGAACTTTTCCTGAGGGGGCATTGTTAGCCACACGCGTGGTTCACAGTTGTGGGGGTAGGACGGGGGTGTGAAGGGATGGTTGGGGTGGAGGGAGTGTTGAAGTGGTGGGTGGAGGGAGTTCTGAGGGAGGGAGAGAGATGGAGGGAGGATTGGGGGGTCTGTGGGGCTGCTCCCTTGCGGGGTGGGGCGTTAATGATCTGGAAGAAGGTACTGAAGGCACTGTTGCTAAGTTTGCAGATGATAGAAAGATCTGGAGAGGGACAGGTAGTATTGAGAAAGCAGTGGGGCTGCAGAAGGACTTGGACATGCTAGGAAAATAGGCAAAGAAGTGGCAGATGGAGTACAATGTGGAAAAGTGTGAGGTTATGCACATTGGAAGGAGGATTGGAGGCATAGACTATTTTCTAAACGGGGACATTCTTTGGATATCAGAAGCACAAAGGACTTGGGAGTCCTTGTTCAACATTATCTTAAGGTTAACATGCAGGTTCAGTCAGCAGTTAGGAAGGCAAATGTAATGTTAGCATTCATGTCGTTAGGGCTAGAATACAAGACCAGGGATGTACTTCTGAGGCTGTGTAAGGCTCTGGTCAGACCACATTTGGAGTATTCAGCAGTTTTGGGCCCCGTATCTAAGGAAGGATGTGCTGGCCTTGGAAAGGATCCAAGGGAAGTCACAAGAATGATCCCTGGAATGAAAAACTTGTATGAGGAACAGTTGAGGACTCTGGGTCTGTACTCGTTGGAGTTTAGAAGAATGGGAAGGGGGTCTTATTGAAACTTACAGGATACTGCAAGGCCTGGATAGAGTGGACGTGGAGAGGATGTTTCCACTTGTAGGAAAAACTAAAGCCCGAGGGCACAATCTCAGACCTAAGGGACGATCCTACAAAACAGAGATGAGGAGGAATTTTTTCAGCCAGAGGGTGATGAATCTGTGGAACTATTTGTCGCAGAAGGCTATGGAGGCCAAATCATTGAGTATCTTTAAGACAGAGATAGATAGTTTCTTGATTAATAAGGGGATCAGGGGTTATGGAGAGAAGGCAGGAGAATTGGAATGAGAAAAATATCAGCCATGATTGAATGGCAAAGCAGACTGGATGGGCCGAGTGGCCTAATTCTGCTCCTATATCTTATGGTCTTATGGTATCTACTCACTCTGGCTGCCTTGTGTAGGCCGTTGACCTTCTTCCGACACTGGAGGCCAGTCCTCCTGGTCACACTGCCCGAGCTGACTGCTGCCTTCATCTCATCCCAGGCAGCACTTGATGCCTTGTGGCTCAGATGCTTGGACCCTCGGGGGAATAGGATATCCCCCCTGGCCTCCACCGCGTCCAGGAGCCTCCCCTTGGTCAGTATCTCCTATTCTTGGGGCAGTCTCCTCGGTGCCATTGTTGCGAGCTGGCCGGGGTTGGCGGAGCAAGTGCAGCCGAAGCACTGCTCGGCGTTGTTAGCAGGGAGCTGGCGAGCGCAGTCCCGACGAATCAGCTGGCGAGCCGGCTTTCAGCACGCGAAGCCTGTGAGGTCTCGGTACGTGGAACAATAAATTAACTTTGAATAATGTGGCCGGCCTCTCCGGGCCGAGAACCAGGAACTTTGTGGCAATTCCTGCTTGCTACAGACCTTAGAAATCTTTCCAGAGAATCGCGCCCAAAATGTTGGATTTAGAGAGATATCCTTCTGGAATAATGGGCGGAATTCTCTCAGCCCATGACGGGTCGGAGAAACGCCAGGCCGGGCGCAATTCGCGCGACACCGCCCCGACGCCAGTCCGCCGATTCTTCGGTGACCGGAGAATTGCCGTCATTGGTGCCGGCACGGTCGGCATGGCGCCTGTTGAGGGCCGCTCTATGCAGCCTCCCCCCCGGCGATTTTCCGCCCAGGATGGGCCTGAGTGGCCGCCCATAAAAACCCGGGTTCCGCCGACGCCGCTCACATCTGGTCTTACCCGGCGGGACCTCGGCATCCATCCTGTCTGGAGCGGCCTGGTGGGTGGGTGGGGGGAGGTGTGTCCGACCCAGGGGGGCCTCCACCATGGCCTGGCCCGCGATTGGGACCTACCAATCAGCGGGCCGGCCTCTTGTGGTGGTGGGCTCTTTTGCTCCTTGCCAGCCCCTATAGCCCGACGCCATGTTGCGTCGGTGCCGGCGCGGAAAAGGGAGTTACCGCACATGCGGTCACAGCGCGCATGTGCAGACCTGCTGCAGCCATTTGATGCAGGTATCGGTAGCTGGAGCAGCGTGGGTCGGTCCAGTGCCGTGCTGGCACCCTTTAGGGCAGAGGATCACTACGCACAGCAATCCGATGAAGCCGTCATTAAACTCTCCATTTTTTACGACGGTGTCAACAGTCTGCCTCCAGATGGGAGAATCCCACCAATTGTCTGAATAAGCAAAACATCTCAATAGGTAGCAGAGGTCACAGTTTTGGAAAGTGCTGTCGAAGGCTTGGTGAGTTGCTGCAGTGCAGCTTAGATATATTACATGATTCAGCCACTTTGTGGAGGGAGTGGTTGTTCCAGGTGGTAGTTTAGACACTGATCTGCTTTGTCCTGGATGATGGTTGAGCTTCTTGAATGTTGTTGGATCTTCACTCATCCTGGCAGGGAGGTTAATCGGACAAATGTGAGGTAATGCATTTTGGGGGGTCTAATGCAGGTAGGGAATATATAGTCAATAGTAGAACCCTCAAGAGTATTGAAAGTCAGAGAGACCTAGGTGTACAAGTCCACAGGTCACTGAAAGGTGCAGCACAGGTGGAGAAGGTAGTCAAGAAGGCATAAAGTGTGCTTGCCTTCATTGGCCGGGGCATTGAGTATAAGAATTGACAAGTCATGGTGCAGCTGTATCGAACCTTAGTTAGGCCACACTTGGGGTATAGTGTTCAATTCTGGTCGCAGCACTACCAGAAGGATGTGAAGGCTTTAGAGAGGGTGCAGAAGAGATTTACCAGGATGTTGCCTGGTATGAATGGCATTAGCTATGAGGAGAGGTTGAATAAACTCGATTTGTTCTCACTGGAACGACAGAGGTTCAGGGGCGACCTGATAGAGGTCTACAAAATTATGAGGGGCATAGACAGAGTGGATAGTCAGAGGTGTTTTCCCAGGGTAGAGGGGTCAATTACTAGGGGGCATAGGTTTAAGGTGCGAGGGGCAACGTTTAGAGGAGATGTACGAGGCAAGTTTTTTACACAGAGGGTAGTGGGTGCCTGGAACTCACTGCCGGAGGAGGTGGTAGAAGCAGGGACGATAGTGATATTTAAGGGGCATCTTGACAAATACATGAATAGGATGGGAATAGAGGGATATGGACCCAGGAAGTGTAGAAGATTTTAGTTTAGGCAGGCAGCATGGTCGGCAAAGGCTTGGAGGGCCAAAGGGCCTGTTCCCGTGCTGTACTTTTCTTTGTTCTTTGTTAGTATTACATCACAGTACTGATTTGTGCCTTATAGGTGATGGATAGGCTTTGGAATGACATGAGGGACTTAACTTTTGCCATGATGGAGAACTTCTCCATCAATGGTTAAAATGGCAGAAGAAGCCCGACTTTGTAAGACTCCACCAAACAGGGCAGCTACATTTTCACAGGGAAAGGAATCGTCCCAGGTTGGGATTTGTTCATGTGAATCTCACAGAGACAGCTGCCCATAGAAATCAGCAACTGCCTTTACTCATGTGATTTTGGTGTGAGAGGCATGTCTGAAGCCAAATGTGTGCAAATTATACCTGGGAGGAGCAGGTCTGAACTTTGTGGATTTGTTTGCATAACCTATTTGAGAGGTAAGATACCCCTTTGGATATGGTCCTGCGACACTTTTGGTGGAGGTCAGATGTTCCTTGGGGCATGTCAGTTGCCTTTTGGGAGAGGTAAGATACCCTTTAGGAGAGATCAAGTGCTCTCTGGAAAAGGTCAAGAGCTGGTTGAGATTGGTAAAAGTAGAAATAAATGTGCATAAAGAGTGAATAAACTTATTGGAACCTGTGATGCTCATAGGAACAATCAATTGTCAAGATGAGCTATCAAAGAGAGCTGTCAAAAGTGTCAGAATGAACTGTAAAAGAGAACTGTCAAGCTGTCAAGATCTTTGAAATTCCTGTTTTTTACCTCTTATAAAATAAACTGGAGTGTTTAAAGAAAGATTATTTGCTATTTCACTTTGTTGACATAAACCTTAGAGTTTGGATCACTGGATTAGCACTGCATTACTGATTTCAAAATATCACAGTAGGGTGTCTGCCAATTCACAGTAGACATGAACTAATTGGAGTGGAATAATGAATTCCAATGCTTGTTTTATAAGGATTTATGTAATTGAAGGAAATGTTTGTTCTTATAAGGGTAATGTAGTTAAAGGGATTTAAAGGTAGTGAATGGGATTTATGAATGAAAGTTTTGTTATAAAAAATGAAGGGCAGGATTCTCCGGCCTTCCAGCTGCGGAGGAAGATGGTGTGCCTTGCTGGCAGTGGGATTCTCTGTCCCACTACTGTCAAGGTGAATTCCCATTGAAGCAACCCCATGTCACCAGGAAACCCATGGGGGGGGGGGGGGGGGGTGGGGGGGTGGAGGTGTGCTGCCATTGGGACCAGAGATACTGAGTGAATTGGCATGGTATAGTTAATAATAATAATTGCTTATTGTCACAAGTAGGCTTCAATTAAGTTACTGCGAAAAGCCCCTAGTCGCCACATTCTGCTGCCTGTTTGGGGTGGCCAGTACAGGAATTGAACCCGCGCTGCTGGTCTTGTTCTGCATTACAAGCCAGCTGTTTAGCCCAGTGTGCTAAACCAGCCCCATAAGAGCAAAGGCTGAGAAGCATGAGGTGGCATGGAGGGTACAAGGAACCATGGGGGGGGGATTGGATGGGGCATGAAGTGGCATGGATAGGGTATGCGGGGATGGGGGGGGGGGGGGGGGGGGGGTGAGGGCTGAAGGGCTGTTTTTTGCATTTCTGTTTTTTTAATTAAACGTGAACACAAAGCCAGAACACCAAAGCTGGCCTTCAGCGCAGACTGACTCGGCACCCTAAATCCCCTGCTCTTGTTCCAGGATTTCTCCCAGGGATCACTCCAATCCAGAACAGTGTGGGTCAGTGACATGGCAGGGTTCCTTAGGCTAGAGAAGATTACGTTCGTCTTAAGGGGTTCATTACAGAGGTTCGCTCTGAGGTGGCAGCTGTTCATCGCCTCCTTTAAGTAAAACTGACCATCAGCAGTTGGGGGGGGGGAGAGAGAAAGGGGAGGCATGGAGGTGAAGAATAAGGGCAGGGAATATAATATATGGGTAGCTAGGAGTTAGGGCGGGGGGAAATTGGGTATGTTAGTCTGGGATTTTTGCGTGGGTTGGACCACTCTGTTTAGAATGTTAAAATTATAAATGCCTCAATAAAATATTTTCTGAAAAAAAAGAACAGGGTGTTTGAGGACTTTTATAGCGGCTTAAATAAGTCGGAGTTGCTAGTGGATGTATCAGGGATGAGGGAGTTTTTGGAGCGATGGAAGTGGCCGAAGATGGGAGGGGTTTCCTCCCACAGGTCCCGAAAGACGTGCTGTTCAGTAATTTGGACATTCTGAATTCTCCCTCAGTGTACCTGAACAGGCGCCGGAATGTGGCGACTCGGGACTTTTCACAGTAACTTCATAGAATCATAGAATTTACTGTGCAGAAGGAGGCCATTCGGCTGATCGAGTCTGCACCGGCTCTTGGAAAGAGCACCCTACCCAAGCCCACACCTCCACCTTATCCCCGTGACCCAGTAACGCCACACAACAATAAGAGCAATTTTGGACACCAAGGGCAATTTAGCATGGCGAATCCACCTAACCTGCACATCTCTGGACTGTGGGAGGAAACCGGAGCCCCCGGAGGAAACCCACGCACACACGGGGAGAACGTGAAGACTCTGCACAGACAGTGACCCAAGCCGGGAATCGAACCTGGGACTCTGGAGCTGTGAAGCAATTGCGCAAACCACTATGCTACCGTGCTGCGCATTGGAGTGTTAATGTAAGCCTACTTGTGACAATAAAGATTATTATTATTATGAAAGGTGGAAAGGGGTGGGTTGGAGTTGCTGTTTAAGGTTGGAAGAAGTTAAAGTAACGATAGCAAAGGTGCAGTCAGGTAAGGCGGCGAGGCCGGATGGCTTCCCGGTAGAGTTTTATAAAAGGATTAAGGACAGGTTTGCGCCACTGATGGTGGAAATGTTTGAGGATGAGATGGCAAAGTGAGGGGGGTTACCTGAGACTATGAGACAGGCAACTATTTCATTGTTACGGAAAAAGGATAAGGACCCGATGGAGTATGGATCATCTACGCCATTTCTCTACTGAATGTGGATGCTAACATATTAGTGAAGGGACTGGCGGTGAGACTGGAGGGGTGGCTTCCGAAGGTGGTGGGGGAGGATCTGACGGGGTTCGTCAAGGGAAGGTGGCTGTCGTCGAACGTGAGGTGGCTGCTTAGTGCAGGGCTTTCTCCGGCAGAAGGGAGGAAGTTAGAGGTGATGGTGACATTGAATGCAGAGAAATCATTTGATGGAGTGGAGTGGAGGTATCTGCGAGACTGGAGAAGTTTCGAATTGGGCCTAAGCTTGTGGCCTAGGTAAAATTGCTATATAAGGATCTAACACCTTCTGCGCAGATGAATTAGACAAAGTCGAAATACTTCCCATTATTCCTGGGAATGGGGCAAATGCGGACAAAGTGTGGGGCTGGAGGAAGGAGTCAGAAGCTTTGTGGGTGCGGATGGAGGCAAGGTCCTGTAAGGACTTGGGGTTGCGGCCACTGGCAATGCTGCCGCTGCCGCTAGCCCCAGGAAAGTATTTTGAGAATCTGGTAGTGGTAACGATGCTGTGGGAGCAACTCCGACACCACTTCAAGTTGAGGATGGGGTCCAGGGTGATGCCGATAAAAGGGAATCATGGGTATGAGTAGGGCAGGATGAATGTAAAGTTCCAGAGATGGGAGGAGAAAGGGGTGAAAGAGTTGAAGAATCTGTTTCTGGAAGGGAGATTTGCAAGACTAGAGGGGTTGGGGGTGACTTATGGGCTGCAGCGTAAGGAAGGCTTTAGGTATATGCAAGTGCTGAAATTTCGCAAAAAATACTTTTCCAAGTTTCACGCTGGCGCTGCCCTCTTGGTTGCTGAAGGAGGTGCTGTGGGTGGGGGAGTTGGAGAGTGGGTTTGTCTCAGCGATTTATGTTAGGATTATGGAGGAAGATAAGGGGCTGGATTTTCCGATCCCTGACGCCGTAATCACATTCGGTCGGGGAGGAGAATCCTCGACGCCGCCGAAATTGGGGGCGGCAACGCTTTCGTGATGCTCCGCCTCCTGAAAAGTGCCGTATTCTCAAAGTTCCCGACGGTGTGGGACACGTGTGGTCTCACCCATCGGGAACTCAGCGTGGCGGCTGCGGACTTAGTCCTGCGGCGCCACAGTCGGGGGAGGACTGATCTGCGGGCAGCGCCACAGTCAGGGAGGACTGATCTGCGGGCAGGGGTGGACATATTTGAGGCTGGGGGCACTGTGGTGGGGCGGTCCTGGGCACGCGAGCTGGCCGTAGGGGGGGTTCTATTTCGCAAGCCGGGTCTGCCGAGCGGCATCCATCATGAAGCACGGCGCAGCCGCTGCAGGCAATTCTACAGGCCATTTCTCTCGGATAGATTTCTTCGTGGTGAGTAGGGGACTGATTCCGAGAGTGGAGGAGGCCGAGTATTCGGCCATTGCAATCTCCGACCACGCTCCGCATTGGATGGAGTTGGACATGGGGGAGGTGCGGGACCAGCACCCGTTGTGGCGGTTGGATGTGGGGTTGTTGGCGGAGGAGGAGGTGTGTAGGAGGGTCCAGGCAAGTATTGAGGGGTACCTCGAGGTGAATGATACGGGGGAGGTTCAGGTGGGGATAGTCTGGGAAGCCCTGAAGGCAGTGATTCATGGGGAGCTGATATCCATCCGGGCACATAGGGAGAGGAGCGAGAGGAGTGAGAGGGATAGACTGGTGGGAAAGATGCTGGAGGTAGACAGGAGGTACACAGAGGCACCAGAGGAGGGACTATTGGGGGAGAGGCGCAGCCTGCAGGCTAAATTTGATTTGCTGACCACTAGAAAGGCGGAGGTACAGTGGAGGAAGGCACAAGGGGCAGTGTACGAACATGGTGAAAAGGCGAGTAGGATGCTGGCTCACCAGCTCCGCAAGTGGGATGCGGCTAAGGAAATTGCTGGAGTGAGAGACAAGAGTGGGAGTGTGGTGCGGAAGGGGGTAGAGGTGGATGAGGTCTTCAAGGACTTTTACGGGGAACTGTACCGGTCGGAGCCAACGGGGGAGAGGAGGGGAATGGAGAGGTTCCTTGATGGGCTTTCTTTCCCGAAGGTGCAGGAGGAGAAGGTGGAGGGGTTGGGTGCGCCGATTGAGCTGGAGGAGCTAGTCAAGGGGATCGGGCAGATGCAGTCAGGGAAGGCACCGGGGCCGGATAGGTTCCCGGTGGAATTTTATAAAAAGTTTGTGGACCTAGTGGGCCCCTTGCTGGTGCGGACACTCAACGAAGCGTGGGAGGGGGGGACTTTGCCCCCGACGATGTCACGGGCGCTGATCTCGTTAATTTTAAAGAAGGACAAGCACCCCCAGCAGTGTGGTTCATACAGGCCCATATCTCTCCTCAACGTGGATGCTAAGGTGCTGGCAAAAATCCTGGCCATCAGGATAGAGGACTGTGTGCCAGGGGTTGTGCACGAGGACCAGACAGGTTTTGTGAAGGGAAGACAGTTGAACACGAATGTGCGGAGGTTGTTGAATGTCATCATGATGCCGGCGATTGAGGGAGAGGCAGAGATAGTGGTGGTGCTGGATGCGGAGAAGGCCTCCAATAGAGTGGAGTGGGGGTACCTATGGGAGGTGTTAGGGAGGTTTGGATTTGGTGAAGGGTTCATTAGATGGGTAAGGCTGCTATATGAGGCCCCGATGGCGTGCTTGGCCACGAATAGGAGGAGGTCGGAGTACTTCCGGCTTTACCGAGGGACCAGGCAGGGTTGCCCCCTGATCCCCTTGTTTGCACTGGCAATCGAGCCGCTGGCGATGGCGTTGAGGGATTCAGAGAGGTGGAGAGGCTTGGTGCGAGGTGGAGAGGAACATAAGGTGTCGTTGTATGCCGATGACCTGTTACTATATGTGGCGGACCCGGTGGGAGGGATGCCGGGAGTGATGGAGTTACTAGCCGAGTTTGGGACCTTTTCAGGTTATAAATTAAATTTAGGCAAGAGCGAGGTGTTTGTGGTGCACCCTGGAGACCAGGAGGAAGGAATTGGTAGGCTCCCGCTTAGGCGGGCAGGGGAGAGCTTTAGGTACCTGGGGGTGCAGGTGGCCAGGGACTGGGGGACTCTTCACAAGCATAACTTCACCAGACTTGTAGATCAGATGGAGGAGGAGTTCAAGAGGTGGGACATGCTGCCATTGTCGTTGGCGGGGAGGGTACAGTCCGTCAAAATGACGGTGCTTCCGAGGTTCTTGTTCCTCTTTCAGTGCCTGCCCATCTTTATCCCCAGGGCCTTCTTTAGGAGAGTGACTAGCAGTATTTTGAGCTTTGTGTGGGCACATGGGACTCCGAGAGTGAAGAGGGTGTTCCTGGAGCGAGGAAGGGATAGAGGGGGGCTGGCGCTGCCCAATCCTTTGGGGTACTATTGGGCAGCCAATGTGTCAATGGTGCGTAAATGGGTGATGGAGGGGGGAGGGGCGGCGTGGAAAAGAATGGAGATGGCGTCATGCAGAGGTACGACCCTAGGTGCCATGGTAACGGCGCCGTTGCCGCTCCCCCCTAAGAGGTTTACCACGAGCCCGGTGGTGGCGGCGACCCTAAGAATCTGGAGACAGTGGAGACGGCATCGGGGGGAAACAGGGGGCTCGATGGAGGCTCCACTGGGTGGCAACCATCGGTTCATCCTGGGGAATAAGGATGGGGGATTTAGGGGGTGGCAAAGGGCGGGCATCAGCAAATTGAGGGACCTGTTTATTGGCGGGAGGTTTGCGGGCCTGGGGGAACTGGAAGATAAATTTGGCCTTCCCCAAGGGAACATGTTCAGATACCTGCAGGTAAAGGCATTTGCTAGGCGACAGGTAGAGGGATTCCCTCTGCTGCCGACGCAGGGGACGATGGACAGAGTGCTTTCGGGGGTGTGGGTCGGAGAGGGGAAGGTGTCTGACATCTATAAGGTAATGCAGGAGGTGGAGGAGTCGTCAGTGGAGGAGCTGAAGGCTAAATGGGAGGAGGAACTCGGGGATCAGATAGAGGGCGGGACTTGGGAGGATGCCTTGGAGAGAGTTAACTCTTCCTCCTCATGTGTGAGGCTTAGTCTCATCCAATTTAAGGTGCTGCACCGGGCTCACATGTCCGGGACTAGGATGAGTAGGTTCTTTGGGGGTGAGGACAGGTGCACCAGGTGTTCGGGTAGTCCAGCTAATCATGCCCATATGTTCTGGGCATGCCCGGCACTGGAGTTGGGGACCAAGGGCAATGTGTCCAAGTTTGCAGATGACACTAAGATGAGTGGTAAAGCGAAAAGTGCAGAGGATACTGGAAGTCTGCAGAGGGATTTGGATAGGTTAAGTGAATGGGCTCGGGTCTGGCAGATGGAATACAATGTTGACAAATGTGAGGTTATCCATTTTGGTAGGAATAACAGCAAACGGGATTATTATTTAAACGATAAAATATTAAAGCATGCCGCTGTTCAGAGAGACTTGGGTGTGCTAGTGCATGAGTCACAGAAGGTTGGTTTACAAGTGCAACAGGTGATTAAGAAGGCAAATGGAATTTTGTCCTTCATTGCTAGAGGGATGGAGTTTAAGACTAGGGAGGTTATGTTGCAATTGTATAAGGTGTTAGTGCGGCCACACCTGGAGTATTGTGTTCAGTTTTGGTCTCCTTACTTGAGAAAGGACGTACTGGCGCTGGAGGGTGTGCAGAGGAGATTCACTAGGTTAATCCCAGAGCTGAAGGGGTTGGATTATGAGGAGAGGTTGAGTAGACTGGGTCTGTACTCGTTGGAATTTAGAAGGATGAGGGGGGATCTTATAGAAACATTAAAAATTATGAAGGGAATAGATAGGATAGATGCGGGCAGGTTGTTTCCACTGGCGGGTGACAGCAGAACTAGGGGGCATAGCCTCAAAATAAGGGGAAGTAGATTTAGGACTGAGTTTAGGAGGAACTTCTTCACCCAAAGGGTTGTGAATCTATGGAATTCCTTGCCCAGTGAAGCAGTTGAGGCTCCTTCATTACATGTTTTTAAGGTAAAGATAGATAGTTTTTTGAAGAATAAAGGGATTAAGGGTTATGGTGTTCGGGCCGGAAAGTGGAGCTGAGTCCACAAAAGATCAGCCATGGCCGGGGGGGGGGGGGGGGGGGGGGGGTGTTCATTATTGTAGTGTCTATTCTGTAACTTTACAATGTGTTAATCAGCGTTGTTGTTAAAATGCTGTGTTGTTCATGCAGGTGGGGCGAATGAATATGATTGTTAATATTATTATTATTTTTGGTATTTTTCTAAGGTGCGTCATTGTAGTATAAAATCAAAATTTTTTCAATAAAAATTATTGCAAAAATAAAAATTCTACAGGCCATTTCGGCAGCTAGGGCCAGGTGCTCTACGCTGCCTCCCTGCTAGCCCCCAGCATAATGTGGAATTGGTGGCCGTTTTGCACCAGTTTTCCTGCAGTAAAATACCACCGTTCCCACACCGGTTTGGGGACGTAGGCTGGGATTCTCCGACCCTGCGCCGGGTTGTAGAATCCCCGGGGGGGAGGCACGAATCCCGCCCTGACGCTAGCTGCCCTATTCTCCGGCGCGTTTTTCGGGGTTCCCGCCATGCCAGTCGGGGGCCATTGAGAGCAGCCCCTCCGGCGATTCTCTGGGCCCCGATGGGCCGAGTGGCCGGCAGATTTTGCCCAGTACCGCCGGTGTGAATTACTCACCTCACACACAGCGGGACCTGGCAGGTAAGTGTGCGGGGGCGGTCTCTGGGTGGGGGTGCGGGAGTAACCGATCCTGGGGAGGGCCTCCACAGTGGCCTGGCCCGTTATCAGGGCCTACCGATCTGCGGGTGGGCTGGTTCCATGGGGGCGTTCTTTCCTCCGTGCCGGGCCCCTGTAGGGCTCCGCCATATTGCCTGGGAGCCGGAGTGGAGAAGGGAACCTTGCGCATGTGCGGAAATACGCCGGCTGGTCCCTGCATGCGCGAGATCACTGCAGTCGTTCCGCGTATGCGTGAACTCGCGCCGACCCTTCGGCAGCGGCTGGAGCTGCGGGAACCACTCCGGCGTCAACCTCGCCCCTGAGAAAGTGGAGAATTCATCACTTTTGGGGGCTGTTGACATCGGAGTGGTTGCCACCGGTTTTCAAGCCGGCATGGATCCATAGCCCCATTATTGGAGAATCCCACCCATAGTCTCCAAATTGGAGAATCCAGACCAAGGAGTCAATGGAATGGATTAAGGCTACATGGGAAGAGGAGTTGGGGATGGGGCTGGAGGAAGGATAATGGTGTGAAGTGCTGTGAAGAGTCAATGCCTCGACCTTGTGTGCGAGGCTGGCGTTGGTTCAGCTAAAAGTGGTGTATAGGGCACACTTAACAAAGGCGAGGATCAGCCGGCTGTTTGAGGGAATGGAGGATCGTTGTGAGCGGTGTGGGGGGGACCCAACCAACCATGTCCATATGGTCTGGTCCTGCCCGAAGTTGGAGCAATATCGGGAGTTGAATTTTAGTACCATGTCCAAGGTTCTGCATAATGAATTGGAGCCGGGTCCCCTAGAGGCTTTATTTGGGGTGTCGGACCTGCTGGAGTTCCAGACAGGAGCAGGGGCAGACGTCTTAGTCTTTGCCTCGTTGATCATGCGCGGATGGGTTCTGTTGGAGATTTGGCCTTGGAGAAGATAAAATTTGTTCTGAGAGGAGCAGATGAGGGCTTCCACCAGAAATGGGGGTTGTTCATGTTGCGCTTGGAGGCCTGGTTTCTGCTGTTTGGTGGGAGGTGGGGCTACTGTTTGTGTAAAAATGGTAAAATGTGAAATAACATTTTTTTAAATAATAATTCCCAGCCTCAGACCTGCTCTTGTAACCTGCAATATGTATTTGACTGATCCAATTATTAGGGCGATACAATGGTTAACACTGCTGCCTCACAGCACCAGGTACCTAGGTTCACTTCCAGCCTTAGGTGACTGTCTGTGTAGAGTTTATATGTTCTCCCCGTGTCTGCGTGCGTTTCCTCCAGCTGCTCCAGTTTCCGCCCACAGTCCAAAGATGTACAGGTTACATGGATTGTCCATGCTAACTTGCCCTTTAGTGTTAGGTGGGGTTACTGGGTTATGGGGATAGGGTGGGGGCATGGGCCGAGGTAAGGTGCTCCTTCAGATGGGCCAAATGATCCCCTCCTGCAGTGGAGTGTTTCTATGGACGTGATTCTCCCCCAAAATTTCTAAGTTCATTTGTGGTGGTTTTTTCAGGGAGTTTCCCGCCGGCTCTGCTGGCATGTACCCCAACACTATTCAATGACACTTTGGCCCACACTTAGAAAAATTTTTTGAACTGGGGAGCTGAACTGAGATTGGGCTGCCATTTTGAACGTGTGCCCCACACCTCCCACCCGTGGGCGTGCACCCCGCACATACATGGACACTACCCCACACCCCCAAAGTGAGGACACCCCGTGATGGGGTCCCTGGGGGTCCCCCTTCTTCAGGCCCCCCCAAGCCCCCTTACAGAACCCGTTCCCTTCTAGGACCCTCACCCGTCACATCCCAACCTCCTGGAAGCATCTACTTACATGTCCTGTAATCCCCAACCCTTCAAACCCCCCTCCACCCTAATTCATGGGCATGGCCACCCTCGTCTCCTGACCCTTGGCAGTGTTACCCTGGCATCTGGGCATCCTTGCAGTGCTCCTGCTGGCTGGACAATGCCATCTGGGCACCTTCCAGGGGGAGGACCAGGGATCTAACCTGCACTTATAGCCTGGGAGACTCCCTGGGTGCCCTTCTGCCTGGTCCACGTTTGTGTGGACCAGGCAGAGACCCCCCGTAACAGAGACCCCCCGTAACAGAGACCCCCCGTAACGGAGACCCCCGTAACAGAGACCCCCGTAACAGAGACCCCCGCTAACCGAGACCCCCGCTAACCGAGACCCCCGCTAACCGAGGCCCCCGCTAAGAGACTACCCCATGACAGAGACCCCCATGACACAGATCCCCCCCACCGAACAGTGACTCCCCACCCAACAGTGACCTCAACCCAACAGAGACTCCCATCCAACAGAAACCACCCCAACCTGAAATGTGAAGAGCAATCTAAACAATAGGGTGAAAAATCACTGCATTTTCACTTCCCTTTCCTAACATCTGCTGCCTCAGACCAAAGTGTTTAAAGCAGCTGTTACAAGAGCCACAGGCTTTCTAAAGCCCAGTATACTTCAACGGCCTTGAAATCTCTTGACAGCCTTTGATATACAGATCTTCCATTCAATTTCACACAGCAATATATTGCATGAGCCAATGATTGACAGTTTTATCACTCCAGACACAGCTGCTTGATGGATTGTTGATCTATTATTCCCTTCACACTTGATAGCATCTCCATTATTCTGATTTGAAACTTACCACAATGTTTATTTATCACTTGCTATAATTGACATGTCCTCACTGCATCAAAAGCAGCTAAGTGTGTTTACTTCCTCTTTTTCACAACAGAATGCACTTAGCTGCTTTTGATGCGGTGAGGACCTGTCAATCATAACAAGAGTGATTATAAAATGAAAGCACAGAAGGTACCCGATCCATTACACCTGTGCCAATCAAGATTGATATTATGGGGAAGAAAAACATATTAGTTTATTCTGATATCTGATTGTCTATCAGCATATTGCTATTATATAATTGACTAAATTGTGGCTGTTTCTTTAACTAGCTCATTAATTATCGTGGCAAATTCAGTAGATGGTGGACCAAAGAAATGAGAACCATCAAATTCCCATCCCAAGGGACAGTCTTTGATTATTATGTTGACTCTGATACTAAGAGGTTCACTCCATGGACAGAAAAAATCCCAAAATTTGAAATGGAACCAGATGCCCCTCTACAGGTAGGTTCTATTCAAACAAATTGAATAGTATGTTTGCAAATGTGAAGACATCTATCCGGAATGAAGTATTTATTTAGTTGTTCCAAATAGAAATTGAGTACTGTATAACTGGCTTTTAGCCAACTAACTGTCAGCTTATTACATGTTGCTTTTCTTTGAGGTAGGACATAGAATTCAGCAGAACAAAGTACAGTTACATAAAAAGTCAAGGTTGATGGTGACTAAAACTGGCATTGATATGGCCCTTTCAAATCCCAGTTGTACATTTAAATTTTAATGTTTCCATCATTTGTTCCTAAGTGTGAATTAACAGCCTTGATCTTTCTCTTAAGTTTCTTTTCTGAGAAAGGACTCAAATTTAATTCAACACTGGAGATTTACTGCTTTTCTATATTCCACCAGGCAGAATCAATAATGTGACTGAAGTGAAGAAGATAAAAATTTATGGTATCTTGCAATTTAATGGTTGAAAAGATGCAATTTGAGAGATCATAAATTGTGAAGGAGTTTATGCTTCATTGCCTCTGATTCACTGCTTGCTGTTAGAACTTGATTTGTGACTGTCCATGATGTGTGATTAATGATGTGATCAATGCTTACCTCTGTGCAAGGCTTCATTGCTAATGCTCTTCATTAGAATAAATAAAAGACAGCAATTTAAAAAAAATCTTTAAAATATAAAATTGCAGTTATTTCCATTTCAGATTAGCTTTCTTAGGCACTGCCTTCAGAATGTCCACCCACATTGCATTACTCCTGTTTTTTTGAACTTTACAGAAACGTGTGTTGCTTCAACTAGCCTTTATAATCATCATTTCAGAGGGGGAGAAAAATGCTGGACTAGAAAAAGACAGGCTGCATAGCTGGTGCGAGGACAATATCCAACAACATTGATTATATTTAATTGGACAAAAATAAATGAAATTGGATCAGATTTGAAATAGCTTACAAACTGTGTAAATTGCTGGATAAACTCTACAGAAAATTATGCTGTTTTGCCTAATCAGACATTATTGGCAGAAGCATATCATTCAGAACCCAACTCTTTTGGTCCAGTTGTTAATGTCTTTTTATTCTGTAAATTAAACAAATAGAAAATTCTACTAATTTTCAAATTTACTGGGCAGGATTCTCTGACGGCGGGATCCTCTGCTTCGCCGGCAGCTTGGGGGTGACCACAATGGGAAACCCCATTGGCTGGCTGCCGGACGGAAGATCCCACTGCTGGGGGGTGAGGGGGGGGGGCACATCGCGCCAGAAAGTGGGTCTGGCGGGATGGAGAATCATAACCACTATTTAAACCTATCCTGCTTAAAGAGTACTTTACAAAGGATAATCTTCAAAACTTCAAAACTATTTTAGACCCATTGACACCATGGGCTGAATTCTCCACTGTCGGGATTCTCCGTTGCGCCAGCAGGGGTGCACTGCACCAGAAAACCGGTGCGGCTGGACGGAGAATCCCACCCCAGATTTTTGATTTCAGGGTTTTGTTTTTAATATACCGGATCACCCCTCACCACGTTTGCCACTTTATTGGCAAATGTACAGAACTATAGCCAAACTTTATTTTGATTTCTTAAAGAAGCATTGTAGCTTATTCACGTATGTTTTAAATGGTAAAAACATGTCTCATTTTACTAAAATCAACCACAATGCGTCGCAACCAAGATGGCCGCAAGGAGGGCAATGCCGTGATTCCGGGACGCCGAACTGGAGACCTTTCTTGACTTTGTGGAGGAGAGGAGGCTCATACTATACCCTGGGCTGGCCTGGATGTCAGCAGGCGCCATCGTTCGCCGTGCCTGGGCAGAGGTGGCAGGCGCCATCAGCGCCGAAGGTGGCCCGCACTGCAGGTCAATGCAGGAAAAAACTGCACGACCTTCTCAGGGCGGCCAGGATGCGTGCCCAGCACTGTGCCCCCAGCACCAAGCACCCTACCCCCCACACTCATGTGACACCCCCTCCCCCCCCCCCGGGGGGACGGTCAGGACCCACCCTGACCCCACATGGCCGCACCCACTCATGCAAACCGCAATGGCCGTGTGCCCTGGCCACTGATGCTATCAGAGACCCACCCCTGAGCTGCATCCGTCGGACCGTCTAACACAAGATAAGGTTGCGCACAACCACCGGGAGAAGACCGGAGGGGGTCCACCAGACCTACGTCCCCTCACTGTGTCCGGGCAGAGGGCACTAGATATTGTCGGGAGCCGGAGGAGAGGGAGGTTGCCGGCGCGGAGGTCGGTGGCGCACCACAAAGTGACACCCCCTGTCTGGTTGCGGGTCATCAAGACAAATGTGTGCCCACCCTAACACCCCACACCCCTCCTCATCCCAACCCCCCCCTCATCCCACACCCCCCTCACCCCAAACCCCCTCAACCCACACCCCCCTCACGCCACAGCCCAACCCCCCTCACCCCAACACCCCTCGCCCCGCTCACCCCAGACCTCACCACCTCACGCCTCACCCCCGACCGACTGTCTAACCAGACATGCTGTCTTGTGTTTTACAGGACCAGCCGGGGATGGTACCTGCCCTTCCGGGACCCCCGCCTACAGCCAGTGCCAGGGCCGGTGCCCCCCAGAAATCCGAGCACCGACGGGGAGAGCAGCCCTCTGCCAGAGACGACCCAGGTCACCCTGGAGTTTGTGTCGGATGAGGACACTGAATTTCCGTCACAGCTGTCTCCAACGCCCTCCACCATGTCAGAGACTATCACCTCAGTTGGGAAAATTAGTGAAGAGACTTCTGGGACACTCACTGGTGCGCACCACACAGTCATTCCGGTACAGCAGATGGAGGTAGGAGCAGCCGTTGGGCTGGACAGTCGGAGGGCAGCCCGGCCCCAGGAACCAGCTGCAGCCCAAATGGGTCCCGGGCTCCTGGAACATCCAGCCCCACCCATAGTCCAGGTGCAGCCAGAGTCCCAGGGACTGGAGGAGGAGATGACGGCCGGCTTCCAGCACCTGCAGGGGCCAGTGGAGGAGTCTACCCGAATTGAGGAGCTGGGGGTGGTGCCGGTCATGCGTGCCACCCAGGCCAAAACCGCACGGGTGGCATCTGCGGTGGAGGCAATGGGGGCAACGGTGTTGGACATGGGTCAGGTTTTGCAAGGCCTGGGACTATCTGTGCAGGCGGGGGCCATGGTCCAGGACAGATCTGCCCTCTCACAGACAGTCATGTGCCAGAGCTAGCTGCAGATTGCAGCAGTGCTCCTCAGCTTGGTCGAGTCAGCAGGCCATTACTGACAGCACTGGCGGCATTGCACAGGTGATGGCCCAGTCACAGCAGGCCACTGATGAGAGCATTGGCGCCATTGCCCAGGTGCTGGCCGGCGTCGCACAGACACAAAGGGAGGTGGTCCAGTCCCAGAGGGAGGTGGCCCACTCCCTGTGCTCCATGGCCGCTAACATTCAGACCCTTGTCGATACATGAGCGAGCATCCAGGCCTGGCAGCGGCAGGTTTCGGGGGGGCCTCGGGGGTTGGCTCCATTCGCACACCTGTCCCATGGAAAGGCCCGGGGGCCATCGGGCACCTCGAGGTAGGAGGAGGTGCTGGGGCCCTTGCCAGTGACTCCTGCAGGGGAGGTTCTGGAACACCACGGCACCTCGGACCGCCACCCCTTCCAGTCCCTGGTGCATCTGGTTGGCAGAGGGCAGAACAGGCTGGCACCATGCCACCCTGGACGTCCGAGGAGCAGCCGGGCCCACCCAGGCCAGGCGCCCCAGGAGACATGCGTCTCACGACGGGGGCACTCGTCGCAGGGCGGGAGTGACAGCAGACCACCTCCACTCCTGCTGTACCATCTGGGGAACCACCTAGGCGTAGTGTTAGGGCCAGGAAGGCCAGAAAGTTAGACACCAGTTAGGTTGGCAAGGGTGCAGGGCACAGTTTAGTTCTAGGGGCTAGGGCACAGACTGTAAATAACTTTGGCTTTGATCTTTAAGTCATCTTTGTCTACAGGAATAGTGCCAGAGGACTGGAGGATAGCAAATGTTGTCCCCTTGTACAAGAAGGGGAGTAGAGATAACCCCGGTAACTATAGGCCAGTGAGCCTTACTTCTGTTGTGGGAAAAGTCTTGGAAAGGTTTATAAGAGATAGGATGTATAATCATCTGGAAAGGAATAATTTGATTAGAGATAGTCAACATGGTTTTGTGAAGGGTAGGTCGTGCCTCACAAACCTCATTGAGTTCTTCGAGAAGGTGACCAAACAGGTGGATGAGGGTAAAGCAGTTGATGTGGTGTATATGGATTTCAGTAAAGCGTTTGATAAGGTTCCCCACGGTAGGCTATTGCAGAAAATACAGAGGCATGGGATTCAGGGTGATTTAGCAGTTTGGATCAGAAATTGGCTAGCTGATAGAAGACAAAGAGTGGTGGTTGATGGGAAATGCTCTGACTGGTGTCCAGTTACTAGTGGTGTGCCACAAGGATCTGTTTTGGGGCCGTTGCTGTTTGTCATTTTTATAAATGACCTAGAGGAGGGCGTAGAAGGATGGGTGAGTAAATTTGCAGATGACACTAAAGTCGGTGGAGTTGTGGACAGTGTAGAAGGATGTTACAAGTTACAGAGGGACATAGATAAGCTGAAGAGCTGGGCTGACAGGTGGCAAATGGAGTTTAATGCAGAAAAGTGTGAGGTGATTCATTTTGGAAGGAATAACAGAAAGGCAGAGTACTGGGCTAATGGTAAGATTCTTGGTAGTGTGGACGAGCAGAGAGATCTCGGTGTCCATGTCCATAGATCCCTGAAAGTTGCCACCCAGGTTGAGAGGGTTGTTAAGAAGGTGTACGGTGTGTTAGCTTTTATTGGTAGAGGAATTGAGTTTCGGAGCCATGAGGTCATGTTGCAGTTGTACAAAACTCTGGTGCGGCCGCATTTGGAGTATTGTGTGCAGTTCTGGTCGCCACATTATAGGAAGGATGTGGAAGCATTGGAAAGGGTACAGAGGAGATTTACAAGAATGTTGCCTGGTATGGAGGGAAGACCATATGAGGAAAGGCTGAAGGACTTGAGGCTGTTTTCGTTAGAGAGAAGAAGGTTAAGAGGTGACTTAATTGAGGCATACAAGATGATCAGAGGATTAGATAGGGTGGACAGTGAGAGCCTTTTTCCTCGGATGGTGATGTCCAGCACGAGGGGACATAGCTTTAAATTGAGGGGAGATAGATATAGGACAGATGTCAGAGGTAGGTTCTTTACTCAGAGAGTAGTAAGGGCGTGGAATGCCCTGCCTGCAACAGTCGTAGACTCGCCAACACTAAACGCATTTAAATGGTCATTGGATAGGCATATGGACCATAAGGGAATAGTGTAGAGGGACTTTAGAGGGGTTTCACAGGACGGCGCAACATCGTGGGCTGAAGGGCCTGTACTGCGCTGTAATGTTCTATGTTCTAACACCGTTGAAACAGGCCTCTGTGCTCTGTCTGATGGGTATGGGGGTGGGGCAGGCAGCGATGGCCACTGGGAGTGAGGGATGGTGGACGAGTGAGGCCCAGTGGATGGACCGTGCAGCCCCCCTGACCAGCCCCATTACCCCGTCCCCAGCGATTCGACAGGGCCGTGTGATGGACTGGCCAGCTCGCATGCAGGGTTCACCCAGGTGGAAGGTGCTGCTGTGGGCATGAGTCAGACATTGTCTAACGATATGTAGCATGGAGATCATCGCAGAGCGGGCTGTCATCATCCTCCATGCCATGGACCAGACCAGCTGTCACTAGCAAAGTCAGTGCCCCCAGCTCATAGTGCCGCAGGTAGATATAACGGAGTGGGGTGTGCATGCGGGTGGTTCGGTGGTGTGGGAGGTGAGGGTGTTCGGTGGTGAAGAGGTGTGGTATTGTGGTGTCCGTGCCTGTGCCGAGCAACCCGACCCCCCAGTTGGTGAAACATGTGTCAGCTAATGTGTCTGGTGCTCGCTGGCCCTGCCAATAGCGTAGTGCGGCCTCCCGTGCCTGGTCAGTCCCCATGTCCCACTCATTGTACCCCTCATCTGATGAGGCCTGCCCTTGCTCCTCATCCTCCACCAGCACATCGCCCCTCTGCTGGGCTATATTGTGCAGCGGACCACAAAGATGCCGCCGACCCTCCTTGCCTCGTACTGGGGGGCACCTCCAGAGCAGTCCAGGCATCTGAAACGGATCTTCAAGACCCCGAAGCACCGCTCGACAACACCACTGGTCGCACAGTGGGCATTATTGTATCAGGTCTCCGCGTCAGTCTTAGGCCTCCGTATAGGCGTCATTAGCCACGACCGCAACGGGTTACCCTTGTCGCCCAGCACCCAGCCCCACAGCCGGTGGGGTGGGGGAATGTCCCTCGAACATGCCGGGGATCACAGATCGTGCCATCACGAACGAGTCGTGCACGCTGCCCGGGAATCGGGCACAGACATGCAGGATCCTCATCTGGTGGTCACAGACTACTTGAAGGTTCATTGAGTGGTACCCCTTCCTTTTTGTAAAGAGCGGCCTGTTATCCGAAGGTGGCCATAGAGCGACGGCACACCATCGATAATTCCCTGGACCCGGGGCATCCCGACGACGACAGCAAACCCCGTTGCCCGGGCATCCTGGTGGGCACGGTCAACACTATATGTACCGGTCTGCAAGGGTATACTGGGCGTCGGTGATGGTACGGATGCACCTGTGCGCCGCTGTCTGTGAGATGCCGGACAGATCCACTCTCGGCGACTGGAATGACCCCGTCGCATAAATGTTCAGCGCCACTGTCACCTTGACGGCCACCGGGAGCGTGTGTCCTCCCCCATTCCCCTAAGGTGCCAGGTGTGCAATCATGTGGCAGATGTGTCAGACGGTCTCCCTGCTCATCGGCAGTCTCTTCCTGCAGGCCCTATCCGGGAGGTCCTCAAAGGGCATGTGCTCGCAGTGGCCGCATGGCCTCATCCGGCGCCTCCTTTGCACCATCGCCTCCTCCTCGCCCTGTTTCTCCTCCTCGGCCTATCGGGCGGGCAGCCCTCCAGCCTGAGCGGCTTCCACCTGCCCTCTACAGCCAGCTCCTTTGCTGCAGCCTCCATTTCCTCTCTGAGTTGCCCCCACCCACGGTGCCACAGGGCTGCATGTAGAGCAGCGGCCGCTGCCACGGTGGCCAACATCGCTGGTTGGTGACCGAATATGATAATCTGCAGGGGGCGAGAGGAAAACATGTTATCATGGCGAATACACCCGTGCCCAATGAGGTACCATGGGCTACATGGTTGCCGCCGCGTGCCCCATCTATGCATGTCCCTCACCCCCGCACTCCGGCTCCGTCAGTGCCCCAGGTCCTGGTGCCCGTCCTTGCTGCCAGGGCCACTATTTCATGGCACTGCCCTCACTGGGGGTTGCCGTTGGTGTGGCCCTGGTTGGTTCCCCGGTGGGTATCGCCGGTTGAGTGGGATGGCCGGAGAGGGGGACGGCACTCACCCATACGGCCATTTTCATGGCGTCCACCCAGGGGCCGAAGTGCGTGGCCAACAAGATGGCTGCCATAATGGTGTTCAGTAGGTGGGCACCGCCCAGTCTTGTCGGGGGCGGTGAGGCCCCGGAGAATCGGTCATCAGGACAGATAATGAGACTGCACTTCTGGGCCGCACGGCAGGCACCATGATTTCATCGAGTTTGGGGTCCGGAGAATTACAATTCAGCGCGAAACCAGTGTCAAGCACGATTTCGACGTCAGAGCCTATTCTCCAGCCGATCACGTAGCATCCAGCCCCTGATATACCATGACCTTTATTGTAGCATTCATTTTTTACGGTTCCTGCATCCATAAAGAACTCATAAAAGTACTGACTAATACTTTTTTTAAACTTCTGTTTTCAAAATTCTTCATGGAAATAATGTGAGAATTTGTGGTTGATAAATCAGTCTGCTAACACTCTCTTCTAAGTTTTTGGGTTCAAGGTGCATGGAAGACTGGATAACATAATCTAGGCTGACTACTCCATTTCAGTACTGAGGAAAGATGCGTTGTCTGAGGTGCCATCTTTCGTGTAAGATTTTAAACTGAAACAGTGCCTGTTTGTTCCAGGTGGATGTAAAAGATCCCACGCCACTATTTATAAAAAAGTAACAAACTTTCCTGCTATCCACAGCCAAAACCAGTCAAATGATTAGCTGATTATGGCTGTTTAGTTTGTTTATAAAGCAGTACTTTACAAAATAACTGTGGTGCTTTGCGACATTTTGAGGATATGAAAATGCAAGAGATTTCTTATTAAATATGAAATATACTCTGTTTCAAAAGCTATATTATTCTGCAGCAGTTTTTAGTAACGTCACTGCACCATTTCAAATGTATATTTTTCTTCTGTAAATAGGATGTGCTTGTCCATACTGAAGAAACTGTTGCTCTGAAATATTTCATTGATTTACTCGTGCAAAAGGGAAAGCCAGTGATGTTAGTTGGAAATGCGGGGGTAGGAAAGACCATTCTTGTATCAGAAGAAATTTCAAAGTTAACCGAGGATTATATTATAACTAAAGTTCCCTTCAACTACTACACCACATCTGCCATGCTCCAGAGTAAGTATAGAATCATAGAATTTTACAGCACAGAAGGAGACCATTCCATGGGCTGGTTTAGCTCACAAGGCTAAATCGCTGGCTTTTAAAGCAGACCAAGCAGGCCAGCAGCATGGTTCGATTCCCGTACCAGCCTCCCCGGATAGGCGCCGGAATGTGGCGACTAGGGGCTTTTCACAGTAACTTCATTGAAGCCTACTCGTGACAATAAGCGATTTTCATTTTTCATTCGGCCCATCGTGTCAGCACTGGCTCCCAAAAGAGCTACCCACCTAGTCCCATCCCCCAGCCCTCTCTCTGTAGCCCTCTGCGTTCTGCCTCCCATTTATTTTAAAGATGAAATGAAAATGAAATGAAAATCGCTTATTGTCACAAGTACCAGCCTCCCCCGGACATGCGCCGGAATGTGGCAACTAGGGGCTTTTCACAGTAACCTCATTGAAGCCTACTCGTGACAATAAGCGATTTTCATTTAATTTCATTTTAATTTCATTTCATTTCAGTAGGCTTCAAATGAAATTACTCTGAAAAGCCCCTAGTCGCCACATTCCGGCGTCTGTTCGGGAAGGCTGGTACGGGAATTGAACCGTGCTGCTGGCCTGCCTTGGTCTGCTTTAAAAGCCAGCTATTTAGCCCAGTGTGCTAAACCAGCCCCTTCAAATAGTTATAGTAACAAAAATACATTTCTAATTATTGATTTGAATTCTTTAATAGTGTTGACAGAGCACATAAGGCTAAGATCAATTATCGCTAGCCTTCCTATGAAATCTGAAATGAAATTGGCATGACTATCTGACTACTATTCACATCCCAGAGCAAGGCAAAGAGGCATGTGTAGCTTTCGAGATTTTGATATGCTTGATTTTATTGTAGCCATTGTACATGAATGGGCATCCATCTAACAGGTTAGTCAAAGTATTTTGAATGCATTAGTGAGACTGGTCACCTCATTGAATTTTTAAACTTTGTTGGCAGCAATTAGCAGCACGGTAGCATTGTGGTTGGCACAATTGCTTCACAGCTCCAGGGTCCCAGGTTCAATTCCTGGCTTGGGTCACTGTCTGTGCGGAGTCTGCATATTCTCCCCGTGTGTGCATGGGTTTCCTCCGGGTGCTCCTGTTTCCTCCCACAGTCCAAAGATGTGCAGGTTAGGTGGATTAGCCATGCTAAATTGTCCTTAGTGTCCAAAATTGCCCTTAGTGTTGTGTGGGGTTACTGGGTTATGGGTAGGGTGGTCTTTCCAAGAGCCCGTGCAGACTCGATGGGCTGAATGGCCTCCTTCTGCACTGTAAATTCTATGAATGTGTTCAATTCTTGATTGTCAGTTGCATTTGAGGCAAAAATGTGAGTCAGGCATGTGACTAGCTTTGGAACAAAGCTTCTTTGTAGTCCTTTTGATGGACAACTCTGGCCAAGGTGGTTCCCAATTATAGCGTTATATTGGCCTATATACCTCCTCACTCAGGCTTCACCCAGCAAAGGAGTTAGGAAAGTTTAATTATGTCACTTAACAACTAAAGAATCCCCATTTTCAAAATTGCAGCTTTGAAAAAAAGCTCGAAGGAACTAAATGTATTTGATTTTTAAGTATGTATGTTGAAGGATTTCAAAGCTTTTAAATTAATTTTTATAGCTTTCTGTTGACTATTGTTCATTTATCTGTTACAGTGGGCTAAACATCTGGCCTGTAATGCAGAACAAGGCCAGCAGCACGGTTCAATTCCCATACCGGCTTCCCCGAACAGGCGCCGGAATGTGGCGACTAGGGGCTTTTCACAGTAACTTCATTGAAGCCTACTTGTGACAATATTCAATATTCAGTCTGTCAGAAGGAAACTTATGTATCAAGTAATAATAATAATAATAACTTATACATACTACTTTCTTTGGCACACAGTCTTCTACATATTTGCTTGGTAATATGGTATTATCATAACTGTGATATTCAATTCACCAGCCAATAATGAGAGTTAACTTGCTTCCTTTCAGAACCATTGTCTATAACTTTTATAATAAAAATAATCACTTATTGTCACGAGTAGGCTTCAATGAAGTTACTGTGAAAAGCCCCTAGTCGCCACATTCCAGCGCCTGTTCGGGGAGGCTGGTACGGGTATTGAACCTGCGCTGCTGGCATTGTTCTGCATTACAAGCCAGCTGTTTACCCCACTGTGCTAAACCAGCCCCTTTCTTCTTGGTCAAAAATTCTCCGTTGATATTGTTTTGCAACAGATTGATTAATGATGGAAATTAATTATTTTATTGCAAAGAAATAGTGTACAAATTAGCATTGACTTCTCTTCTGCTTACAAGTTTGTCAAAATCTTCACCCCACACCACTGTCAATCAAGAGTCATTACCACATCATATCAATCACCGAGAAGGTTTGAAGCCGAGTGAGGTGACCAGTTTCAATTAATAGACAATAACCACTCCCTGACCATGAAAATTAGCTAGTGATTCGAAACAAACCTGTTGGACTTTAACCTGGTGTTGTAAGACTTCTTTACTGTGCTCACCCCAGTCCAACGCCGGCATCTCCACATCATGAATATCAATGACCTCAAGGATTACAAATGTCTCTGCATGAGCTACTAATATTAACACAGCAGTAGTTAGTTCCAGGTTTCAGAAAGCAACTATCAATAATTGTTCTTAACTCCGTCCACAGAATTACTATCAGTGAGGAATGCAAATTTTAATTCAAAAATACATTTTTGCCACAGTCATTTATCTTGCCGGGAGACCCTGCATCTCGCACGATGTTGCAAGAGGAATCCTGCCCTCAATGGGTGGGATCACTTTTTAACAAATCTGCATATTAGAGCGAGACAGTAAGCCTTACTCTAATGTGCAGATTCCCGAGGTACCTGAGGCTTTGGGTTTCAGTTCCCTCACCTCGGGCTCCTCAGGTGAGTGCTGTTTGGGTTCCCACAAATGGGTACCCAACGGAACAGCACTTGTGGGGGGGTCTCCATGGGGATTTGAGGCCCCCAGCTGCATGCCTTTGGGCAGGTTGGTTCCCTGGCACTGTTGGTGCCACCTGGGTACCCTAGCACTGCCACCCTGGCAGTGTCACCTGGGTGCTAGCCTGGAACTGCCCAGGTGCCACTTCCAGCTGGCAGGGGCACTGCCAGGGTACCAGGCATTGTTTGCACATGGGTGATTTGGCTGGAGTTGCCCACTGTGGGTGTTGGAGGGTGGGGTGGGGGACCCTTCCATGTTGGGTTTGGGCTAGGTGGAGGTTGGGATTCTTCTCGGGGCCTCAGAGATCAGGACACCATTTAAAAATGGCGTACCAATCCCTGTTCAGCGATTCGCGTTGAATAGCCATGTGTTTCTCAGCACTGCGAGTGCCGGGAAATACGCAGCTAAACGTGCACTCTGTTCCCTTTTGGGAAGATCGTGCCCAATGTCACAGATGTTAACTTCAGAGCAAAGGGGCCTGCATGGTTCAGGAATCAATATTTAACTCCTGCTTTGACATGTAGGAATATTGTGATTATGCTTGATGGTAACCAGTTCTTCTTTCACTTTAGCTCGGCTCCATTCCTCTCATTATGGCTGAAATGGAGGATAAATTTTATATAAACTACTCACTATCCAGAAGAAACCAACGTATAAGTATCAGCAGAGACAGGAATTCATATTCCATTTTTTTATTCATAGCTGATTGCATTACAACAATGCAACAACTATATGTATGATCGAAAAAGCCCAATGTAATTTTATAATTATTTAATTTCTACATCAGTCAGAAAATGGTTTCTCTTATCTCATTGCTGTTAAATGTACCTATAATTAAATTTGCTTTACTTATTTATAGTAAAACATATAATGCGTGTATATAAGTTCTCCAAGTTCAACAACCATATTGCAATTGTTGTGGTGCAACTGTTTCTTTTTATCACAGGAATTCTTGAGAAACCTTTAGAAAAAAAAGCTGGGAAAAATTATGCTCCTGTTGGCACAAAAAGGCTGATTTATTTTATTGATGATCTTAACATGCCTGAAGTAGATGCTTATGGTACTGTCCAACCACATACCCTCATTAGACAACATCTAGATTACAGTCATTGGTAAGTCTCCCCTGTTGAGCAAGATGCTTGAACTAAAAAAAAAGCACCCTAAAATAGCCAAACCAAGTTTTTCATTCACAGCATAAGATAAGATGTGCACACTGACCTTTTGGGTAAAGCAATGTGTTCATACCGATAGCATAGTTTCTGGTTTGAGCAGTTCAAGCATCGATTTATAATATAGCTTATTTTTAACCAAGCTTGTTGGATAATGGAGCTAATGTGCCTGGTGATACTACTATAATTGCATGGATTGACCTGTGGTGTCCTTTGTGCTGCTAAATTCAGGGTGAATGGTATAGTGTTCACAAAGACCACAAAATAGCTTGAACTTAAACTATAAATTTATTAACACTACGTACTCCTAAAGAATACACCGTTGATTATTAACATTTAAACTACACTTATCTACAGCTAGCTAACCTTTATACTGATATAAACTATGATCTGCTCTCACTCACACCATTTGTACTTCTGACTCTCTCTAGCTAACCCCTACACACACATTCCCACAAGGCTTAGCATCACATGGACTTGTAACTGTAGCTGCATCTAGTGGATACTTGAGACACTTCATTAACCCTTGCAGTTCTTACAGTTATGTTAATACCACATTACCAAGCAAATATGTAGAAGACTGTGTGCCAAAGAAAGTAGTATGTATGTTCCCCAACCCAAAACCATGGCTTAATCGGGAGAATGATTCCCCACTGAAGGCCAGGTCTGAAGCGGTCAAGTCAGGCGACCCTGACCTATACAAGAATTCCAGGTATCACCTCTGCAAAATCATCAGAGATGCCAAGAGATATATCAGACTGAGCTAGAATCACAGACTAACATCACGGACTCTCATTGGTTGTGGCAAGGCTGAAACAGCACAACAAAGGGAAGCGAGCAGGATCTCCGGCAGCAGCGTGCCCTCCCTGATGAACTCAATGTATTCTATGCTTGGTTCGAGCAGGAAACCATCAGACCGCTGTCAACTGCCCCAGCAGCCCTGGACGCATCCATCCCCACCGTCACAGCTTCCAAAGTCAGATCAGCCTTCTTGAAAGTGGACCATCGGAATGCGACGGGTCCTGACGAAGTCCCTGGTTGTGCACTCAGATCCTGTGTGGACCAGCTGGCAGATGTGCTTGCGGACATCTTCAACCACTCCCTACTCCATTCCGAAGTCCCCACCTGCTTCAAGAAGACTGCCATCATACCTGTGCTAAAGAAGAACCAGCCAATGCGCCTCAACGACTATCGTCCAGTGGCCTTGACATCGATTGTAATGAAATGCTTCGAGAGGTTGGTCAGGAGTTGGTCACATCAACACCATACTCCCAAAATGCCTTGATCCGCTGCAATTGGCATACCACCACAACCAGTCCACAGCTGACGCTATCTCCCAGGCCCTACACTCAGCGCGCTGCTGCCGGAGATTCTGCTCATTCCAGGAGCAACTCAACAACAAGTACTCCTGCATCAAACTCTTATTTATTGACTTCAACTCCGCTTTCAACACCATAATCCCAGCCAAGCTCATATCAAAGCTCCAAAACCTCGGACTTGGCTCCTCACACTGCAACTGGATCCTCGACATTCTGACCCACAGACCACAATCAGTAAGGATAAACAACGACGCCTCCTCCATGATAGTCCTCAATATCGGGGTCCTGCAAGGCTGCATACTTAGCCCTCTACTGTACTCCCTATACAAACATGACTGCGTGGCAAGATTTGGCTCCAACTCCATCTACATGTTTTCTGAGAACACGACCATAGTGGGTCGGATCTTGAGCAACAATGAGTCAGAATACGACAGGGAGATAGAGAACCTAGTGGAGTGGTGTAACAACAACAATTCTCCCTCAAATGTCAGCAAAACTAAAGAGCTGGTCATTGACTTCAGGAGGCAAAGTATCGTACACATCCCTGTCTACTTCAATGGGGCAGAGGTAGAGATGGTTGATAGCTTCAAATTCCTAGGTGTGCACATCACCAACAATCTGTCCTGGTCTACACACGTTGATGCTATGACCAAGAAAACACAACAGCGCCTATACTTTTTCAGGAAACTAAGGAAATTCGGCATGTCCACATTGACTCTTACTCATTTTTACAGATGCACCATAGAAAGCATCCTGTCTGACTGCATCACAGCCTGGTATGGCAACTGCTCGGTCCAAGACCAAAGCTACAGAGAGTTGTGAACACAGCTCAGTCCATCATCCAAACCCGCCTCCCATCTATTGTCTATACCTCCCGCTGCCTTGGGAAAGCGGGCAGCATAATCAAAGATGCCTCCCACCCAGCTTATTCACTCTTCGAACTTCTTCCATCGGGCAGGAGATACAAAAGTCAGAGCACACACAAACAGATTCAAAAACAGCTTTATCCCTGTTATTGCCAGACTCTTAAACAACCCTCATATGGACTAATTTTATCTCTTCACACATCTTCTCTACTGAGTAGTTCTACACTCCTGTGTGCTTCACCCGATGCTGGAGTCTATGTATTTACATTGTGTATTTTATGTTTGCCTTATGTATTTTCTTTTCATGTACAGAATGATCTGTCTGAACTGTACGCAGAACAATACTTTTCACTGTACTTCGCTACTGATAACTATAAAGCAGCACGAGAGCACACGTGGCTAGCACTATGGCTTCACAGCGCCAGGGTTCCAGGTTCGATTCCCCGCTGGGTCACTGTCTGTGCGGAGTCTGCACGTTCTTCCCGTGTCTGTGTGGGATTTCTCCGGGTGCTCCGGTTTCCTCCCACAGTCCAAAGATGTGCAGGTTAGGTGGATTGACCATGTTAAATTACTCTTAGTGTCCAAAAAGGTTAGGAGGGGTTATTGGGTTATGGGTATAGGGTGGAAGTGAGGGCTTAAGTGCGTCGGTGCGGACTCGATGGGCTGAATGGCCTCCTTCTTCACTGTAAATTCTATGATCTAAAAATAACTTAAAACAAAAAACCCCAAGATATGGCTATTACTTCATGTGTAGTTCGGGTTCCTTCATGTATGAGTGCAGCATGGTAGCATAGTGGCTGGCACAGTTGCTTCATAGCTGTAAATTCTATGCTAAGTACAGGCGGGTTCAGCTAGCTGAAAGCATGAGTTACAGAATTCCTTTAAAGTTAGTGATGAAGCATAAAGATGAGGTTGGTATAAAGAGACTTGGTCCACTCGACAGATGGTGGCAGGAATATTCCAGAGCCGCTTTGAGAAGGTTTGGATTTGAGGCAGGTTTTGTGGTCAGCCTGGAGTCTTGTTTTGGTGTTACCAAGCTGGATGTTAAACAGCGGGCTGCCTGGGAATCCAGGAATGTAATATTAAAACCTTCCAAAGACCAGAGTCTTGGATCAGATAATTGTTGAGTCACCTTCAGGGTAATATCCATTTCAATGCTTCTGGTCAAAATCTATTGTTCACCTTGGGAGATAGATGGTGGTAATTAGTGCATCTGCAGGTATAACAAGTTTTGATGGCTCTCTGTCGCAACTCCAGGCTGGAGAGAAACACCATCTGCTGTTCCCTTGTTTTGTTGATTGTAATGGGTCCACACAATGATAGGTTTGAGATTCCACAAGAGACGAGGTTGAGCTTTGCCCTGTAATTACTGTTGGAATTTCCGGAACTGTGCCAACTTTCAAATCATGTGACCTGTAGCCGCCATGTCTTTGGTCCAGCAAAGTCAATTTTTTAATAAGCAGAAAGTAATGTTCAGTTTAAACAGATTTTAATCTCTTTCATGTCTGATGGACATGACAGTGGGCACTAATACAAAGAATTGACATCAAGAGATTAGCTCATTTTTAGATCCAGAATTTGCTTTTGCTAAACACTATTAAACTAAACTATCAATTGTTATTTGCAAAGTGATCTTACCATATGGTGTGCTGTGTTGTGACTGAAAATAATGAACCACCTCTGTGCACAGCTGTATTACTGACTCTCTGTTTTTAAAACAATTGAACAAAGCTTGTCAGAAATGAGTTTTTAACAGCTGTTTTCCAATTGGTCAATTTCCGTAGAGTGTAGAATTCATGCTAAATGTTACCAGAAGGTTTGATGAATCTGTCATGTTAACTGCAAGACGTTGGAAAAAAACTGGATACTAAATACAAAATAAAGAACACTAAAAGCAAAGTAATAAACATTTAAGAGGAAAACGTAGGAAAAATCTTCTTTAAAATGTAAAAAATTGATTGACTCATTGTTTTCATTATTAGGTATGACAGACAAAAGTTATCTCTGAAAGAGATTCATAATTGCCAATACATCACTTGTATGAATCCTGCTGTTGGGAGTTTTTCTATAAATATGCGTCTTCAGGTAGGAACATTTTTGTTTTCAAGAATACTTCTGCTCTTATCAGTACATTAACAAAAGAGTGAGGACAAGAGATGGTGGGTGGGATTCTCCGTCGGCTGTTGCCAGAATCGGGAAATACGACTGGGCGAAGAATCGGACTTGATGCCAAAATCGCGGCGGGTGCTAGTTTCACAGTAAGTCGCAATTTTTTGGTGCCTCGACAGCGGCGTCAATGCGTTCCACTCCGCACTTATGGTAACCACCCTTGGCATATCGTTACGCGCCGGACCCTGTATTGTCCGGGGCCTCTGTGATGCTCCTCCACTGGGGCAAATTCTCGATAGTGAGATCCACTTGTGCTTTTGAAAATTTGTGAAACAGGTGCCGTGGCTGCTGAGGGAGAGAGAGGGAGTACAGAAATTGTTCAGCATCGCCATAGTTTGCTAATAGTCATGCTTCTGGCAGGGGGCTTCTGCCAGGGCGAGAGGATTAGCGGGGAGTGGTCAGGAGGTGGGCTGTAGGGTCAGAGTGGGCAGGTTCAGAGCACCATTGCCACGGACTGCAAGGATCCCATGCAGCTGCGCAAGCCGCTGACTGCCTACTGTGAACTTAGACCACAGGTTGTATGGGTGTCCCCCTCAGGGCACCACCCTAGGTGCTCTCTGGCCCCAGCCAACCCATCTGCGGGATGGGCGTGCTTCAGCACAACCAGTGCCAACTTGTTGGCTGTGATGGGTGTGTGTGGGGAATGTAATGTGTATGTGCGTCTGCAGCTTGTCAGCCTCCCAAGTGTCAATCACAGACCCGGCGAATCCTGCACCGTTTCTCATTGGAATCGATTGTTTTCCACGTGGCGCAGGTGTTAGCCCCTTAACAGTCGCTCAATTGGTCCAAGTGCAGCACCAGTTTTGTATTGTTGAAGTCCACGAATCCTGCCCCAGCATTAACACTTAGGGTGTGACTCTCTGGAAAGATGCTCTGGAAAGATTTCTCAGTGTTGTAGCGAGCGGGAATTGCTGCACGCTTCCGGCGCTCGGTCCACTTAATGATGCCTCACGGGCTTCTCGCCACAAATGAAGGCGCTTCAGCCGACTCGTCGCACCACACTCGCCAGCCACCTGCAAACAAGGTCGAGCAGCACTTACTCAGCCAATCCCAGCCAGCTCGCAACATTGGCATCAGAGGACCGGCCCCAAGATTCGGGAATGCAGATCTGGGAAAGCCGCTAGACTCAGTGGAGGCCAGGAGAGATGACCTATTCCCCTGAGGGTCCCGGAGGGTCAGCCATAGGGCAGCCAATGCTACCTGGGACCAGATGGCGGCAGCTGTGAGTGCCGGAAGTGTGACCAGGAGGACTGGCCTCTAGTGCCTGAAAAATGTCAATGACCTCTACTGGGCAGCACAAGTAAGTAGACACCGATGACCCCCACCCCACCTCCCATGCGAGCATCCACCCTCAACTCCCCATGCAACCCCCAAACCTCCCTCCAACCCCTCCCCCTCAACTCCCTCAGAACCCCAGATTCACACCCCCTCTCCCGCCCTTCTGAACTGTAAATTCTATGATCTATGAACTATCAGTGCTCGCCTTCTTTCCAGGTGGTAAGCACTTCGCCCTATGCTTCATCATTCCCATCAATGCCTACAAGTTTAATTGTCTGTTAACTGTGTTGGTTATGCTTTAAAGTGGAGTTGTGATAGCTTATACTGAGTTTTGTGGTGCTATCTCAATAGGTAAGATAGATCACTGGATTGTCCTCTATCTGCAAAGAAAGAATATGGCACATCATGCATACTTAGGGCTGGATTTTACTCTCTTTCACTGATGTGTCTGTTGGTGAGGGGTAGCACGTAAAATCTAGCAAGTGACCTTTCTGCCACCTGTCCATGACGTGTCTAAAGTTTTACAGGAGGTGGTGATTGTGGGGCGGGGGGTGATTAGGGGAGTGCCAAGTGGCCTGCCTGTTCTTGGGTTGATTGAGGCTCCTATTTTACCCATGGCACGAGGAGGCCCATGCCATGTAGGAAGAATTGGTAGCTTTACTAACATAAACTTCGGTCAGTAAAGATGTGGGGGCCCTGTGACCATTGGGAGCAGTCCTATTTAATTCTTCCCTCCTGCCCTCTTTAATTCTTCCCTTTGATCTCTTGAATCCTCTAATGTGGGACTTCCTCCAGAGAGAGTCACACCTTATGGCAATAAATGGAGCTCCCAGCATTAAATTGCCGCAGGAAGTCATCAAGTTTGTGGGTAGATCCCCACCTGATTTTTTTAGTCAGGGAGGCAGGTACTAAAGAGCGCCATAAAATCCAGTGCCTATTTAAGAAGGGAGGGAGGCAAAAGACGGGAAATTATAGGCCGGTTAGCCTGACTTCTGTCATTGGTAAGATTTTAGAATCCATTATTAAAGATGAGATTGCGGAGTTCTTGGAAGTGCATGATAAAATAGGACTGAGTCAGAACGGCTTCGTCAAGGGGAGGTCATGTCTGACAAATCTGTTAGAGTTCTTTGCGGAAGTAACAAGGAAGTTAGACAAAGGTGAACCAGTGGACGTGATTTATTTAGATTTCCAGAAGGCCTTTGACAAGGTGCCGCATAGGAGACTGTGAAATAAATTAAGAGGCAATGGTGTTCAGGGTAAGATCCTGGCATGGATAGAGGATTGGCTGACTGGCAGAAGGCAGAGAGTGGGGATAAAGGGGTCTTTTTCAGGATGGCAGTGGTATGCCTCAGGGTTCGGTGCTGGGACAACAACTTTTCACAATATATATTAATGATCTGGAGGAAGGAACTGAAAGCACAATTGCTACATTTGCAGATGATACAAAGATCTGTAGAGGGGCAGGTAGTATTGAGGAAGCAGGCGGGCTTCAGAAGGACTTGGACAGGCTAGGAGAGTGGGCAAAGAAGTGGTAGAATGAATACAATGTGGAAAAGTGTGAGGTTATGCACTTTAGAAGGAAAAATGGAGACACAGACTATTTACTGAATGGGAAGATGCTTAGGAAATCAGAAGCACAAAGGGACTTGGGAGTCCTTGTTCACGATTCTCTTAAGGTTAAGGTGCAGGTTCAGTCAGCAGTTAGGAAGGCAAATGCAAATTAGCATTCATGTCGAGACGGCTAGAATACAAGACCAAGGATGTACTTCTGAGACCATAGAAGGCTCTGGTCATACCCCGTTTGGAGTATTGTGAGCAGTTTTTGGCTCCGTATCTAAGGAAGAATGTGCTAGCCTTGGAAAGGGTCCAGAGGAGGTTCACAAGAATGATCCTTGGAATGAAAAATGAAGAGCTTGTCGTATGAGGAACGATTGAGGATTCCGAGTCTGTACTCATTGGAATTTAGAAGGATGAGGGGAGGTCTTATTGAAACTTACAGGATACTGCGTGGCCTGGATAGAGTGGACGTGGAGAGAATGTTTCTACTTGTAGGAAAAACGAGAAGCAAAGGACACACTCTCAGACTAAAGGGACGATCCTTTAAAACAGAGATGAGGAGGAATTTCATCAGCCAGATGGTGGTGAACCTGTGGAACTCTTCGTCGCAGAAGGCTGTGGAGGCCAAATCACTGAGTGTCTTTAAAACATGATAGTTTGTATCATCAGCAAATTTGTATGTATGACTTTCTATGCCATCATCCAAGTCATTAATGGGACTTCTGGTTGCGGCTATGCGGAGCTAAGCCGCACGTTCGGCAACTCACGCCAGGAATGGACTTTTGGGCTCATTTAAGGGCCCCCAGCGGTACTTGCTCGACGGTTCCCGACGTGGGAAGGTGTCTGCAGCGGATCCCCAGTGGTCTATTGTCTTGACCAGGAGCGGGGCCAGCAAAATAGCGGTGGCAGCGCCTAAGAAAAAGCGGGGGAAGAGAACCAAGATGGCGGCCGGCGGAAGCCTTGAGGAATGGAGGCAGTGGGCGCAGGTGCAGCAGGAGACTCTCCAGTGATGTTTTCAGGAGCTAAAGGTGGAGCTGGTAGACTCGCTGAAGGCTAATACGGACAAGCTGCTGGCGACGCAGACAGCTCAGGGGGTGGAGATCCGGGAGCTCCGACAACAAGCCTCCGAAAGAGAGGATGAGGCTGTGGCACTCGCGGTAAAGGTGGAGACGCACGAGGCGCTCCACAAGAAGTAGCAGGAGCGGTTCGAGGAGATGGAGAACCGGTCGAGGCGGAAAAATGTGCGGATCCTGGGCCTCACGGAGGGGCTGGAAGGGTCAGACCTCGGGGCCTATGTGGTCGTTTTGTTGAACTCGCTGATGGGAGCTGGGTCCTTCCAGGAGCCCCTGGAGCTGGAGGGGGCCCACAGAATACTGGCCAGGAGGCCCAAACCGAATGAGCCACCACGGGCGGTGCTTGTGCGGTTCCACCGGTTCGTTGACCGAGAGTGCGTGCTTAGGTGGGCCAAGAAGGAGCGGAGCAGCAAGTGGGAGAACACGGTAGTGCGGATCTACCAGGACTGGAGTGCGGAGGTTGCCAAGCGGAGGGCCGGGTACAACCGGACGAAGGTGGTGCTCCACAGAAAGAGTGTGAAGTTTGGCATGTTACAGCCGGCACGTCTGTGGGTCACCTACAAGGACCGGCACTTTTATTTTGAGTCCCCGGAGGAGGCGTGGGCCTTTGTGCGGGCCGAGAAGCTGGACTCTGACTGAGGGTCGGGGTTTGTAAAGAACTGTGTTAACTTTTGGTGGGAAGGGTCTCTGTTTTATGCTATTTCATGCTGTTTTAAGCTGGTTGTGTGTTGTTTCTAGGGTGACTGGGGTGCAGTCTTTTTTTGCGGGGGCGGGGTCGGGCAGAGGGAAAGCGCGGGCTTTTCTTCTGCTTCCTGCGCTGAGGGTGGATGGGGGCGGGGTCAGAGCTGAGAAGCGCGGGCTTTTTTCCTGTGCAAGAGCGGGAGGGGAGGAGGAGGGTCTGCTGATGGGTCTGGGGGAGGAGGAGTAGCCCCACGTTGGGAGGGGTCGGAAGTGTAGCGGGAGCTGCCGGGGTCAGCAGAAGTTAGCTGTCTCACGGGAGTGCTAAGGAGGGAGTAACGCAGCTGGGAGGGGTCCTAGCCTGGGGCGGGGGGTGCTGCTGAAATAGCCAGGAAGGAGCTGGAGTCTGCAGGGGGGGCCGAGGTGGGGGTTTGCCGCCGTGGGGAACGGGCCGAGCGAGGGACACTGGCCTGGGGCGGGCAGGGGACGGGTTATGGCTAGTCGGCAGGGGAGGGAGGGCAGGGAGCCCTCTGATCCAGCTGATAACTTGGAATGTGAGGGGGCTGAATAGGGCGGTCAAACGGGCCCGGGTGTTTACGCACCTGAAGGGGCTGAAGGCGGACGTGGTTATGCTCCAGGAGACGCACCTGAAGGTGGCAGACCAGGTTAGACTGAGGAAGGGCTGGGTAGGCCAGGTGTTTCATTCGGGGCTGGATGCAAAACATCGGGGTGTGGCAATTCTGGTGGGAAAAAGGGTGTCGTTTGAGGCATCAAAGGTGGTGGCTGACAGTGGAGGGAGGTATGTGATGGTGAGCGGCAAGTTGCAAGGGGAGCGGGTGATGCTGGTGAATGTCTATGCCCCAAATTGGGACGATGCGGGTTTTATGCGGCGCATGTTGGGCCACATTCTGGATCTAGAGACGGGGGGCTTGATACTGGGGGGGGACTTTAACACAGTGCTGGATCCCCCATTGGATCGATCCATGTCCAGGACGGGCAGGAGGCCCGCGGCGGCTAAGGTGTTGAGGGGGTTTATGGACCAGATGGGAGGGGTGGATCCGTGGAGGTTCGTGAGGCCGAGGGCCAGGGAGTATTAATTTTTTTCCCACGTGCATAAAGCATATTCCTGGATCGATTTTTTTGTCCTGAGCAGGGGGCTGATTTCGAGGGTGGAGGATGCTGAGTATTCGGCCATAGTCATTTCGGACCACGCCCCGCACTGGGTAGACCTTGGGCAGGGGGAGGAGAGGGACCAGCGCCCGCTCTGGCGCCTGGAGGTGGGACTGATGGCGGATGTGAAGGTGGGCGGGCGGGTTCGGGGGTGTATCAAGAGGTACTTAGAGGCCAATGATAATGGGGAGGTCCGGGTGGGGACGGTTTGGGAGGCATTGAAGCGGTGATTAGAGGGGAGTTGATTTCCATCCGAGCCCATAGAGAGAGGGGAAAGCAAAGAGAGAGGGAGAGGTTGGTGGGGGAGATGGTGAGGGTGGACAGGAGATACGCGGAGGCTCCGGAGGAGGAACTGTTGAGGGAGCGACATAACCTTCAAGCCAGGTTCGAATTGCTGACCACCGGAAAGGCGGAAGCTCAGTGGAGGAAGGCACAGGGAGCGGTGTACGAATATGGGGAGAAGGCGAGTAGGATGTTGGCGCATCAGCTTCGTAAGCGTGACGCGGCCAGGGAGATTGGTGGAGTGACGGATAGGGGAGGCAATGTGGTGCGAACAGGGGTGGACATTAATGGGGTCTTCAGGGACTTTTATGGGGAACTGTACCGGTCCGAGCCCCCGGTGGAGGGGCGGGGGGAATGGGGCGCTTTTTGGACAGGCTGAGATTTCCGAAGGTGGAGGAGGGACAGGTGGAGGGGCTGGGGTCGCCGATTGAGCTGGAGGAGCTGGTCAAAGGGATAGGTAGCATGCAGTCGGGGAAGGCGCCGGGGCCGGATGGGTTTCCGGTCGAATTTTACAAAATGTATGCAGACCTGCTGGGCCCCCTGTTGGTTAGGGCCTTAAACGAGGCAAGGGAGGGGGGGGGGGGGGGGGGGGGGGGGGGGCTTTGCCCCCGACTATGTCACGGACGCTGATTTCCTTGATCCTTAAACGGGACAAGGACCCCCTGCAGTGTGGATCATATAGGCCGATCTCGTTGTTAAATGTGGATGCCAAGCTGTTGGCGAAGATCTTGGCCACAAGGATAGAGGACTGTGTGCCGGGGGTCATTCATGAGGACCAGACAGGGTTTGTAAAGGGAAGGCAGCTGAACACCAATATACGTAGACTTCTGAATGTTAGAATGATGCCGGCGGTAGAAGGGGAGGCGGAGATAGTGGTAGCATTAGACGCGGAGAAGGCCTTTGATAGGGTTGAGTGGGGGTACTTGTGGGAGGTGCTGGAAAGGTTTGGGTTCGGGGAGGGGATTGTCAGTTGGGTGAGGCTGTTATATGAGGCCCCGATGGCGAGTGTAGCCACGAATAGGAGGAGATCGGAGTACTTTTGGTTGTACCGGGGGACGAGACAGGGGTGTCCCCTGTCCCCCTTGCTCTTTGCGTTGGCAATTGAGCCCCTGGCCATGGCGTTGAGGGAGTCGAGGAATTGGAGGGGTCTGGTGCGGGGTGGGGAGGAGCACCGAGTGTCATTATACGCAGATGACTTGTTGCTATATGTGGCGGACCCAGTGGGGGGAATGCTGGAGGTGATGAAGATCCTTAGGGAATTTGGGGGCTTTTCTGGGTACAAGCTCAACCTGGGTACGAGTGAGCTGTTCGTCGTGCACCCGGGGGATCAAGAGGAGGGGATTTGTAGGCTCCCACTGAAAAGGGCAGGGAGGAGCTTTCGGTACCTGGGAGTCCAGGTGGCTAGGAGCTGGGGGGCCCTTCACAAACTTAACCTCACTAGGCTGGTGGAGCAAATGGAGGAGGAGTTTAAAAGATGGGAGATGTTGCCGCTGTCGCTGGCGGGCAGGGTGCAGTCCATCAAGATGACGGTGCTCCCGAGGTTTTTGTTCCTGTTCCAGTGCCTCCCCAGCCTTATCCCGAAGGCCTTTTTTAGGAGGGTCAACAGGAGTATTATGGGATTTGTATGGGCGCATGGGACTCCGAGGGTGAGAAGAGTGTTTTTGGAGCGGGGCAGGGATAGGGGGGGGGCTGGCGTTGCCCAACGTCTGTGGGTACTATTGGGCTGCCAACGCAGCGATGGTGCGTAAGTGGGTAATGGACGGGGCAGGGGCAGCATGGAAGAGGATGGAGATGGCGTCCTGCGTGGACACGATCTTGGAGGTGCTGGTAGCGGCGCCGTTGCCGCTCCCTCCAACGAGGTATACCATGAGCCCGGTGGTGGCGGCTACCCTCAAATTCTGGGGGCAATGGAGACGGCATAGGGGGCAGGTGGGGGGCTCGATGGAGTCCCCGATACGGGGGAACCACCAGTTTGTTCCAGGGAGCATCGATGGTGGGTTTCTTGGCTGGCATAGGGTAGGTATTAGGAGGTTGAGGGACCTGTTTGTGGATGGGAGGTTTGCGAGCCTGGGCGAGTTAGAGGGGAAGTTTGGGCTCCCCCCGGGAACATGTTTAGGTACATGCAAGTTAGGGCATTTGCCAGGCGGCAGGTGGCGGGTTTCCCTCTGCTGCCCCCACGTCGGGTACGGGACAGGGTGCTCTCGGGGGTGTGTGTGGGGGAATGGATCGTTTAAGTGCGGCTGCGGCGTATGAGCCTCATGTGCGACAATCACGGATCCCATGAATCCGGTGCCGTTTTGCTTGGAACCGGTTGTGTTCTGCAATGGTGCTAGCCTATTTAGAGTTGCTGAATTGGTGCACCTGTTGCGCCGTTTTTGCTGTTGTTAATCACCACTGTTTCCACGCCGGCGTCAGCACTTAGTCTCAAAATCGGAGAATCTAGCCCAGGATGTTTCATGTGGCTGTTAATCTTGGCTTTTTATTTGTTCTTTTTGTGTTTTGCAGAGACATTTCTGTGTTTTTGCTGTTAATTTCCCTGGTACAGATGCATTGACTACAATATACAGCAACATTCTTAATGCTCATTTTCAAGAACGCAGTTTCAGTTACAGCGTGATGAAATTTGTTAATACTGTCATTCAGGCTGCTATCTCTCTTCATCAGAAAATGACTCAGAACTTCCTGCCGACAGCAATAAGGTTCCATTACATATTTAACCTACGAGATTTGTCCAAAATTTTCCAGGTACATTTACTTGTTGAATTCTCATTACTTGTTCATGAAACTGAATGTGACTAGATTTTGTAATAGTGTTCTTAAAAGTAAATCTCTCTAACACAAATATTAGAAAGCTAATTTATTCCACAGGTTATGATTTCATTTGACTTTCTTAATACATTTCACATTTCCACTGGATATGTTCTAATGTTAGCATTTACTCTTTGTAAATTAGAAATACAATTTTACTAATGAAAATGCATGATTATTGTCTTAGTACTCAGGTTACTGGTTAGGTCCTGAAAAGTGCCCACATTTCAAAAGTACTTAGTTGGCTTGAAAGTTCTGTAAAAGTTGACTCATCAGGTGGTCATGAAAAGCACTATATAAATGCAAGTCTTGAGAGTCACATGATGTAAGCACAGGAGCAGCTGCATTTTCTCGAGCTGAGACTCTGCTTGTAGAAAACACAGATAATAGGAACGGGAGGAGGCCATTCGGCCCTCTGAGCCTGCTCCACCATTCATTATGATCATGGATGATCATCTAACTAAAATAGCCTGAAACTGCCATGCGCCCCCCGTTCCCCCCCCCCCCCCCCACCCGTATTCTTTGATCCCCTTCACCCAAATGTATCTAGCTCCTTGAAAACAAACAGGACGTGATTCTCCGGAAAGATTACTAAGTGTGGCAGCGTGCGGGAACTGCCGGAGATTCGCAGCGCTTGGCCCAGTGAGGCCAGCAATGCTATTCAGCATTAATTGGTCCACTTAACGAGACCCCATAGGCTTCTTGCCGCAAATTAAGGCTCGCCAGCTGTTTCGTCGGGACTTCGCTCTCCAGCCCCCCCCCCCCCACTAACAAGTTCAAGCAGCACTTAAACAGCACTTGCACAGCCAACCCCAATCAGCTCGCTGCCATGGCGCCCAGAGACCGACCTCAAGATTCAGCGATGCAGACCTGGCGAGGCACCTAGATGCGGTCGAGGCCAGGAGGGATGTCCTGTTTCCCCGAGGGTCATGGAGGGTGAGCCACAGGGCAGCCAGTGTAGCCTGGGACGAGGTGGCGGCGGTGGCAGTAAACTGAGGGAATGCGACCTGAAGGACTGTCCTCCAGTGCCTTAAGAAGGTCAATGACCTACACCAACCGGGCAGCACAGGGGAGTTGACACCAATGCCCCCGGTCAGGTGGATGTACCTTTAAGAAATGGGTGTTTATCAAATAGCTGCAGTCATGTCAGTGTGTGGGGGACCTGGGCTGTCTGTCTTTCACTTTCTTTTTTGAGCTGGCAGTTGCATGTGTTTTTGGTTTCGTTTCCAGAGGTGGATAGCTGCATTCAAAGCAAGCAGCTGTATAATGAGGGTGGTCAGGATTGGTAGTTGATAAATTGTTTACTGTGTGTTTATAAAATGTTAATTGGATTCATAGAATAAACGTAGTTTTGTTTTAAACATACTTTAGCTCTCTGTTGCACCACACTTGTAAAGTGGGCCCTTGTGCTCCCCATAACCAAAATATATTTAACGTTGTGGGTCAGGTGAACTCCATGATATACTCTGGGGTTCTCTAAACCCCGGCACATAATACCCCCCACTCCCGGGACCTTTCCACCCCCACACGAGCATCCACCCCCTCCCCCACTCTCCATACGGCCCCATCTTCACTTCACCCCCCTCTCTCCCTTCAGCCCCCCTACCCTTCCTTCACACCCCCCCCCCCACCCCACCACTGTGAACCACACATGTGACTAATGATGTTCTCTCAATGTCTCCGCAGGAGAAGCTCTTGCACAATCGCCAGGAGAGGGCCCAGACTGGGGGAGGCAGTCCAGGCTTATGAATCCTCACCACCTTCGAGGAACTGGCCTTGGAGGGGCTGGCCAAAGACCGAGCAGTCACCAATGCAGACGTTGGTGGAAGCCGCAGAGGTGAGGATCCACCGGGCCCCATCTGGAAGACCTGTCAGACATGAGTTGTTAATGCCATGCTGACTGACCCATCCCTCCCACTGAGCATTCCATTCTTCTGGAGGTCCTCCTGCTGACGGCGCCAGCCCATCCCGGGTGCCCCCTCTCCAGTTTCCCAGGAGAACACCCTGGAGGAATGCACTGAGGAAGACCATGATCTATGCGTCACAGCTGTCGTCCCCACCCTCCGCCAGCACATATACATGCACTTTGGTGGGCACTGTTAGTGGACAAGCTTCTGGGGCACAATCTGGTGAGCACCACACAGCTGCTGATGCACATCAGGTGGAGGCAGAAACCCCAAGGCAAGAAGCAGTAGGAGGTCTGCTGGATCCCAGGGCACAGCTGTGTCCCAGCCTGATGTTGAGCCTCTGCTACAGGGTTACCCAAGTCCATAGCCAATTGGAGGTGTCCCAGACATTACGGGCGCAGGAAATATTGGCGGCAATGCATGGCACCGAGGCCAACATTACTAGGGTGGTGACGACAGTGGAGAGCCTGGTGCACAACATTGGCACCATTAGTGAAGGTGTCACCTTGCAGTCGATGATGGCCATGGCTGAGGGTCTTGGCAGATTGTCCGACTCGCTGGGGGATGTCACCAGGCTGACCTTGATGAGGTGCCTGCTGGACATGTCCCGCTCTGAGATGGAAATGGCCGAGGCACTGCGGAACTTGTCCCAGTCACTGAGGAGCATCTCCGAGGGTGTTGACGCCTAGGTGCAGATATCGATGAGCCAGGGGCTCGAACCAGCTGCCCCTCTGTCCCAAGGTGAACCCCAGGGCCCGATGGACACCAAGCGGGAAGAGAAGACGCTGGGTCCCAACCTGTTGGGCTTGGTCCATGTCAAAGCTGATATAGTTTTCCGCGCCATGCAAGCAGGGCATCCATGACCTGTCCGATAGACCTGTGGGTTGTGGCCTACGAGATGCCACCCAGGTCCCTGCTTGAACCCTGCAATGAACGCAAGGCGTAAAGGTTCAGGGCTGCGGTGACCTTGACAGCCACCAGGAGAGGGTGTTCTTCTCCTCCACGTGGTGCCAAGTACACGAGGATGTGGCACAGGTGCCGCACCATTTCCTTGATGAAGGTGGAACCTCCTGCAGCACGTGCTATCCGTCATCTATTCAAATGACCAGCAACGTCTGTCTACCCTGGGCCATCGCGGGCGTCCGCCCCAGGCCTACGCCTCTGTCCCCCCCCCCCCCCCGGTCCCTCCCTGGCCAAATGGCCATCCGGGTCCGCAGGGTGTGGGTGAGGTCTGGCACATGGTCTGCTGTCTCCAGCATCTGGCTGCCCGGCCTAGCAGCAGCACCACTAGGGCAAGTTCTGAGAGATACCGTTCAATATCTGTAGGGAATTGGGAGAGGGTGTTAGACTGACAAACAGTGGTGGCTCCCAACCTGGGACCCTCCATTCCCCCATTTCTTCCCACCACCCCACCCAGAACACTATGCCCATGCGCTCCCAGCTGCAGCGGGCGCTCCCCTCACCGGACCCCAAACCCTTTACCCCAGACACCCCTGGGCCAGGCGCTGGTCCCCTCCCCGTTGCACTCACCCACCCTTCGGCCGTGGACTGTGAGGGGTGAGGGAATGATGAGGAAAGTGGGGTGGTACCATCGGGAGAGTTGTCCCATCCCCTGGGTGTCGGATGTTGGTTGCTGCATATGTGATGTTGCCTCCTGCAGTGTCCAGGCATTGCGGTCTCGAGCGAGAGCATAACGAGGCCGGAGAATCGCTCCCAAAGTGTTTTGGCCTCACTGCTTTCAGTGGCAGCTAATTCCATAGGCCGATCACTCTCTGGGTGAAGAATTATCTCCTCATCTCAGCCCTAAATGTTCAACCCTCAGACTGTGACACCTGGATTTGGACACCCCCCTCTATCGAGAACATCCTTCTTGCGTCTACCCTGTCTAGTTCTGCTAGAATTTTATAGTTTTCTATGTGACCCTCCTCATTCTTCTGAACTCCAGTGAATACAATCGCAACTGACTCAAGCTCTCCTCTTACGTCAGTCCTGCCATCCCATGAATTGGTCTGGTAAACCTCTGCATTTCCTCTACAGCAAGAACATCCTTCCTCAGATAATGGGAACAAAACTGCACACAATATTCCAGGCGTGGCCTCACCAAGGCCCCGTATAATTGCTGTATCGTTTTATCCTTTATTTTATCCTGGTGTATATATCATAGTTGTCTTTTTTTAGATCTATGTTTTGCATTAATTATGTCCCTGGATGATCGGTTGGCAGCGGCCCCCCCGGCGATGGGCCGAGCGGCCGCCCATTTTTGGCCAGTCCCGCCGGCGTGGGTTACGTATGGTCCCACATGGCAGGACCTGGCAGGGGGGGGGGGGGGGTGCCGATCAGGGCCCACCGATCTGCGGGTGGGCCTGTTCCATGGGGGCACTTCTTCGTTCCGCGCCAGCCTCTGTAAGGTTCCGCCATGGCTGACGCAGAGCAGGGAGCCCCCCGCGCATGCACCAAAATAGGATGGCCAGTCTGCGCATGCGTGGAATCACACGGGTGGTTCCGCGCATTCGTGAGATCACGACTGCCGTTCCGCGCATGCGAACTCGCGCAGTCCCTTCGGCGCTGGCTGGAGTGGCGCCAACCCCTCCGTCGTCCACCTAGCCCCCTAGATAGGTGAGAATTTCTCACCTTGGGGTTCCGTTGACGCCGGAGTCATTGGCGGCAGTTTTTACACCGGTGTGGCGACTTAGATCCCAGAAGGGAGAGTCCTGGCCAATGTATTCGATAGAACACTTTCGCAAAGGCCCACCTTCGATTTGTTGAGATCCTGCTGCATGGTGTATTCTTTATCCTTCACCAGTTCAGGAATTAGAGGCTGTTCTCTGGCAGGAGGTGGGAGGCGAATTCCCGATTGAGTTTGAAAATTGCATGCCATGCTTTAATAATCTTGATCTGGAGACTGGATTTATCAGGTTCGATGGAGCACTGTGTATACAGTTTTCAAGGCCGATGGTGGGTTAGGCCCCTCGTCAACTACTAGCCCTATATTATCCTGTTCTCTATTGTTTTTGTGAGAGCTCCTTGATGCCATAGTCAAATGCTCCCTTGATGTCAAGGGCAGTCACTCTCACCTCATCTGGTATTCAACTCTTTTGTCCATGTTTGGACCAAGGCTGAATGACCCTGGTGGAACCCAAACTGAGCATCCGTGAGCAAGCTATTGCTCAGTAAGTGCCGTTTGATAGCACGGTTGATGATGGTAGGGCAGAAATTGGCTGGGTTAGATTTGTCCTGTTTGTTGTGCACAGGACACACCTGGGCAATTTTCCACATTGCCAGGTGGATGTCATTGTTGTAGCTGTACTGGAACAGCTTGGCTAGGGGTGCGGCAAGTTTTGGAGCACAAGTCTTCAGTACTATTGCCGGAATATTGTCATGGTCCATAACCTTTGCGGTAGCCAGTGCTTTCAGCCATTTCTTGATGCCACCTGGAGTGAAACCTATTGGCTGAATCAAATCAGGAGTTGAGAAAACTCAACGAGGCACAACAGCAGGCAGAAAAGGTATGCAAAGAAATTGCTACCCTGAAAGACTCCTTGAAGAATTAAAGTGTAGCCATGGAAAAATACCAGTGGATAGCAGTCCTTGAACAACATCTCTCTGATTTGGATCAACGACCCTCTTCCCTGTGCATCATAGAAGAAGGAAAGAGGTTTCTGGAACAGCCTTACCAGAGAGTGGTCACTTCACATCATGAGAGGCAAACAAGGAGGGGTGTCGGGATTGCAGGAAAGTTTGTCAAAAGGAAAGGAGACAATAGGTCCAGGAAACCCAGGACTCCTTGGAGCTGTCTAACAGGTATGAAATTTTAGATGCCTATGAAGTAAACAACACGACTAAATCAGGCATAGATGACTCAAGAGAAAACCACAGTACAATGTTGCCTGCGGCTACTCTGAGAAAATAGAGGGAGGCTGATAGACAGATTAGAAAGGTGGTAATAGTGGGTGACTCAATAATTCGAGGGATAGACAGTCTAGTTTGCAGCCGAGATCGTGAGTCCCATATGGTCTATTGCCTCCCGGATGCAAGGGTTTGGGACATAACGGATTGGCTGGACGAACTTCTGGAAAGGGAGGGTGAACAACCAGAGGTTGTCACTCATGCGGGAACCAACAACATGGGGAGGGAAGTTTTGAGGTCTTGCAGGACCGGTTTCAGGAGTTAGGGAGTAGGTTGAAATGTAGGACCCCCTAGGTAGTAATCTCAGAAATACTACCTGTGCCACGAGCTTCACCATTTAGGCAAAGGAAAATCAGGGAGGTAAATGTGTGGCTTGAGGTGTCGAAATGAAGAGTTTAGATTTTTGGGTCATTGGATCAGTTTTGGGAAAGGAGAAAGCTGTTTAGAAGAGATGGGCTTCAACTGAGCCGAAATGGAACCAATCTCCTGGCGGAGAAAGTAAATAGTGTAGTGAGGGTGCATTTAATCTTGTAAGGCAAGTGGGTTGGTTGACTAATGGGCCTAGTTTTAGAAGTACCTGTAAGGGGAAAAGAGACAAAATGGGGAAAAGGAAGTGAGAGAAGGCTTGTGTGTTGACAGTGAACAAAGAAATAGTTGCCTCCCAAAGGGCAAAGAGCAGAGCAGATTAAGCGGCGACCTTATTGAGGTGTTCAAAATTCTGAACAATTTTGACAGGGTAAAGATGGATATTCTGTTTTCATTAGTTGGGATGTCAGTGACAAGGGGGTCACAATTTCAAGATGGTCAGCAAGAGACCTTGGAGTGAGGTGAAGAGAAACTTATTTATTCTGAGAGTTGGTGGGGTTTGGAATGCGCTGCCTGGGTGATTGGTGGAAGTGGATTCCATAGGAGGTTTCAAAAGAGAGCTGGATATATGTTTGAAAGTGATAAATTTATAGGGCTACGTAGATAGGGCTGGGGAATGGGACTAGCCAGGTTGTTCTTTTGTGAGCCGGTGCAGACACAATGGGCCAAATGGCTGTCGTGTTAGATACACTGGTATAACACTGGCTGCAACTGGATGCAGCTTAGATCAGGTTTATTGAACTAATAGCACAGTTAGCACAGTTCTCTGTGAGTTCGACTCTCTGCTAACTTAAGTGTGGTTACTCTGTCTGACTGAACCAGACTAGCTCTTAGCCACGTGGTGTAGGTGTGAGATTGTAACAACACCTTTGACTGATTCTCTAGATGTTCATCAGTGGAAAGAGGCGGAGTGTGAGTGCCTCGTGTCTTTTATAGTCAGATCCCACCCCTGAGTGTCCTGCCTGCTTATTGGTCATGTCCTGTTCTCTGTGTCCATTAGGTGCTTGTCTGTGCCTGCCATATATCATTGTGCGTGTGTCTGCAATCATGACAATGGCCTCCTCCTGTGCTGTAAATCACAAACAATAACAAGCTTTCAAAGCTATTTGAAAATAAAACAGCAAACAAATGTTTGGCTAAGATTGTGAAACAAATGGAAATGAGGGTCCCATTTGTGAAATGTTTACATCCAACAAGAACGATGTGGATATCACAGAAAAAGAAAATTCGAGTCCACTCTAGGAATGAACAGAGTGCACGTTCCCTGCAGAAGAAATGGGGCAAATCCATGGGGCGGGATTCTCCAATCGGCGACGCCGAAATCGCATTCGGCGATTGGCCAGAGAATCTCTGTTTACGCCGGAATCGGGGGCGGCACTGTTTTCGAGATGCTCTGCCCACACAAAAAAGCATGTATCCATGGAGTACGCTGCACGCCGTATAGACGGCCTCAGGACGCCACCTGAGGTCCTCTCCGATGCTCCCCCCCCCCCCCCCCGCCCCCCCGGCCGATAGGCCAAGTCCCCGACAGCGTCACACTGGTCAGGACTTCATGTGGTGGCTGGGGACTGAGTCCAGCGGCGTCACAGTCGGGGGATGACCATTCACCTGGAAGGAGGGCCTTCATCGGGGGCTGGGGGGACTGGTGGAGGGTGCCGAGTGGGGTGTTACAGGGGGGAACTATCTGGCAGGCCGGGTCCGCGCGCAGCTGGCGCCATGTTGCACGGTGCGGCCGCCGCCATGCGCATATGCAGCCACGGACCCGGCCATTCTCCGGTCATATCCGCAGGCAAAACCGGGGGCTTTACGCTGTGTGCCTGCTAGCCCCCCACCGGGCGGAAGATTGGTGTGGGGGTGGCACTGACTTTCTGGTTGTCAGACCAGACGGATCCTACGGACATAGCCGCAGTATCGAAGAATCCAGCCCATGGTGTTTGCAAAAAACAGGTAGATTGTTGACAAGGAGAAATATAACTCGAAGGAGTACAAAAAGCAAATCAAATGGTGGCAACCAAGTACCATAAAGACAGAGCACTACTACCTTTCTCTCAAATGTGACAGACTAAGATGTGGAAGAACTGTCAAAAGTCAAGACCATCTGTATTTATGAAGTCAGATACTTGAGGTGAGGAAGAAAGGATAGCAAGTGAAGATTGTATTATACAGTAATATTCTGCTAAATGGGAGGAAAACTTTCTTCTGAGAAGATGTTGCATGATGTGTGTGCTAGCATGCCATTGTAATGTAACGGTGCTGGGCAGAGCAGGGGTTAGCATGGAACTGGAGAATAGCACTGCCCACGGTATGATGTACGGAATCAAATGATAATAGAATGGTCGAACACTCCAGAAAGAAACAACCTGTATTGCCGCATCACCATGCATAGCAATAGTAACTGGAATCTCTACATAGTTAAAAACTACCAATAAAAAAAATCATGTTTAAATATGCAAGTCTCAAGACCTCATCATTAAGAGATCAAACAAAACAATAACAAAACACCCATAGATGAGTAGCCCTGATCATACTGTGAAGGAATCTGTATTTTAAATTAATTTGTACTTTTAGGCAGACCCAAACGAAATGAGAGACTGGACTGTAAAGGAAACAGAAAAGATAAACATAGAGAGGAAACCGATCCTCCCGGTTCTAAGGAAAGGAAATTTAACAAGTTTGGAAACCAAAATTTCTGGGGAAGCTAAATCTGTTAAAAAATATATCAAAGAATACCGATCATTCCAAACTAGGCAGCAGCAGTTCATCAGTGTACAGCTGTACAGTGTACAGCGAACAGCTGTCATCTGGGGATCAGATTAGCATCCATAAAGAGAGAAGCTGAAATTCCTTGTGAAGAAGACAGATTGCGGGATTCTCCAATAATAGGGCTATGTCCCCACGCCGGTGTGAAATGTAGCGCCAACCACTCCAGCGTCAACGGACCCCCCACCCCCCTCCAGGTCGGCTCCCGCAGAGACACCTTCCAGATCCCGCCGTGTGGGACCTCAGTAACCCACACCGGCGGGACTCGGCGAACTCGGGGCCCAGACAATCGCCGGGACTGGTGTGGTGGGAATACCACGGGCGCCGGAGAATCGGCGGGGGAGAATCAGGAAGCCGGTGGCGGGGCGCGATTTTTGCGTTCCCCGGGGATTTTGCGACCTGGCATGGGGTCGGAGAATCCCGGCCAGAGTTTTGAAGGACTTTGTGACTGAGTGTGATCACCTAAATCTAATCAGACTATTGAGCCAATTTGTGAGATCTGACTTAGTTGTATCTGCCACTTAATGTGCAATTTATAGTTTATTTATCACCAACATTTGCCTGTTAATTCATGTTTAATTCAATTAATTCTGGATGTTCATATGTAGAATAGGTAAAATTTTACTTTGTTCACTCCTGTAGAGTAAAAAAGTCTGGCCTGGATTCTAGCGATGCTAGAAACGCGAATCATAGAATTTACAGTACAGAAGGAGGCCATTCGGCCCATCAAGTCTGCCCCGGCCCTTGGAAAGATCGCCCTACCCAATCCTCATCTCCATCCTATCCCCGTAACCACACCCCACCTTTTCTTTTGGACACTTAAGGGCATTGAGCATGGCCAATCCACCTAACCTGCACATCTTTGGCTTGTGGGAGGAAACCAGAGCTCCCGGAGGAAACCCACGCAGACATGGGGAGAACGTGCAGACTCCACACAGACAGTGACCCAAGCCGGGAATTGAACCTGGGACCCTGGAGCTGTGAAGCAACTGTGCTAACCACTGTGCTACTGTGCTGTCCAACTCACTCTCTATTCCACCCAGTATATAAAATCGCGATCGGTCATGGAATCGCACAAATTTGAAAAATCGAGGTTAGCGCCCGGTGCTGATTTCAACACCATGATGCTCCCTCGCTGGCGGCGCTATTGAGGTTTGTGCCCCATTCCGGCAGGTCCATGCAAAGCCTTTATTAATGTGGATTTAAAACTCATGAACCGGTTCGACACAATATGCTCCCCTCTTTTGCGACGCTCCTTCCCCCTTCGGTAGATGTCACAGAGGCACAAATTGGTGCAAGTATTTACAAGTGGGGCCTGGGCGGATTGGCTGTTGACGCGGAATGAGAAAATAAAAAAACTGAGGCTTGCTGGGCGGTGGCTGTCTGGGCCGGGAGGAGTAGCAGGGAATGACTTGAGTCCGTGGACTCAAGGTGTCCCCTTGGGATCGGGGTGGCTTGGATAAGACTGGCTTAGAACCAAGAACAAAGAAAATTACAGCACAGGACAGCTTCGGCCCTCCCAGCCTGCTCCGATCCAGATCCTTTATCTAAACCTGTTGCCTATTTTCCAAGGATCTACTCTCTGTTCCCTGCCCGTTCATATATCTGTCCAGATGCATCTTAAATGTGCTATCATACTCTACCACCTCCGCTGGCAAAGCGTTCCAGGCACCCACCACCCTCTGCGTAAAAAAACTTTCCACGCACATCTCCCTTAAACTTTACCCTTCTCACCTTGAAATCGTGACCCCTTGTAATTGACGGTGCTATGTCTTTTCGTCCGACGACATTTCGTCCAACGAGACTTCGTCCACGTCATTTCGTCCAACGTCTTTTTGTCCGCCCGTCTTTTGGTCCAACGTCATTTTGTCCGGTGATTTTTTTCGTCAAAGATTTTTTGTGACTTTTTACGTGTTTTTGCTGGATGATTTTTTTTGTCAAAGACTTTTTGTAACTTAACTTTTAGTAACGGGGGGATCAGGCGACTTCATGTACGCGATATAAGAAAATAACTGAACGCCTCAAAAGATTGGTCGTTGAATATGATCCCACAGCGAAAATTGATTTCTTGAGGAATGTTGCTCACAATTTACATCAATTTTAAGTAATTTCGGGAATTCATCAGTAGTAAACTTTTAGATCTTTTTAACTGCATTTTTAGATTTTTTAACTTTTTAACTGCATTTTTAAGCTTGCATTTTACTTGAATTTCATCAATTACTTGCATTTTAGCAATTAAATTCACTTGCTGTATTGTGCCTGCTTTCTATCAATTAAATGCTTTTATACGGAGTTGATTTGCAATTGGTTAATTGGACGAAGTGACGTTGGACCAAAAGACGGGCGGACAAAAAGACGTTGGACGAAAAGACGTGGACAAAGTGTCGTTGGACGAAATGACGTCGGACGAAAAGACGCGACACGGTAATTGACACCCCCATTCTTGGAAAAAGCTTGTTGCTATCCACCCTGTCCATACCTCTCATAATTTTGTAGACCTCAATCAGGTCCCCCCTCAACCTCCATCTTTCCAACGAAAACAATCCTAATCTACTCAACCTTTCTTCATAGCTAGCACCCTCCATACCAGGCAACATCCTGGTGAACCTCCTCTGCACCCTCTCTAAAGCATCCACATCCTTCTGGTAATGTTGCGACCAGAACTGCACGCAGTATTCCAAATGTGGCCTAACCAAAGTCCTATACAACTGTAACATGACCTGCTCAGACTCCAGGATGGTATGTTGCCTCCCTGGTGCAAGGGTCAAGGATGTCTCGGAGCGGCTGCAGAACATTCTGGGGGGGGAGGGTGAACAGCCAGCTGTCGTGGTGCACATAGGCACCAACGATATAGGTAAAAAAACGGGATGAGGTCCGACAAGCTGAATTCAGGTAGTTAGGAGTTAAACTAAAAAGTAGGACCTCAAAGGTAGTAATCTCAGCATTGCTACCAGTGCCACGAGCTAGTCAGAGTAGGAATGTCAGGATAGATAGGATGAATGCGTGGCTTGAGAGATGGTGCAAGAGGGAGGGATTCAAATTCCTGGGGCATTGGGGGAGGTGGGACCAGTACAAACCGGACGGTCTGCACCTGGGCAGGACTGGAACCGATGTCCTGGGGGGGTGTTTGCTAGAGCTGTTGGGGAGGGTTTAATCTAAGGTGGCAGGGGGATGGGAACCGATGCAGGAAGTGGGAAGGTAGTAAAACAGAGACAGAAGCAAAAGGAAGTAAGGGGGAAAGTGCAAGGCAGAGAAGACATAGTCAAAAATCAAAAAGAGCGACAGTACAAGGTACAGTGACTGAGGGGAGCTCAGTGAATATGCCCAGTAATACTAAAAGGAATAAAACTGGAGATGTTAAGATTCAAAACAGAGGTTAAAAAAACAACACAAGTGTACTTTACTTGAATGCTCGTAGTATTCGGAATAAAGTAAATGAGTTGATGGCGCAAATCACCGTGACTGACTATGATTTAGTGGCCATTACTGAAACATGGTTTAAGGATGGTCATGACTGGGAGTTAAATATCCAAGGGTATCAAATTATTCGGAAGGACAGAGTGGATGGTAAGGGAGGTGGTGTAGCTCTGTTATTTAAGGATGACATCCGGTCAATAATAAGGGATGACATCGGTGCTCTGGAGGATAAGGTTGAATCCTTTTGGGTGGAAATCAGGAATAGTAAGGCGAAAAAGTCACTGATAGGAGTAGTCTATCGGCCACCAAATAGTAACGTTACGGTGGGACAGGCAATAAACAAAGAAATAACTGATGCATGTAGAAATGGTACAGCAGTTATCATGGGGGATTTTAATCCACATGTCAATTGGTTTAACCAGGTCGGTTAAGGCAACCTTGAGGAGGAGTTTATAAAATGTATCCACGATAGTTTCCTAAAACAGTATGTAATGGAACCTACGAGGGAACAAGCGGTTATAGATCTTGTCCCGTGTAATGAGACAGGATTGATTCATGATCTCATAGTTAGGGATCCTCTCGGAAGGAGCGATCACAATATGGTGGAATTTAAAATACAGATGGAGGGTGAGAAGGTAAAATCAAATACGAGTGTTTTGTGTTTAAACAAAGTATATTACAATAGGATGAGAGAAGAACTAGCTAAGGTAGACTGGGAGCAAAGACTTTATGGTGGAACGGTTGAGGAACAGTGGAGAACCTTCCAAGCGATTTTTCACAGTTGTCAGCAAAGGTTTATACCAACAAAAAGGAAGGACGGTAGAAAGAGGGAAAATCGACCGTGGATATCTAAGGAAATAAGGGAGAGTATCAAATTGAAGGAAAAAGCATACAAAGTGGCAAAGATTGGTGGGAGACTAGAGGACTGGGAAATCTTTAGGGGGCAACAGAAAGCTACTAAAAGAGCTATAAAGAAGAGTAAGATAGAGTATGAGAGTAAACTTGCTCAGAATATAAAAACAGACAGGAAAAGTTTTTACAAATATATAAAACAAAAAAGAGTGGCTAAGGTAAATATTGGTCCTTTAGAGGATGAGAAGGGAGTTTTAATAATGGGAGATGAGGAAATGGCTGAGGAACTGAACAAGTTTTTTGGGTCGGTCTTCACAGTGGAAGACACAAATAACATGCCAGTGACTGATGGAAATGAGGCTGTGATAGGTGAGGACTTTGAGAGGATTGTTATCACTAAGGAGGTAGTGATGGGCAAGCTAATGGGGCTAAAGGTAGACAAGTCTCCTGGCCCTGATGGAATGCACCCCAGAGTGCTAAAAGAGATGGCTAGTGAAATTGCAGATGCACTAGTGATGATTTACCAAAAATCACTAGACTCTGGGGTGGTCCCGGTGGATTGGAAATTAGCAAATGTGACACCACTGTTTAAAAAAGGAGGTAGGCAGAGAACGGGAAATTATAGGCCAGTGAGCTTAACTTCGGTAGTAGGGAAGATGCTGGAATCTATCATCAAGGAAGAAATAGTGAGGCATCTGGATGGAAATTGTCCCATTGAGCAGACGCAGCATGGGTTCATAAAGGGCAGGTCATGCTTAATTAATTTAGGGGAATTTTTTGAGGACATTACCAGTACAGTAGATAACGGGGAGCCAATGGATGTGGTATATCTGGATTTCCAGAAAGCTTTTGACAAGGTGCCACACAAAAGGTTGCTGCATAAGATGAAGATGCATGGCATTAAGGGTAAAGTAGTAGCATGGATAGAGGATTGGTCAATTAATAGAAAGCAAAGAGTGGGGATTAATGGGTGTTTCTCTGGTTGGCAATCAGTAGCTAGTGGTGTCCCTCAGAGATCCGTGTTGGGCCCACAATTGTTCACAATTTACATAGATGATTTGGAGTTGGGGACCAAGGGCAATGTGTCCAAGTTTGCAGATGACACTGCGATGAGTGGTAAAGCAAAAAGTGCAGAGGATACTGGAAGTCTGCAGAGGGATTTGGATAGGTTAAGTGAATGGGCTAGGGTCTGGCAGATGGAATACAATGTTGACAAATGTGAGGTTATCCATTTTGGTAGGAATAACAGCAAACCGGATTATTATTTAAACGATAAAATATTAAAGCATGCTGCTGTGCAGAGAGACCTGGGTGTACTAGTGCATATGGGTTACGTGGGTTTAAGTAGGGTGATCATTGCTTGGCACAACATCGAGGGCCGAAGGGCCTGTTCTGTGCTGTACTGTTCTATGAGTCACAGAAAGTTGATTTACAGGTGCAACAGGTGATTAAGAAGGCAAATGGAATTTTGTCCTTCATTGCCAGAGGGATGGAGTTTAACACTAGGGAGGTTATGCTGCAATTGCATAAGGTGTTAGTGAGGCCACACCTGAAGTATTGTGTTCAGTTTTGGTCTCCTTACTTGAGAAAGGATGTACTGGCACTAGAGGGTGTGCAGAGGAGATTCACTAGGTTAATCCCAGAGCTGAAGGGGTTGGATTACGAGGAGAGTTTGAGTAGACTGGGACTGTACTCATTGGAATTTAGAAGGATGAGGGGGGATCTTATAGAAACATATAAAATTATGAAGGGAATAGATAGGATAGATGCGGGCAGGTTGTTTCCACTAGCAGAACTAGGGGCATAGCCTCAAAATAAGGGGAAATAGATTTAGGACTGAGTTTAGGAGGGACTTCTTCACCCAAAGGATTGTGAATCTATGGAATTCCTTGCCCAGTGAATCAGGTGAGGCTCCTTCATTAAATGTTTTTTAGGTAAAGATAGATAGGTTTTTGAAGAAAAAAGGGATTAAGGGTTATGGTGTTTGGGCCGGAAAGTGGAGCTGAATCCACAAAAGATCAGCCATGATCTCATTGAATGTTGGAGCAGGCTCGAGGGGCCAGATGGCCTACCCCTGAACTACATAGTTTTTATGTTCTTATGCCTTCTTGACCACTCTATCGACCTGCATAGCTACCTTCAGGGTACAATGGACCTGAACTCCCAGATCTCTCTGTTCATCAATTTTCCCCAGGACTTTTCCATTGACCATATAGTCTGCTCTTGAGTTAGATCTTCCAAAATGCATCACCTCGCATTTGCCTGAATTGATCTCCATCTGCCATTTCTCTGCCCAACTCTCCAATCTATCTATATTTTGCTGTATTCTCTGACAGTCCTCCTCGCTATCTGCAACTCCACCAATCTTAGTATCATCTGCAAACTTGCTCATCAGACCACTTATACCTTCATCCAGATCATTTATGTATATCACAAACAACAGTGGTCCGAGCACGGACCCCTGTGGAACACCACGAGTCACCTTTCTCCATTTGAGACCCTCCATTCCACCACTACTCTCTGTCTCCTGTTGCCCAGCCAGTTCTTTATCCATCTAGCTAGTACACCCTGAACCCTATACGACTTCACTTTTTCCATCAACCTGTCATGGAAAACTTTATCAAACGCCTTACTAAAGTCCATGTATATGACATCCTTCCCTCATCAATTAACTTTGTCACTTCCTCAAAGAATTCCATTAGGTTTGTAAGACATGACCTTCCCTGCACAAAACCATGCTGCTTATCACTGATAAGTCTATTTTCTTCCAAATGTGAATAGATCCTATCCCTCAGTATATTCTCCAACAGTTTGCCTACCACTGACGTCAAGCTCACAGGTCTATAATTCCCTGGATTATCCCTGCTACCCTTTTTAAACAAAGGGACAACATTAGCAATTCTCCAGTCCTCTGGGATCTCACCTGTACTCAAGGATGCTGCAAAGATATCTGTTAAAGCCCCAGCTAATTCGTCCCTCGCCTCCATCAGTAACCTGGGATAGATCCCATCCGGTCCTGGGGACATGTCCACCTTAATGCCTTTTAGAATACCCAAAACCTCCCCTTCCTTATGCCGATATGACCTAGAGTATTTAAACATCCATCCCTTGCCTCAACCTCCGTCATGTCCCTCTCCTTCGTGAATACCGATGCAAAGTACTCATTAAGAATCTCACTCATTTCCTCTGACTCCACGCATAAATTCCCTCTTTTATCTTTGAGTGGGCCAATCCTTTCTCTGGTTACCCTCTTGCTTCTTGCATACGAATAAAAGGCTTTGGGATTTTCCTTAACCCTGTTAGCCAAAGATATTTCATGACTCCTTTTCGCCCTCTTTATTGCGCGTTTGAGATTTGTCCTACTTTCCCGATATTCCTCCAAAGTTTTGAGTCGCCTCGATCTTATATATGCTTCCTTTTTCATCTTAGCTAGTCTCACAATTCCACCCGTCATCCATGGATCCCTAATCTTGCCATTTCGATCTCTCATTTTCACAGGGACATGTCTGTCCTGCACTCTAATCAACCTTTCCTTAAAAGACTCCCACATTTCAAATGTGGATTTACCCTTAAACAGCTGCTCCCAATCCACATTCCCGAGCTTCTGCCGAATGTTGTTATAGTTGGCCTTTCCCCAATTTAGCACTCTTCCTTTTGGACCACTCTAGTCTTTGTCCATGAGTATTCTAAAACTTAGGGAATTGTGATCGCTATTCCCAAAGTAATCACCGACTGAAACTTCAACCACCTGGCCAGGATCATTCCACAATACCAGGTCCAGAATGGCCCCTTCCCGAGTTAGACTATTTACATACTGCTCTAAAAAACTTTCCTAGATGCTCCTTACAAATTCTGCTCCATCTACGCCTCCAACACTACATGAGTCCCATTCAGTGTTGGGAAAGTTAAAATCTCCCATCACAACCACCCTATTGCTCCTACATTGTTCTATAATCTGTCTACATATTTGTACCTCTACTTCACGCTCGCTTTTGGGAGGCCTATAATAAAGTCCCAACAATGTTACTGCACCCTTCCTATTTCTTAGCTCTATCTATATTGCCTCAGTGCTCGAATCCTCCATCGTGCTCTCCTTAATCACATCTATGATATCATCTCTGACCAGTAATGCAACTCCTCCACCCCTTTTACCTCCCTCTCTATCCCTCCTGAAGCATCTATACCCTGGTATATTTAGTTGCCAGTCTTGCCCATCCCTCAACCAAGTCTCAGTAATACTAATAACATCATATTCCCAGGTACTAATCCAAGCCCTAAATTCATCTGCCTTACCTGCTACACTTCTCGCATTAAAATAAATGCACTTCAGACCACCTGTCCCTTTGCGATCATCATCTCTTCCCTGTCATCATCTCTTCCCCTTAGTCAGTGAGTTTATTTTCTAGAACCTTACTGGCTTTAGTTGCTGCCTCTTTATTGACCTCTAACTCCCTAATCTGGTTCCCATCCCCCTGTCACATTAGTTTAAAACCTCCCCGACAGTGTTAGCAAAAGCACCCCCTTGGTGTAGTGTGTGTTTTAAAAGCACCCCTTTGGTATTACTTACAGGGCCCTTCACTCTGTTGACTGCTCACTATGTCCTGTTAATGTTCAGAGAGTCTGGTCATCTGGGAGCTCACTCAGGGGCTCGTCTGGAAACCCTCAGATGGACATTGCCAGGCTCAATCAGTTTCCCACAAGTGTTGGCACTCCTCAGTGCACTTATCAGAAGTGCAACCCCACTGCTGAGGAATAGCAGAGGTCACCTCAAACAAAGGAAACATGCACTGTGGCCTTTGGCACCCTCCCTGGCTCACTGCTCCTCTCAGGGCAGAGGCCTTGCTAGTGACATTATATGCTCGCCCACCCCTCTGGACCACCAGCTGTCTCCAAGCCCCGGTCTGCTATGCTTGCTATCTGCTGGCCACAGCTGCCGTTGCGGATGCATGACAGCTGGAGGAGCAAGTCCAGCACAGGGAGGATCCTGCACAAGAGGGGACTGCCCCAGAAGAAATGGGGCCAGCCGATGATGCTCGAGTGCCAGTCGTTCAACAGGTCAAGGAGGAGGTGTGAAGGAGGAATCGTATCAGGGCACGTATATACCGTCAGCGCCTATCCTTCGAGGAGCTGCTGAACATTCTTTGCCGCTGAAGATTCCAGGCTAACCACTGGATTGTCCGGCCCCAGGTTGTGGTGCACCTGGTACCTAGGAATTTGAAGGAGGACACCTGCTCCCGGTAGCTGCGAAGGTGACGGTCACCCTGAACCTTTATGCCTCTGGGTCTTTCCAGAGGTCAAGCGGGGACCTGTGTGCGATATCGCATACAGGTCCACATACAGGTGCATCCACGATGTGATAGATGACCTATGTGCATGGGCAGTGGACTATATAGCCTTCAGTCTGGACCAGGCCCACTGGAAGCCCGAGCAGCAGAATTTGCCACCATTGGGATGCCCCATGTTCAGGGGTGATCAATGGCATGCATTCCCCCTACAAGCAACGATTCATCGGGGGGTGCCCTTCACCAATAGGAAAGGGTTCCACTCCCTGATTGTACAGTTGGTATGTGACCACCAGCTGCATAACAAGAATGTCTGTGCCTGATACCCAGGCTGCATGTGTGAATTGCGCTTTCACGTATCTGATCGTCAGTCCAGAAGTAAAACACTCGAACACGTCAGTAACGAATATTCGTTTATTCACGGCCGGGACAAATCTCTAAGCAGTCGGGTAACCACCTTCGAGAAGTGCCAAAATCCCAGAATAAGGACTGTATTTTTATACATTTTACAGCTTAGGGGTGGTCCCCTTAAATTCCTAGATACACCTATGATTTGGCAAGGATCCAGAACATGTACATATATGGAATTATTCTTCGAGGTCGGGAGGTTATTTTTGACATAATCATTAGCACAAGTCACTATTAATATTGTTAAAAAGGTTTTTCTTATCCCATGGCCAATGTTTATTTGTTTCAACTGGTCAAACGAGCTTAATTGCGCTATCTCCGCAATAAAGTAACGCTTCCCATTCATTCCATTCTTTGACTTTTTGACCTCTCTGCTTTCACGGATGCGGGTCAGAACATTAAATAGTACTAAAGCCACACTCCCCTTTTTCCATCCCATGACCTTCTGACATCTCTGCTTTCACAGATGCCGGTCAGAACACGCTCCCTTTATTTCATCCCTTGACCTGTTGACATCTCTTTCACAGAGCTTTTCAGAACTGTTATATTAACCCTATCAGCGAAGTTCCAAATGAAATCCACTTCTACATTCCCCCCTTTGATTATTCCATGATCACATAACACTCAGGATACTTTAGATGGAAATGAGAGCGAGGCGGAGGTACTCCTCCTCTACTAGGCTCCGGCAGGATGCCACTTCCTCATATAGGTCAGGGGTAGGTGGAACCAGTTTTTCTTTTTCGTCTAGGGCGGATCTCTGAAGCATCTGTGGTAATGCAGTGGCACCCAAACGGTTGCATAGGCATTTCACACCAGTAGCTATGATACAGAGCAACAAACAGATGGTAACGAAGATAATGAGCCCATGGAACAGGTAAGTGGCCCAAGAATTGGACCACATCCAGCTCCACCAGTCAGCCTGACCGGCGAGTCGCAAGCGCTGTACTCCATCTCTGATATGGGTTACCAGACGCGTGATATTCTCTGAACTGACTGGAATATAACCCATTCAGCCGTCTGTTCGATCGAGAAAGGAACAGATATCAAGGGAACGCCTCCATGGGCATGGGTCGGGACCTGTGTACATACCCAGCAAGAGGAGACACCCACTTTCTTAGCATAGACATAAGACATAAACAGAAATGAATTTGCCGTCACATGGTGCGTTGCCCGCTTCCTTCTGGAAGGCGAGTAGGGGTGAGTAGTCCTTGATGGTAAAATTTGTACCCTGTCCTTATCGATGCACCGGTGGTTCCACCTGCATGTGCGGCGATCGTACATTAGAACCATGTACGTAATCAGGAATCGGCGCTTCTGGTCGTCGGGAGGAACGGTGGTCGGGCAGTTTCTGATAGCGGTGGTGATCCATCGGAGATCTGTCGTTGTTCCACATCGTGGGGTTCCTTCCCGGCACATGGGTGGGTGTCGGCTTCCGTACAGGCATCTCCTTCTTTCGGATGCAGTGAGAGAGAGCAGGGTGGCGAGTATTGTGACGGCGAAGAGGGGCCTCATCCTGGTACTCATGTTCCTAGGACTTAAAGGAAAAGTTTAGAACATCATGGATACTTAATTAACTTACAATGGTGCATATGTACCCATGCGTTCCGGCCCTCCACTTTTACTGCAGTGGGGGTAGTGAGTAGAACCTGTAGGGGACCCTCCCATCGAGGTTCCAAACCTTTACGTGTCCAATTTCGAATTAGGACATAATCCCCAGGGTTGATGGAGACGTCATGAGTAATGGAGGGGACTTCTTCCTGGGTGGCACGGACCCGGGAATGTAATCCTTTCAAAATTCTAGTTAGTGTTAATATATAATTAGCCATCTCGGTAATCATGTAATGGAATTGAACATTCCGTGGAACTCTGCTGTCCCAAGGCGTTCGAAAGGGTCTGCCATATAGTATTTCTGCTGGGCTTAGGCGAGTTTTTCCTGCGGGGGTGGCACGTAGCTGGAAGAGTGCTAAAGGCAGGAGTTTGAGCCAAGTGGCCCCAGTGTCTGCTTGTAGTTTAGCGAGTTTAGTCTTTAGAGTCTGATTAGCCCTTTCCACCACTCCAGCGGCTTGTGGTCTGTAGGCACAATGAAACTGTTGCTTTATTCCAAGCAGAGCACAGAATTCCTTATTGATTTGACCTATGAAGTGGGGACCATTGTCAGAGCTCAGCCGGGCTGGAATTCCAAATTGCGGAACAATTTCTCGCATTAACACCTTAACTACTGTCGAGGCCTTGTTATCCGTAGTCGGGTAGGCCTCGATCCATTTGCTAAAAGTGTCCACAATGACTAACACATATTTATAGCATTGACATCTTTCCAACTCAATGTAATCCATTTGTAGGGTCTCAAATGGACCCTCAGGTAAGGGGGTTGTGCCAGGATCACAGGGGACGGCCTTACCGGGGTTGTGCTGTTGACAGATTAGGCACCGACTGCTAATTTGTTGGGCCATTTCTTGCAGTCGTGGGTGCCAGCAGCTTTTTAACAATATGTCCCCTGTGGCACGAGCTCCACAGTGAGTTGCAAAGTGTACACATTCGGTCACCCAGGCTGCTAATGCATCGGGCATACATGTTTGTCCTACCGGGGTGACCCACAGCTTATTTTCGATATCATATATACATCCTAAGTTTTTCCACATATTTACAGCAGTTGCAGGAGCGTCCTCCTGCATTTGGATTATGTCAGCAATGGTTGGCATAGGTTTTTCAGAGGGAGACTTTTCCGGGGGGGGTTTTAGTCTGCCTCATCATTCTAGGCACCATTAGTTTGCCAGATTTAGAAATTTCTTTTGCCTTCTCGTCCGCTCTCCTGTTGCCCGTTTCCACCAGTCCCGTGCCTTTTGTATGCGCTGCGCATTTTATCGCCACTATCTTGTCTGGGAGCATAAGGGCCTGCAATAACTGGGTTACTAACTGCTGGTGTGAGATGGGTGTACCAGCGGAGGTTAGAAATCCTCTGTTTTTCCATCACCGTCTTGATCGATGATTGCATAGCCAGATTGTCTATCCCCCCTTTCGCCGACGGAAGAACTTCCATCGGTGAAAAAGGAACAATCTGCACTTGGGAGGGGTATATCGGAGAGGTCGTCTCGAACCGAGGAGACTTCTTGCAACAGTTGCAGACAGTCATGAGTTGGGTCGCGCATGTCTGTGGGAGGATGCGTCAAAAAGTCAGCAGGGTTGATAGTGGTGCAGTGGGCAAACTGGATCTTCGGGTTATTAAGGAGAGCAATCTCATATTTGTTCTGACGAGCCATCGTGAGATGCTGAGTCTGTAGCTGTCCCAAAAAGGCCGTAACAGAATGGGAACTATAGACAGTGATATCTTGTTGGAGGGTAATATTAGCAGCCGATTGCAGGCTGTTGTAGATAGCTGCAAGAATTTGGGTACAGATAGGATAGCCAAGGGCTACCGGATCGAGTTTAGAGGAATAGTATGCAACCGGGCGACAGCGGTCGCCGTGGCGTTGGGTCAGGACAGCTGTGGCGCAGTCGGCAAGGACTGTGCAATAGAGCTGAAAAGGGTGATCATATAAGGGTCGACCAAGGGCAGGGGCCTGGAGGAGTGCCTCCTTGAGGCGGTTCTGCTAGTGACTGTTTGTGATCAGCGGGCACTAGGACCCTGCGGAGCCATGCAGTGTCAATTTCAACGCAGCAGTTGCGAAGTCTGCCGCTGCTGACTGCTGCCCAGCACAAATTCTTTATCTGTTTATTCTGAGACCAATGTAGTTCTGAACATACTGAGTTACTCATAATACTGATCACATTCCAGGGGCGGTGGCGGAGGTGGCCGTGGAGGCTGTGGAGGCTGTGGGGGCTTCTGACGTCCCCCGCAATTGAACAGAGGTTCCTCATCCCCATCGTTCCCCTCCTCCCAACCTTGCTTCGCATTGCTGACCGGCGCCGGGGTAGGAGTAGCATTCTTACGTTTCTTATATTCTTGACATTCCCTTTGTAAGACCTCTACTGTTTTAACAATTCCCCCTTTGGTGAGGCCAATACCCAATTTTGAGGCATTTGCCTGCCAGCTAGCCAGTATAGAGGCATCTTTCACTGACTGACAGTATTCCCTCCACAAGGCAATTAATTTCTTTGCGGTGGGTTCTTGATAATACAGAAAAATGTGTCATTTGAAACATGAAAGTCTGGCAATATCTGGTTTGAGAGGGTACAGGGAAAGATCCCACAAAAGGTTAATAGCAGCTGCAAAGAGCAGGGTTATAAAATGCAGATTCTTGCTCGCAAGCAGGTTTCAGCAGACACACAGGCTTCATGTGGTAAGCTAAAACAATGGCTCACACCTTCATGGAATGTAACTATCTCAGAAAGCATCTGAAAAAGCATGGATGAGAGTTTCAATTGCATTAAGTGACGAATGTTTAAAACAGGCAAGTCTTTCAAGTCACAACCAAGTTAAATTTTAGCATACAGCTAAAAGCAAAGTTTCACACCTTAATTGAAATAAACTCTCTTAGTAAACAGCTGGAAAGAATGGAAGATGCTCAGTCGAATTTAGTGTCAATTTAAGGGGTAAAATTCTACGAACATCAAGTTAATTAAAAGAAAATTGGAGATGACCTGGCTACGAGAAACATCATTTAAGTCAAAATCAAAGGCAAAGTTATGAACTGGGGACAATTGGAAAATTAAACGATTTGAAATCACAGAAATAAAAGTTAACTATTGAAACGAAAGCATTTTTAAAAAATCAGATCTGAGAGGAGACGATATGCCCAAAATGAATAACGAGTTGTAGTAAGATGTTTACATCAAAGATACTTTTAAACTATCAAAGTGAAACAAGCCCATATACAATACAGTCGTTAAAACTTAATAACTCTTCGAAAGAGAATATAAACCCAGGGAGCAGAAGCAGCAGCACTCTGCAACAGCAACAGGAGAGAGAGAGAGAGACGCAGCCGGCTGGAGAAAGACAAGGAAAGCAGCCGAGTTTAAACAGCTAATACAACTCAAGAAGACCAGATTTTAAGTGGTTATTAGCTTACTTCACTTCCTTAATAACGCAGGACCCAGGACACCAATGCTATGAAGGGGTAAGTAGATAAAATTCTTCGGTGAAGGTATGGGTTATACCGGGGGATAGGCTCCGAGAACCCCGCCCGTAACTTCCAGAGAACGCTGCCTGGAATCACGGCGGCAGTCCCGTCCGGAGCCCACAGCCCGGAATCGTTCCCTAGCAGTCCTGAGAACCCCGCCCGTAACTCCAGCGAACGCTGCCTGGAATCACGGCGGCAGTCTCAGGCTGCCCCTAGCAGTCCTGGCAACCCCGTCCGTGCCTCCAAATGTGAATTGCGCTTTCACGTATCTGATCGTCAGTCCAGAAGTAAAACACTCGAACACGTCAGTAACGAATATTCGTTTATTCACGGCCGGGACAAATCTCTAAGCAGTCGGGTAACCACCTTCGAGAAGTGCCAAAATCCCAGAATAAGGACTGTATTTTTATACATTTTACAGCTATGGGGTGGTCCCCTTAAATTCCTAGATACACCTATGATTTGGCAAGGATCCAGAACATGTACATATATGGAATTATTCTTCGAGGTCGGGAGGTTATTTTTGACATAATCATTAGCACAAGTCACTATTAATATTGTTAAAAAGGTTTTTCTTATCCCATGGCCAATGTTTATTTGTTTCAACTGGTCAAACGAGCTTACTTGCGCTATCTCCGCAATAAAGTAACGCTTCCCATTCATTCCATTCTTTGACTTTTTGACCTCTCTGCTTTCACGGATGCGGGTCAGAACATTAAATAGTACTAAAGCCACACTCCCCTTTTTCCATCCCATGACCTTCTGACATCTCTGCTTTCACAGATGCCGGTCAGAACACGCTCCCTTTATTTCATCCCTTGACCTGTTGACATCTCTTTCACAGAGCTTTTCAGAACTGTTATATTAACCCTATCAGCGAAGTTCCAAATGAAATCCACTTCTACACATGCACAACGCATGCACTCTGGCGCACTCTGAGGTTCCCGGCACCTTCAAGGTGAGGGATTGGGTTTTGGGCAACAAGGGTTACCCGTTGAGGTCATGGCGAATGACACCTGTCTGGTGCCCACAGACCGACACAGAGACCCGTTATAACGATGTGTATGCAGCAACCAGGTGCATTGGTTCATTGAGCGGTGCATCGGCATGCTCCAACTGCGCTTCCAATTCCTGGACCGCTCTGATAGGGATCTCCAATACAGCTCCAAGAGGGTCTTGAGAATGTTACTAATCTGCTGCGTCCTGCACCATGGGCGCGATTCTCCGCCCCTCACGACGGGTCGGAGAATAGCGGGAGGGCCTTCCCGACATTTTTCCCGACCTCCCGCTATGCTCCCCCCAAACGGCCGCCCCACGACACGAATCGCTGCTCGCCGTTTTTTACAGCGAGCAGCGATTCTCCCCTAGCCGATGGGCCGATTTCCCAGGCTTTTATGGCCGTTTTCACGAACTCCAACACACCTGCTCTCACAGTTCGTGAAAACGGCCGCAAAGTGCCGTTCTGGAGAACCATGCCACCGATTGGCACGGCCGCACCACGGCAGCGGGTCCGAACCCCGCGCACTCTTTGTTCCTCCGCCGCCCCGCTGGATCAGTCCGCGGGGCGGCTGAGGGGCATAATGGCCCGCGCATGCGCGGGTTTCACGCATATGCGTGATGACGTCATCCGCGCATGCGCGGATTGGAGCCGTCCAATCCGCACATGCGTGGCTGACGTCATCGTTTGCATCAGCCACCGTTAACCTTGGCGCGCGGGCTTAGCGAAGTTCGCTAAGCCTGCGATGCCGAGGTTCACGGGGCCCCGCTGCTAGCCCCGACCGGGGGTGCAGAATTGGGTCCCGGGAGGGGGCGCGGAGGCTGCTGTGAAACACGGCCAGTTTCACGGCAGCCTTCACGACTCTCCGCATTTGCGGAGAATCGCGCCCCATGTTTTCCAGCTGTTGAGCGGGGGCCTGTGTGGGATAGCCTTCAGTCTGGGTCAGGCCCAGCGGAAGCCTGGGCAGCAGGATTCGCTATCATCCTGGTATGCCCCAGCAGAGGGGCATCAGGCTAGAAGAGGAAGAATAACGGCAGGCCGCATCTGACTAGTGATGAGGAGGGTGTCCGGGACGAGCCGGGCGTGGAGCACCCAACATGTGCTCCAGGATCACAGCACAGGAGACAACCTCAACGCCTCCCGATTTGTCAACTGAGACCGGCCCAAAGGCAGCTCTGTTGCACTGTCCCACCTCTACATTCCACACCCCCTGCACCCTTCCAAATCAAACCCCTTTCCCCATAGCCACTCATATCTTCCCTGTCACTCCTCCCTTCACTTCCCCTTCCCTGTCTCTCTTCCCTTCTCTCCACCTTCCCTATCTTTCGTCCCTTCACTTCATCTCACCTGTTCCTCTTCCTTCATTTCTTTTCACTAGCACAGCTCTACCCCTTCCATCTCCGAAGGGTCCTACCAGCATCACCACAGAGTCTTGGCCTTGGGTTGGCAGTATTGGCAGATTTTGTACACAGGATAGAGGATGATGACAACTCGCTGTGCGATGAGCTCTAGTGCATAGTTCGGGCTTATTCACTGGGTAAGTTTCATACAAGGCAGGCTCACACTTCTGGTCCCATGCCCTGTCACCTCCAGCTGAGGGTGACACCAAGTGAAACATTCATGTGCCAGAGGGCCCTGCCCCACCCCATCCTCCAGATCCACCCCCCACCCAGCACACCCTCTATCCCAGACCCAGCTCATCCCTAACAGTCATCAGACAGAGGTTAAAAGCAGGTAAGAATGTTGGTGCAAACGGATTAACTGGTGACTATATACATTGTTGTGTCTTGACCTGTTACTCTCACCTATGTGCTACACCTGTGCCAACTTTAGTGTTCTCTGATTTTCTCATTTTACGATGTCTACTGCTCCTTCTAGGTGTTTTCCGAACACATAAGAAGTGGAGGCAGCCTGCTGCATATCTCGCTTACTGACCTATGATGACTTTGGTGGCCGTCCTCTGGAGGGCCTGGATGTCCCCAGTAGACTTTTGGGTACCACAGGTGATGATGGCCACCCTGTTCTGCCCGCTGCCCATCAGATGTGTTAGTGTAAGGTGGGGGGGGGGGGGGATTTTGAAGTACTGAGGTGTTCCAGCACCTCCCCTGCAGGAGGCACTGACGTGTGCCCCCTCACCTCCACCTCCCTCGGGGTGCTCGACGGCTCCCAGGCTACTTCATGGGTAAGGCTGGAGAGTTCTGGAGAGTGCTCCACCGTCACCTCATGCTGCCAGTCCTGCCGACATTGAGACTGGGACATCCCTCAACGAGTGAGACATGTACCTCATTGCCTCAGTCATATCCCTCTGGCACTGTGCAATGCCTTTTTGAAACTGCCATGTCCCTCTGTGCCTATGACATGTCTCTCTGTGACAAACCAAGGTCAGTCAGCGCCCGACCAATGCTCTTGATGCCGTCAGCCATGGCCCTTTATGACTGGGCCAAGCTCTGGCGTGCCACAGAAATGTCCATGTGGGCCCGGTACATGTCTGCCCTGTCCTGCACCTTAGCCATCGACCGCACAGTGTACCTTGTATGTCTTGACCGATGGCTCTGATTTCTTGCCTCAAGCCTTTCACTGCGGACACCACCTGTTCAGTGTTGGCCTGGGAAGCATGCATTGTTGGCAACATCTGCACCTGCAGGTGCTGGAAAGTTGCTGACTACCGTTCTTGTAATTCCTGGCTCTGTGTCTGCATCTCTACCAGTGATAGCATCATATTTTCCAGAAGCACAGCACCTGTCCAGAATATAGCTGTTTCCTGGGATCAGGCAGCCCTCTGACTGCCCGCTCCCTTGGGAGTCTCTGTCTCAACCTGATAGTCTGCAGCATTTGTGAAGAGCGCATCACAAGGTGACACAAGAGCCTCTTCACTAAAATACCGCACTGAGGTGATAGCCTCTGCGATGGTGGAGGGTGCAGGTGACAACAGTGATGAGAAGTCGGTGTCTTCCCCGGACTGGTGCCTCAGGCTTTGCTGGGGATGTGGTTGGTGGGCAGCCACCCCGGTCGTTCGGCCTCGTCTTTTGCTGATCCTGCAAGACATAACACAAGAGACATGGTGAGATGCCGGCATGCCAATCTCCGTTTTAGTCATTGCCCATGGAATATAAAGTGACTTACTTTGAGCAGCACTATAGGTGGTATGCTTGCGTATATATTTATTTTTCTTCAAAATAATATAAGGAAATCATCTTTATACTTGGAATACTTAACAACATTTTGTTTTGTTTCTAGGGTATACTTTTTGTAACTCCAGATTGTGTACGGTTGCCTTCAGACTTGATTCATTTGTGGCTTCATGAATCATCCAGAGTTTACGCAGACAAACTAATGGAAGAAAAAGATATTGAACACTTTTACAAAATCCTTATTGATACAGCAAAGAGATACTTTGAGGTATGATCCGAAGCTCTAGTATTATACGATAGATTTTTCTGATTGCTTCACAACTTTCTCCAAAGTGTAGGAAAGTATCTATGACAACCATCAACTTCAAAGTAAAAGCATATGTTCCCATGACATTTATATGGCTGGTTTTATTAATAAATAAATCATTACCAATGATAAAACAAAACCCCATTTTGCAGTGCACTTTCGATTCATAGGCTACAGTGTCTGCAAAACAGGCAATCTGAGAGTTCCCAGTGCTTGGTGACAAGGGACACAGAAGATCATATAGTCAACCATGTCAATAGGTGTAGACAGGTCGAGAAGGAATAGGAGGGGATAGTTTACCTTTGTCAAAGTCAAACAGGATGTAAATTGTGGCTTTGATAGGTGTTGCGGAGAAAGGTACAACTATTCAACCTCAGTGTACTTCACTCATCTACTCATGAGAAACCAGACGAACACTCAGAGTAAAGGATCCAGTTTATATAAGCTATAGCGAGGGCCTGTGGCCTTCTGTGGCCATCTAAAATGGCTGTCTGCAAAGAATGATGGGAAATGTGGGGCGCGATTCTCCGCTCCCCACGCCGGGTGGGAGAATAGCAGGAGGGCCTCCCGACATTTTTCACGCTCTCCCGCTATTCTCCCCCCCCCCCCCCACACCTGACCCACGCCACAAATCGCCGCTCGACGTTTTTTACGGCGAGCGGTGATTCTCCGAGGCCGATGGGCTGAGCGGCCGGGCCTTCACGCCCGTTTTAACAAGGCAGCAAACACACCTGCTCGCTTCCGTCGTGAAACGGGCGCCAGATGCCCGTTTGGGGCATCTGGGGGCCCGATTGGCATGGCAGTACCACGGCCGTGCCAAGGGGGGCATAGGCACGCGATCGGTGCCCACCAATCGCGGGCTGTGTGTCCGTAACAGATGCACTCTTTTCCCTCCACCGCCCCGCAAGATCAAGCCGCCACGTCTTGCGGGGTGGCTGAGGGAAAAGACAGCAACTGCGCATGCACGGATTGGCGTTGTCCAACCTGCGCATGCGCGACCGACGTCATCGGCCGCGTCAGCGGGCGTGACGCTTGATGTGCGGCCTTGATGACCGTCGTCAAGGCTGCGCCGCCGTGACGCACGGGGCCGCGCTCATAGCCCCGCCCGGGGGGGAGAATTGGCCCCGGAAGTGGGCGTGAAGGCTGCCGTGGGTCACGGCCTGTCCCACAGCAGCCTTTACGATTCTCCGCATTTGTGGAGAATCTCGCCCGTGGTCAGGCCTGGGGCACAGACAAGTTGCATCTTGTATATTTGCAAACGAAAGCTCAGAATTGCACAGGAATTCATAACTGCTGAAGGCAACTCAAAGGTCTTCCCAGGACAATGGGCTCCAGATAGAAACTAACAAAAAGTGGCAGACTCGGGGCACCTGTTTGCCTTATTTGGGAAGGCCTATGTGCCCTGGACAGTAACGACCATGGTTGACCTAGCCCTGCCCAGCCAACAAGGTACCGACCCTTAATTGGCCATGATCCTCACCTGGGACCGCCCAAAAGGGCACGAAAGATCAGAGGATAAGAAGAAATAAGCAATCACCATTCACTCTTTCGGACAGGCTCTGCACTTGACCACCGACCGCAGCATAGCTCCTGACATAGCCAAGTTCAAGGACCTGCGACGTCTACCGAAAGACGACCATCGAACACGGACAACACACGAGACCTCCAGCCTCCACATGTGAGGAAACAGATCTACCCTGCACCAAGCCGGTCATTTGGAAGGTCAAGGTGTTTAAATTGTTAGTCGTAGTCTTGGTGTGCATGATTGCGGGATTTCTTAAGTATATAACTAACCTCTGCCTACGGCGCTGAGGACCTGTGTTCGAATCCCGGCCCTGGGTCACTGTCTGTGAGGAGTTTGCCTTCTCCCCGTGTTTGCCTGGGTTTCACCCCCACAACCCAAAAGATGTGCAGGATAGGTGGATTGCCCACGCTAAATTGCCCCTTAATTGGAAAAAATAATTGGGTACTCTAAATTTTTTTTTTAAAGTATATAACTAACCTTGTGTCCAATAAATATACTGTGATTGAACTGAACACCTGTGTGATCATTTGTCCAATACACGGAGTACACACACACACTGCGGTTATAAACGTAAAAAGCACTTCCAGGTGGGACAGCAGAGAAGCCCAGATTTAATGATAGTACAGACAGTTATACTTCAAGATGCATTTACAAGAAATTAGCATATACCAATCATTTGTAACTAGTTATCTATGTCCAATCAGGAAAATCTAAGGTGGAGCTGTCGATCACCTCCACCCGCCGTTTTAATGGCTCCTGTATGCCATCCATCTATCCTCCCTGCTGTTATCAGCAGACAGATTGGAGCCATAGCAAATGGTACAGTGTCCCACATTGAACAACTGAGCTTGAGACCAAACACCTGCAAATTCCACTCCCAGAAACTGGCCTCTTCTGACGTCGGCGTGGGCACAGTGGTGTTTTACAACAGGAGAAACTGCGCAACAGATGCACCGATTCAGCAGCTCTAAATGGACTAGCACCATCGCCACGTGGAACGCAACCAGTTCCATGCAAAACGTCAGCATATTCGCCAGGTCTGTGATTGGAGCACATGAGGCTCACATGCCGCAACCGCACTTAAATGGTGCATCCCCCACACACACCGTCCCAGTCAACAAGATGGCTGGAAGGAGAGCAGCTCCATGGTTCTGGGACGCCGAGCTGGACACCCTCCTGGACGCCATGGAGGAGAGAAGGATGACCCTGTATCCTGGCCCGGGAGGAAGGCAGCCAGTCCCCACTATTCACCCTGCCTGGGCACAGGTGGTAGAGCCGGTCAGCACCATGGGCAACGTCGTCCAGACTGGCATGCAGTGCCAGAAGAAACTGCATGACCACCTCAGGGCAGCCAGGGTGAATAGGCAGCGCTGTGTCCCTAGCACTAAACCCAGCCCCTCCCCCAGCCTTGGGACAGCTGAACCCTCACCCTGCCCAACATGCCAGCATCCATGCCAGTCGCAATGGCTGGGTGCCCTGGCCACTAATGCCATCATCTACCCACTCCCTGGACTGTATGCATCGGAACGTGTGTGGTTGTTTGTATTTCTCCCGCCCCCAACACAAGGCTGCACACAACTGCCGGGAGCTGGAGAAGACCAGAAGGGGACCACCAAACCTGCGACCCCTCACCATGCTCGAGCAGAGGGCACTGGACGTGGACGGCGGCCCTTGGAAAGGGAGATAACCGAGGTGGAGGTCAGCGACGGGTGAGCAAGTGAGACCCCGATTTGTTGCGGATCCCCATGACACGCGTCCCCCCAAACCCACGTCATCGCCCACCCCCCATCCCTCACCCCCCCAACCTGCACCATCTCAACCCCCTGACCCCACCCCTCACCCCCTCTATCCCACTCATCCCCCCCATCCCTCACCCGCCCTTACCCACTTCACCCTTCTCCCCCCCCCCCCCCCCCCCCCCCCCCCCACACTCCCCACGCCTGCTCCCTGACCATGCATGTCATCTTGTGTCTTACAGGACCTGCCGGAGATGAGGCCAGCCCATCCGGGAGCCACCTCTCCCAACCAGTGCCAGAGCCGGATGAGGAGAGAAGCCTGAACACCAGCCCTCTGCCCGAGACTCAGGAGCGCGGGTCGGAGGAGGACACCGACTTTCCATCACTCCAGTCTCCAACACCCCCCAGCATCCCAGAGACTATCACCTCGGTTGGGCACATTAATAAAGAGGCTCTTGGGATGTTATCTGGTGCGCACCACACCGCATCCGGTACAGCAGGTGGTGGTAGGAGCAGCCAAAGGGCTGGACAGTCAGAAGGCAGCCCGGCCTCAGGAACCAGCTGCCGTCCAGCCGGGTCCCGGGTTCCTGGAACATCCAGTCCCAGCCATAGTGCAGGTGCAGTCAGCGACCCAGGGACTACAGGGGGGGATGACGGCAGGCATCGAGCACCTGCAGATGCAGGTGGAGGAGTCCATCAGTGTGCAGGAGCAAGGGGTTGTGCCGGTCATGCGTGCCACCCAGGCCGACACCACATGGGTGGTGTCCGCGGTGGAGGCATTGGGGCGACGGTTTTGGCTATGGGTCAGTGTCTTTGGCCTGGATCATTCTGTGCAGATGGGTACCGAGGCCCAGGACACGGCTGCCCTCGCACAGGCAGCCATGTGCCAGAGCCACCTCAGCATGGCCCAGTCATAGCAGGCCACGGTTGACAACGTTGGCGGCATTGCCCAGGTGCTGGCCAGCGTTGCGCAGATACAGAGGGAGATGGTCCAGTCTCAGAGGGAGGTGGCCCTGTCACTGGCTGATGTGACACAGACCCTCAGAGTGGTGATAGAACATAGAGAAATACAGCACAGAACAGGCCCTGCGGCCCACGATGTTGTGCCGAAGTTTTGTCCGAGGTTAATCATAGATCATTGAATTTTGGATACTAAGGGCAATGTATCATGATCAGTCCACCCAACCTGCACATCTTTGGACTGTGGGAGGAAACCGGAGCACCCGGAGGAAACCCACGCACACACGGGGAGGATGTGCAGACTCCACACAGACAGTGACCCAATCCGAAATCGAACCTGGGACCCTGGAGCTGTGAAGCAATTGTGCTATCCACAGTGCTGCCGTGCTGCCCTTAAGAACAAATTAATCTACACTCCATTATTCTATCATAATCCATGTACCTATCCAATAGCCGCTTGAAGGTCCCCAACGTTTCCGACTCAACTACTTCCACCGGCAGTGCATTCCATGCCCCCACTATTCTCTGGGTAAAGAACCTACCTCTGACATCCCCCCTATATCTTCCACCATTTACCTTAAATTTATGTCCCCTTGTAATGGTTTGTTCCACCCGGGGAAAAAGTCTCTGACTGTCTACTCTATCTATTCCCCTGATCATCTTATAAACCTCTATCAAGTCGCCCCTCATCCTTCTCCGTTCTAATGCGAAAAGGCCTAGCACCCTCAACCTTTCCTCGTAAGACCTACTCTCCATTCCAGGCAACATCCTGGTAAATCTCCTTTGCACCTTTTCCAAAGCTTCCACATCCTTCCTAAAATGAGGTGACCAGAACTGCACACAGTACTCCAAATGTGGCCTTACCAAGGTTTTGTACAGCTGCATCATCACCTCACGGCTCTTAAATTCAATCCCTCTGCTAATGAACACTAGCACACCATAGGCCTTCTTCACAGCTCTATCCACTTGAGTGGCAACTTTCAAAGATCTATGAACATAGACCCCAAGATCTCTCTGCTCCTCTACATTGCCAAGGACCCTACCATTAACACTGTATTCCGCATTCATATTTGTCCTTCCAAAATGGACAACCTCACACTTGTCAGGGTTAAACTCCATCTGCCACTTCTCAGCCCAGCTCTGCATCCCATCTATGTCTCTTTGCAGCCGACAACAGCCCTCCTCACTCTCCACAACTCCACCAATCTTCGTATCATCTGCAAATTTACTGACCCACCCTTCAACTCCCTCATCCAAGTCATTAATGAAAATCACAAACAGCAGAGGACTCAGAACTGATCCCTGGGGTACGCCACTGGTAACTGGGCTCCAGGCTGAATATTTGTCATCCACCACCACTCTCTGACTTCTATCGGTTAGCCAGTTCGATATCCAACTGGCCAAATTTCCCACTATCCCATGCCTCCTTACTTTCTGCATAAGCCTACCATGGGAAATCTTATCAAATGCCTTACTGAAATCCATATACACAACATCCACTGCTTTACCTTCATCCACATGCTTGGTCACCTCCTCAAAGAAGTCAATAAGACTTGTAAGGCAAGACCTACCCCTCACAAATCTGTGCTGACTATCCATAATCAAGCAGTGTCTTTCCAGATGCTCAGAAATCCTATCCCTCAGTACCCTTTCCATTACTTTGCCTACTGAAGTAAGACTAACTGGCCTGTAATTCCCAGGGTTATCCCTATTCCTTTTTTTGAACAGGGGCACGACATTCGCCACTCTCCAATCCCCTGGTACCACCCCTGTTGTCAGTGAGGACGAAAAGATCATTGCCAACGGCTCTGCAATTTCATTTCTTGCTTCCCATAGAATCTTTGGATATATCCCATCAGGCCCGGGGGACTTGTCTATCCTCAAGTTTTTCAACACATCTTCCTTCCTAACAAGTATCTCCTCGAGCTTACCAGTCTGTTTCACACTGTCCTCTCCAACAATATGGCCCCTCTCGTTTGTAAATACTGAAGAAAAGTACTCGTTTAAGACCTCTCCTATCTCTTCAGACTCAATACACAATCTCCCGCTACTGTCCTTGATTGGACCTACCCTCGCTCTAGTCATTCTCATATTTCTCACATATGTGTAAAAGGCCTTGGGGTTTTCCTTGATCCGACCCGCCAAAGATTTTTCATGCCCTCTCTTAGCTCTCCTAATCCCCTTCTTCAGTTCCCTCCAGGCTATCTTGTATCCCTCCAGCGCCCTGTCTGAACCTTGTTTCCTCAGCCTTACATAAGTCTCCTTCTTCCTCTTAATAAGACATTCAACCTCTCTTGTCAACCATGGTTCCCTCACTCGACCATCTCTTCCCTGCCTGACAGGGATATACATATCAAAGACGCAGTACCTATTCCTTGAACAAGTTCCACATTTCACTTGTGTCCTTCCCTGACAGCCAATGTTCCCAACTTATACACTTCAATTCTTGTCTGACAGCGTTGTATTTACCCTTCCCCCAATTGTAAACCTTGCCCTGGTGCACGCACCTATCCCTCTCCATTACTAAAGTGAAAGTCACAGAATTGTGATATCGTCACAGCGTGATGCGGCGCAGGCCCAGATGGAGATGGTCCACTCTCTGTGCTCCATGGCCGCGAACGTGCAGACCCTGGTTGAGATCAGAGTGGGCCTCCAGGACTGGACGCGCCAGGTGGCGGGGGGCCTCAGGGGATGGCTCAGCTCGCACCCCCCATCCCGTGGAGTAGCCCGGGGGCCATCCTGTACCCTGAAGGAGGAGGAGGTGATGGAGCCTGTCCCGGTGACTCCTGCAGGGCAGGTGCTGGAACACCGCAGCACCTCGGACTCCCCCCCCCCCCCCCCCCCCCCCCCGTCCCTGGTGCATCTGCTGGGCAACAGGCAGATCAGGGTGGCACTACGCCACCCACGACGCCCGAGCAGCGGCCGGGCACATCCAGGAGACGTGCACCAACGGGGATCCTTGTTGCAGGGCAAGAGTCACAGCAGGCCGCCTCCACCCCTGCTGTATCATCTGGGGAACCACCTAGGCATAGTGTTAGGGCCTGTAAGGCCAGAAAATTAGACACTAGTTAAGTTGGCACGGGTGCAGGGCACAGTTGAGTTATAGGGGCTAGGGAACGGACTGTATATTTTTCTCCACAATAAACACCTGTTAACATCGTTGAAACCTGCCTCGGTGCTCTGTGGGTGTTTGTATATTTAATAATATTACTGGGGAATGAACAAAAAACATATGAAGATGTTGACTGAGAGCTAATATCCACTCCTGATGATGCACTGAATAAAGGCCACCAGCAACTGTGGTGAGAGAGAATAGTCTGATCTATATAAATCCATGATAAATGCCATGTGAAATCAACTAGATCATGAAATTGAGATTTATTTATAATTTAATAAATTTTGAAGCTATATCTGCATAGCTAAGTTATTTTGTCCTTAGAGTTTTTTTGTTTTAGTATGCTATTCAGAAGTGTATCTTTAACTATTCATAGAACTGAATTTTACGGGCCTATTGGAGATTGTCAGTATGGCAGGAGTGTTGGCAATGTGGCAGGGAAAGCTGTCAGGAAGGAAGCCTGACGTTTTCTTGCTGCCATGACATATTGCAAGCAGTGGAATTGTTGGCAGCACAGCTGCCTTCTGGGCGGCCACTTTAACCTGGTCATGGCTTCACTTTGAGGGTTTCCTGCCATTGAAAGGGTGTTCTTTCCATTGCAGCCTCCGCAATGGTCACTACTAGTGATGATGCTGCTGAGCTACCATTCTTCTGGTTGGGCCAGCAGCTCTTGGGGGAAGACCACCATCCTCAGATTGCCCCAGCAGTGGCCTGTTAATTGGCAGCCACTGGCAATATTCTACCCAGGATCCTGCCACCCATGAAAGTGGGGTTACCTCTGACCTTCAATCCTGGTGACTGGACTTCTATAGGGAAGTGCAAAATAACAGCCATAATCTTTACTTTCAATGAAGAAAATTAAATCAAAATGTTAATAAATCATTATTTCATCCATTTGCTGGGCATTTGCCTAATTTGATTAAATGTAATCAGAGTGCAAAGCTACTGTTTGAACACAATAATCTTATGTGAATGCTTTATGTATTATGTATTATAATTTATGTTATTATTCTGCCTTTAGGCTATTGATGAACATATTTTTACCCAAAAGCCATTGATTTACTGCCACTTTGCTCAAGGTGTTGGAGAGCCTCGATATTTGCCTATAACAAATTGGAAAAAGCTACATAGAATTCTTACGGATGCCCTAGAACATTACAATGAAATTCATGCAGAGATGAACCTTGTCCTATTCAAAGAAGCCATGCAGCATATGTAAGTATGATGAACTACAGGAAGAATTCTTACCATTTTTCGCATTATCATCTTACGTCATTCTTTTGTTTCTCCCCTTATACCCTTTTGGACTCATCTTTGGTCAATTGACTCTATTCTCAGGAAGAAAGCATTTGAAAAAAATATTTTTATTAAAGATGTTCTATTTATAACAGACTTATAACAAACTAACAACCCAAAAGATGGATGTTATATAATAGAATATAGCCAAAACCCAACCAACCATATAAATCCCATCCAAAAGAAAAAAGAAAAAAATCCTCTTCCCCTAAAAACAACTAAACTAAACCTCCCCTAACAAGTGACGATGACTAACTCCTTAAAAAAGGTGATAAATGGCTGACATTTCGGATAGAATCTCTCGACTGACCCCCTGACTATGTACTTGACTCTTTCCAGATATAGAAATTCCACAATGTCACCCAACCACACAAGAGGCACTGGACAGAATAGAGGACCTCCGCCCCAGCAGAACCCACCTCTGGGCTATTAACGAAGCAAAGGCGAGGACATCCTCCTTCACCCCTACTTTGCAGCCCCGATGATTCCGTCACCCCAAAACTGGCCACCAAAGAAACGTTAAGAATCGCTGATGTGGTGCTAAAGAAGGAGACCCAAAAACCTACCAGCTTGGGACACGACCAGAGTATATGGGTGTGATTAGCAAGCCCCCAGAACACCGTTTGCATGTATCTTCTACCCCAGGAAGAAACCACTCATCTTAGCCTTAATTAGGTGAGCCCTATGTACCACCTTAAGCTGGATCAAGCTGAGCCGTACATAAGAGGACATAGAGTTTATTCAGTGAAGGGCTTCATTCTCCACTTCCACTTGCTCATTCAAAATAGGTCCCAGCTCCTCCTCCCACTTCAGCTTCACTCCACACACCGGGGCAAACTCCACTGCCAGCCCCGATTCATAGATAATTGAAATACTCCCCCATCAGATCCTGCTAAAGAAAGATTAAGAGTTACTTATGGAGTACGGTATTCTATGGGGGATTTATTGGTGTTGATAGTTGTTAAGGTGTTTACTGTGGGTTTATAAAGTGTGAACTGGTTTCATAAATAAACATTGTTTTAATTTAAAAGTACTTTAATGCTCTGTTGCACTACACCTGTAAGGTCAGCCCGTGTGCTCCTCATAACTACATTCCATCAAAAGTTGTGGGTCAGATGAACTCCATGATACACTTTGGGGTTCTCTAAACCATGGCCCATAACAAATTCGGGGCTTGAGGGGGATAAAAGTCTATCTATTGGATTGGCTGAGTGAACTTAAAGACAGTGAGGGGTGAGCATATTGCGAGTGCTTTTCTGGGGTGGTATTCCAGTTTAAGTAGGGAGTGTGTTGTGGACAATGGCTCTTTCAGAGGCTCTGACGTTTTTGGGGGTGGAGAAGGTCACACGCAGTACCTTACGGACAGAGACTAAAAACAGGCTTTTAGATTTGGTACAAACATTGCAGTTAACATTACCTGACAGAATGTGAAAAGATGAGGTACTTACGGCACTCGCTGAGCATTTAACATTGCCTGATATACAGTCTTACTCATTGGAAATGGCAAAGATCCAGTTGCAGATTAAGCAACTTGAACACAAAAAATAATTAAAGCAGCTTGAATATGCAATGAGAGAAAAAGAAAGAAAAGGGGATTAACAGATCAGGGAAAAAGAAAAGGAGAGAGAAAAAAGAACAAAGGAAAGAATAGCCCTAGCAGAACAAAAAGAAACAGATTGAGAGGAAAAAGAGAAAGAGATGGAGGGGAAAAAGAAAAAGAGAGAGAAAGAGATAGAGAGGAAAAAGTGGGAGGTCATTTGGGAGTAAGGAAAACTCAAGCTAAAATACAAAAACATTTTTATTGGTCTGGACTACAAAAAGATGTAGTTAAATTTCGTCGATCATGTCACACATGTCAAGTAATAAGGAAACCTCAAGCAGTGATAAAACCAGCACCCTTAATACCCATTCCAGAATTTGAGGAACCTTTTACAAGGGTCCTAATTGATTGTGTAGGACCGCTTCCTAAAACGAAAAGTGGGAATCAATATCTTTTGACTATAATGGATGTGTCTACGAGGTTTCCAGAGGCCATTCCAGTACGTATATTACAGCTAAATTGATTGTGGAGGTGTTACTTAAATTCTTTACTAGATATGGACTACCCACAGAAATACAATCGGATCAAGGATCAACTTTTACATCGCGGTTATTCAAAGAAGTTATGAATAGGTTAGGAATAAAACTATTTAAATCAACTGCGTACCATCCAGAATCGCAGGGGCGTTAGAAAGGTGGCATCAGACATTAAAGGCAATGTTGAGGGCTTATTGTCACGATTATCCAGAGTACTGTTTGCAATTAGGGATGCACCTAATGAGTCAACCAAATTCAGTCCTTTTGAACTAATTTGTGGTCATGAGGTAAGAGGACCACTTAAATAGATTAAGGAAAAATTGGTGAGTGAGAAATTGGAACTTACATTATTGGATTATGTGTCAAATTTTAGGGAATGATTAAATAGAGCAGGGGAATTGGCTGGACAACATTTAAAAGTTTCACAAAATAATCATCGGTTTGCTCCGGGGAGGCTGGAAGGAGAGTTTCGGAGATGGCAAAGAGCAGGGATCGAGAGGATGGGAGATCTGTTCATAGAGGGGAGCTTTCCCAGCCTGAGGGAGTTGGAGGAGAAATTTGAATTGACGGGAGGGAATGAGTTCAGGTACCTGCAGGTGCGGGACTTCCTACACAGGCAGGTCTAAACCGTCCCACTCCTGCTACCAATGGGGATACAGGACAGGGTAGTTTCCAGAGTATGGAGAGGGGAGGGTTCCGGACATCTATAAAGAACTCATGGGGTCAGAGGAAACGCAGACCGAGGAGCTGAAACACAAATGGAAGAGGAGTTAGGAGGAGAGATAGAGGATAGTCTCTGGGCGGATGCGTTGAGTCAACGCGTCCACATCATGCGCCAGGCTGAGCCTGATACAATTTAGGGTCGTTCACCGGGCACTCATGATAGTGGCCCAGATGAGCAGGTTCTTTGGGATAGAAGACAGATGTGCAATGTGTGCGGGAAGACCAGCCAACCATGTCCATATGTTCTGGGAATGCCCGAAGCTTAGGGAATTGTAGCAGGGGTTTGCGGATGTCATGTCCGAGATGTTAAAAACACGGGGGGCACTGGGTCCAGAGGTGGCAATTTTCAGAGTGTCAGAGGATCCGGGTGTCCAGGAGGAGAAAGAGGCAGACGTTCTGGTCTTTGCCTCCCTGGTAGCTTGGAGACAGATACTATTAGCTTGGAGGGACTCAAAGCCCCCAAAGTCAGAGACCTGGCTCACTGACATGGCTAGCTTTCTCTGTGTGGAGAAAATCAAGTTCGCCCTGAGAGGGTCAATCCGGAGCTGGCAGCCGTTCTTCGACTTCTTTTGAGAAAATTAACTGTCAGCAGAGGGGGGTGGGGTTAGCTAAGATTAATGTGTAAGAAAGGTGGGACCTGTGAGGGAAGAAGACAGCCTTTGCACTATGTTTATATTTGTATGTACACTTTTTCTTCTGTTATTGTTACAAAATCACAAATACCTCATTAAAATGTCTTATTAAAAAAAGTTGCACAAAATGTGATGAAACGGGTAGCGGACAAGAAATCCAAAGTTCGTAGTTTTGCCAGTGGAGATAAAGTTTTAGTATTGTTACCAGTGGTAGGTGAACCTTTAAAAGCAAGGTTTTGTGGAACTTATCAGATTGAAAGGAAATTAAATGTGGTGAATTGTGTGGTAAGAATGCCGGATAGAAGGAAAACTCACCGAGTGTGTCATGTGAATACGCTTAAAAGGTACTTTGAAAGGGAAGGAGAGAAAAAGGAGGATGTTCTAATGATTCTAACTCAAAGTGCCGAACCAAATCTAGATGACTTTCAATTTGACATACCTCAATTAAATTGGAAAACGAGGATGTTCTTAAAAATTGGGATAAATTGTTGCGTTACCTTCCAGAGGAAAAATGGACTGACCTGAAATAGTTATTGATATCACGTGGGCAACTTTGTCGAGATAAATTGGGAAGTACTAAAATGGCTATACATGATGTTGATGTGGGAAATTCCGTTCCAATCAAACAACATCCATATAGACTTAACCCTTTAAAATTGGCACAGGTTAACAAAGAGATTGAAAGTATACTTAAAAATGGCATAATTGAAATGGGTTGCAGCCAGTGGAGCTCACCCATAGTGATGGTACCTAAACCAAACGGCACCTAACAGTTGTGTGTGGACTATAGAAAGGTTAATGCAGTTACAAGAACGGACTCTTATCCCATCCCACGGTTGGAGGATTGCATTGAGAAAGTGGGACAATCAGCTTTTGTTTCCAAACTGGATTTACTTAAAGGTTAAAGGTGACTGGCAGGTACCATTATCCAAAAGGTAGGTCGCGCACAGGCCAGTCTCAAAAGAGGTTGATCCCTAGTGTGCAGGGCTTTTTATCCTTCGTCTCTTTCGCGCCCTTTTGGGCGGTCCTTACTCCAGGTCCAATGGATCGATAGGGTTTCGCTCACCTTCATCGATCTTAGCCAGTTAGGGGGCGGATGCCTCAATGGCTGGGCGGGTCCTAGCTATCATTGTCCCAGGCACGTAGGCTTTTCCAAATAAAGGGGGGTGGCGCTGGTTAGTCTGCTATCGTTGATGGTCCTTAATGCGGATGCTATTTGTTGTGTAACATAAGCTGCTACTTGATGTAGGCTCTGCTGAAAGATGCTCCAGACTCAGAGATAAGTTTAACGTATTTATTGAACGATTAACAATGCTCTTAAATGAGTTCTATACTCTACTAATCTGCCTCTAGTAACTCAGTCTACTCTGCTAACTATACAAGCTTGCTCTCGACCATGTGCTGGGGTGTGATGTTGCTGATAATCAACCCTGTCCTGCTCTCTTGATTTCTGCCGGTGGAAGAGGCAGAGCCTGTGTGCCTTGTCCTTTTTATAGCGGTCGTGTAGTGCCCCCTTGTGGTAATTCCACCTCTGAGTGTCCTGATTACTCATTGGTTGTGTCCTGTTCTGATGACCCATTGGTTGCGTGTCTGCATATCATGACATCTCCCCTTTTTTTATATATATATACATGTGTATGTGCCTGTCTAATGTGGCAATGGGAGCTACGGCTGACAGTGTTAAGAATGACTGGTATATACAGTGGACAGAAATACAGTTTAAAAAAAAACAACATCTATTTATAAATCCAGTCTCTAGGGTTTCCGTCTGATCCTCGATGACCGCCGGAGAGGTGGCGGAGGGGATGCCGGTGTCTTGATAGATGTGTGGGAGGCATGACTGGTGGACTCATGGTTTGTGTGTCTGGAGGTGGCACTTCAGCAGGTGGAAGTGGAGGGGCAATAGGTTGTGGGTGTATGATTTTCCTCAGTGCCCTTCGATTTCTGCGAACAATGGTGACGTCAGACATTTTTAGCACATAGAATCTGGGCGCGGCCTGCCAAACGATGACAGCCGGGGCAGACCACCCACCATTAGGTGTCTTGATCCTGATAGTGTCTGCTGGGGATAGCAAGTCCAGATCAGTGGCATGTGTGCCATAGTTCTGTTTCTGACTGTTGCGCAGCTGTTGCATCTTTTGTAGTACTGGTAGGTGATCTGGGTTGGGCAGGTGTAGGGCTAGAAGTGTTGTTCGCAGGTCCCTGTTCATCAGCAGTTGAGCTGGTGACATGCCAGTTAATAAGGGAGTCGCCCGGTACGCTAGTAGCGCTAGGTATATGTCGGAGACGGAGTCCGAGGCCCTGTGGATGAGTTGCTTGATGATGGGCACCCCCTTTTCAACTTTGCCATTGGACTGCGGGTAGTACGGACTGGAGGTGACTTGTCTGAAGTTGTAGCTCTTAACAAACGTGGACCATTCTCGACTGTGGAAACACGGGCCATTGTCGCTCATGACGGTATTCGGGATGCCATGCTGCGAGAATGTCTCTTTGCACGCTTTGTTGACGGTCCTTGAGGTGAGGTCGGACAGCTTCAGCACCTCATATCGTGTTGTTGGAGCATCTTCTTGCTCTGTGCTGGTTGGAACCTCTGTCCAGGACCATATCCATGATGTCCTGGTTGATGCTGGACCAGTAGACGGCTTGTCGGGTCCTGCGTCTGCACTTTTCTATGCCCAGGTGTCCCTCATAAATCTGCCGCAGGACAATGCGCTGGAGGCGCAGCGGGATCACTATTCTGTCCATCTTCAGCAGGATGCTGTTGATCAGCATTAGGTCGTCCTTGACGATGTAGAATTGAGGGCATTGCCCTTTCAGTCACCCATTGTTGAGGTTGTGGATGACTCGCTGCAACACGGGGTCTTTGGCTGTCTCTTCTCTGATGAGAACAAGCTTTTTGTCTGTTGCAGGGAGTGTGCTTGCACACATTTGCACATGCGATTCAATGTGCTGGCTGATCTCCAGTGGCTCACTCAGTGAGATGACGGAGCGGGACAGTGCATCGGCAATGATGAGCTCCTTGCCAGGCGTGTACACCAGATTGAAATCGTACCTCCGGAGTTTGAGCAGAATTCTCTGCGTTGTTGAGGTTCTTTTGGATGATATGGACCAGAGGTCTGTGATCCGTCTCAACGGTAAATGTCGGCAGGCCGTAGACGTAGTCATGGAATTTGAGGATGCCGGTGAGAAGACCTAAACACTCCTTTTCAATCTGCGAGTACCTGGTCTCAATCGGTGTCATTGCCCGTGATGCATATGCTACTGGGACCCATGATGATGTGTCGTTTTTTTTTGTAGCACCACCCAATGCCATCCTGACTTGCATCGGTTGATATCTTAGTTTCCCGGCCTGGGTCTAAGAATGCAAGGATGGGTGCAGTGGTGAGCTTGGCCTTCAGCTCCAACTACTGTCTGGTGTTCCGTCTTCCACTCGAAGGCGGTTGATTTCTTGATCAGTTTTCTGAGGGCCATTGTGTGTGTGGCCAAATTCAGGATGAATTTGCCTAGGAGGTTTACCACTCCAAAGAAGCGCAGCACTGCTGTTCTCGGGGAATTCATTGCCTTGATGGCTTTTATTTTGTCCGTGTCCGGGCGTACACCGTGTTTCGATATCTGATCACCCAGGAACTTCAGCGTGGATGTCCCAAAACAGCACTTGGCTTTGTTTAGTTTGAGGCCATGTTCATGTATGCGTCGGAATATCCTCTTTAGTCGTGACACTTGTCCCTCGGAGTTGAAGACCAGATTATGATATCGTCAACGTAGACACGAACTCCTTCTATTCCTTCCATCATCTGTTCCATGATTCGATGGAATATCTCTAATGCCGAGCTGATGCCAAATGGCATTCGGTTGTAGCTGAATCTGCCAAAAGGCTGTTGAAGGTGCTGAGCCTTCTGCTGGATTCTTCAAGTTGAATTTTCCAAAATCCTTGGGATGCGTCCAGTTTTGTGAAGAAGCACGCGTGTGCCATCATGCTCGTGATTTCTTCCCTTTTTGGGATTGAGTAATGTTCCCGCATAATGTTTTTGTTTAGATACTTGGGGTCGATGCAGATGCGTAGTACCCCGAAGGCTTTTTTACACATACCATCGAGCTGACCCAGTCGGTTGGTTCAGTACCTTAGAGGCACCTTAGAGATGATGCCTTTCTTTTGTAGGCTTGTGAGCTCTGCTTTCAGGCACTCCCTCAGTGGAGAAGGGCCTCTTCGTGGTGCGTGGACCACTGGTATGGCATCAGGCTGCAGTCGAATCTCGTACTTGTACGGAAGTGTGCCCATCCCACTGAAGACATCTGGGTACTGGGTCAGGATGTCGTCGATGCTGGCCTGAAGATCCGGATGAGACGGCATCATGGTGTAGACTTTTCGGATGAGGTTCAGTTGCTTGCAGGCGTGCACACCTAGCAGGGACGCCCTGTCTGGTTGAACAATCTCGAAGCGTAGTCTTGTCTCCATGTGTCGGTTGGACACTGTCAGATGGCAGGATCCCAGTGCCTTAATTACGTTGTCATTGCAGTCTGGAGTGTGCAGGCAGCTGAAGAATTTTGGGAGCCTTCTTGATTCTCGTGAAGTCCAACTGCGAGATGAGGTTGGCGGAGGCATCTGTGTCCAGTTTGAACTGGATGGGGCATTGGTTGACATCCATTACTGCGTACTATTCGTCCTCGGAATCCACGGCAAGGATTGATCGGACTTGCGATGTACCCAGAGTGGCGTTATCGCACTTTGTGATGATGCCTACTCGATATGTGTTATCCAGATAGTCATCGTTTGGATCTGGAGCACTACCTTGATCAGAGTCATGTGTTCGGTGTTGCACACTTCTGATGCGATCCTTCCTGAATTGTGGTCGCTGACCCCTGATTTGTGGTGCAGATCTGCACAGGGCTGCATAGTGGTGAAGTTTCCCACAGTGTAAACAGCGTTTGCCTCTTGCAGGGCATTTTTTTCTCAAGTGGGCGGTGCCACAGTTTGCACACGTCATGATGTCGACGTCATGACGCTCAGTGTGTTCCGCATGCCTGGTGCGGTTCTTGGCCGCTTCATATTCCCAGTCGTATTGCGCATGCGCCGGGCCCTGGGAGGAGCACGCAAAATGGCTACCCTCAGAGGTGTGGAAGCGATGCATCTGGGAGATGGCCTGAACACACTCCACCCTGTGGAAGGCTTGTTTTTCACTCTCAGCAGTTTTGTATTGTGAGTACCGATTTTTTGAATGCTCATTCACAATGCACATTTCAATAGCGACTTTTAAGGTCATGTGCTTGATTTTTAGCAATTTCTCTTGCAGAGGACTCCAAAAATGATATGGTCTCTGATCATGGAGTCAGTCATGTCAGCAAAGTTGAAGGATTGCGCTAGCAGTCTAATGTTAGTTAGATAACTATTGAATGATTCATCTTTACCTTGCATCCTCTGCTCAAAGATGTCGGGCGGAATTCTCCGATCCCCACGCCGGGTGGGAGAATCGCGGGAGGGCCGGGCGACTCACGACACGCCGCCCTGGCACCCCCCGCGATTTCTCCCCCCCCCCCGCAGAATCGGCGCTCCCCGTTTTTCACGGTGACCGCGATTCTCCGGCCCGGATGGGCTGAGCGGACTGACGTTCCCGACCTGTTCACGCCGGCGGCAACCACACCTGGTCGCTGCCGTCGTGAACATGGCGCCAAATCTTCGTTTGTGGCTTGTGGGGGGGCGGAGAGGGGAGTGAGCACCACGGCCGTGCCTGGTAGGGGACTGGCCCACGATCGGTGCCCACCGATCGTCGGGCCGGCGTCTCCAAGCGACGCACTCTTTCCCCTCCACTGCCGCGCAAGATCAAGCCGCCACGTCTTGCGGGGCAGTGGAGGGGAAGACGGCAACCGCGCATGCGCAGGTTGGAGCCAGCAGCCGTCATGACGTCAGCCGCGCATACGCGGGTTGGAGCCGGCCAACCTGCGCATGCGCGGCTGACGTCACTTAGGCACCGCCGTCGCGTCATTCTCGGCGCGCTGCCTTGACGCAAGCGTCAAGGCCCGGCGGCCGAGATTTACGGAGCGCCGCTCCTAGCCCCCTGGGGGGGAGGGTGAATAGAGTGCGAGGAGCGGCCTCCGAGGCTGTTGTGAAACTCGGCCGAGTTCAGGACGGCCTTCCCGATGCCGCGCGGGAGCGGAGAATTCCGCCCGTAGCGCTCAAATGTTTTGTTCGTGTCTACCCTGCAGTGGCTGTCGAATTTTTTCAGGATGGTTTGGTATTTCGTTTTATCCTGCCCTTCTGTGTATTGAAACGAGTTGAAGATCTCTGTCGCATGGTCACCCGCAGTGGTCAGTAGAAGAGCTGTCTTCCGAGCATCGGTCGCGCCATTTAGATCGGATGCTTCCACGTATAGTTGAAATTTTAGTTTGAACAAACGCCAGTTAGCACTAAGATTACCGGTGGTCCTGAGTTGATGAGGAACCTGAATCTTGTCCATCGTGCCTGGATTCGGTAGCTGGTTTTCTCTGACCTTACTGAGTTGAACTAGGAAAATTGAGCAGTCACCCCTGTACCATGTTGTGTTATGTTAAGCTGCTACTTGGTGTAGGCTCTGCTGAAAGATGCTACAGACTCGGAGATAGGTTTAACGTATTTATTGAACAATTAACAATGCTCTTAAATTAGTTTGATACTCTTCTAATCTGCCTCAGTCTACTCTGCTAACTATACAAGCTTGCTCTCGACCATGTGCTGGGGTGTGACGTTGCTGATAATCAACCCTGTCCTGCTCTCTTGCTTTCTGCCGGTGGAAGAGGCAAAGCCTGTGTGCCTTGTCCTTTTTATAGTGGCTGTCTAGTGCCCCCTTGTGGCAATGCCACCTCTGGGTGTTCTGATGACCCTCTGGTTGTGTCCTGTTCTGATGACCCATTGGTTGCATGTCTGCATATCATGACACTATTGTCTTGGGGAAAATAGTGATCGATCTTTAATCAACTGAGGGTTTCTTACCAGGTCTGGTTTCTTTGCATAATACCCATAGTTCTTTGCAGGTGGCCATTTTAAATGGCTACAAAGTGTTGGCTTATCTGCACTGTGAGTGCTGATTGGCTGAGTGAGAGTGGTTTTGAAGTTGGGTGGTAACAGGGATTTCAAGTGGAACTGGGAGAAGGGGCTATAAGAGAGAGGGCTGATTGCTAAGTAGTGGGTAAGGTGATTTGGATTTGTTTTATTGTCACGTGTACCGAGGTACAGTGTAAAGTATTTTTCTGCGAGCAGCTCAACAGATCATTAAGTACATGAAAAGGAAATTTTTAAAAATACATAATCGGGCAACACAAGGTACAAAATGTAAATACCGGCATTGGGTGAAGCATACAGGGGTGCAGTGTTAATGAGGTCAGTCCATAAGCGGGTCATTTAGGAATCTGGTAACAGTGGGGAAGAAACTGTTTTTGAGCCTGTTTGGTCGTGTTCTCAGACTTTTGTAACTCCTGCCCGATGGAAGAAGTTGGAAGAGTGAGTAAGCCAGGTGGGAGGGGTCTTTGATTATGCTGCCCGCTTGCCCCAGGGAGCGGGAGGTGTAGATGGAGTCAATGGATGGGAGGCAGGTTTGTGTGATAGACTGGGCTGTGTTCATGACGCTCTGAAGTTTCTTGTGGTCTTGGGCCGACAGTTGCCATACCAGGCTGGGATGTAGTCAGATAAGAGACTTTCTATGGTGCATCTGTAAAAGTTGATAAGAGTTAATGAGGACATGCTGAATTTCCTTGGTTTCCTGAGGAAGTATGGGCACAGTTGTGCTTTCTTGGTGGTAGCGTCGACATGGGTGGATCAGAAAAGATTTTTGGAGATGTGTACTCCTAGGAAGTTGAAATTGCTAACAATCTCCACCTAGGCTTCGTTAATGCTGACAGGGGTGTGTACAGTACTTTGCTTCCTGAAGTCAATGACCAGCTCTTTAGTTTTGCTGGCATTGAGGGATAGATTGTTGTTGCTGCACCACTCCACTAGGTTCTCTATCTCCCTCATGTATTCTGATTTGTTATTCAAGATCCGGCCCACTCTGGTCGTATTGTCAGCAAACTTGTAGATGGAGTTGGAACCAGATTTTGCCACGCAGTCGGGTGTGTACAGGGAGTATAGTCGGGGCTAAGTACGTAGCCTTGCAGGGCCCTGGTATTGAGGACTATTGTGGAGGAGGTGTTGTTGTTTATTCTTACTGATTGTGGTCTGTGGGTCAGAAAGTCGAGGATCCAGTGCAGACTGAGGAGCAAAGTCTTAGGTTTTGGAGCTTTGATATGAGCTTGGCTGGGATTATGGTGTTGAAGGCGGAGCTGTAGTCAATAAATAGGAATCTGATGTAGGTGTCCTTGTTGTCGAGATGCTCTAAGGATGAGTGAAAGGCCAGGAGTTGGCGTCTGCTGTGGACCGGTTGCGGCGGTATGCGAATTGCAGTGGATCAAGACGTTCTGGGAGTATGAAAGTGATGCGCTTCATGACCAACTTCTCAAAGCACTTTGTTACGACTGAAGTCAGTGCCACCGGATGGTAGTCATTGAGGCAGGCTGCCTGGTTCTTCTTTCCCACCATGATGATGGTGGTCTTCTTGAAGCAGGTGGGACCTCGGAGCGAAGTAGGGACAACTTAAAGATGTCCGCGAACACATCTGCCAGCTGGTCCGCGCAGGCTCTGAGTGCACGACCAAGGATCCCGTCCAGATCTGTCGCCTTCCAAGGGTTCACTTTCAGGAAGGCCGATCTGACTTCGGAAGCTGTGATGGTGGGTATTGGTATGTTATGGGCTGCTGGGGCACTCAACAGTAGATCATTGGTTTCTTGCTCAAACCGAGCATAGAATGCTTTGAGTTCATCGGGGAGGGGTGCGCTGCTTCTGGAGATACTACTTGGCTTCGCTTTGTAGCCCGTTATGTTGTTTAGTCCTTGCCATAACCGCCTTCAGTCTGATTTCAGTCGTAATGAAGTGCTTTGAGAGGTTGGTCATGAAGCGCATCACCTCCATACTCTCAGAATGCCTTGATCAACTGCAATTCGCATTCCGCCGCAACCGGTCCACAGCGGAAGCCATTTCCCTGGCCCTACACTCAACCTTAGAACAACTCTACAACAAGGACTCCTACATTAGATTCCTGCACCTTCTTCACTTCTGCCTGGGGTGGGATGTAGACCGCTGTGATAATGGCTGAAGTGAACTCACGTGGAAGGTAGTATGGGCAGCACTTCACCGTCGGGTATTCCAGGTCCGGATAGCAGTAGGTCACCAGGGTCGCCATATCCAAGCACCAGGAGGAGTTGATGAGGAGGCAAACCCCTCCACCCTTCGCTTTGCCTGATAACGCGGTGCGGTCCGCCCAATGAATTGAGAATCACGTCAGGTTGTATGGCACAATCCAGTGAGGTGGGGGTGAGCCATGTCTCTGTGAAACAGAGCACACAGCACTCTCTTACTTCCCTCTGAGAGGTAAGTCTAGCGTTAAGTTCATCCAGCTTGTTTTCGATTGCTTGGACGTTTGCCAGAAGTATGCTGGGGAGAGGAGTCTTGAAACCACGTTGGTTCAGTCTCACCTACAGACCGCCTCGTTTCCCTCGCTTCCTCAGTCGGCGGCTACAGCTGGATGATCCCGGGATCTGATGGGAAAAGTCAGACCTTGTGGAAGGTAGGCGGTTGCATCCGGCGAGGGCACTGGTTGGATTTCCTGGTTTGCATCTGGCAGGATCCCGGGCGCTGGTTGAGGTACTGGGGTTGCTGGGGGGCATGTTTGCGATCCGGTCGTGTCCCGGCGTTCTGCGTGCATGGGAATACCTTGCGGCACCTTTGCGTCCTCGTGCGGGGTCTCACCGTTTTGGGGGTCCTGGGTCGTGGGCAGACGTTTCCTGCGGCAGCTTCTGCTGGGTCCCGTGTTCTGTTCCTTCTTTGGGCACTCCTGGGCCGGGTCTTGGAATAGGCCCCCGAGTGGATTTTTCTTTCCTCCATCTCCAGGTAGGTCGGGTTTCTGGGCAGGCCTCTCCGGGTTGGGTTGCTGGAAGGGCCTCTCCAGGTCGAGTTGAGCTGGGTGTCGTGGTCGTGGGTCGAGTCGGGAGCTCCGGGACTGGGCCGGGCGGTCAGGAGGCTGCCGTCGGTTCTTATGCCGGGTCGGGCGCTCTGAGGTCCGGGTAGGGTCAAAATCGAGGTTGGGGCCTCACTTCCGGTTTGGGACCCATCTCCTTCCAGGTCGTGGAGGTCTGGTCGGGTCAAGTCAAAAGGTCTCCACGGACCTCGGAGGAGTTTAAGCCTGTAAGAAAAGATAAAAGAGAGAGGTTAGTAATAATGTTTGTCTTAGAATTAAATTTTAAAAGATTAGAACAATTGTAAGATAAGTAAAAAGAGGATCTGTTAGGGAGAGCTCTCAGAGAGTCAGCACTCCGACACCAGATTGATGGTCGGTAAGGTCGGTAAGTCTTGACAAATTTTATCACTTTTATGGTTTGAAAATCCATTTTGTGGTTCATAATCTGTAAGGACTATAATTGGTAGTTACGTGGACAAAGAAGGGCCTGAGAGAATTGGATTAAATCTGATATTAAGCATCTTCTAAAGGTTTAGTTTAAAGGGTTACGTCATGGCAGGAGATCTCAAAATCTTGGTTTGCTCCTCTTGCTCCATGTGGGGGGCTGGGAGTATTTCCAGTGCCCGGGACCAGCATGCGTGCAGGAAGTGTCTCCAGCTGCAGCTTCTGGAAGACCGGGTTTCGGAGCTAGGGACACTGTGGAGCATCCGTGAGACGGAGACTGTTGTGGATGTCATGTAGAGAGGTGGTCACACAGCAAGCTCAGACTCCACAGGCAGGAAGTAAATGGGTGACCACCAGACAGAACAAGAGTGTTAGGCATGATGCAGTGCAGGAATCTCCTGTGGCCATTCCCCTGCAAAACAGGTATACCGGTTTGGATACTGTTGAGGAGAATGGCCTCTTAGGGGAAAACAGCAGCAACCAAATTCGTTGCACCACAGTTAGATCTGCTGCAGAGGGGAAGAATAAAAAGTGTGGGAATGCAATAGTTGTAGGGGATTCAATTGTAAGGGGAATAGATAGATGCTTCTGTGGCCGCAAATGAAACTCAAGGATGCTACGTTGCCTCCCTGGTGCTAGGGTCAAGGATGTCTCGGAGCGGTTCCAGGACATTCTGTGAGGGAGGGTGAACAGCCAGTGGTCGTGGTGCACATTGCTACCAACGACATAGGTAAAAAAAAGGGATGAGATCCTAAAATCAGAATGTAGGGTGTTAGGAGGAAAGTTGAGAAGTTGAACCTCCATGGTAGTGATCTCAGGATTACTGCCAGTGCCACGTACTAGTCAGAGTAGAAATGGCAGGATATATCGGATAAATATATGGCTTAAGAGATGGGGTGAAGGTTTCAGGTTCCCGGGGTATTGGGACTGGTTCTCGGGGAGTACAAATTGGATGGGTTACACCTGGGCAGGACCGGGACTGATGTCCTCGGGAAATATTTGCTAGAGTGGTGGGGAAGGTTTAAACTAATTTGGCAGGGGGATGGGAACCTATGTAAGGAGTCAGAGGAGGGGGAAATGAGGATAAAAACAAAAGACAGAAAGAGGAATAAGAAAAGTGTTAGGCAGATAAACCATAAGCCAGATTCAAACAAGGCCACAGTGAAAAATATTTGGAGCAGGCTTAAATGCTTTGTGCTTTGACACGCAGCACATTCGCGATAAAGTGGATGAACGAATCACACAAATAGACGTGAACGTGTGTGATCTAGTCAGGATTACGAAGATCTGGCTGCAGGGTGACCAAAGATGGGAACTGAATGTCCAGGTTTATTAGAATTCATAGAATTTACAGTGCAGAAGGAGGCCATTTGGCCCATCGCGTCTATACCGGCCCTTGTAAAGAGCACCCTATTTAAGCCTAGGCTTCCACCCTAGCCCGCAACCCAGTAACCCGACCAAACCTTTTGGACACTAAGGGTCAATTTACAGTGGCCAATCCACTAACCTGCACATTTTTGGACTGGAAGGAAACCGGAGCACCCGGAGGAAACCCACGCAGACATGGGGCGAAAGTGAAAACTCCACACAGTCACACAAGGTCGGATTTGAACCTGGTACCCAGGAGCTGTGAGGCAGCAGTGCTATCTGATGAGCCATCAATTGCACGTGAGACGAGTTGCTGTACAAAAGTTAGGCTTTAATAAGCTAGAACTTAGCCCTGCGGTCGACTACAATAAATGGACGGGCGTTCTGACTATTTATACCTCGGTATGGAGGCGTGGTTAACTCAGCCTCTCGACCAATCGGAGAGCCGTCACATGACTGGTCTCAACCAATCGGTCGCGAGGCACATGACCGACCAGGGCCAATGGTAAGCCGGTGTTCTGCACCAATGGCAGACAGCTATGCAATTCATACCACCACACTATCCACTGTGCCACCATAACACCCCACTGACCCCAGTATTTAGGAAAGACAGACAAAAAGGAAAAGGCTGTGGGGTTGCATTGCTGGTCAAGGAGGAAATTAACACAATAGTGAGGGAGAATATTACTTCAACAATGCGGAATTTGTACGGGTAGACCCCCAAACTGCAGTGATATTGTTGGGAATGGTATTAAACAGGAAATTAGAGATGCATGTGATAAAGGAACAACTGTAATTATGGGTGATTTTAATCTGCATATAGACTGGGAAAATCAAATTAGCCATGATACCATAGAGGAGGAATTCCTGGGGTGTATGCGGGATGATTTTCTGGATCAATATGTTGAGGAGCCAACTAGAGAACAGGCAATCTAGACTGGGTACAGTGTAATGAGAACAGAATCACTGGCAATCTAGTTGTGCGGGGACCCCTTGGGGATGAGCAACCATAATATGTTCGAATTTTTCATCAAGGTGGAGAGTGAAGTAGTTCTGAGTCCTAAGAAAGGGAACTACGATGAAATGAGGCTTGATTTGGCTATGGTCGATTGGCTATGATCGATATCCACTGCAAGCCCACTGACTCGCACAGCTATCTGGCCTACAGCTCTTCGCATCCTACACCCTGTAAGGACTCCATCCCTTTCTCTCAGCTCCTTCGCCTCTGTTGCATTTGTTCCGATGATGCCACTTTCCAAAATGCTGCTTCGAAAATGTGTTCCTTCTTCCTCAACCGTTATTTCCCACCGACAGTTGTTGACAGGGCCCTCAACAGTGTGCGTTCCATCTCCTGCGCCACTACCCTCACCCCCTCCCCTCCTCCCAGAACAAGGATAGAGTCCCCCTCGTTCTCACATTTCAACCCACCAGCCTCCGTATGCAAAGCATAATCCTCCGCCATTTTCGCCAACTCCAGCGTGATGCCAACACCAAACACATCTTCCCTTCACTCCCTCTGTCAGCATTCCGCAGAGACTTTTCCCTCCGAGATAAGCTAGTCCACTCCTCCACCATACCCAACACCTCTCCCATCACCCATGGCATCTTTCCATGCAATCGCAGAAGGTGTAACATCTCTCCTTTACCTCTTCCATGCTTAACATCCCAGGCCCAAAACACTCATTCCAGGTTAAGCGCCGTTTCACTTGCACCTCTTCCAATTTGGCCTACTGCATTCGCTGCTCCCAATGTGGTCTCCTCTATATCGGAGAGACCAAACACAGATTGGGTGATCACTTTGCTGAGCACCTTCGGTCTGTGTGCATTCAGGACCCTGACCTTCCCGTTGCTTGCCATTTTAACGCACGACCCTGGTCCCATGCCCACATGTCTGTCCTTGGCCTGCTACAATGTTCCAGTGAAGCTCAATGCAAACTGGAGGAGCAACATCTCATCTTCCGGTTAGGCACGCTACAGCTTTCCAGTCTCAACATCGAATTCAACAACTTCAGATGATTAATTCTACCCCACCTCGACCCATTTGTTTTCATCCCATTTAATTTCAACTGTTTTTCACCATTTTGTTCTCTCGTCTTTCTTTATATATATATTCACGCCCCCTCCTCACATTTTATCCACCTTCCGTTACCCTTTCTCCCTTTTGCTTTCCCCTTCCCCTCCCTCCACATCTACATCTGTCACACTTTACCCTCTGATGTTAGTTTCTCTGCAGTTTGACCTTTCACCTTTTGTTCTCTCTGGGGACTGCCATTAGCACTCTTTCCCATTGCTTTCTGTGGCTATTAGCACCCCGTTTCCCTGTATTTCCATGGCTGTGACTCATCTTTCATTCTCACTCCACAGTATAAATATTTCACACTTTCTCTGTCTGTTAGCTTTGACAAAGGGTCATCGGGACTCAACGTTAACTCTTTTCTCTCCCTGCAGATGCTGCCAGACCTGCTGAGATTTTCCAGCATTTTCTTTTTGGTTTCAGATTCCAGCATCCGCAGTAATTTGCTTTTATCAATTGGGGAATGTTTCTTAAAGGGATAACAGTGGATAGGCAATGGCAAACTTTCAAAGAGTGCATGGAGGAACTGTCTGGCACAAAAGTAAAATGTGAAAAGTGGCCAATCCATGGCTTACAAGGGAAATTAGGGATAGTATTTGTTTCAAGGAAGTTGCTCACTAATTAGCCAAGAAAAACAACAGGTCTGAGGTTTGAGAGCTGTTTAGAATCCAGCAAAAAAGGACCAAGGGATTGATTGAACGGGGGAAATAGAGTACAACGGTAAAGCTTGCAGGGAACATAAAGACTAACTATGAATGTTTCTACAGGGACTTTCGGTTGCGGCTACGAGGGAGTAAGCCGCACACTTGGTGGCTCCCGCTCCGGGCGGACTTTTGGACCTTTTCCCCTGACGTTTTTGCGCTTTTGAGTGCTGGATTGGAAAGTAATAGCACTCGGGCACTGAATCCATGCAGAGGTGTATGGAACGAAGATGTAGGAAGGAGTGCAAACAGCTGAAGACAAGCAAGGGGAAAGGGGAGGCAGTGAGTGAAACCAATATGGCCGATGTCCAGACCCGGACACCGCCAGCGCAGCCGACAATGGAGCACCTGTTGCAGGTTATGCAGAGAACTTCCTAGCACTGAAAAGTGATCATTCGGAACCACTCTAGAAATCGTTTGACCGAATGGAGAAAAGTCTGGACGCCCAGGCCAGAGAAAATCCAGGAGCTGGGGAAGACAATGGAGGAGCAGGCGGACTTTCAAACGGTGGCGCACATGGAGATTCGAAGGTTGAGAGACCAACAAAAAATGCTCCCGGAAAAGCTGGAGGACCTGGAGAACAGGTCTCGCCGGCAGAATTTAAGAATCGTTGGCCTCCAGGAGGGGGCCGAGGGGCTGGATGCTGCCACGTATGTGGCAGATATGTTCCAGAAGCTGCTGGGGAATGAGGTGTTCCCTCGCCCACCGGAGGTGGACAGGGCACATAGAGCGCAGGTGAGGCAGCCGCGGCGAGGGGGTCCCTCATGAGCGATGGTGGTCCGGTTCCACAGGTTCCTGGGTAAGGAGCAGATTCTTCAATGGACCAACAGCACGCGGAGCTACAACTGGGACAATAGCACCCTGCGCGTTTACCAAGACCTGAGCGCAGAAGTGGCCAGACAAGTTAAAGAGATTTTATATAAGAAGCAGGCGAAATTTGGGCTGCTCTATCCGGCACGACTGTGGGTTACGCACGAGGGCCAACACCATTATTTCGAGGAACCCGAGGAGGCGATGGACTTTGCAAAGAGGCAAGGGCTGGTCCTGAGCTGAGGACTCTTGGACTTGCTTTGGAACTTTTAATTATTTTTCCCTTGTTTCTGCATGTTTTTTCATGGTTTTGTATCTTGGCTTTTATGTGTATTTTGTCTTTGTTCTCCTCATGTCTCTTTTTTGCTTTTGTGTTTGAGTTTTGTTAGAAAAAGAGAATAGTTAGAATGGTTCGGATATGGGGGGTGTTTTTCCGGGAATTTGTGTGAACTCTTTCTGCGTTCAGGTAGGAATGGTGCTATTTTGTTTTGTATGACTTAAATTGCGCTATTGTTGGGGCTGTCTCTGTCCTGTTTAGAGTATTTATTCAAGCAGGGCTGATTTGGGGAAGGTGGTGGGGATGGGCGGGGGGGAGGGGAGCCAGGGAACATAGGTGAGAGACTCGCTTGTCTCCGGAGTTGGGTAGCCACCAGGCTAGCTGGGTGGGCTAGTCAACGGAAGCCAGGTGGGGGTATTCATTTAGCTAGTTATGTCAAGGGTTAGTTATAGGGTGGGTGTTGCTAGGGAGGAGGAGGGGTGAATAGGTCTGTTGACGATGTTTGGAAATTGTGGTAGGTAACAGTGAGGAAGTCAGGGGTGGAGGCGGCCAGGAGGGCGGCCAGCGGAAGCGCGACACATGGCTTGGCAGCTAGACCAAGAGAAAGGAGAATGGCTGATTGGCCAGGGCGGGGGGGGGGGGGGGGGGGGGGGGGGGGGGGGGGGGGGGTGGGGGGGGGGGGGGGGGGGGGGGGGGGGGGGGGGGGGGGGGGGGGGGGGGGGGGGGGGGGGGGGGGGGGGGGGGGGGGGGGGTGTGGGGGGGGGGTGGGGGGGGGGTGCCGCCCCCAACCAGGCTGATCACCTGGAATGTCAGAGGGCTAAACGGGCCAGTCAAGAGAGCGCATGTGCTCGTGCATTTACGGGTTTTGAAGGGGGGTTGTGATCTTGATCAACATTCCCTGTTATTGGAGGCATGCACCTCCATTCCGCTCTAATGTTCGCCAGCCTCCCCTACCGATTCTGTCCCCTTTAATTTCACCCTAAACCGGGCCCATCCAAGATGGCTTCTCCATTCAGGACATGCTCCTCTTCCAACACTGCCACATCTCTCTCCCCCCTCTGCCGATCCCAACCCACGCCCCACCCTCTTGGCCAACCCTTGCAGCCATCTCCCCCACCTCATGTTCGTTCACCAGTATTACCTGCCAGCATGGCAACTCCTGCCCAAAGGCTTCTCCTACCTACCTCCCCCCCCCCCACCCTTTCCTCCCATCCCCCACCCAAACAAAGATACAGTCAAAGCCACGGATCACCTCCTCCAAAAAATAAACACCACCACAGGCAGCAGGGGGGTGGGGTGGGAGGGATGTCAGCTGCCCCCTTACAAACTTATTACCCCTTAAATAATCGCAACAATAAAATCGACCCACCCGAGAATTAAAAAAAAACACCTTCTGGCCCCCACACTACCCGCATCTTCCAAATTCCGTTGTTCCAACTCCTCCGTCTCCCATCAACGTTAAGTTCTCCCCCAGTTAAGTTCTAATAAAGTCATTGGCCTCCTCTGGTGTTTGATATAACACCCCGAGCTTCAAAAGTCACCCACAGTTTCGCTGGGTACAGCACCCCAAACTTGATCTGCTTCGATAAAGAGTTGCCTTGGCCCTGCAAAACCAAGCATGCCTTTTCACCAGCTCCACTCCAATGTCCTGATATATTCGTGCCTTGTTCCCCTCCCATTCGTAGTTCTGCTTCTCCCTGGCCCACCGCAGGATCTTCACCTTCTCCCCAAACTAGTGGAGCCTTACAATCACCACCCAGGGTGGCTCCCCCACTCTTGGCCTCTGCCTTAGAGATTTGTGCGATCTATCCACCTCTGGGCCTTATCCAGTAACCCCTCCACCTCCAGCATCCTCGAGACTCTTAGCACTCATGCCTTCCACACCTTCAGGCAAGCCAGTGATATGAAGATTCTGCCTTCTGGATCTATTCTCCTGCTCCTCTATTTTTGTCCTTACTGACTTGCAAAGGTCTCCCAGGAGCTACGCCTCCACCTCCAATTCACATCCTGATCACTGTGGTCAGGCATCACCCCCTCTGGCTCCCGGATCTGCGACCCCTGTGCCCTCCAAGCACTTCTCGACTCTTTCCATTCAGCCTTTCAAGGGTGCTACCGCTCCTTCGATGGCCTTCGATTGGTCTTCCTGCATCTCCTAGTCATTGCTGGCAACACTCCTCTCTGATAAATGCCATCAACTACTCCATCTGGGGTTTTCCAGCATGTGACAACCCTTCCCCTCGGTCATGTTTCCAATTATTGCTGCGCCAAAGGTCTCTTCCATTTCCTTGACCAGGTCTTTAACCTTCTGCTAGGTCTGATAGCCAGCAGACATACCACTTCCGGGGGGACCTTCTCCATACCTTCAGCTACACCTTCTCGTCAAAATTCTCCCATTTTCAGGTAAGAATAGCTCAAATCACGCATTCGAGCTGGAGCTGACTGTGTGTGACCACTCACTTCATGGCCACCACCAGAAATCCAACTTTCTTCTCTTGATTGGGGCAGAGACACCAAGTCTGGAAGTAGCATTTCAGTAAGCTCAAATCAGTTGTGAGCATCCTACTAGCTTCCTTTAGTGTTGATGGCAGCAGCAGCAGTGCTTTACTATCAGTGTGGACAAAATTATGGGGTTGAATGCAGATCATGTCCACTATGGAGATGCTGAGAAAAGGTTGGTGCGAGCTGCAACCTTGGTAGCAGACAATAGTTGACCGCCTGTGTGTGGCAGGTCTTGTCATCAAGATAGACGTTGCTCCTTTGAATATTGACAATTCTTCAGAGCTTCACAGACTTTATCCATCGGCACCATACAAACATTTTTGTGACAGGTTCAAGTTGTTGTTATAGATCATATTGAATGGCAATCCAACATTAAAAACCTTTAACATTTGGAACAAATAGCAGTGATGTGCTGAGCAGATGCACAACAGGTGGCTCTCCCTCCAACTAGAACAAAAAGAGTTAATTTTTGGAGATTTCTTTCTCAAAAAGCCATCCAGACCTTTCCCAAAATTTTCCCAGGACTAGACCAACAGTGGTGAAGGGGATGTTGGCGAACGGTAGCTCAAAGAACCGACAAGAAGGCAGGAGTGGCGAGAAGGGACACGAACAATGGGTGGACAGACTGGCGGACCCATGATGTAAGGTGGAAGGTCCGATTGCCTAAGAGTGGGGAAGATTGGCGACCCAAACTGCGGAACCAACGCCAGGGGATGAATGGAAAAGCATTTTTAAAAATGAACTGGCGCCATCATGTCCACCCTGATTCTTACCAACTTTTACAGATGCACCATAGAAAACATCTTATCTGTCTGTATCACTGCCTGGGATGGCAACTCCTCAGTCCAAGACTGCAAGTAACTTCAGAGATCCGTAAACACAGCCCAGTTCATCATACATACCTGCCTCCCATCCATTGACTCCCATCTACACCTCCGGCTGCCTGGGGAAAGCGGGCAGCATAATCAAAGACCCCTTCCATCCGGCTTACTCACTCTTCCAACTTCTTCCATCAGGCAGGAGATACAAAGATCTGAGAACACGAACGAACAGATTCAAAAACAACTTCTTTTCCGCTGTTACCAGACTCCTAAATGACCCTCTTATGGAATGACATGAATAATACTACACTCCTGTATGCTTCACCCGATGCCTGTGTCTACGTATTTACATTGTGGACCTTGTGTTGCCCTATTATGTATTTTCTTTTTATTTTCTTTTATTTTCATGAACTAAATGATCTGTTGGAGCAGCTCGCTGAAAAATACTTTTCACTGTACCTCGGTACAAGTGACAATAAACAAATCCAATCCAATCCAATAAGGGAGGCGATAAAAACGGAATTCCAGGTGGTGGTAAAGGAAGTGATGATGGAGGTGATGGCCTCCCTCCAGCGTACGATGGACGGCCTGGGGAGGAAGGTGAAGGTGCATTAGAGAACAATCCTGGACCTTGAAAAGGCTTTGTCAAACCAGAGCGACAGGATCATGGTTCTGGAGGCAATGGTGAAGTGGCTGGTGGCAGCCCAGGAGAACTTGAAGAGGAAGGTCGAGGACCAAGAGAACAGGTCTCAGCGACAAAATGTCCGGATTGTGGGTTTTCCGGGGGAAATCGAGGGCAAGGACCCAACAGACTATATCGCCCAAATGCTGGGCAACTTTTTCGGGAGAGTCAGCTTCCCCAAGCTCCCCAAACTCGACAGGGAACACGGGTCGCTCCGGCCGAAACCCAAAGCAGGGGAGCAGCCAACAGCGATGTTCGCTATCTGCACCGGTACCAGGACCGGGAATAGATCCTGAGGTGGGCCTGGCAGACAAAGCCATGCTCACGGGAAGGGCACAGGATCCGGGTCTACCAAGACATTGGAGCAGACTTTGCAAAGAAAACAAAAAAGGGCCGAATTTAATAGAGCAAAAGTGGGGTGAGGTTCGGCATGTTGTTCCCAGCCAGACTCTGGGTCACATACCAGGGGAAGGAACATTACTTTAGCATCCCGGTGAAGGCTAACGAGTTTGTGAGATCCGATGACCTGGAGAGGGACCAAGCTTGCAGTTGGAAAGAAGAGTGGAGACCAGAGGCTACTGTGTAGACTATATATTTGCGTGGGACTGTACTGCCTTGTTTTCAGTTAAGAGTTGGATGACGGAGAGAAGAGAGTGGAGACAGGAAGGGCTAGCACGGGAAGACAGGTAGGAGGGGGGGCCGTGGCGCACCTCTTGGGGGAGAGGGCCCGTCTGGCCAAGGGGGGGTGCAAAGCAGAAGGGAGGGGGAACACAGGGGGCGGGCAAAGGTGGGGAGAGACGGGGGATGAGACGGGGGGGGGGGGGGGGAATACACAGAACAGACAAGGGACAAAATGATAGGGAAGGGTTGGCAACAAAATAGACACATCCTGAGTGAGTGAGACACAGCCAGAGTGGGAATTGGAATTTAGTAATTTGGGCAGTATGGTAATTCGGCACGGAGTGGGAGGAGGTGCTGTTTCCCGTTTGTTCTGTTTCCTTCGTTTGGCTTTGTAATTGGTCATCTGCAGGGAAAGATCCAGAGTGCATTCAGGGAAGCAGAGAGAAAATCAGGGAGCACCCTGGGAAGGTAGGCAATACAAAATCTGACCCCCAGGTTCCAGTGACCTTCATTTTCGGGAGAGGGAGAGAGAGCCGGGGAGCAGATTGGGAACTGGTAAGTGGTAGATATTCTGCTATTCATAGAATTTACAGTGCAGAAGGAGGCCATTCGGCCCATCGAGTTTGCACCAGCTCTTGGAAAGAGCACACTTCCCAAGGTCAACACCTCCCCCTAACCCAATAACCCAGTAACCCCACCCAACACTAAGGGCAATTTTGGACACTAAGGGCAATTTAGCATGGCCAATCCATCTAACCTGCACATCTTTGGACTGTGGGAGGAAACTGGAGCACCCGGAGGAAACCCACGCACACATGGGGAGGATGCGCAGACTCCGCACAGAGAGTGACCCAGCGGAGAATTGAACCTGGGACCCTGGAGCTGTGAAGCCATTGTGCTACCACAATGCTACCGTGCTGCCCTCAAATTCTGAATGATCCGACTGGGGAAGGGGGGTAGGAACTGCAAAGTGACGTCACAGGAAAGCTGTGACCTGATTTCCTGCTCAGGAATCTGCACTAAATTTAAAAATTAAACATTGTTAAACTAATTAAATATAATTAATTAATTAATTGATCATAATTTAGAGGGGTATCTAAGCCAGAGACCGGAGAGTACTGCATTTAGCATTTACCTTTATCGTAGAAATCTAGTGCGGCCATTCGGTCTATCGAGTTTGCACCGACCCACTTAAGGCCTCACTTCCACCCTATCCCCATAACGCAATAACCCCACCTAAGCTTTTTGGTCACGAAGGGCAATTTATCATGGCTAATTGACCGAACCTGCACGTCTTTAGACTGTGGGAGGAAACCGGAGCAACCGGAGGAAACCCATGCAGACACGGGGAGAACATGCAGAATCCACACAGACAGTGACCCAGCAAGGAATCGAACCTGGGACCCTGACGTAATGCTAGCCACTTGTGCTACCGTGCTGCCTAACATATAGTTAACAGTAACATTTTTCAAAATGTATTTATTTAAATTATTTAATTATTCAAATGTATTCGTTAATTTAATTTACTAATTAGTTAATGCAATGTCAAGTAGAGGGGTGCAGCGCTCTGACTGTGAGATGTGGCAGAACCGGGAGGCTTCTAGCATCCCGGATGGCTTCATTTGCAGAAAGTGCACCCAACCCACTCACAGACCGCGTGGTTCGGTTGGAGCAGCAGTTGGATGCACTCAGGAGCATGCAGGTGACGGAAAGCATCAGAGATAGCAGTTACATAGATGTGGTCATACCCAAGGTGCAGGCAGAGAGATGGGTGACCACCAGAAGGGGCAGGCAGTCAGTACAGGAATCCTCTGTGGTTGTCCCCCTCTCGAACAGGTATACCCCTTTGGATACTGTCGGGGGGAATATCTAATCAGAGGAAAACAGCAGCAGCCAGAGCAATGGCACCACGGCTGGCTCTGATGTTCAGAAGGTAGGGTCAAAGCGCAGAAGAGCAATAGTCATTGGGGACTCTATAGTCAGGGGCACAGATAGGTGCTTTTTTGGACGTGAAAGAGACTCCAGGATGGTATGTTGCCTCCCTGGTGCCAGGGTCCAGGATGTCTCAGAACGGGTAGCGGGCATCCAGAAGGGGGAGGGAAAACAGGCAGAGGTTGTCGTATATATTGGTACCAAATGACATAGGCAGGAAGGGGCATGAGGTCCTGCAGCAGGAGTTCAGGGAGCGAGGCAGAAAGTTAAAAGACAGGACCTCTAGGGTTGTAATCTCGGGATTACTCCCTGTGCCACGTGCCAGTGAGGCTTGAAATAGGAAGATAGAGCAGCTAAACATGTGGCTAAACAGCTGGTGTAGGAGGGAGGGTTTCAGACATCTGGACCACTGGGAGCTCTTCCGGGGCAGGTGTGACCTGTAAAAGAAGGGCGGGTTGCATCTAAACTGGAGAGGCATAAATATCCTGGCCGCGAGGTTTGCTAGTGTCACACGGGAGGGTTTAAACTCGTATGGCAGGGGGGTGGGTACCAGAGCAATAAGTCAGAAGGTGAAAAAATTGAGGGAGAACTAGGGAATAGGGCCAGTATGGCTCTGAGGAAGAGCATACAGGGAGCTGTTGCTGAAAACAGCGGGACTGGTGGCCTGAAGTGCATATGTTTTAATGCAAGAAATATAACAGGTAAGGCAGTTGAACTTGGATTAGTACTTGGAACTATGATGTCGTTGCCATTACCGAGACCTGGTTGAGGGAAGGACAGGATTGACAGCTAAACATTCCGGGATTTAGATGTTTCAGGCGGGATAGAGGGGGTGTAAAAGGGGTGGCGGGGTCGTGCTACTGGTTAGGGAGAATATCACAGCTGTACTGCGGGAGGACACCTCCGAGGGCAGCGAGGCTGTATGGGTAGAGATCAGGAATAAAAAGGGTGCAGTCACAATGTTGCGGGTTTACTACAGACCACCCAACAGCCAGTGGGAGATAGAGGAGCAGATAGGTAGACAGATTTTGGAAAGGAGTAAAAGCAACAGGGTTGTTGTGATGGAAGACTTTAATTTCCCCAATATTGACTGGGACTCACTTAGTGCTAGGGGCTTGGACGGGGCAGAGCTTGTAAGGAGTATCCAGGAGGGCTTCTTAAAACAATATGTAGATCGTCCAACGAGGGAAGGGGCTGTACTGGACCTGGTATTGGGGAATGAGCCAGGTGGTAGAAGTTTCAGGAGGGGATCATTTCGGGAACAGTGACCACAATTCAGTAAGTTTTAAAATGCTGGTGGACAAGGATAAGAGTGGTCTGAGGGTAAATGTGCTAAATTGGGGGAAGGCTAACAATAACAATATTAGGCGGCAACTGAAGAACCTAGATTGGGGGCGGATGTTTGAGGGTAAATCAGCATCTGACATGTGGGAGGCTTTCAAATGTCAGTTGAAAGGAATTCAGGACCGGCATGTTCCTGTGAAGAAGAGGATAAATATGGCAAATTTCGGGAACCTTGGATAGCGAGAGATATTGTAGGCCTCGTCAAAATGAAAAAAGAGGCATTTGTCAGAGCTAGAAGGCTGGGAACAGACAAAACCTGTGTGGAATATAAGGAAAGCAGGAAGGAACTTAAGCAAGGAGTCAGGAGGGCTAAAAGGGGTCACGAAAAGTAATTGGCAAACAGGGTTAAGGAAAATCCCAAGGCTTTTTACACGTACATAAAAAGCAAGAGGGTAGCCAGGGAAAGGGTTGGCCCACTGAAGGACAGGGGAGGGAATCTATGTGTGGAGCCAGAGGAAATGGGCGAGGTACTAAATGAATACTTTGCATCAGTATTCACCAAATAGAAGGAATTGGTGGATGTTGAGTCTGGAGAAGGGTGTGTAGATAGCCTGGGTCACATTGAGATCCAAAAAGACGAGGTGTTGGGCGTCTTGAAAAATATTAAGGTGGATAAATCCCCAGGGCCTGATGGGATCTACCCCAGAATATTGAAGGAGTCAAGAGAGGACATTGGTGAGGCCTTGACATAAATCTTTGGATCTTCACTGTCTTCAGGTGATGTCCCGGAGGACTGGTGAATAGCCAATGTTGTTTCTTTGTTTAAGAAGGTTAGCAAGGATAATCCAGGGAACTACAGGCCGGTGAGCTTTGCGTCAGTGGTAGGGAAATTACTGGAGAGAATTCTTCGAGACAGGTTCAACTCCCATTTGGAAGCAAGTGGTCGCATTAGCGAGAGGCAGCACAATTTTGTGAAGGGGTGAGGGTTCAGGTTAATGTCTCACTAACTTGATAGAGTTTTTCGAGGAGGTTACAAAGATGATTGATGCAGGTCGGCAGTGGATGTTGTCTATATGGACTTCAGTAAGGTCTTTGACAAGGTCCCTCATGGCAGATCAGTACAAAAGGTGAAGTCACAGGGGATCAGGTGTGAGCTGGCAAGATGCATACAGAACTGGCTAGGTCATAGAAGGCAGAGAGTAGCAATGGAAGGGAGCTTTTCTGACTGGAGGGTTGTCACTAGTGATGCTCTGCAGGGATCAGTGCTGGAACCTTTGCTGTTCGTAGTATATATAAATGATTTGGAGGAAAATGTAACTGGTCTGATTAGTAAGTTTGCGGACGACACAAAGGTTGGTGGATTTGTAGGTAGCGATGAGGACTGTCAGAGGATACAGCAGGATTTTGATCATTTCGAGATTGGGCGGCGAGATTGCAGATGGAGTTCAATCCGGACAAATGTGAGGTCATGCATTTTGGAAGGTCTAATACAGGTAGGGAATATACAGTGAATGGTAGAACACTGAAAAGTCTTGATAGTCAGAGAGATCTTGGTGTACAGGTCCACAGGTCACTGAAAGGGGCAACACAAGTTGAGAAGGTAGTCAAGAAGGCATACAGCATGCTTGCCTTCATTGGCCGGGGCATTGTGTATAAAAGTTAGCAAATCATGTTGCAGCTGTATAGAACCTTAGTTCGGCCACACTTGAAGTAATGTTCAAATCTGGTCACCACACTACCTGAGGATGTGGAGGCTTTAGAGAGGGTGCAGAAGAGATTTACCAGGATGTTGCCAGGTATGGAGGGCATTAGCTATGAGGAGTGGCTGAATAAATTTGGTTTGTTCTCACTGGAATGAAGGAGGTTCAGGGGCAACCTGATAGAGGTCTACAAAATTATGAGGGGCATAGGCAGAGTGGATAGTCAGACTTTTTCCCAGGGTAGAGCGGTCAATTACTAGGGCGCATAGATTTAAGGTGCAAGGGGCAAGGTTTAGAGGAGATGTACGAGGTAAGTTTTTTGCACCGAGGGTAGGGGTGCCTGGAACTCGCTGTCGGAGGAGGTGGTGGAAGCAGGGACGATAGTGATGTTTAATGAGTATCTTGACAAATACATGAATAGGATGGGAATAGAGGGATACGGACCCCGGAACTGCAGAAGATTTTAGTTTAGACGAGCAGCATGATCGTCGCAGGATTGGAGGACCGAAGGGCCTGTTCCTGTGCTGTACTTTTCTTTGTTCTTTGTATAGGCTTCAACGGGCTTGGAATAGGCCGAGAAATCAAGATGGCACCTCAAGCAGCCACTTTGGAGGGTCCCTGAACAAAGGGAAACCCCGGAGTGCAGAGGCGCACCCAAGTGGCGTACACATCGTTGGCAGCCATGCAGCATGCCCTCTGGCCAAAGGGAAACCCTGGAGCACAGGGGCCCGGCCCCATGGTGATAACGTTCACCATGGCCATTTTGGATGGCCCCCTAACAAAGGGAAACCCTGGAGTGCAGGGGTGAGTCCACCAAGGTAGTATGGTTAATCCCACAGGAGTGGGGGAGCAAAGCCCCCCCCCCCCACCCTAATCAGGGTAGTCACCTGGAATATAAGGGGACTTAATGGCTCATGAAAAGATCCAGAGTATTCGTATACCTGAGAAGCCTGAAGGCTAACATAATCTACCTGCAGGAGACACACCTGAGGGAGAAGGACAGACTGCTGGTCAGAAAAGGCTGGGTGGGACAGACGTACCATGCATGCTACGGGTCGAGGGCTAGGGAAGTAGCCACACTGCTCAGCAAGAGGACGAGATTTACAGCGACCAGGACGTTCATGGACTTAGGGGAACAGTATGCCATGGTCAGTGGTGTACTCGGAGGTTCTGGTGAATGTGTACGCTCTCAACTGGGAGGACACAGACTTTCTAAAAAAGACCATGGTGGAAATCTCAGACATTCACACAGACCGATTGATAATGGGAGGTGACTTTAAGTGCATACAGGACCCGCTGACTGACCATTCGAACCATCGAACGGGGAAAAATGCAGGCATGGCTAAGGAACCGGGAAGATTTATGGAACAGATGGAGGCAATCGACCCATGGAGATTCCTGCACCCAGGAGAAAAGAAATTCTCGTTCTTTTCATCAGTACACAAAATATAAACCCATATCAACATCTTTGCAGTGAGGAAATTGGTGCTTCCAGGCATAGTAGGAACGGAATACTCTGCGATCATCATCTCCGACCATGCTCCGCACTACGTGGATGTGAGGTTGGAGACGGGCCTACAAGGCGCATAGAGTTAGGGATGTGAGGGCGGCCAAACAGCAGCTGATCGACTCCACCTTGGAGGTTGACAGAAAACACTCCGAGCCCCCGACCGTAAAGCTGCTGGAGGAGAGGAAAAAGCTACAAATGGATTGAACCGGCTATCTACCAGGAAAGAAGTGCACCAACTCCACTAGACACGGGGGAATTTCTACGTATATGCAGAAAAGGTTGGCCGCCTACAGGCTCACCAGCTGAGAAAGCAGGCAGCCACAAGGGAGATAACGCGGTAAAGGATAACAGAGGCAGACTGGTGGCGGAACCAAAAGAGGTCAATCGAGCATTTGAGACCTTTTTCCTAGGGCTGTACACCTCCAAACACCCCTCGATGGACTGCATATGCCAGTTGTGGGGGAGGTCATGTGGGGGGAACTGGAAGCTCCAATGGGAGAAATCATGGAATGTATCAGCTCCATGCAGGCGGGGAAAGGTCCGGGATAAAAATTTCCTCGGACCTGGCCCCACATCTAAGGGATATGTTCACAGACTCGCTAGCAAGGGGAACCTGCCTCCAACACTAGCACAGGCCACAATCTCATTGATGCCCAAAAAAGACAAGGACCCGACGGAATGTGGCTCGTATAGACCCATTTCACGACTAAATGCAAAGATACTCGTAAAAGTCCTGGGTAAAAGGCTGGAGGACTGCGTAACAGAGACCAGATGGGCTTTGTCAAGGAGAGGCAACTCACTCCGAACATCAGGCGGCTAATGAATGTAATAATGGACCCCCCACCCCCCCCCCCCCCCCCCCCCCCCCCCCCCCACCCCCGGAGAGAACACCGGAGATGATCATCTCCCTGGACGCATAATAGGCCTTCGCCAGAGTCGAATGGAAGTACCTCTTGGAGGTACTGGAACGGTTTGGACTGCGAGCAGGTTTCACCGCCTGGGTAAAAGTCTTGTACAACGTCCCCAAGGCGAGCGTTCGAACCAACACCATCAGCTCTGAATACTTCCAGCTGCTCAGAGGCATAAGGCAGGGATGCCCACTATCTCCGCTCCAGTTTGCCCTAGCAATCAAACCCTGGCGATAGCTCTACGGGACGTGAAAAGCTGAAAGGGCAACCAAAGAGGAGACAGAGAGCACAGGGTCTCACTCTATGCGAATGACCTGCTCCTATACGTCTCAAAACTACGAAAGAGTTTGGAACCTTCTCCGGTTACAACTTCAACCTGGGGAAAAGTGAGGCATTCATGGTGAACCCAAACGGGGTAGCGACAGAGCTGGAGGGGCTCCCGTTTAAAATAGCCCAAAACAGATTCCGATACCTAGGGATCCAAATAGCCAGAGAATGGTCAGTGATCATAGATTATAGAATTTACAGAGCAGAAGGAGGCCATTCGGCCCATCTGGTCTGCACCGGCCCTTGGAAAGAGCACCCCGCTTAAGCCCATGCCTCCACCCTGTCTCCGTAACCCAGTAACCCCACCTAACCTTTTGGACACTAAGGGGAATTTAGCATGGCCAATCAACCTAACCTGCGCATCTTTGTATTGTGGGATGAAACTGGAGCATCCGGAGGAAACCCACACAGACACGGAGAGAACGTGCAGACTCCGAACAGACCCACAAGTGGAATCTAACAAGCCTGGTGCAGGAAGTCAAAAAGCGCCTGCAAAGGTGGGATGCACTCCCACTCTCCCTGGCAGGCAGAGTGCAAATGATCAAAATGAACGTGTTGCCGAGGTTCCTCTTCCTGTTTAGATCCATACCGATCTTCATCCCCAAGGTCTTCTTCCAAAATGTAGACAGCTTAATCATGTCGTTTGTGTGAAGGGGTAAGAATTCAAGAGTCCCCAAACCACACTGCAAAGGAGGAAAATTAAGGGATATCTGGCATGACCAAACCTGCAATACTACCACTGGGCAGCTACGGCAGAGAGAGTGAGGGATGGGTACACAAACCCAATTTGGAATGGGTGCGGATAGAGGAGGCCTCCTGCAGGGAGACGTCCCTCCAGGCCCTAGCCACGGCAGCACTCATATCTCTCCCGAGGAAATACACATCCAGCCAAGTGGTAGTTGCCACACTGAAAATGTGGAACCAAATGAGGCAACATTTCGGGCTGACCGAGATGTCCCCCATGACCCCCATCTGCGGAAACCACAGGTTCCCACCAGCCATGCCAAACAGCACCTTTAAGAAATGGAGACAGGACAGGGGAAACTGACAGTTAGGTACTTCTACATAGGAAATGACGAGCGACACTGAACATAGTGACGGAGGAATTGGAATTACCATCAGGACAAGAAGTGAGGCACCTACAAACGAAGCACTTCCTCCGCAAAGAGACAGTAGAGTACCCCAAGGCCCCGGAGACCACACTATTAGAGGACCTAACTGTGAGATTAACTGTGAGAATATGTATGGATGGACAACTACTGGACAGGGGGCGAACGCCACTGGACGAGATCAGACGGAAATGGGGGGACGATCTGGGGACAGAAGTGGGTTGGGGATTCTGGAGCGAAGCATTGAGCAGGGCCAACTCCACCTCCTCCTGCGCAAGGCCCAGCCACATGCCGTTCAAAGTGGTACACAGGGCACATGTAACCAGAACCCGAATGACCAGGTTCTTCCCGGAGGTGGAAGACAAATGTGAACTGTGCCAGAAAGGCCTGGCCAACACACCCACATGTTCTGCGTCTGCACCAAGCTTGCTGGGTTCTGGATAGCCTTTTCCAAGGCAATGTCCAAGGTTGTGAGGGTGAGGGTGGAGCTGTGCCCAAAAGTGGCAATCTTCGGGGTAACAGAGCAGCCAGTGTTACACATGGGGAAGAGGGCCTTAGCTTTCGCTTCCCTAATCGCACGCCAGAGAATCCGGCTCGGCTGGCGATCAGCAGCACAGCTGCAGACTGGCTGGCAGACCTGGCGGAATTTCTCCACTGGGACAAGATCAAGAACACCATCCGAGGGTCGGAGGAAGGCTTCCTTAAAGCATGGGGGCAATTTGTCGGCCTGTTCCAGGACCTGTTTGATTCAAACAATAACTAAAAGAGAAGAAAGTAAAAAATTAGAAGAGGAATGACAGGAATACACAACCCAGGGGAAGGGAGAGGAGGGAATCAGAGGGGAATAAAGGGAACAACATAGAGGGAGGGGGTGGTTGGGGGCAGAAGACCCCCCCCCCCCCCACCACAAGGCAGATACGGTTGAAAACACAATGGAAGGAAGTGGGAGGAGCGGAAGTAGAGGGGGGCATCCCCCAGAGCGAACATGGAGGATATTAAGGAGGGTCTGGGGATGGGGGAGGAGGATAGCGCACCGAGACAGATGGTGATAAAATGTAAATAGATACCAAAGAATCTTATGTACTGTACTATGATGGACACAAAATGCAAACGTATATAGAATCGAAAATGCCAATAAAAGTATTTCCAAACAAAAATTATGCTCAAATGTACTGAGAAACCAGATTGTGCTGAAATTTTCCTGAGCCATGTCTGAATTTAAATTCCCAACTATAGTGGGATTTAAACTCCTATCTCTGAATCATGAGTCCAGGCCTGTGAGTTACTCGTCCCTCACCATAATACGACCACTATGTTAGCATACTTCAGTTAGTCTTTTAAATGACATAACTGATTTTTCTGTATATTTTCTTTTCTTTCAAGGTTAAGTTTAATATTATATTTCAGACTAAATTGTCTTAAGCAGAATATTATTTTCTAATTGGTTAGTTTTGATTTCCTGAAATTGACAGCTGAACACTGGAAATATATGCTGCAATGAAACCTTCTGCATAATATTTTCCACTTATCAGACTTTTAAACCGTATTCGTGAAATTCTTGTGCATATTCTGTTGCTAATTGATGAAGTAGAATGGGATAATTGATCTTCAATATTGCATTTAGAAGAATGATTTTAGATCACTCAGTTCACTCAGTTTAATTAATTATAATTTTCTGGAACAGAACAAAGCTTAGCATTGTACAAAAAGAAAATGCTTTAAGTAGGTACGTTTTTCTGTTAGTTAAAATGCAAGGACACAGGAAGAATGTCCACTGTAGTGGAACTATGGGCTAGATTTTCCGCTGGTGGGCTTCTTTTTGCCAGCAGCCCAGGGGTTTCTCGAAAGCATGGGGCTGCCCCACAATGGGAGACACCATTTACCAGCAGGTGTAACAGAGCATCCCGCCGGCGGGGTGAAACAGAAATGTGGCGCGGCGGGCAGAGAATCCAGCCCTATGTTTCAGGAAAAATCTGGCTAAAAATTGTACCAAATACATTGGGGCTGAAATAGGGGTTTTCTGAAGGGAAAACATGTCCAAAGAGGTTCAACTTAAATAATAATAATAACCTTTTATTGTCACAAGTATGAAGTTACTGTGTAAAGCCCCTAGTCGCCACATTCCGGCACCTGTTCAGGTAAGCTTGTATGGGAATTGAACCCACGCTGCTGGCCTGGTTCTGCATCACAAACCAGCTGTCTAGCTCACTGAGTTCAACCAGGTTGTCCAAAATGTGCCAACTCCACACGGACAGTGACCCGGGGCTAGGATTGAACCCAGGTCTTTGGCGTTGTGAGGCAGCAGTGCTAACCACAGTACCACCGTGCATGTAAGGAGCCAGGTTTCCATGTCAGAAGAGCATTCAATACCAAATTCAATTGGAAGCTGCAGAGACATCCCTAGGAGCCATCTAAAGCTGGCATTAGGCCCCTTGAATACATGGAAAACGGACTTTGCCTGCTGCATTAATGGTTATTTGATTTACATGCAGCCTAACCAGTAATCCACAAAGACATGGCTGGAATTCACCCCAAAATGGCACCTCTTTAAAAATTGCTCAGATGACCCTCTTGGCACCATATAAAAAATGCAGATGGCCTTCTTAGATTTAGATTTATTATTATATGTAACGAGTTACATTGAAAAGTATTGTTCTGTGTACAGTCCAGACAGATCATTCCATATATGTAAAACATAGGATATACAATAAATACAAAATGTAAATACATAGACATAGACACCGGGTAAATCGGGTTGTAGTACTACTCAGGAGAGAGGATCTGGGGCGGTATTCTCGCCTACCCAGCGGGGCGTGGGTTCACGGCGTACCGGAGTTGCGCCAACACTCCGGCGTCGGGCCTCCCCAAAGGTGCGGAATTGTCCGCACCTTTAGGGGCTAGGCCCACGCCGGAGGGGTTGGCGCCCCGCCAACTGGCGTGAGCGGCCTTTAGCTCCCCGCCGGCCGCAGCGAACGGCCTTTCTGCCCTGCCAGCCAGCGCGAACGGCCTTTCCGCCAGTCGACGTGAACGGCTGGCTGAAAGGCCTTCGCCAGCCGGCTTGAGGCCACGCATGCGCCGGAGCGTCAGCAGCTGCGCCATGGTGGAGGACGTGGCGGCGGCGGAAGAAAAAGAGTGCACCCACGGCACTGGCCCCGATCCCGGGCCAGGCCACCGTGGGGGCATCCCCCCGGGGTCCGATCCGCCTCCCCCCCCCCCCCCCCCCCCAAGGACCCCTGAGGGGGGTTAAACCTGATGTCTTTGTGTTAAAAGGGTTTTTTTTGTCTTATGGATGTTGCAAGGAAAGATTAAGAGTTACTGACAGAGTACTGTATTCTTTGGGGGATTTATTGGTGTTGATAGTAGTTAAGATGTTTGCTGTGGGTTTCATAAATAAACAGTTATTTAATTTAAAAGTACTGTAGATTTCTGTTTCATCACACCTGCAGTGTGGGCCCATGTGCTCTCCATAACCACAATCTATTAAAGTTTTGGGTCAAGTGAACTCCATGATACACTTTGGGGTTCGCTAAACTCTGGCCCATAACAATGGAAGGAAGGTCATTGATGAAGCAGCTGAAGATGGTTGGTTCTAGAACACTACCCTCAGGATTTCCTGCAATGATGTCCTAGAGCTGAGATGATTGACTTCCCACCACCACAGCCATCTTCCTTTGTGCTCTTCCAGTGTATAACTCTAACCAGTGTAGACTTTTCTCACTGATTCCCATTGATTTCAGTTTAGTTAGAACTCTTTGATGCCATACTCGGTCAAATGCTGCCTTGATGTTAAGGGCAGTCACTCTCACCTCACCTATGGCATTTAGTTCTTTTGTCCCTGTTTGAACCAAGGCTGCAATGAGGTCAGAAGCTGAATGCCCCTGGCGGAACCCATACTGAGTGTCCATGAACAGGTTATTGCTGAGTAAGTACTGCTTGATAGCACTGTTGATGATTCCTTCCATCACTTTGCTGATGGGGTGTAGACTGATAGGGCGGTACTGGAACAGCTTGGCTAGGAGTGCGGCACGTTCTGGAGCACAAGCCTTCAGTTCCCATAGACTTTGCTGTATCCAGTGCCTTCAGCCGTTTCTTGATGTCATGTGGAGTGAGTCGTATTGGCTGAAAACTGACATCTGTGACGCTGGGGACCTCCGGTGGTGACCGAGATGGATCATCCACTCGGCACATCTGGCTGAAGATCCTTGAAAATGCCTCAGCCTTGTCTTTTGCACACATGTGCTGTGCTCCTTCATCATTGAGGATGGGGATATTTGTGGAGCCTCCTCCTCCAATGAGTTGTTTAATTGTTCACCATCATTTACGGCTGAATGTGGCAGGATTGCAGAGCTTAGATCTGTAGTGTTTGTTGTGGAATCGCTTAGCTCTGTCTATTACTTGCTGCCTAATCTCTTTGATCCCAAAGAAGGATAAGGACCCAAACAGAGTGTGATTCTTTTCAGCACATCTCCTGCTGAATACTGATGGGAAGTTGCTGGCTAAGGTGTTGGCGTAGCGGTTGGAGGGGTGTGTACCAGAGGTGGTCCCTTGAGAATCAGGCAGGTTTTGTTAAGGCGTGTCAGTTGTCGAGCAACATCAGGTGGCTGTTGAATGTGGTTATGACTCCATCAAGGGGTAAAGTGCCAGAAATTATTATATCAATGGACGCAGAGGTGTTTGACCGGGTAAAATGGAGGTACCTGTTTGAGATCTTGGGGCAGTTTGTGTTTGGGCCGATTTTCATTTAATGGGTGCATTTGCTGAATGCTGCCCCATGGTAAGTGTGAGGATGAATATGACGATTTCAGGATATTTTAGGCTGTAGAGAGGCACAATATCATTGGAATGCCCACTGTCATAGAAACATATAAAATAGAAGCAGGAGTAGGCCATTCAGCCCTTTGAATCTGCTCCATTATTCATTATGATGATGGCTGATAATCAAGTTCAATACCCTGATCCTGCCTTCCCCCCATATCCCTTGACCCCCTTTAGCCCCAAGAGCTATATCTAATTCCTTCTTTAAATTACACAACATTTTGACCTCAACTACTTTCGGAGGTAGTGAATTTCACAGATTCACCATTCTCTGGGTGAACAAATTTCTCCTCGCCTCAGTCCCAAACTGTTCATTTTTTCTCGAACTATAACTCCCCCACCATTGGGACCATTCTTTCTGAATGTAGCCTGTCTAATCCTGTTAGAATGTTAAACGTTTCTGTTAGATCCCCTCCACTCTTCTCAACTCCAATGAATATAATCCTAACTGACTTAATTTCGCTTCATATGACAGTCCCACCATCCCAGGAATCAGCCTGTTAAACCATATAGAACCTGATAGAAACCTGTGCCCGCTGTTGTTTGCATTGCTATTGAACCTTTGGCTATTGCGCTTCAGGCGTCAAGGGAATGGAAGGGCATTGTATGGGGGATAGGGAGCATAGGGTGCCATTGCACGCCAATGATTTGTTGCTGTTTGTTTTGAACCCGCTGGAGTGTATGAGGAAAATAATGGACCTACTGGGGAAGTTTGGCGCCTTTTCTGGGTACTAACTGAATGTGGTAAATAGTGAGGTATTCCCGGTGAAAGCCCAGAGGAGGAGTGTGAGTTTGAATGCCTTGCCATTTAAGCTGGCCAAAATAAGGTTTTGGTATCTGGTATTCAGGTGACCCACGACTGGGCCACAATGGACAAATGGATCTTCGCCAATTTGGTGGAGGGGATAAAAGGGGATTTGTAGAGGTGGGATATCCTGCCGCTGTATTTGGTGGGGAGGGTACAAACCATAAAAATGAATATTTTGCCTAGGTTTTTATTTGTTTTTCAGTTCTTTCCAATTTTCCTTACAAACATGTTCTCTCGCAGTGTGGATAAATTAATTTTGGAATTTGTATGGGCAGGAAAGACGCCTATGATCCGAAGGGCTTTTTTTCAGGGAGGCTGGCAGGTGGTGGGCTGGTGCTGCCAAACCTACTGTATTATTATTGGGCGGCAAAGGTCGAGAAGGTGAGATGCTGGTGGGGGGACTGGGTGTCGGAGTGGGTGCAGGTGGAGGAGACCTCCTGTGTGGGGGTGTACTTAAGGGCCCTGGCGATGGCACCCCTCCCGTTCACCACGGGTAGATATACCAACAGTCCTGCGTGGTGTCGTTCCTCAAGGTATTGAACCAACTGAGGCGGCACTTTGGTGCGGCAGGTATGTTGGTATTGGGAGCTGATTTAGCTCAGTTGGCCAGACAGCTGGTTCGTTGATGCATGCTAAGGCTAGCAGTGTGGGTGCAATTCCCATACTGGCTGAGGTTATTTATGAAGGCTTGCCTTCTCAACCTTGCCTCTCACCTGAGGTGTTGTGATCCTCAGGTTAAATCACCACCAGTCAGCTCTCCTCCTCAAAGGGGAAAGCAGCCCGGGACTATGGCGACTTTACCTTACCTTTATGTCAGTAATGGCCCCAATACGTGGGAATCATAGGTTCATACCAGCAGGGATAGACGTAATATACAGGAGTTGGCATAGGGAGGATGTAGAGCGGATAAGGGACCCGTTCATAGAGGGGAGGTTCATGAGGCTAGAGAAGTTGCAGGGGAATTTCCAGTTATCGAAGGGGAGTGAATTCAGGTATATGCAGGTGCGGGCTTTTGTACGGAAGGAGCACGCCTCGTTTCCTCAGCGACCAATATATACGCTATTGGATAAATTGCTAACTCAGGATGAGCTAGGGAAGGGAGGATTACGGATATTTACAGGTTGATGGAATCGGAGAAGGCTCAAGTGGAAGCGATAAAATGGAAACGGGCGGAGGAAGTGGGGATAAAGCATGACGAGTCGGGCCTGGAGTGAAAGCTTTGGGGCTCAATCAGTGCCCTCAGCACATTGATACTATACTAATCAGGTGATCAAATCAATTTTTCATTAATATGTTGTCAGCCTCATCATGCAATATGTATTGCACATGAATGGAGTCCTGATTTGGGAGTGATCCAACTTTTGGGCCTTGATATTTTCTAGCTGTACCATTTTGAAAGTGCCCTGAATTTTATAAATGGATAACATATTCCGCTAAGTGAATATCAGTTGGTACATTTATTATATAATCTTTAATCATCTCATCTGAACTATGTGAAAAAAATGCTGCTTTAAAATCATTGATTATGATGATGGACTACTAACTTGGAGACATGGAGCCAGATTTTCATGTCGAAAGCTGGAATCAGATTAGATTAATCCTGCTATTGCAATCCCATCTCCACCTCGAATCTTACAGGCGCTAAGTGACCTGGAGATGGGCTGCCGAGGCAGCACGGGAGCATTGTGGATAGCATAATTGCTTCACAGCTCCAGGGTCCCAGGTTCGATTCCACCTTGGGTCACTCTCTGTGCGGAGTCTGCACATCCTCCCCGTGTGTGCGTGGGTTTCCTCCGGGTGCTCCGGTTTCCCCCCACAGTCCAAAGATGTGCAGGTTAGGTGGATTGGCCATGATAAATTGCCCTTAGTGTCCAAAATTACCCTTAGTGTTTGGTGGGGTTACTGGGTTATGGGATAGGGTGGAGGTGTTGAGCTTGGGTAGGGTTCTCTTTCCAAGAGCCGGTGCAGACTCGATGGGCCGAATGGCCTCCTTCTGCACTGTAAATTCTATGGCTGAAGATAGACTGTCAAAAGTGGGTAGGTTAAAAGCGGGTAGGTTCCCAAAATACCTCAACCTTGTGTTTCCAAGACAATCAGAGGTTCACCTATGTCCAGTTGAACCCCCTGACCACTGAAAATTGAGCTTCTCACCTACCTCATTTTCTTTTTTAAAAAATAATTTTTATTCAAATTTTCACAAAATATCAATAACAGAAAATACTAAGAACAGAAAGAACAAACCCCCCCCCCCCCCCTTCACCCCGTATACAAGAAAGAAGAAATAAATTAATGCCCAACATTAGTAAAAAACAAATATACACGTCCCTTCAGCCCAAAACAAAGGGACGCCCCCCCCCCCCCCCTCCCCCCCCAGGTTGCTGCTGCTACCGGCCTTATTTCTACCGTTCTGCCAGGAAATCCAGGAATGGTTGCCACCTCCTGAAGAACCCCTGCACTGATCCCCTTAGGACAAATTTCACCCTCTCCAATTTAATAAACCCCGCCATATCGTTGATCCAGGCCTCCACGCTTGGGGGTCTTGCATCCTTCCACTGAAGAAGAATCCTCCGCCGGGCTACTAGGGACGCAAAGGCCAGAATGCCGGCCTCTTTCGCCTCCTGCACTCCCGGCTCCTCTGCAACCCCAAAAACTGCGAGCCCCCAGCCCGGTTTGACCCTGGATCCTACCACCCACAACACTGTCCTTGCTACGCCCTTCCAAAATTCCCCCAGCGCTGGGCATGCCCGGAACATATGGGCATGGTTTGCTGGGCTTCCTGAGCACCTAATACACCTGTCCTCGTTCCCAAAGAACCGGTTCATCCTTGTCCCGGTCATGTGAGTCTTATGCAGCACCTTAAACTGTATGAGGCTAAGCCTCGAACAAGAAGAGGAGGAGTTCACCCTCCCTAGGGCGTCCGCCCACGTCCCCTCCTCAATCTCCTCACCCAGCTCCTCTACCGAGGCCTCGTCTACCTCCTGCATCACTTGGTACGTTGCCGAGATCCTCCCCTTTCCAACCCACACCCCCGAGAGCACCCTGTCCTGGACCCCACACGGCGGCAACAGAGGGAACTCCGCCACCTGCCACCTGACAAACGCCCTTACCTGCATGTACCTAAAGATGTTCCCCGGGGGGAGCCCGAACTTCCCTTCCAGCTCACCCAGGCTCGCAAACTTACCGTCTACAAAAAGGTCCCTCAACCTCCTAACACCTGCCCTGTGCCAACTCAGGAACCTGCCATCAACTCTCCCTGGGACAAACCGGTGGTTGCCCCGTATCGGGGTCCCCATCGAGGACCCCACCTCCCCCCTGTGCCGTCTCCGTTGCCGCCAAATTTTGAGGGTAGCTGCCACCACGGGGCTCGTGGTATACCTCGTTGGAGGGAGCGGCAGCGGCGCCCTTACCAGCGCATCCAGGCTCGTGCCCACACAGGATGCCATCTCCATCCTCTTCCATTCTGCCCCTTTCCCGTCCATTACCCACTTATGCACCATCGCTGCATTGGCAGCCCAATAATACCCACAGAGGTTGGGCAGCGCCAGCCCCCCCCCCCCCCCCTATCCCTGCCCCGCTCCAAGAACCCCCTTCTCACCCTCGGGGTCCTGTGCGCCCACACAAACCCCGTAATGCTCCTGTTAACCCGCCTGAAAAAGGCCTTCGGGATAAGGATGGGGAGGCACTGGAACAAGAACAGAAATCTCGGGAGCACCATCATCTTGACTGATTGCATCCTACCCGCCAGAGACAGCGGCAACATGACCCATCTCTTGAACTCCTCCTCCACCTGCTCCACCAGCCTTGTGAGGTTAAGCTTATGCAAGGCCCCCCAGCTCCTGGCCACCTGGACCCCCAAGTACCTGAAGTTCCTCTCCGCCCTTTTTAGTGGGAGCCTACCAATCCCCCCCCTCCTGGTCCCCCGGGTGTACAACGAAAAGCTCGCTCTTCCCCAAGTTGAGCTTGTACCCCGAGAAATCCCCAAATTCCTGGAGAACCCTCATCACCTCCGGCATTCCCCCCACCGGGTCCGCCACATACAGCAATAGGTCATCCGCATAGAGCGACACTCGGTGCTCCTCCCTACCCCGCACCAGCCCCTCCAGTTCCTCGACTCCCTCAGCGCCATGGCCAGGGGTTCAATTGCCAGCGCAAAAAGCAGGGGGGACAAAGGACACCCCTGCCTCGTCCCTCAGTATAACCAAAAATACTCCGACCTCCTCCTATTCGTGGCCACGCTCGCCATCGGGCCTCATCTAACAGCCTCACCCACCTGACAAACCCCTCCCCAAACCCGAACCTTTCCAGCACCTCCCACAAGAACCCCCACTCAACCCTATCAAAGGCCTTCTCTGCGTCCATCGCCACCACTATCTCCGCCTCCCCTTCTACCGCCGGCATCATTATAACATTCAAGAGCCTCCGTATGTTAGTGTTCAGCTGCCTCCCCCTCACAAACCCTGTTTGATCCTCGTGGATAACCTGCGGCACACAGTCATCTATCCTCGTGGCTAAAATCTTTGCCAACAGCTTGGCGTCTACATTTAAGAGTGAGATCGGCCCATATGACCCACACTGCAGGGAACCTTGTCCCGCTTAAGGATCAAGGAAATCAGCGCCCGAGACATCATCGGAGGCAGAGCCCCCCCTTCTCTTGCCTTGTTGAAGGTCCTGACCAACAGGGGGCCCAACGGGTCTGCATACATCTTATAGAATTCGACCGGGAAACCATCCGGCCCCGGCGCCTTCCCCGACTGCATTCTCCCTATCCCTCTGACCAGCTCCTCCAGCTCAACCGGCGCCCCCAGTCCCTCCACCTGTCCCTCCTCCACCCTCAGGAATCTCAGCCGGTCCAAAAAGCGCCCCATCCCTCCCTCCTCCGCTGGGGGTTCGGACCGATACAGTTCCTTATAAAAGTCCCTGAAGACCCCATTAATGTCTACACCCCTGCGCACCACATTTACTCCCCTATCCTTAACTCCACCAATCTCCCTGGCCGTATCCCGCTTATGGAGCTGGTGCGCCAGCATCCTGCTCCCCTTCTCCTCATATTCATACACCGCTCCCTGTGCCTTCCTCCACTGAGCTTCCGCCTTTCTGGTGGTTAGCAAGTCGAACTCAGCCTGGAGACTATGCCGCTCCCTCAGCAATCCCTCCTCCGGAGCCTCCGCGTATCTTCTGTCCACCCTCACCATCTCCCCCACCAGTCTCTCCCTCTCTCTCTGCTCTCTCCTCTCCCTGTGGGCTCGAATGGAGATCACCTACTCGTCCTGGACCTGGATCGATCCAGTGGCGGATCCAGCACCGTGTTGAAATCCCCCCCCCATTATCAGGCCCCCTGCCTCCAAATATGGAATCCGGCCCAACATGCGCCGCATAAAACCCGCATCATCCCAATTCGGGGTGTATACATTGACCAGCACCACCCGTTCCCCCTGCAGCTTGCCGCTTACCATCACATGCCTCCCGCCGCTGTCTGCCACCACATTCGACGCCTCAAACGACACCCTCTTCCCCACCAGGATCGCCACCCCACAATTTTTTGCATCCAGCCCCGAATGAAACACTTGGCCTACCCATCCCTTCCTCAATCTAACCTGATCCGCCACCTTCAGGTGCGTCTCCTGAAGCATGGCCACGTCCGCCTTCAGCCCCTTCAGGTGCGCAAACACGCGGGCCCGTTTGACCGGCCCATTCAGTCCCCTCACATTCCAGGTTCTCAGCCAGATCAGGGGTCTACCTGCCCCCCTCCCCCGTCGACTAGCCATTACCCTTCCTTAGTCCGCCACGTGCCCACGCCCCCCGCTGAGCCCGTTCCCCACGGCGACAGACCCCCATCCCGACCCCCTCTACATGCTCCAGCTCCTTCTCGGCCATTCCAGCAGCAACCCGGTACCCCCCACCCTATTCACCCCCCCCCCCCCCCCCCCCCAAGCTAGGGCCCCCCCTAGCTGCGTAACCCCTTCCATTGTACTTTCATAAGTTAGCCGACTCCTGCTGACCCCGGCTACCTACCTCATTTTCACTCCTCATCCCTTCACCTCCTCATTCTCCTCACCTCAAACTGTTAAACTGTTCTCACTGCACATCTTCTCAACTTTTCACCCATTCTGCACTTGTGAACAGAACTTACAAACCCTATTAAAACAGTTGGATGTTACTGAATAGCACGTAAAACTCCATTTGTAAACAAATAGACTCTTCAAATAAATAATGCAACTTAGCTTAACATGTTATCATCTGTCGTAGGGAAAATGTAGAGGCTATTAGAAAAATGTTATGGCAGAGCACTAAGAAATTCAAGACAATCAGGAAGAGTCAACCTGGTTTTGTGAAAGGGAAATCATATTTAATCAATTTATTAGGATTCCTTGAAGGAGTCAAATATGCAGTTGGATAAAGGGGAACTGCTGGACGTACTGAACTTAGATTTCCCGAAGGTGCCACATCAAAGGTTATTGTAGAATCATAGATTTATAGAATTTACAGTGCAGAAGGAGGTCATTCGGCCCATCGAGTCTGCACCGGCCCTTACAAAGAGCACCCTACTGAAGCCCATGTATCCCAGAACCCAGTAACCCTCACTTAAAATTTTTGTACACTAAGGCAATTTTTTGGCAATTTATCAAAGCCAATCCACCTAACCAGCACATCTTTGGATTGTGGGAGGAAACCGGTGCATCCGGAGGAAACCTACGCAGACACTGGAGAACGTGCAGACTCCCCACAGACAGTGCCCCAGCCGGGAATTGAACCTCGGACCATTGTGGAACTAAATGGTGGTGTAAGGGGTAACATTGACATGGATAATGGGCTGGTTTAGCACACTGGGCTAAATAGCTGGCTTTTAAAGCAGACCAAGGCAGGCCAGCAGCACGGTTCAATTCCCGTACCAGCCTTCCCGAACAGGCACCGGAATGTGGCGACAAGCCTGCTTGTGACAATAAGTGATTTTCATTTTTTCATTTCATTAAAAGGTCAGCTAGCTAATCGGAAACAGAATAGGCATGAATGAGTCTTTTTCTAGTTGACAGGATGCAATGAACCACAGGGATTAGTGCTGGTGCCAAAAATTGTTTACAATTTATACAAATGACTTGGATGAAGGGACCAAAGTATGGTTGCTAAATTTTCTGATGACACAAAAATTAGTAGGAAAGTAAATTGCGACTAGGACATAGGGAGGCTACAAAGGGGCACCAATAGGTTAAGTGTGTGGGTAAAGATCTGACAAATGGAGTATAATGTGGGAAAATGTGAAATTGTCCCTTTTGGCAGGAAGAATTGAAAATAAGCATATTGTCCCTTTTGGCAGGAAGAATTGAAAATAAGCATATTATACAAATGGGGAGAGATTGCAGAGTTTTGAGATCTAAAGGGATCTTGTTCCAGTGCATGAATCACAATAGGCTAGTATGCAAGCACAGCAAGTAATTAGAAAAACTAATAGAATGTTATAGTTTATTATGAGGGGAGTGAAACACAAAAGTAGGGAGGTTATGCTTCAGTTATACAGAGCACTGGTGAGTCCACATCTGGAGTTCTCTGTACACTATTGGTCTCCTTAGCTAGGGAAGGATGTAACTGCGTTCAAAACAGTTCAGAAAAGGTTTACTTGCCTAATACCAGGAGTGGGCAGGTTGACTTATGAGGAAATATTGGACAGGTCACGCTCATATCCACTGAAATTTAGAAGAGTAAGAGGCAACTTGACTGAAACCTTTAAGCTCCTGAGGGGTCTTAACAAGGTAGATGTGGGGAGGATGTTTACTTTTGTGGAAGAATCGAGGATTAGAGGCCAATGTTTTATTCGCCTCATTTAAGACAGAGAAGAGGAGAAATATTTTTCTCTTAGGAGGCCATGAGACATTGGGAAAACTCCCTCAAACGGTAAAAATAGAAATAGAGAAATACAGCACAGAACAGGCCCTTCGGCCCACGATATTGTGCCGAACTTTTGTCCTAGGTTAATCATAGAATTCTGGACACTAAGGACAATTTATCATGGCCAATCCACCCAACCTGCACATCTTCGGACTGTGGGAGGAAACCGGAGTACCCGGAGGAAACCCACGCACACACGGGGAGGATGTGCAGACTCCACACAGACAGTGACCCAAGTCGAAATCGAACTTGAGACCCTGGAGCTGTGAAGCAATTGTGCTATCCACAATGCTACCGTGCTGCCCTTAAGAAGAAGTAGTGGAATCTGAGCCTTTGAATATTTTAAAGGAAGAGTAGATAGATTCTTAATAAGCAAGGGGGCGAAAGATTAGCGGGTGTAGGCAGGAGGTTACATTCAGAACAAATGGAGTATAATGTGGGCAAATGTGAAATTGTCCCTTTTGGCAGGAAGAATTGATAAGAAGCATATTATATAAATGGGGAGAGATTGATTTTGTCGAATGGCAGTGGGGCCGGGTTGCCTACTCCTGCTCCTAATTTGTGCGTTTGTATGTTAAAGATGAAACATTTAGAATTTGTTATCATACGAGGTTACCCATTCAATAGTGTGAAATGTACTCTTCTACTTTTAGATCCATTAGATGAACTTCTTAAACTTCTGAAGACCTTTCCACATTTACAGTGTTGATCTTTTATTTGACAGCTTGCCAGTTGGCAAAAGTAACCATCTGGCAAGCACATACTTCAAGGGCAATTACATCTTCCAACCACAGCACTGACATAACTCAGATTACTGAACACAGATGTAACTCATATTGCAGCATGGAATGATGAACTGTAAAGGAAGGAAAACTATTTCACGTATTTTTCAAACACTCTAGCCTCATGACTCAGTGAAGCCAGTGTATAACTAATCGGTCACTAAAGCCTGGTCACTTCCGTAAAAATTGCTGAATTTACCTGATTTAATGAGACCACAATGTTGTCAGATGCCTCATTAATAGTTGCGGGCGGGTTACGGGGCCAGCTCTCTTGCCTTCATGAAAGCCACTGAGGGAAGGAAAGGAGGAATGACCCCGGTCAGCTATATTTTAATCCCACCTCAATTTGGTCCCAATCTGAACCATGAAAATCCACCCCTGGACTGACAATCAAAAGCAAAAGTTAGCATCACGAGAAAAAAAACAAGCAACCTTGAGTTGTCAGATTTTAATTCAAACCCAATATGTTCACCAATGGCCTTTAGGGAAGAAAGTGTACTGTCCTTACCCAATCTGTCCTCAGTGCGATTCCAGTCCCACATCAATGAGGTTGACTTTTAATTGCTCTCTGAAGTGGCTTAGTTTGACTAACCTGCTCTGTGCAGAGGTCCATGAGAAAGTCTCAACACTGTCACTGCCTCTAGAGATGGGCAATAAATGTTAATCCTGCCAGTTGTGACCAGATCCCAAATGTAAATTTAATATAAATTGCAATTCCAGGCTGAATGCAGTTTTATTCAGTTTTGAGATACATTTAGCTACTTTTGGAATTAATATTTTCCAACTATACTTGTCAATTAAGGGGTTAATTACATGTGCATTCCATATTATTGATGCATGATAAACATTAAAGATTTCTTAGTTTACTACTTTATATGAGTTGATATAATGCGTGAACTAACAGTGTCTAGCAAAATTTGTTTTTCTGGTAACATAAGTTTCCGTTCCTGCTTACCAGGGAAATTATTTCAATTTGAGCTGATTTGTTACAATTTTAGACATGCATTATTACATGCTTGACTGAAAAATGTTTTTACTGAGATAGTAATTTTTAATTGGCACAGCTGTCGGATAAGTCGGATTTTAGAGGCTCCAAGAGGCAATGCCCTTCTAGTTGGCGTTGGTGGAAGTGGCAAACAAAGCTTGTGTTGTTTGGCTGCATTTCTCAGCTCACTGGAGGTGTTTCAGATTACACTGAGGAAGAATTACGGCATTTCTGATCTCAGGGTAAGAATTCTGATTATTAAAAATTACAACAATATTTTGAATTATGAGTTCCTTACTACTTTTTATCTTAATGATCAAACAGAGTGACATTGCAGCTTTATACATTAAAGTTGGAGTGAAGAACATTGGTACAGTATTCCTTCATACAGATGCTCAAATACCAGATGAACGATTCCTTGTTCTAATTAATGACATGTTGGCTTCAGGTAATAGATCATTTTAATTCAAATATAAGTAATTCAGTTTGATACTTTCTTGTAATAGCACCACAAATTTCTGAGTAAAGAGTTTGACAGGAATATTCATCCTTAGAACAGTTCAGACACATGATATTTAAAATGATCAGAGGTCATTGGATTACTGAATAGACTTCATCAGTGGAGGTGAGGGGTCGGCCATAAAGACTAGTTATACAACATCCATTATCTCACCCTTTGTGACCCTCCTAAAGCATGCAAGCCAAACATAATTTGCTGCAATCAATAAATGTGGAATGCATTCAAAAAAGAGCTTGACAATATTTAGCATGGCTAATATGCAAACCTTATTCAAAGATTTCAGAGACAAGTTTTGAGAGTTCATTTTCTCTGACAAATGTTGTGAGTCATTACATTGTAAGTATATCTTTTTAAAAGAAAAAGTAGTTCAACTATTCTCATAGTAAATATGTATGCATTGCATCAGTAAGGTATTTACTGCAACAGAAGGGCTTTCTTTGTTACTTTATTCTGCATTAATTTATATCTATTTGTTCTATCTGGACACAAATTGAACTACTGTTAAACAGGATGCATTTATTCACCTTCAGTATGAGTACAGGTGCATTACATAAAAATAGTGCAATAACATTCTTTGAATTAAGCAAAATGTCTGTTATGTATAGCTCCAAAAACTCAAACTAATTTTTTAAATCAGGTTTTCTAAAATCCGAAGTGAACTCAAGAGTGACTGAGCAGTACTATTATTAGTACTGATAGCTATTTTACGGTATCAATAAGCCCACGTTAGCTATAAGTGACAATGGCGATGTGGGCCCAAAATATCGCGAGAGTCGGAAAATGAGATTCTCACCGATGAAATCGCATTTCATCGTTGCTGGTGACCCAGCCCATGCTGGATTCTTCGTGATCCTCACGGTAGCAGGGGAGTTCGCACCGTTGCTTCATAGCTCCAGGGTCCCAGGTTCAATTCCCAGCTTGGGTCACTGTCTGTGCGGAGTCTGCACATTCTCCCCGTGTCTGCGTGTGTTTCCTCCGGGTGCTCCAGTTTCCACCCATAAGTCCCGAAAGACGTGCTGTGAGATAATTTGGACATTCTGAATTCTCCCACTGTGTACCTGATCAGGCGCCGGAATGTGTTGACTAGGGGCTTTTCATTGCAGTGTTAATGTAAGCCTACTTGTGACAATAAATATTATTATTATTATTATTAAAATCTTTGTTTACTTTTTGTTGAATTCTTCTGAACAATACCTTATTCTCAGTTCGCTTAACTCCAGCTTTCTTGGAAATATCTGTTTGTTTCTCTAGTTTCCTTAACTAGCTGGACGTTAGATTTCCGGCATCTGTTTTCTTAACCATTACTTAACTATTTCTTAACCATTAACCATTAAGAGGTTGAATGTCTTGTCAAGAGGAAGAAAGGGCTTCGTAAGGATGAGAAAACAAGGTTCAGTTAGGGCACTTGAGGGATACAAGATAGCTAGGAAGGAGCTCAAGAAAGGGCTTAGGAGAGCTAGGAGGGGGCATGAGAAGTCCTTGGCGCGTAGGATCAAGGAAACCCCCAAGGCTTTTTACACATATGTGAGGAATAAAAGAATGACCACGGTGAAGTTAGGGCCGGTCAAGGACAGTAGTGGGAATGTGTGCATGGAGTCTGAAGTAGAGGCCCGAAATGAATACTTTTCTTCAGTGTTCACAAAGGAGACGGGCCATGTTGTTGAGGAGGATAGTGCAATACAGGCTGGTAGGCTGGGGGAAGTAGATATTTGGAAGGAAGATGTATTAGAGATTTTGAGAAGCCTGACGATAGGTAAGTCCCCTGGGCCTGATGGGATATATCCTAGGATTCTTTGGGAGGCGAGGGATGAGATTGCAGAGCATTTGGCTTTGATCTTTATGACCTCACTGTCTACAGGAATAGTGCCAGAAGACTGGAGAGAGGCGAATGTTGTCCCCTTGTTCAAGAAAGGGAATAGGTATAACCTGGGAATTATAGGCCGATTAGTCTCACTTCGGTCATCGGTAAATTATTGGAAAGGGTCCTGAGGGATAGGACTTATGGTCATTTGGAAAGATACAGCTTAATCCAGGATAGTCAGCACAGATTTGTGAGGGGTATGTCTTGCCTCGCAAGTTTGATTGTATTCTTTGAGGAGGTAACTAAGTACATAGATGAAGGTAGAGCAGTTGATATCGTATACATGAATTTTAGTATGGCTTTTGATAAGGTGCCCCATGGTCGGCTCATGCAGAAAGTAAGGAGGCCTGGCATAGAGGGAAATTTGGCCAATTGGATCAGTAACTGGCTATCACATGGAGGACAGAGGGTGGTAGTAGATGGTAAATTTTCATCCTAGAATCCAGTCACCAGCGGTGTACTACAGGGATCAGTGCTGCGTCCTCTGCTATTTGTGATTTTTATCAATGGCTTGGATGATGGAGTTGAAGGTTGGGTTAGTAAATTTGCTGATGACGCCAAGATTGGTGGAGTAGTGGATGAGGTGGAGGGCTGTTGTAGGCTGCAAAGAGACATTGATAGGATGCAGAGCTGGGCTGAAAAATGGCAGATGGAGTTTAACCCTGATAAGTGTGAGGTGATTCATCAGTGGAAAACAACAGCAGCCAGAACAGTAGCACCAGAATTAGCTCTGTTGTTCAGCAGGGGAGGGCAAAGTGAGGAGAGTGATAGTTATAGCGGACTCTATAGTAAGGGGTACAGATAGGCATTTCTGTGGACGTGAAAGAGACTCCAGGATGGTATATTGCCTCCCTGGTGCCAGGGTCAAGGATGTCTCTGAACGAACACAGGACATCCTGAAGGGGGAGGGTGAACAGACAGAGGTTGTGGTACACATAGGTACTAATGACACAGGCAAGAAGAGTGATGAGTCCTGCAGAAGGAGTTCAAGGATTTAGGTAGTCAGCTAAAAAACTGGGCCTCTGGGGTTGTAATCTCAGGATTCATCCCAGTGCCATGTGCCAGTGAGGCTCGAAACAGGAGAATAATGCAGCTAAATACGTGGCTAAACTGGTGATGTAGGAGGAAGGGTTTCAGATTTCTGTACCATTGGTATCTCTTCTGGGGCAGGTGTGACCTGTACAAGAAGGAAGGGTTGCCTCTAAACCGGAGGGGCGCCAATACCCTGGCTGGGAGGTTTGCTGGAGTCACTCGGGAGGAATTAAACTAGTATGGCAGGGGGGTGGCAACCAGAGTGCTAGCTTTTTTTTCATAAACATTTTATTGAGGTATTTTTGGTTTTACAGCAACGGCAAAATAAACAATATACATAATTCTATAAACATAGTGCAAAAAATGTCTGCTACCTCCCTTGCAGGTCCCACCTTTATTAATCCCCTACTCTAAACTAAACTAACCCCCCCCCCCCATCCCTTCTGCTGACGTTTAATATTCTGCAAAGAAGTCGACGAACAGTTGCCACCTCCGGGCGATCCCTAACATTGACCCTCGAGCGTAGGAGGCTTAGGGGTGATCTTATAGAGATCTATAAAATAATGAGGCGCTTAGATAAAGTAGATAGTCAACGGGCTGGATTCTCCGCACTCCGACACCAAAATCGCGGCCGGCGCGGGGGCGGACAATCCATTTCCTCGCACGGAATTGGGAACGACGCAGGCCGATTCTGCGGGCCCCGAGTACGCCGTGCCGCCCAGCACCTACCTGGGGCCATTGCTGGAGGACCGCTCTGCCATTAATTGATATTTATTGTCACATTTACCAAAGTACAGTGAAAAATATTTTTCTGCGGCCAAGGGAATGAACACAGCACATACATAGTAGACAAAAGAATAATCGACAGAGTACATTGGCAATAGTACATCAACAAATAATGATTGGGGCAGCACGGTTGCGCAATGGGTTAACACTGGCCTCACGGCGCCGAGGTCCCAGGTTCGATCCCGGCTCTGGGTCACTATCCGTGTGGAGTTTGCACATTCTCCCCGTGTTTGCATGGGTTTCGCCCCCACAACCCCAAAAAAATGTGCAAGGTAGGTGGATTGGCCACATTAAATCCCTTAATTGGAAAAAATGAATTGGGTACTCTAAATTTTAAAAATAAATAAATAAATAAAACAAAAACAAATAATGATTGGTTATAGTGCGGAACAAGAGCCAAACGAGCAGCATAGGGCATTGTGAATAGTGTTCTTACAGGGGACAGATCAGTCCTCGCATAACAATGGCCTTAAACCTCTTGGACCACTATTCTCTACCTCTGAAGTATCTAGGAGTAACTGAATAGATATACAAAAGCATCATTCACAAAATACTGCAGTATGTTCTCAGTTGCTTACCACTCAAATTCCTCTGGTTCTCCCCTGTGCTTTAACACCAACTTTGATTGAAATAAATTGATGTAGTATAGGAATAATGATGATGTTCACACCTTCCATGTTAATTGCTAGTTAACAAGCAATCAACTAAACAAAAGAAACAATAATAAAATTCCCAAATAATTTCCAGTTGTAAATTTAGGAGGTTGAACAGAAATCAATATCTTCTCAATTAATGCCAGATTGCAAATTACTAACTTTTAATGCACAATTAGTACATGCACTATCTCTATTGTACATGACCACTACAACCATCTGCTTATTTGCCTTAAACAAAAACATAAAATGCATTACATACTCAATCAGACAGCATCCATAGGAATAGAGCTTATGGGCAGATTTTAATGCGTTTAATGTAAGTTTGGTGTTGGAGGGCCATTTGATCAGGCGGGAGGATGTCAGGTGAAGACTCTGCTTTCCCCCGCTTTCCCCATTTAAGTCCATGGTTGGAAGACTTGTGGGAAGCCTTCTTAAACAGCTGCCAATTATGTTATGTGTGGTAGTCACCACTGTTGTATATATCACATACGAGATGTAATACGGTGAGGCTCCTGTACTACAGGTACGGGGGTAGATTCCTGCCTGCTGGCTCCACCCTGTAGGCGGAGTATAAATGTGTGCCCTCGCTGAGCTGCAGCCAGTTCGGCAGCAGCTGCGGGAGGCTCCACATCTCTGCTTAATAAAGCCTCGATTACTCTCGACTCTCGTCTCGTCGTAATTCATAGTGCATCAATTTATTAAGCAGAGATTTTTACAACAATGGACCTCCGCATCAAGCCAGATCGCATGCAACTGCATCCTCAAGCAGACAACGCCAAGTCGGCCTTCGCCCACTGGCTAGCTTGCTTCGAAGCCTCCATCGGATGTGCGACAGAACCACCCACAGAGGCACAGAAACTCCAGATCCTGTATACACGGCTGAGTTCCGATATCTTTCCTCTCATCCGGGACGCGCCTACCTACGCTGAGGCCATGGCACCTCTGAAAGAGAACTACACCCAGTAGACCAACAAACTCTACGCCAGGCACCTCCTGTCCACGTGGCATCAACTCCCCGGTGAGTCTGTGGAAGATTTCTGGCGTGCCCTGCACGCCCTGGCGAGGGACTGCGATTGCCAGGCCGTTTCAACCGTTGAACATTCTGAACTCCTAATTAGGGACACTTTTGTTACGGGCATAGGGTCGGCGTACATCCGCCAGCGACTCCTCGACCTCACGGTGACCAAGAAACGCACGCTCTCACTCACAGTCGCCTCCCGTGATGTACAGGCGTACGCCCCCAACCGCACAGAACCCCCCCCCTGGACATCGTGGACCCCACCAGCAAACACCCCATCGTGGACCCCACCAGCGACCGCCCCCAGCCAACTCCAAGCCTGCGCCACGCGGCAGCCAACCAACCCCGGGGGACCCAAGTGCTACTTCTGAGGACAGACAAAGCACCCCCGGCAGCGCTGCCCGGAGCGGAACGCACTCTGCAAGGCCTGCGGGAAGAAAGGACATTTCGCTGCTGTGTGCCAGACCTGCTCGATCGCCGCTGCTACCAGGCCCATTGTTCCTGCATCCCCCACGTGCGTCCCGTGGGCGCCGCCATCTTCCTCGCCTGAGAACACGTGCGTCCCGTGGGCGCCGCCATCTTCCTCGCCTCAGAACACGTGCGTCCCGTGGGCGCCGCCATCTTGCTCGCCTCAGGACCCCTGCACGGCGGGTTGGACCGCTCATCACCTGCAACCACCGCCGACCAGCCAGGGGCCTTCCAACACCAGCTACAGCTCGCCTCTATCACGATCGACCAGTCCCGGCCGCACAACCTTGCAACTTCGTTGACGACAGTAAAAGCAGATGGGCACAAGACATTCTGCCTTCTTGACTCCCGGAGCACAGAGAGCTTCATCCACCCCGATGAAGGCGCTGCTCCCTCACGGTATACCCCATTAACCAGTGAATCTCCCTGGCCTCCGGATCCCACTCCGTAGAAATCCGGGTGTACTGCACCGTCAGCCTCACCATCCAGGGCGTAGAGTTCAGCGACCTCCAGCTCTATGTCCTCCCCAACCTCTGCGCTGCATTGATACTCGGCCTGGACTTCCAATGCAACCTCCAAAGTCTCACCTGAAATTCGGCGGGCTCCTACCACCCCTTACTGTCTGCGGTCTAACGACCCTTAAGGTCGACCCACCTTCTCTGTTTGTAAACCTCACCCCGGATTGCAAACCCGTCTCCACCAGGAGCAGACGGTACAGTGCCCAGGGCAGGACCGTCATCAGGTCTGAGGTCCAGCAGCTGCTGCAGGAAGGCATCATCGATGCCAGCAACAGCCACTGGAGAGCCCAAGTGGTAGTTGTGAAAACTGGGAGAGAAAAACAGGATGGTCGTTGGCTACAGTCAGACCATCAATCGGTACACGCAGCTCGACGCGTACCCCCAGGGCCGGCTCAAGGCACCGGCAATTCGGGCAGTCGCCCGGGGCGCCATGTGCTAGGGGGCGCCAGAGACTCGGGTCCCGCGCATGCGCAGTTGGGCAGGTGCCAACCAGCGCATGCGCGGTGGCCGCCCTCCTCCAGGGCAGCCCCCCCCCTCGGTCCGCTCCCCCGCTCGATCCGCCCCCCCCTCGGGTCCGCCCCCCCCCTCGGGTCCGCCCCCCCCCTCGGGTCCGCCCTCCCCACCCCCCCCCCCCCTCGGGTCCGCCCCCCCCCCCCCCCCCCCCCCCCCCCCCGCGGGTCCCCCCCCCCAAGGGCGCCGAAGTTCAGCTTGCCCGGGGCGCCAGCAACCCTAGGGCCGGCGCTGCGTACCCCCTCCCATGCATATCTGAAATGGTCAATCAGATTGCACAGTACCGGGTCTTCTCGACAGTGGACCTGAAATCTGCCTACCACCAGCTCCCCATCCGCAAGGCGGACCACCCGTACACTGCATTTGAAGCGGACGGCTGCCTTTACAACTTCCTTAGGGTTCCCTTCAGCGTCACTAACGGAGTCTCGGTCTTCCAACGGGAGATGGACCGAATGGTTGACCAGTATGGACTGCAGGCCACCTTCCCGCACCTGGATAATGTCACCAGCTGCAACCACGACCAGCAGGACCACGATGCTAACCTTTCCAAATTCCTCCACAGCGCCAAACTCCTCAACCTTACGTACAACAAGGAGAAGTGTGTCTTCAGCACCAACCGCTTAGCCATCCTCGGCTATGTGGTGCATAATGGAGTTCTAGGGCCCGACCCCCATCGCATGTGCCCCCTCATGGAACACCCCCTCTGCCACTGCCCCAAGGCTCTCAAACAATGCCTGGGGCTCTTCTCGTACTACGCACAGTGGGTCCCTAACTATGTGAACAAGGCCCGCCCACTCATTCACTCCACCGTTTTCCCCCTGACGGCTGAGGCTCACCAGGCCTTCAACCGGATCAAGGCTAACATCGCCAAGGCCGCGATGCACGCGGTCGATGAGACGCTCCCCTTCCAAGTCGAGAGCGATGCATCAGACGTTGCTTTGGCCGCCACCCTCAACCAGGGAGGCAGGCCCATGGCATTCTTTTCACGCACCCTCCATGCCTCTGAAATTTGGAACTCCTCCGTCGAGAAGGAGGCCTAAGCCATCGTAGAAGCTGTGCGGCATTGGAAGCATTACCTGGCCGGCAGGAGATTCACTCTCCTCACTGACCAACGGTCGGTTGCCTTCATGTTCAATAACACACAGCGGGGCAAGATCAAAAATGATAAAATCTTTAGGTGGAGGATCGAGCTCTCCACCTACAATTACGAGATTCTGTATCGCCCGGGTAAGCTCAACGAGCCCCCCGATGCCCTATCCCGAGGTACATGTGCCAGCACACAAGTGGACCGACTGTGGACCCTACACGACGCTCTCTGTCACTCAGGGGTCACCCGGTTCTTTCACTTCATAAAGGCCCGCAATCTGCCCTACTCCATTGAAGAGGTCAGGGCTATCACCAGAGACTGCCAGGTCTGCACGGAGTGCAAACCGCACTTCTACGGGCCAGACCGAGCGCATCTAGTGAAGGCCTCCCGCCCTTTTGAACACTTCAGCGTGGATTTCAAAGGGCCCCATTCCTCCACCGACCGAAACACATACTTCCTTAACGTGATCGACGAATACTCCAGATTCCCCTTCGCCGTCCCATGCCCTGATATGACGTCTGCCACCGTCATCAAAGCACTCGACACCATCTTCACCCTGTTCGGTTTCCACGCCTACATCCACAGCGACCGGGGATCCTCCTTTATGAGTGATGAGCTGCGTCAGTACCTGCAAGGGCATTGTCTCGAGCAGGACGACCAGCTACAACCCCCGGGGAAATGGGCAGGTGGAGCGGGAGAATAGGATGGTCTGGAAGGCCGTCCGGCTGGCCCTACGGTCCAGAAATCCCCTGGTCTCCCGCTGGCAGGAGGTAGTCCTTGAAGCTCTTCACTCTATCCGATCGCTACTTTGCACAGCAACTAATGCCACCCCCCATGAACACCTCCTTCGTTCCCCAGGAAGTCCACCTCCGGGGTTTCGCTCCCAACATGGCAACTTTCCCCAAAATGTTAACCTTAAAATACATGTCAATAGTTTTCCACCACACCCGCTGGACTCTTTTTTTAACAGGGGGTGAATGTGGTAGTCACTACTGTTGTATATATCACATACGAGATGTAATACGGTAAGGCTCCTGTACTATAGGTACGAGGGCAGATCCCTGCCTGCTGGCTCCGCCCAGCAGGCGGAGTATAAATGTGTGTGCTCACCGAGCTGCAGCCATTTCGGCAGCAGCTGCAGGAGCCTACACATCTCTGCTTAATAAAGCCTCGATTACACTCTACTCTCGTCTCGTCGTAATTGATAGTGCATCAGTATGCAATGACCTTTGGCTTGGAAGATGTAAGGAAAATTTATGATTTCTTTAAAAGCTGGAATCTAATTATTGTAAGAATATTTGAACTGGACTTTTAAGAGCTTATAACAGTTGTAAAGTGATCAGCTGTGGTTTTCTTGAATGATAAATACTGGTCCATTTGAGCTGGTGACCCTTAACCTGGAAGCAGTACCAACAGGAAAGAAGTTAAGAAAAAAAACAGGTGGGTGGCAGATGCAAAGGCGAGATTCTGTAGGCAATTCAGCCCTTTGAGCTTGCTCTGCTATTCAATCAGATAATGGCTGATCTCTTCTTGGCCTCAAAACCACCTTCCCACCTGTTGCCATTGTCCCTTTAATCCTGACAGAAAGCAGAACTTCAAACAGAGGCGCTGGTTGGTGAAGGCCCAGATATGGACTGAAAGAGAAAGCAAACAGGGACCTTGTGAGGAAAAGAAGCAAATCAGACTCTGGTAGAGATCAGTTTTTCTGTTTGGCATAAAAGGAGACAGGAACTCTTGGACATATTGTGCAAGCTGGTTAAAAAAGGTTTAAAACCTGGAAAGCTGTGTAACTAGCTCAGGAATGTTAAAGAACTGGGTGTTTTCACAAGTGGTCAGACTGTGAATCAGGATTTTTTTTATTCATGCGTCTCGATTAGGCCAGCAATTTTGCCCAACACTAGTTGCCCTTCATAAAGTGGTGGTGAGCTGCATTCTTGAACCGCTGCAGTCCATGATGTGTAGGTACACCCACAATGCTGTTAGGGAGGGAGTTCCAGGATTTTGCCCCAGCGACAGTGAAGGAATGATGATATATTTCCAAGTCAGGGTGGTGATTGACTTAGAGGAGAACCTCCAAGTGGCGGGGATCCCAGGTAACTGCTGTCCCTCTAGATGGCAGTGATCATAGGTTTGAACAGTGCTGTCTAAGGAACCTTGGTGAGTTACTGCAGTGTTTCTTGTAGATGGGTAAACACGGCTGCCACTGTTCGTCAGTGGTGGGGAGTTTGAATATTTGTGGAAGCGGTAGCAATCAAGTAGGCTGTTTTTTCCTGGATGCTGTTGTTGGAGCTGCACTCATCCAGGCAAATGGAGAGTATTTTGTTGCACTCCTGACTTGTGCCTTGTAGATGATGGACAAGCTTTGGGGGGATCAGGAGGTGAGTTACTCTCCGTAGGATTCCTAGCCTTTGATCTGCTCTGGTATTAACAGTATTAATATGGCTAGTCCAGTTCTGTTTCGAATTACTGGTAACCCCACCCCCCAGATATTGATTGTGGGGGATTCAGCGATGCTAACAGCATTGAATGTCATGGGACAGTGGCTAGATCCTCTCTTGCAGGAGATGGTTATTGCCTGGCACTTGTGTGGTGCGAATGTAACTTGCCACTTGACAGCCCAAGCCTGTATATTGTCAAGGTCTTGCTGCACTTGGATGTGGACTGCTTCATTGTTTGAGGAGTCGCAAATGGTGCTGAACATTATGCAGTCATCCGCAAAACATCCCCACTTCTGACCTTATGATGGAAGGGAGGTCATTGTTTAAGCAGCTGAAGATGGTTTGGAATTGGACACTACCCTGAGGAATTCCTGCAGTGATGTCCTGGAGCTGAGATGATTGACCTCCAATACCGCAACCATCTTCCTTTGTCCCAGGTACAGCTCCAAACAGTGGAACATAGAACAGTACAGCACAGAACAGGCCCTTCGGCCCTCGATGTTGTGCCGAGCAACGAATACCCTACTCAAACCCACGTATCCACCCTATACCGTAACCCAACAACCCCCCCCTAACCTTACGTTTTAGGACACTACGGGCAATTTAGCCTGGCCAATCCACCTAACCCGCACATCTTTGGACTGTGGGAGGAAACCGGAGCACCCGGAGGAAACCCACGCACACACGGGGAGGACGTGCAGACTCCGCACAGACAGTGACCCAGCCGGGAACATAATCTGGGACCCTGGAGCTGTGAAGCATTTATGATAACCACCATGCTACCGTGCTGCCCACGGTAGTGGAGAATTTTCCCCCAGATTCTGGGTGGCTCCAGATTAAATAGGGCTTCTTGATGCCACACTCGGTTGAATGCTGCCTTAATGTCAAGGGCAGTCACTCTCATCTCACCTCTGGCATTCAGCTCTTTTGTCCGTATTTGAACCAAGGCTGTTTTTCCCGTTGCCCCGATTCCTGCACTATCGAACAGCTAATCGAGGTGGTCAGTGGTCATTTTACCGCCGCCTTCGGTAATAATGCAGTGGTATAGACCTAATAACACTGTCTGCAATCCAGGGAGTTCGTGGCCGTGCTCATTGCCCATTTGTGCCGAATGGCCGAATTCTGTTCGTTAGGAGAGTCCTGATCGGAGGCCCTGAGGGACTGGTTGGTCTGGGGTATCAGCAACGCGGAGACACAACAGCAGCTGCCGGCGGAACCTTCTCTGACGTTATCACAGGCTGTCAAAAAGCCCAGGCGAAGGAAGGTGTGGACCGAGAAGTCTGGGAACTACAAGCTATGAAGGTGAGCGCCTTAGAGCGTGGTCTGGGGCGTGGAGATCCCTCCTTTTTGTCGGATCAGCACCAGCCAGGTCCCTAAAATGCGGCTGCGTACGTTCCCACATTTCCCAGGGCCACTGCCTGCCCTCGACACGAGTGTTGGATCTCGATGCCCTACTTGTGGTTGTTCCTGCCAAGGAGCCTGTCAACAGACCGGGGCAGATTGCTCCAACAATCAGCTGTGGTCGGCATATGGCTGGGGCCCGGGCCAACCAGAAAATCCGGAGGAGGAGGAAGAATTCCTTTTACAATGCATCTCAGCGCATTGTACTCTGCGAGTAGCCCCATTACTGTTCCCATCCAAATAAATGGCCATCTGTTGCAAATTGAACTTGACATTGGGGCGGCAGTGTCGATGGTAGGTTTTAAAGCCTTTGTAGCAATTCAAAGGGGAACCCAGGTGCTGGACCTATCTAAGACTCTGGCGCATCTCACCACCTCTATGGAGAACAACTATGCAATGCCAGAACGACAAAGGTTTCCATAGTGTACGGTCACCAGGAGGACCAATTGCCTTTAATAGTGGTTATTGGGGGCGGGTCTAATTTGTTGGGCCGTGATTGACTCCACCATTTATATTTAGATTCAAACTGAATTCTACAGATGGGTTCGGGTGGTTTATGTGCTGTTTCAGTACTCAGTCAGTGCGTCCCCACCGTGTCGACTGAGTATAACCGTAAAAATTTTTATAGATACTCTTCCTGTCACGCCTATCCAATGGACGTAAAAGGATCCTATCTTAGCGAAGCTGTGAAATCTCATCCTCATTGGTGGGCCTGCAGATTAGTTATCTAGGGAGCTGAAGGCCTTCGCCACCAAGTGGACCGAGTTGTGTGTGGAAGATGGAGGCTCTGGGGAGCCTGGGTGATGATTCCGGAGAAGGGTGGGTCGTTAGTTTTAAGTGACCTCCATAGTGGCCATCTGGGGCCTCGCGGATGAAGATGTCACCTTACAGCTACGTCTGGAGGCCTGGTATGGACAAAAACATCGAGACGGTAGCCCGCCAGTGTGATGTCTGTCAGGAACATCAGCGGCTCTATGCTGCTGCACCCCTGAATCCGTGAAAATGGCCTGGCCATCCTTGGGCCCGCATCCATGTCGATTTTGCCGGTCCCTTTCTGGGCTCAATGTTTATTCTGCTATGAGGATCGAGAATCTCCGACTCCTTCTCAACCAATGGGATTCTTTGAGGTCCTGGTGTTCAATAATGGGCCCTCGTTCACGAGCCAAGAGCTTTTGGCCTTATTGCACTCCAACGGGGTCCGCCATGTCAGGATGGCCCCCTACAGTCCGGCGTCGAATGGGTTGTCTGAGCAGACCGTACAGACCCTGAAGCAGGTTTGAGGGAACAGGGCACTGGCTCGGATACCAGGTTGGTCCATTTTCTGTTTTCTTTACCGATCTATTGCCCCTGTGGAGTTTCTGAGGGGTCGATGTCTGGGGCCCAGATTGGGGTCGCTGTTGCCTGACATAGGGGCGAGGGTGCAAGATCTTCAGACCGTGGTTCCACATTCTAAATGTCCGGTTCATGTTTTAGTCCTGCGGGTGACTGCTGGTTTAAGGGCACTGGTCGGCCATGGGCCGAGTTGACCTCGTATCACTTGCAAGTGGGTGGCCAACAGGTGAAGCTCCAGATGGACCACGTTAGAGCCAGGCACCTAGTGATGCGCCTGCCGGCAGCTCCTCCGACAGTCCTGAGGGCCCTGACGGACCTCTACGACGTCTCCGCTCCCGATGTGCCACATGGTGGCTGCGCCATTCACCTAACCTCCGCATTGGACTCCTCCTATTTCAGAGAAAGACTCGACTCCCTCCGGTACCGGGGCTACCGGTAACTCCCCGCCGACGTCACAGGTGCCTGAAATTTCCTGTCGTTCTAGGTGGAAGAGGAGCATCCCGCTCCATTACTCATTGGTGGATCCTCTTCTGTCTGTCGCTGTTGAGGGATAATTGTTTCTTAAAAGACACTGGCACCTGCCCTCACCCCCTGCCTCCCTGTCACAGCCTGGTCGCGTGTGCAATGGCGTTGCCACGGACTTCAGGAGGGGGAGGAATGTCATAACCTCGGGTTAAGCAGGTCATGGAACACTAAAGAAACCTAACCGCTGGTACCCCTGGCAGCCGAGACAGGCGCCAGGGCCAGAGGCCTCCATCGTGTCGGATACAGGAATCGGGCCAGGAATAGGGGAGAGGGGACATGCTGGTCACAATACTCACCTCTGCCCCTGATTCTCCTGGAGCTCTGGCATCTCACTGGTATCTTCCACCGTGAAGACTGATGCAAAGTAGCTACTCAGTTCCTCTGCCATTTCTTTCTTTCCTATCATTACTTCTTCAGCCACATTTTCTGGTGGTCCAATCTCTATTTTTGCCTCTCTCTTACCTTTTATATATTGAAAAGCTCTTTTCCAATCCTCTGGCTTTCCACAAATCCTCAACACTTTGTATGCTTTTTTCTTTTGCTTTTATGTTGTCCTTGGCTTCCATGGATGCCCTGTACTCCACCTAGCATGTTTTCTCCTCCTTGGAATTAATTTCTGTTGTGCCTCCCAAATAACCCCCCAAAACGCCTGTCATTGCTATCTTCCCTGCAAGACTCCCTTTCCAATCAGCTCTAGCCAGCTCCTCCCTCATATCTTTGTAGTTACCTTTATTTAATTGTAATACCGTTACATCTGATTCCAGCTTCTCCCTCTAAAATTGCAAGGTAAATTCTATCATATTGTGGTCACTGTACCTTCAGGGTTCCCTTACCTTAAGTTCCTTAATCAAGTCTGCCACATTACACATCACCAAATCCAGAATTGCCTGTTCCCTAGTAGGCTCTGTCACAAGCTGCTCCAAAAAAACATCTCTTAAGACATTCCACAAATCCCTTTTCTTGGGGTCCACTACCAACCTGATTTTCCTAGTCCACCTGCATATTGAAGTTCCCCATGATTATTGTAATATTGCCTTTTTTACATGGCTTTTCTATCTCTCGATTTATTTTCTGCCCCACATCCTGACTACTGCTAGGGGTCTATACATAACTCCCATCAGGGTATTTTTACCTTTGTGATTCCTCAACTCTACCCACAGAGATTCTACGCCTTCTAGTCATATGTCACTCCTTGCTATCGATTTAACTTAATTCCTTATTAACAATGGAACCCCGCCCCCTTTTCCCATCTGCCTGTCCTTTCGATAGGATACATATCCTTGTGTATTTAGATCTCAGTCCTGATCCCCTTGTGGCCACGTCTCTATGATGCCCACAGCATGGTACCGGCCAATTTCAGTTGGCACAACAAGCTCATTTATCATGTACCATATACTGTGTGCATTTAGGTACAACACCCTCAGTCCTGCATTGACCACCTCCCCTCTCACACTTGTCACATTTTTTGCTCTGCCTGAGGGTGATGTTGTTCTCCCCTGGGCTAGTCCATGGGATGGGTGTGCAAGTGGAACTAATCCCTGAGGTACCCTGCCACCTGGCGCTGCGAGTCCTGGAGGTCCGCTTCCGTCTCGGCCAGGGTCTGCATGCTTACGGCCATAGAGCACAGGGAGTCTACCACCTCTGTCTGGGGGGGCACCACATCATGCTGTGACTGTGCCATCACCTTCTGGGTCTGTGCCACATCAGCCAGTGACTGCTCTGCTGCGGTGAGGGGCCGCAGGCCCAGGAGTCCCCCTCTAATCTTCTCCCAGTCCCGCTGCCGGTATGGGTGCCAGCATGTGGTGTAGGGCGGGGTTCAGACTCCCTCCGAGTGGGGGGGGGGGGATGTGTCGAGTTCCGGTCGTGTGGGACGGGGAAAGTGCCGGGGCACAGTGCTGCCTACTCACCCTGGCCGTCGTGAGGAGGTTGTGCAGTTTCACATGGCACTGCTGGGTGTTGCTGATGACACAGACAGGCTCTGCCACCTGCACCCTGGCACGGCGAACAGCGGCGGCTAACAGCCTCCTTCCCGGGCCAGAGTATAGGGTCACCCGACTCTCCTCCACGACGTGCAACTGGATCTCCAGTTCCGCATCCCTAAAATCTCTCCTTGCTGCCATCATGTTGGCTAGGATGGTGAGTTGGTGGGGAGTGAAGAGTGAAAAAATGAAGGGAAGTGTGGGAAGTGAAGCTGCACTTGTTGGCCTCCTGAGTGTCAATCGCGAATCCAGTGAATTCTGCACCGCTTATCATTGGAATTCATTGTGTTCCACGTGGTGCTGCTTCTAGCCCCTTAACGGTCATTGAATTGGTCCAGGTGCCGTGCCAGTTTTGAAGTTGTAGAACTCCATGAATCCTGCCCTGATTCAGAAATGGAAAATTCCACCGCATTTCTTTGTTACATTTGGCGAAGGTCAAATCCACCATCAGGGGGTCAGTGGAGTATCACCTGAGATGGCAACCATTCATTTTCTTTTTTAAAGAGTTAGCCACCATCAGCTGTAAGGGGTTTACTTTACTTTGATTTTTGTGTTAGTTAATGTGTATTTTTGTTTCTCTTTGTTTCTCTCTTTGATAGTGTATTCATGTTTGATTATTTCGAGTGGTTCTATTTAAAATTATTTTATTTTAATAAACATACTTAACTCCGAACTATTTTAATGTTAAAGTAAAAGCTGCAAAAATGGGAATCTTGTTGATAATTTCTTCATTTGTGGGTCATTCAGCAAACTTCAGTATTTTGGTTTACGGTTCCTGCTAGGGATATTAAACCAGTGGTGGTGGGGGAGTCACAATTCAGGGAAACTGTCAAGCAATCCCGATCAGGTTAACCTGTGGCCTCGTACGGTAGGTAAGTGTCCTTCATTGCCTTTGAAGAACCTCCCCCTGCCCTTTATTCTGATACCCATCCCCCTTGCTGATGATCCCTTCCTTATGACCCCCCTCCAGCTGTCACTTCACTTTCTCCATGGATCCCATGATTGATCCTGGTAGAGGGAGACTTCTGGTGGGGTATGTAACGGGTAGACGCACATGAGGTGGCTCTCGCTAGGATCTGCATTTTCAGCCCTTTTCACTCAGTTTCTGGGTGAACTTTGTTCAAAATCCCACCTGATTGATAGTATCAGGTGCCCACATAAAGGAAATCTCTCGATGGAACATGGCAAAGACAGTTGAAGAAAGAAATTCATCAACAGAATCAGAGGCTCCTTCGGGCCCTTCATTGGAGAAACGGCAGACGCTACTTCTGTGGCTCCATCCATTCCACGAACAGCCGAGATATTTGCCCGCATCTTGGCTGCTGAATTTGAGAAGTAGAAGCAGTCAATAGAGGTGGACCTGGCTCCAATTGGGTTAGCGTTGGAGAAAACCAGCAAGTTGGTAAAAGCGCTTGGAGCTGCGATAAAGGGAGTGGAGGTGGCTCTCTTGAAGCGTAGCGACCAGATTGCCTCTCTGGAAGCTCAAATATTGCATATGGCTGGTGTGAATAAAGCACTGAAGGCCAAAGTAGGTGATGTGGAGAATCATTCTTGGAGGCAGAATATCAGAATTGTGTGGTTGCCAGAGGGAATAGAGGAACAACTCCCACAGAATACTTTTCTAAGATGATGGGCGAGATTCTCCGCAAATGAGGAGAGTCGTAAAGGCTGCCGTGAAACTGGCCGTGTTTCACGGCAGCCTTCACGCCCGTTCCCGGGACCCGATTCTCTCCCCCCCCCCCCCCCCCCCAAAAAATCGGGGCTAGTAGCGGGACCCCGGGAATCACGGCGTTGCGGCCTTAACGACCGTCAAGACCGCCAAGATGACGCGCGGCTGCCGTCTGCATGACGTCAGCCGCGCATGCGCAGGTTGGAGCCGGCTCCAACCCGCGCATGCGCAGATACGTCATCACGCCATTGACGGAACCCGCGCATGCGCGGTTCCGCATTTCTCCACCGCCGCCCGACAAGATGTGGCGGCTTGATCTTGTCGGGCGGCAAAGGGAAATAGTGCGTCCCTTTTAGACGCAGGCCCGACGATCGGTGGGCACCGATCGCGGGCCTGTCCCCTCCCGAGCACAACACTGGTGCTCCCGCCCCAAACGGCCATCCAGCGCCCGTTTTTACGACGGCAGCAAGCAGTAAAAAATGGCAAGCGGCGATTCGTGACGCGGGTCGGGGGGGGGGGGGGGGGGGGGAGAATAGCGGGAGGGCGCAAAAAATGTTGGGTGGCCCTCCCGCTATTCTCCCAACCGGCGTGGGCAGCGGAGAACCGCGCCCGATGTTTGGGAAGATAGTGGTGGGGGGGGGGGGGGGGGGATTCACGTCCCTTCCCAAGCTGGATGGGACACACCGGACACTCAGTGAACCCACCGCAGGCTGCTATTGTAAAGTTCCATAGCTCTCAGGAAAAGGAGCAGGTCCTGAGATTGGCTAAGGAACATCGAGATTATAAATGGAAAGGCCACGCTATCAGGAGGTATCAAGATGTTGGTGCGGAGCCAGCAAGGAAGTCGGTGTTTAACAAGGCTGAGGCCAACTTATATAAGAGTGGAGTTCGATTTGGGGTGGTGTAGCCTGCGCAGCTCAGAGTGGCTTTTGAGTCGAAAGATTATTTTTCAATGCGCGTGTAGTAATCCACGGGAGGCAGGAGTTCCGTCACCACACCAATATTTATTTACAATAACGATAATACAGGAGCAGCTACAAACAGTGCTGCTACCAGTCCAGTCAACTGAAGACTGGCTCACAAAGCCTACACAGGTGATTATATGGGCCCCCTCAATGAGCTATCATTGAGGGAGCTCATACTCCAATTGGCCAACCAATAAAGCCAATTGGAGTTCATTACACCCCTCCCCCCCCCCCAAGGTCCGAGGAATTCCTGCCAGCTGGCATTCCTCTGAGCTTCTTCCTGCTCCTCATGTCTGGGTCTGTCACCTCTGTGTCGTCCGCCGGGTCGTTCTCCGAAGTGGGCGGGGTGCACCTTATAGGTGCCCGTCTTTTCCTTGACGACCTCCTTGGAAGTTGTTCTTCCTCTTCCTTGGGGAGAGGTGTCACGGCGGCCTCGTCGAGCGTGTCCATCTCCGACTCTGACGACTGGATGACGGGGTCTGGAGAAATTGCTCGGGGCTGGGGTGTGGGTATCCTTTCCGTCTGGGCTATCCCAGCTTGAGGCGGTCCTGCTTCACCTGCCTCCAGGTGTGGTTCCGCTGCCCTTATTTGGTCTAGGTGTTTCTTCAGCACCTTACCTCCTATTGAAACCTCATAGGATATGGGCCCTGTTTGGGACTCTACCGTGCCTTTGACCCACGTTGGTCTATTCCCATAATTCTTGACCCAAACCGGTGCCCCCACCTGGAAATGTCTCTGCTGCCGACTATTATCATGCGCCCTGCGTTGGGCCTCCTGTTGTTTCTCCACTTTCCCTGTTAAATTTGGGAAAAAGGGACTCAGCCTCGTTCGCAACCGCCTTCCCATTGAGAGTTCAGCTGGCGGTATGCCCGTTGTGGAATGCGGTGTGGTCCTGTAATCAAACAGCCAGCGGGAGAGCTTTGTGTCCATTGACGCTGCCGGCTGCTTCTTGAGTCCTGCTTTAAGTGTCTGGACCGCTCTCTCTGCCAGGCCGTTGGTCGCTGGATGGTAGGGGGCCGTTTTGATGTGACGGACTCTGTTTTCCTTCAGAAATTTTCCAAATTCCCCACTTGTGAATGCCGTTCCGTTATCCGACACCAATACCTTCGGAAGTCCATGTGTTGCAAACGAGGCCCTGAGCTTTTCAATTGTCAATGCTGTGCTTGCCGTCTTTACCCGGTGGACGTCCAACCATTTGGAGTGGGTGTCCGCTATCACCAAAAACATTGAGCCCATGAAAGGGCTGGCGTGGTCAATATGCAGGCGGGTCCACGGTCTGCCTGGCCATTCCCACGGGTGCAATGGCGCCGCTGGTGGCACTCTTTGCCCCTGTTGGCACTCCTGGCACCGACGTACCAAGGCTGCTATGTCTGTGTCCAAACCTGGCCACCAAACGTAGCTTCGAGCTAGCATCTTCATTTTAGACACCCCTGTGTGTCCGTGATGTAACTCAGTTAAGATTGCCTGACGGCCCTGAGCTGGGACGATTACTCGGGCTCCCCATAATAGGATACCGTCTTCTACGGTTATTTGGTCCCTTCTGCTCCAGTATGTGTGCATCTGGGGCTCCACCGTTCTTTCCAGTTCCCCTGTTAGCAGTAAATGCTTCATCTTGGCTAAAACTGGGTCTTTTTGCGCCCACAACCGAATATGTTGTGCATCTACTGGTCGGGTGTCCAAAAAAGTTAGAGTCATTATTGTCTCCTCTACTTTTGGTATTTGCGGCGGAGTGTCTGGGAGGGGAAGTCTGCTCAAAGCATCTGCATTTGCTACTCGCGTTCCCGGTCTGTGCTCCAGAACGTATCTATACGCCGCCAGTTGCAACGCCCAGCGTTGGATTCTAGCTGATGCAATCGGGGGTATTGACTTGTCTTCTTTTAATAACCCTAATAACGGCTAATGGTCCGTCACTATGGTGAATTTCCGCCCGTACAGATACTGGTGACAGCCATTCATTTCATTTTTTAAAGAGTTAGTTACCATCAGCTGTTAAGGGTTATTTTGGTTTTCATTGTTGGAGGGTTCGGATTGGATATTTTCTTGTTTGTTGACTGTGCTCTTTGTATATTGAAGCTTGAAGCATCTGTTTTATATTTTATTATTATGCTATTGTGTACAAGCGAAAAAGTTTTCAATAAAAATATATTTTTTAAAAACACTGGTAGAGGCCCAAGTGTACAGCCACTGCTCCTGGTATAATTCTGGCAATGGAGCGCTACTGGTATGCGATTGGCTGACAGCTGTCAGGGGAGGGATTTCTGCCCTACTGGGTCAAGTGCATCAATTAAATGTCCCACAGCCAGGAGCCCCAGCAGCTGGATTCCACTGCCAATTAGGGGCTTACTTCCATCAGGGCTCCCGAAGATTAGATTGACAGGAATACCATCAATTTCATTAACTTCTTTTCTCATCCCTTTTCTCACTCCCAGGCCCATGATCGCCATCCTTTGTCTGCACCTTCATTAATGAGGCCCACCACCCTCATTAAATTTCTGCCAAATGCTTCAGGTGCTTTTAGCTGAACTGGGAAAAGCTAGAACTGTAGTAGGTTTTAAGCAGGTGAATTAGAGGAGGATGAAGAAAAACAAAAAGAAAAGACGCAGGATTCTCCGACCCCCTGCCGGGCCAGAGAATCGCCGGGGGGCGGCGTGGATCCCGTCCCGATGCCGGCTGCTGGATTCTCAAGCGCTGGTTTCTCGGCTGGGGCGGGAATCGTGCCGCGCCGTTCGGGGGCTGTTGGCAGCAGCCCCCTGGCGATTCTCCAGCCCACGATGGGCCAAGCGGCTGCCTGTTTTCGGCGGGTCCCACCGGCGTAAAATATACCAGGTCCGTACTGGCGGGACCTGACTCTGTGGGCGGCCTGCAGAGTCCTCGGGGGACGCGGGGGGATCTGGCCGGTGGCCTGGCCCGCAATCGGGGCCCACCGATCCACGGGCGAGCCTGTGCCATGGGGGCATTCTTTCCCTCCGCGCCGGCCGGTGTCATGGTCCGCCATGGCACGGAGAAGAACCCCCCTGCGCATGCGGCAACTTGCGCCAGCCACGGAAGCCCTTCGGCGCCGGTTGGCTTGGCGCCAATCCTGCCGGTGCCGGCCTAGCCCCTGAAGGTGCCACTCCTCGGTGCCGGTGCGGCCCGCCCCGCCGGGTAGGGGAGAATCCCGCCCCAGGTCTGTGATAGAATGGAAGACAGGAGAGATTAAATAACAAACGAGTTGATGGGACAGGGTCAAAGCGACTGGTCATGGAATAATTAAATAGCAAAGGGTGTTTATAAAGGAGGTGTGAATGGCAGGCTGATGTCCGAAAGCAAAAGCAAAAATGAGACCAAAACATGCAAGGAAAAGGAAATGAAATGAGGGCAAGATTATGGTCTGAAATTGTTAAATTTGGTGTTGAGTTCCTGAGGCTACACTGCCTAATCAAAAGATGATGTGCTGTTCCTCGAGCTTATGGTTAGCTTCATTGAAACACAACAGGAGGCTGAGGACAGACAGGTCGGGATGAGAACAAAATTGAAAGTTAAAATAGCAGATCAGAGGAAGCTTGGTGTCATGCTTATGGACTGAATGGAGATGTTCCACAGAATGGTCACTCAGTCGGTGTCTGATCTCCCCATTGTAGAGCAGATCATCCTGTGGCCATCAAATACAGATTACTAAATTGAAAGGGGTGTGTGTAAATGTCTTTTTTCACTCAGAAGGAATGTTTGGAGCCTAGGTTGGTGAGGAGAGAGGAGATGACAGGCAGATTTTGCAACTCCAGTGCTTGCATAGAAATGTACTAAGAGAAGGGGAATAGGTGTAGGAGGTGGCTGGAGGGTGAACCAGAGTGTTGCAGAGAGGACATCCCTTTGAAATGTTGAAAGGGGTGAGGCAAATATGAGTTTGATGGTGACACTGTACGGAAGGCCATGGAAATGGCGGAGGCTAGTGGGTGAAAGGTGAGGGCAAAGGTCAGGATTCCAATCGTGGCTCTAGGATAGAGAGAAGGTGGGAGAGCACAGGTTCACGAAATGGATCGAACACATTTGAGTGTGCTGTCAAACAAAGGGTTGGATTCTCCAGTCGCCGACGCCGAAATCACGTTCGGCGATCGGCCGGAAAATCAAAGTTCCCGACCAAATAGGGGACAGCATTGCTTTCATGATGCTCCGCCCCCTGCAAAGCAGCATATCGACAGCCTCAGGACGTTGCCTGAGGACCCCTCCCCCAATGGTCCGCCCCTGACTGGCTGAGTTCCCGACAACGTGGGTCTCTCATGGTCTCACCCGTCGGGAGCTCGCCGTGGCTGCTGTGGACTCGGTCCAGTGCCGCCCCAGTCGGGGGAGGGCCGATCCACGGGCAGGGGGGATTTTATCAGGGGCTGGGGCACTGTTGGGGGGTGGTCCGGGACATGCGGGCCGGCCAAGTGGGTCACTATTTTGCAAGCCGGGTCCGCGACCAGCCGGCGCTATGTTGCTCGGTGCGGCCGCTGCAGGCCGCCACCATGCGCACGCACGGCCATGGGCCCAGCTATTCTCTGGGCTGTATTGGCAGCGAGAGCCTGGTGCTCTACGCTGCCGGCATGCAGTGGCTGTTTTGTGCCAACATTTTGGGCGTAGAACACCACCGTTCCCACACCGGCGTGAGGACATAGCCTCACAATCGGAGACTCCAGTCCAAGGTTGGAGGAATCCTCAGTCGAGGACAAATGGTAACATATCAGAAGCGCTGTTGTTGAAGGTTACATCATCAGAATGAATACATAAGAACAGAAGAACATAAGAACTAGGAGCAGGAGTAGGCCATCTGGCCCCTCGAGCCTGCTCCGCCATTCAATTAGATCATGGCTGATCTTTTGTGGACTCAGCTCCACTTTCCGGCCCGAACACCATAACCCTTAATCCCTTTATTCTTCAAAAAACTATGGGCGCAATTCTCCGCACTCACGACGGTGCGGAGAATAGCGGGAGTCGTAAATTTTTACGGCCACGCTAGTCCGACGCCCTCCCGCTATTCTCCCCCCCCACGCCCGACTCCCGACACGAATCGCTGCTGCCGTTTTTTTACGGCGAGCAGCGATTCTCAGCTGGCCGATGGGCCGAAGTCCAAGCCCTTTACGGCCGTTTTTACGAACGGCAAACACACCTGGTCTGGCCGTTCATAAAAACGGCCGTAAAGTTAGGATCTTGGCAACCATGGCACCGATTGGCACGGCAGTACCACGGCCGTGCCAAGGGTGCCATCGGCAGCAGGTCTGATTCCCATGCACTCTGTCCTTCCGCCGCCCCGCTGTATCCAGTCGCGGGGCGGCTGAGGGGCATCCCGGCCTGCGCATGCGCGGGTTTCGCGCAAATGCGCGATGACGTCATCCGCGCATGCGCGGGTTGGCGTCTTCCAATCCGCGCATGCGCGGCTGACATCATGTGACGCGTCAGCCGTCGCAAACTCTGGCAAGCGGGCTTAACGAAATTCGTTAAGCCCACGATGCCGGAGTTCACGGCCGCGGCATGCTAGCCCCGACCGGGGACCAGAATCGGTTCCCGGTCGGGGGGGGGGGGGGGGGGGGGGGGGGGGGAGGCTGGCGTCAAACCCGCCCGCTTTTGACGCCAGCCTTACGATTTCTCCCAGTTTGGGAGAATCGCGCCCTATCTATCTTTACCTTAAAAACATGTAATGAAGGAGCCTCAACTGCTTCACTGGGCAAGGAATTCCATAGATTCACAACCCTTTGGGTGAAGAAGTTCCTCCTAAACTCAGTCCTAAATCTACTTCCCCTTATTTTGAGGCTATGTCCCCTAGTTCTGCTGTCACCCGCCAGTGGAAACAACCTGCCCGCTTCTATCCTATCTATTCCCTTCACGATGGAGACAAACTGGGAGAATGGAATGGAATATTGAGTCCTTACAGGAATTGGGTGTGAGGAACAGCAGTCAAAGTGGCAGTGGGAGTCAGTGGGGTTATCATGAAGCAATAGCAAAATACTTCAGATGCTAGAAAGCTGAAATAAAATCATAAAATTCTGGTCAAACTCAGTAGAGCTGGAACCATCTGTAGAGAGAGAAACAAAGTTAATTCTTCAGACCGATTACTTTGCATTGGAACCGTATAGATTTATAGGCTTGGAGTGAATGTTGACTGGAAGCTTAACTCCCGAAATGGAGACAGAAGTTCGGGGAAGGAAGAGTCGGAGATGGACCATGTGAACATGAGAGAAGGGTGGAATTTGGAAGCAAAGCTGATCATGTTTTTCAGTTCAGGACAAGAGTAGTAAACAGCATTAATATACTGTAAAAATAGGTGAGGGAGGGGCCTCCCGAGATAACTGGAACAGGAAATGTTCCAATATCCTGCATAAAGGAAATCATAGCTCGGAATCTTAGAAAGGAAAAAAGACCCTGATGGGAGTTATGTACAGGCCCCTGGCAGTAGTCAGGATGTGGGACAGTAAATAAATCAGGAGATAGAAAAGGCATACAAGAAGGACAATACTACAATAATCATGGGGGACTTCAATATGCAGGTGTACTGGGCAAATCATGTTAGTAGTGGATCCCAAGAAAAGAAATATGTGGATTATCTACGAGATGGATTTTTGGAGCAGCTATGGTAAAGCCCGCTAGGGAACAAGCAATTCCAAATTTGTTGGTGTGTAATGAAGCAGACGTGAATACGGAATTTAAGTAAAAAGTCTTACAACACCAGGTTAAAGTCCAACAGGTTTGTTTTGAATCACTAGCTTTTGGAGCACTGCTCCTTCCTCAGATGAATTCACCTACCAGATCAAAAGTCCCATTTGTGGATCTTGGAAAGGAGCTTGAAGCAGGCTGTTTGTGTTTGGGTGACTATGATGTTAAAAGCATGGTGGAAAGATCTCTAGAGGTGATGAGGTCAATGATAGCCCTGGATACAATAGCTAAATGTTTGGTGGTGGGGCCATCGTTCAGGGGAAGGTTGAGAGTGTTGGAGAATTGGGATTCATTCTCTGCTAGGTAGCGGTCAATGTGCCAGACCACAATAGCACCCTTTTGTTAGCAGGTTTCCTGTCAATATTGGGGTTAGACCTGACAGAATAAGTGCAGCAAGTTCAGATGGAGATGGGTTAGAATGTGTGAAGGGATCAGAAAGACGACCAATGTCATGCCAGAAGTTCTCAATGAAAAGATAAAGATGGGGTAAGAGGTCAAAGGTAGGGATCCAAGTGGAGGGCAAAATTGGAGACTGGACAGAAGTTATTTGTCTCATATGTTTCAGTAGGAACTCATTGGCTGCCACATTTGTTCTCTAGGCTACAACAATGGTAACACTTTGAAAGTGCTTTTGATATCCTGAGGTAAATATGCTTTAAATGAAATATATTAATGTAAATGTGCTGGCAAACTATATTAGTAATATAGATATTCAGATTAAACTCTTTAAGGTAGAGGATAAAAACACATGGTCAATTTCTTAAATTGAGACTGGATAACAGTCTTTCTTAACAATGAAGGGGTGCATAGGGGCTCCAAATATCTTGGTGCCTAAAGCCTTAAGAATTCTTAATCTGGCTGTGCCCAAAAGTTGTCAAACAAATTTCCAGAATGTCACTATTATTATTATTATTATTCAACCTTAACTGGTTGTTTTTGAGGTGACATGTTGGTGGTGCCATCAGTACAATAACAATTGTGTTCCCCAAATAATTTCATTATCTGGCTCTGTATTATTGCATTTTTCAATCCCATTCTCAAACAGTTTTTTAATACACTGTTTTTCAAAGAATTGACAGTGTGTCAATTTTGCTGGGGATCTTCTAATTTGTCAATTGCTTTCAAGTTTAAAGTTTGGGTTAGTGTACATTATTGGGATGTTTTTGTAAACTTTAAGGGACTGGATTCAATGAGAATATAAACCAAATGACATTTCCTTGTTCTGTGCTTGTGTTGTGATTTATTTCAATTATTTGGAACCTTTTATGCAATGATTCACTCCAAGGAGTTGTATCTAACCACATTAAGCAATGAAATCTTAGGTGCAATAATGCTTTGGTAAAAAGGTCTGGTACTCAGTAAAAATGATTGAACAAATTTATGTGCCACCAACATAGTTTAATATGTCACTCTCCTCAACATTCACCTAGCTCTAATCGTAAGATTGGTACTGTCAGTTCATAAATAGTGATGAAACACTTACGGCGGGATTCTCTAAAAATGGGGCTATGTCCCCACACTGGCAGGAAAACTGGCTCCGGTGTCAACGGCCCCGAAAGTGAGGAATTCTCACCTTTCTAGGGGGCTAGGTTGCCGCCGGAGTCATCCCCGCGGGGACCAGCCCGCGCGTGTCCATGCATGCGTGTGGGTTCCCTTCTCCGCGCTGGCCCCCGGGCAATATGGCGGAGCCCTACAGAGGTCCGGCACGGAGGAAAGAAGGCCCCCACGGAACCAGCCGGCCCGCCGATCGGTAGGTCCCGATCACAGGCCAGGCAGGGTCAGATCCCCCCCGCCACGCCACACACCCCCCCCCCCCCCCCTCCCCTCCCCAGGACGGCAAGACGGCCCACTCACACTTACCTTTCAGGTCCCGCCGTGTGTGAGGTGAGTAATCCACGCCAGCGGGACTGGACAAAACTTCTCGGCCTATCGGGGCCCGGAGACTAGCCGGTGGGGGGGGGGGGGGGGGGGGGGGGGGGGTCCACTGTCAATGGCCTGCTGTCAACGGCCCCCATCCGGCGTAGCGATAATCCCTCTGGCGCCCATAAAATGGCGCCGGAGATTGGGGAAGTCGGGGCAGCGGGGATTCTCCACCCGGTGCAGGATCGGAGAATCCCGACCTTAGTATTTATATCCATTTGAAATATTAAACTATTCTAGTCCTGCAAAGTAAATTTCCATTCTGTCAACTCATCTTTAAGTTAACTAATCTCGTCACCACAAATACTCTCTCCTGGATTTATGAGTACTTGATTGTAACCATTCTGTACATAACTTCTAGACATTATTTTTCACTTTAAATTTAGTTACAGTACTTTATGATGCCCCTGTAAAACTTATTCTTTGACAGCATTACTGTGTTTGCATATATTTGAATTTTTATAGGTTTAATCTATTATTTATATGGAAAACTAAAAATGTTTTACTCAAGTTTTTAGCACATATATACACTTCTGTGTTTCAGGGGATATTCCAGATTTGTTCAATGGTGACGAAGTGGACAGTATCGTATCCACCATGAGAATGGAGTTACGAGGCCTTGGGTTATTGGACACCAGAGAGAACTGCTGGCATTTCTTTATTAACCGGATTCGGCAACAGTTAAAGGTTATCCTGTATTATCTGTTTCACTTACTCTGTTAATTATAAACGTTGTACAATGTATTCCATTACTACAATTTAGATATATTTCTTTCCAGAAAATAAGTTGCTTTGAGTTCCAATATTAGAAATCAATGTATGACATGGGAAGAATGTGTTGCAATACTTGTTTTAATATAAAATGAGAACACGTGATTTTCTCTTCTCGCAAAATCCTATGCCCTGCTAACCCTACATTATAAAATTCCTATTCTCACAACTTTGTGAGACAATTGCTAATCACAGGTAAAAAAGACATTTTCCATTTTTATTATTAACCTTTTGCTATGTTTTATTTACGATATTTTGTGTATTTAAATCAGTGGCAGTGCCATTCTGGGTGTGATTTAATGGCCACGTTGTGCTTAAGTGAGAGCACAATGAGCCCGGTAGATCACTGGAGAGCCCAAAATTGAGAACTGCGCCAGGCGCCGATCTGTTTGCGTTCTAACCAGCCCGCTCCTTGCCGAAATCTAGATCTCGCCTTATAAAAGCAAATTATTGCGGATGCTGGAATCTGAAACCAGAGAGAAAATGCTGGAAAATCTCAGCAGGTCTGGCAACATTGTAGGGAGAGAACAGAGCTAACGTTTCGAGCCCAGATGACCTTTGGCAAAGCTCTCGTCTCGCCTAGATCTCGCCTTAGCATGGCGAGAAACCAATAATCACTACTTAAGCCCAATCTCTATACAATTAACGGCAGCGACCACCTATCTAATGGCCTCCCCAGTAAGTGGTCACGGGGCATTGATTAGTACCCTCTTTTAAAATGTGAAACAGGCGGAGGAGCTGCTGCAGGAGCCGAGGACCAGAATAACCATCTTCACTCAAAGGCAACTCACCCTTGGGCATTGGGATTGCTACCTAGGTGCTCGAAAGGGGTGGAGGAAGCCCCGGAGGGGCCAGCTTTGGTCGGGGTTGGATTCATGGGGCGAGGGGCGCATGGAGCAGGCGGGGGTGGCCGTTCATGGTCTCGGCTGGGGGGTGACTCTAATCACCTATGGGTCCGCCATGCCAACTCTTGGAACATATGTACCTGTTCCAGGGGCAACCCTAGCCCTGTCTCTCTGGCCTACTAACCACCCATAACTTCAACTGACCATGGAGGCCTCTGGCTGCGTGGCAGAAGGCTATTGCTAATATGGAAATTGGCAATCGTAGTTAAGTGAGCACCTCAAATTTCTCAAGTGGCTCCACCGTGGATAGGGGTATCATGTAGCATCCATGTATCATGTAAGTGTTATCGTCTAGCATTCCAATCAGACCCTGATGGCAGGACACTGCCTGAACGTTAGAACATAGAACAGTACAGCACAGAACAGGTCCTTCGGCCCTTGATGTTGTGCCAAGCCATGATCACCCTACTCAAACCCACGTATCCACCCTATACCCGCAACCCTACAACCCCCCCCCCCCCCCCCCCCCCCCCCCAACCTTACTTTTTTAGGACACTACGGGCAATTTAGCATGGCCAATCCACCTAACTCGCACATCTTTGGACTGTGGGAGGAAACCGGAGCACCCGGAGGAAACCCACGCACACACTGGGAGGACGTGCAGACTCCGCACAGACAGTGACCCAGCCGGGAATCGAACCTGGGACCCTGGAGCTGTGAAGCATTTATGCTAACAACCATGCTATCGTGCTGCCATGCTAACGTTGCAGGACGCTACAACATCCAAACACCCAGGGGCTGGGCCCCTACACCGGGGACATTGCCTCGACTAGAGGATGGGTGTGTGTACCAGGTAGGGGACCAGCGTCCGGTCCAGGCAATGTTACGCGCAGGTGTCTGGGGTACAGGGTGTGGGGTCCGGTAAGCAGAGTCCCCCGCTGCAGCTGGGGATGTGTGGGCAGGGCATGCCAGGTGGGGGGTGGTGGAGGGAAGCAATGGGGGCACTGGAGGGTCCTAGGGTGAGAGACATTACTGTTTGTCAGTCTCTCACCCTGTCCCAATTCCTCACAGATATTCCACAGTATGGACAATATCTTGACCCTGCCGAAGCACTCTCTTGGTGCTGCTGGCAGACAGACGCCAGAGGAGGCTGTGGCAGCAGCATCGACAGAGACTCGAGGCCCACGTACAGGGCCCCACCCAACACCCTGCGGATCCGGCCACCCATAAGGCCAGGGAGGGACACAGAGGGGGAGGCCAGTGTTATAACCTGCACTGGCTGGGGAACAATGGCAATCCCATAATCCTTAGTGAGTATGAGCTTCCCCAATGAGGGGGGCGGAGAAATCATTAGCAGTCGCCTCCATAAACAGAGCTGGCCAGTGTGGGAGCAGCAGAGAGGAGTGAGCAGTAAGGGAGTACTGCTGCTGTTGTTGTATATATGTCATTGTAAATAAAGTCATTTCTTTTCAATTCTGCAAACTTGTGCTGGATTCTTCGTGGCCCTCACATAACCCAATGAAGGCCCATGGTCTACAGGCGCCGCTGGTCTTCCAAACAGATGATGTACCTAAACCACAGTGTGTCTTTAACCTGTATACGATGGACAAATGACCACAAGTTGTTTTGTGCCATAGTATACTTGTATTCATAGACACACAGGGCGAGATTCTCCGGACTCACGACGGGTCGGAGAATAGCGGGCGTCGGAAATTTTTACGGCGACGCTGTTCCGACGCCCTCCCGCTATTCTCCGAACCCCGCAAATTGTCGGAGTCGCGTTTCCCGACAAACGCCTCCTTCCCGCCCCTGACACGACCAGAATCGCCACTGAGAGCCCCCCCGCTATTCACCGGCCCGGATGGGCCGAAGTCCCGACGTCATGGCGCCCTGTTTGGACGTCGTGAAACACACCTGCTTTTTAAATTCGTCAACCAGTCGGCCTGGCTGACGACTGCTTGGAGGAGGTCAGGGCACCACTCTGCGCACCGCTCAGCGCACCGTTCAGCGCACCGCTCGAGTCTGGCCACAACGGGGAAGGCATCCCTGGGAACGGGAGGGGGTCCAGAGCGGGGGCAGTGGGGGGGAGACGGGGGAGGCAGTGGGGGAGACGGAGGGGGCAGTGGGGGAAACGGAGGGGGCAGTGGGGGAGACGGAGGGGGCAGTGGGGGAGACGGAGGGGGCAGTGGGGGAGACGGAGGGGGCAGTGGGGGAGACGGAGGTGGCAGTGGGGGAGACGGAGGGGGCAGTGGGGGAGATGGAGGTGGCAGTGTGGGAGACGGAGGGGGCAGTGGGGGAGACGGAGGGGGCAGTGGGGGAGACGGAGGGGGCAGTGGGGGAGACGGAGGGGGCAGTGGGGGAAGACGGGGGAGGCAGTGGGGGAGACGGAGGGGGCAGTGGGGGAGACGGAGGGGGCAGTGGGGGGCGACGGAGGGGGGGGGGTTAGGTAGAGAGTGAGCCGTCCAACCCCGTAACAAAATGTCTGCCACCATGCCATGGTGTGCAGGTGACGAGGACACGGCCGCTGGTTCCCCTGTGGCTTCCGGCCACAGGCCACTGACGCACCCGTGAGGAGGCCATAGTTTACTGGCCGTTGGATGCAGAAAGTGACCAGGGGTTAGGCTGACCACGTGTCAGCAGCGCGACCAGGCCACCGGGATACACTGGTATCCCATGGCTGGCGGCTGCCGAGGTGTCGACTAACGTCCGTCTAACATGTCCTGTTTCTCTGCCCCCCACCACCCTTCTGTAGGTTAGCACGATGCATGGGAACAGAACGGCTATGTTCTGCGCAGTGGTTGGGGCAGCTCTACTGGATTTGGAGATGCAGCAGCATCCACACCCACAACCCGCAGTGGCTGCAGGGCCAGCTGCAGCAGCAGAGGGAAGGGCCGAGGAGTTGCCAGTCGTCGAGCAGCATGGGGGGGGGGAGGAGGAGGAGGAGGAGGAAGAGGAAGAGGAGAGAGTGAGGGTGCAGCCACGGCGTCAGAGGCGACGACCAAAGCCGAGGGTGTACCGTGTCCGGGTCTCTTTCTTAACAATGCCGGACATCACCTGCAGGAGAAGACTCCGGCTGAGTAGGCAGACGGTGATACATATCTGCGAACTCCTGTCGCACCTCGCCCCACGTGGAACGGGGGGAGGACACGCGATCCCGGTAGCCATCAAGGTGACGGTCGCTCTGAACTTCTATGCTACCGGCTCCTTCCAGTCTCCGAGCGGGGACGTCTCTGGGATCTCCCAGTCATCGGTGCACAGGTGCATCCGGGATGTGACCGACGCCCTCTATGCCATCGCCGATCGCTACATCACCTTTCCCGAGGACCGAGCAAGTCAAGACTCACGAGTCCGTGGATTTGCCAGTGTGGCCGGGATACCGAGGGTTCAGGGGTCAATCGACTGTGTTTACGTCCCCATGCGCCCGCCTGCTGTGGACAGGGACGTGTTCACAAACAGGAGGGGGACATACTCCATTAATGTCCAGGTGGTATGCGACCCCCACATGAGGTTCATGAACGTCTGTGCAAGGTTCCCAGGGAGTGTGCATGACTCCTACATACTAGCGCAGTCGTTCATCCCTGCGATGTTTGAGGGACGTCCCCCCCGGCTGAGGGGCTGGTTGCTAGGTGACAGGGGTTATCCGCTGAGGTCTTGGCTGATGACGCCTATACGGAGGCCTCAGACCAATGCGGAAACACGATACAACGAGGCCCATGCAGCAACCAGGGGTGTGGTGGAGCGCTGCCTTGGCCTCCTGAAGATGAGATTCAGGTGCCTGGACCGCTCCGGAGGGGCCCTGCAGTACCAGGGCGACAGGGTCGCTCGCATTGTAGTGGTCTGCTGTGCGCTGCACAACATCGCGATGCAGAGGGGAGATGACCTGTTGCAGGAGGCGGAGGGAGAAGCTAGTGGCAGTGGTGCCAGCACAGAGGAGGAGGAGGAGGAGGAGGAGGAGGAGGAGGAGGAGGAGGACGCTGGTGGAGTGGCGGGCGCAGCACGCAGACACGACCCAGGTGCTGGTGATGTCCAGGAGGCGGCACGACGGACCCGGCAAGGACGGCGGGCACGCGACGCCATGGTGGCAGCACGGTTCACGCATCGCATGTGACGTCCCCGATGAACACCAAACCACCACCTGCATCGCTAGTCATGCAGAGGGTCACCACACAACTGCCACCACCACACCCCCCCCCCCCCCCCCCCCCCCCCCCCCTCAGTGTACACTGCTCCACTTCGACATGACGCTTATCACTGGGTCCAGACCGAATGGCACAACATTGATGGCTGTGTCAGCGGGTGTGATCAGTGCCATGTGGAATGATGACAGCCCGCTCTGCGAAGAGCTGTGAGCTCAGAATCGTTAGAGAGAGTCTGACCCATGGCAATAGCTGAACCATCCACCTTGGTGGCCGCTGAGTTCGTCACTGACACTCCATCACGTGCCTGCGTGGGCTAGCTGTGGGAGGGGGGTAGGGGCAGGGACTGCACACCCGGCACCGAGGTTTCACCACCCGTCACCCTCAGCGACACTCGGTCACCATCACGATTCCTGTGGCTGTGGAACAATCACACGGCATTACAAGTAAGGTGGAACAGTGCGTTTAATATTAACAATTATTTACAGGTGCCCTAGCCCCTACAACTAAACTGTGCCCTTCACCCGTGCCAACTTACTCAGTGTCTATCTTAGTTGCCTTACCACTACGTCTAAGTGAATCCCCAGATGATACAGCAGGAGTGGAGGAGGATTGCTGCGAATCGCCCCCCTCGACTCGTTTCTCCTTGGCCAAGCGTTTCCTGGGGCGACCCGGCCTTGATGGGCCAGGCTGCTCTGCGGGCGTCTCGGGTGACATTGTGCTACCCTGCTCTGCCTGCTGCCCACCCGATGCACCAGGGATGGGACGGGGGGAGGCCGAGAATTCCGGGACGTCCCGTGATGGAGTTAATGGGACGGGCCCCGAAACCTCTTCCTCCCTCGGGGAGCCCGGTGGCCCCCGGGCCTCACTTTGGGACAGAGGTGCGAGCGGGGAGGTTCCCCGTCGCACCACCGACACCTGGCGCTGCCAGTCCTGGAGGCCTGCAACGGTATCCACCAGGATCCGAAGGTTTGCAGAGACGGAGTCCAGGGAGTTAGACATTCCCGCCAGGGACTGTGCGATCTCAACCTGAGTGTGCACGACGCCATCCAGCACATGTGTCAGGCGGTTGATGCTCTCGGCGACTGACTGCTGCGACTGGCCAATGACCTGCTGAGACTCGGCCATGGCCAGCAGGGCGCCGGCAATGTCGGTTTGGCTCTGGCACATTGCTGCCTGTGAGAGGGCAACCCTGTCCAGGGCCGAGGATGACGCGTGCACATTAACCCCAACGTCTTGCATAACCTGACCCATTGCCTCCACCGCGGATGCCACCCGTGCGGTGTCGGACTGGGTCTCTGCCATGAGCGGCACCACTCCCTGCTCTTGGACGCGGTTCGACTCCTCTAACAGCGTCTGCAGAGTCTGGAAGGAAGCCCTCATCCCGTCATTGTTTCCCTGGGTTTCCTGAGGCATCGGCTGTGCGGGTGGGTTGAGAAACTCCAGGAACTCCGAAAACGTCTGGGAGCCAGCTGCATCCTGGGCCTGGTCTGGCCTCCGCGAGTCCGGGCCCTCTGTTGCTCCGACCTCCACCTGCTGTACCTGCTCATCTGTGATGTGCCAACCAGACTGTGCCCCAGGAGACTCATCACTAAATAGGCCCGCCGGGGTGTGTATCTCTGGGATGATGGATGTGGTGGGAGAAAGCAGTGCCGCAAGCCCGACGCTCTCAATGGCTAGGTCCTCGTCCATGGTGTGGGGCTGCTCAGCGACAGGAGGGTTGTCCCTGGCCATTTCTGGTGGTGGTGGTGGACTTCGAACCCTCTGTGCGTCCTGGTCCGCAGATTGGGTTGGGGCGGATAGGGCTGCCCGCTGATCGGGCACCCTCTGTTGTGAGGCCCCGGGTGAGGTGGCGGCAGATTCCTGTCTCCGTCTGCAGCCAGACGGCCCTGGTCGTTCGGCATCACGTCCTAGGGAAGAGAATGAGACGGGTTATTTCGATTTGCTCGGCAGGCCGCTGGACGGTCCCAGTGGGCAGGGTGTGTGAAGGGACAGAGGATGGGGAGGTGTCCCAGTGGGCAGGGTGTGTGAAGGGACAGAGGATGGGGAGGTGTCCCAGTGGGCAGGGTGTGTGAAGGGACAGAGGATGGGGAGGTGTCCCAGTGGGCAGGGTGTGTGAAGGGACAGAGGATGGGGAGGTGTCCCAGTGGGCAGGGTGTGTGAAGGGACAGAGGATGGGGAGGTGTCCCAGTGGGCAGGGTGTGTGAAGGGACAGAGGATGGGGGGGGGTGGTGTTTGTCAGGGAGGGTTGTCTCACTTGCTGCAGTTCCGCCAACCTCGCATTGCGCGATATCGCGGGTGGCAGACCCCCCAACAAGGTCCAGTGCCCTCTGTTCAAAGGTGCTGAGGGGGTGCATGTTGGGCGAACCCCCTCCAGTCTTGTGCCGCTCACGGTGGTTATGACCGGCCTTGGCCTGTTGGGGGAGGGAACATAGGTAGATCATTACAAAACGGTAGGTATCAGAAGTCCGTTCTGATACTGGTACAGTTTGGGGGGGGCAAGTTGTCATCAGATGATTGCATCTCTCCTCGGGGCCAGAGCGCTGGGTCTGTGACAACTTTGTGAACCACCCTCAAATAACTCTGCCCCAATCCCTCCCCCCCCCCCCCCCCCCCCCCCCCCCCCCCCCCCCCCCCCGGCAGTTAAGGGGGAGGGATGTTTGTGACTAGGGGGCACCCTCATGGCACTTACCCTGGCAGACCTGGTGAGGTCGTGTAGCTTCTTTCGGCACTGCTCTGCTGAGCAAGGGGTCTGCCCCACAGCACTGACGGCAGCAGCCACGTCACGCCAGGCCTGGCGTACCGTGCTGGCAGGTTGGCGATGCCCTCTCCGCGGGCGGATGATGCCCCTCCTCTGCTCCACGGCATCGAGCAGCGCCTCGACGTCTGCATCTATAAAGCGAGGAGCAGCTCGCCTAGGCTCCGACATCCTGCCCGACAGATTCTGTGGTCGCCCGCGCCTTTTTACGGCGTCGGGCGGCGTCACATGGGCGGGTTCGTGTCGTCGTCGCGTTCCGTCGTCATCGCGCACGTAATTGACGCGGCCGCGCTGCTAGCCCATTTCCAGGAAGTGAATCGGTCGGGAAATGAAGCCTTCGCGACCGTCGTAAAACGGTCCCGATTTTTACGACCGTTTGCCGACTTTCCGCGGGTGCGGAGAATTTCGCCCACAATCATTAACATTAGTCAATCACACACATATGCAAGTTGAACTCTAAGCTAATACACGCAAGAAAGACCTTGGGCTGGATTCTCCACATTTTCGCACCGAAATAGCGGCTGGCGCCGGGGCGGAGAATCAACCTTCCGCAAAAAATTGCGGCTGGCGCTGGATTATAGATTCTGTGGGCCCCAAAAAGTGTCATCACTGGGGAGTACGCCACGCTGCTGGGGGCCATTGCCAGAGGCCCACTCTGACATCCTCCGCAATCCGAGTCCGCCATGGAACATGATGCAACCGCTGGAGGCCACCACCATGCGACTGCGCAGCATCTGACCCGGATGTGCGGGAGGGGGGTTCCAGGGGTCCGGTGCCAACTCACCTGTGCAGCCTGGTGGTGGTCATTGATCTTCTTACGGCAGTGACTGCCAGTCCTCCTGGTCACACTGCCCGAGCTGACGGCTGTTGCCACTTCCTCCCGGGAAGCAGTGGCTGCTCTGTCGCTGACCTTCTGTGACCCTTGGGGGAACAGGGCATCCCATCTGGCCTTGACCGTGTTCAGTAATCTGCTCAGGTCAGCATCCCAGTATTGTGCAGCTAGTCTTCTTGGCAACATGGCTGCGAGCTGTGTGAGGTTGACTGTGCAGGGGCAGTTTAAATTCTGCTCTCCCTTGTTAGCCGGGGCTGGCGAGCATGGTCTTGGCGAATCAGCCGGCGGGACCTTGGTTTGCGGTGTAAAGCCCGTGGGGCCTTGTGCAGTGGACCAATTAACGTTTTATAGAAGTGACGGCCTCACTGGGCTGAGCGTTGGCAAGGTTCCAGCAGTTCTCACTCGCTACCACACTTAGAAACCTTTTGGTTAAATCGCGCCTGCTTTCTTCAGTACAGGTCAAATTCAAGTCATGATAGCATAAAACATAGGACCAGACAATTTGAGCCTGCTCTGCCATTCAATAAGATCATGGGTGATCTGATTGTGGCCTTAACTTCACTTTCCTGCCGACCCCAATAAGTCTTGTCAATCAAAAATCTAACCAATGTTCTATGTTCTAACTCAGCTTTGAATAGATTCATTGACCCAACTTACACTGCTCACTGTGGAAGAGAATTCCTAAGCCTAACAGCTCTCTGAGAGAAGAAATTTATCCTCATCTCCATCTTAAATGGGAGGCCCTTTATTTTTTAACTGTGCCCCCTAGTCCTAGATTCCACCATGAGAGGAAACATCCGATAAGGCCATAAGTTATTGAAGCAGAATTGGGCCCATCGAGTCTGCTCCACCATTCAAACATGGCTGATATAATTCTCAATCCCATTCTCCAGCCCTCTCCCTATAACCCTTGATCCCCTTATCAATCAAGAACCTATCTATCGTTATTTTAAAGACACTCAGTGACTTGGCCTCCACAACCTTCTGCAGCAATGAGTTCCACAGATTCACCACCCTCTGGCTGAAGAAATTCCTCCTCATCTCTGTTTTAAAGGATTGTCCCTTCAGTCTGAGGCTGTGCCCTTGGATTCTAGTTTCTCCTACTAGTGGAAACATCCTCTCCGCATTCACCCTATCTAGGCCTCTCAGTATTCCATAACTCTCTATGAGATTCCCCCCTCATCCTTCTAAACTCCAATGAGTACAGACCCAGAGTCCTCAACCGCACCTCATATGACACCGCTCAGCATCTACCCTGTTAAGCCGGTTCAGTAAGATCAACTTTCATGCTTGTTTTAGAAGCATGAAAGTTGATCTTACTGAACCGGCTCGACAGGGTAGATGCTGAGAGTGTCATATGAGGTGCGGTTGAGGACTCTGAATCTGTACTCATTGGAGTTTAGAAGAGCTGTTCAACCTTTCGTCATAAGACAGTATCTTTATCCCAGGAATCAGCTAAGTGAGCCTTCTCTGAACTACGTCCAATTCAATTATAACGTTTCTTAACTAAAGGAGGCGGCACAGTAGCACAGTGGTTAGCTCTGTTGCTTCACAGCGCCAGGGTCCCAGGTTCGATTCCCGGCTTGGGTCACTGTCTGTGCGGAGTCTGCACACTCTCCCCGTGTCTGCGTGGGTTTCCTCCGAGTGCTCCGATTTCCTCCCACAAGTCTGAAAGACGTGCTGTTAGGTGAATTCTGAATTCTGTGTACCCAAACAGGGAATGTGGCGACTAGGGGCTTTTCATAGTAACGTTGTTGCAGTGTTAATGTAAGCCTAATTGTGACAATAAAGATTATTATTACAAAACTGTACGCAGCACTCCAGGTACGATCTCGCCAATGTCATTCGTAACAAGATTGCCCTTACTTTTATACTTCTTCATTCTTGCAGTAAAGACCAATATTCTCTTTGCCTTCCTAATTACTTGCTGTACCTGCATGCTAAATTTTGGTGATTCATGTACAGACACCCAGATCCCTCTGTACAATAGCATTCTGCAGTCTTTCTATTTTAATAATATTCTACTTTTCTATTGAAAGGAGGCAACTTCACATTTTCCTACATTATACTTCATCTGTCAAAGTTTTGCTCACTCACTTAGATAGATTTATCTATGTCCATTGGCAGGCTTTTTATACCCTCCTCTCAACTTGCTTTCCTAACTATCCTTGTATCACCAACAAATTTGACTACAGTACAATAGATTCCTTCATCCAAGTCATTAATATAAATTGTGAATATTTGAGACACCAGCACTGATTCCTGTGACCCTTCACTCGTAAAGGTTTGCCAGCCTGAAAATGACCCATTTATTCCAGTTCTTTTTGGGCAGAAGCTTCCATTCTGGAATCTAAGTCAGGTTCGAGCAAGGAAGTCAGTGTGATTCCTGCTTGGTAGCAACATCTTCTGGTGTTCACCTCATTAATTATGCATCTGCGAGGAGCACAATGAATCATGTGGCTGGGTAGACAGGAAGCCACCTGCCCTGCCATAACCTCATGGGGTTGAAGGTTTTGGTGCCATATTTAAACAGCACCAGACGGCCATTCACTCACTGTGCACCAGGAGCTCTGAAATACTCTTCCAGTGTCCTTGCGACCACAGTTCATCCTGGAGAAGCTGATGTTGCAGACGTCTGAACAGCTCTCAACAATGGCTAAGATACTGAACCAGATACATAGCGTTATTTAAATTTTAAGACTGTGCAGAAAGATCGATTCGTTTCAGGAGTGATAATATAAGAAATGGGGGGCTGGATTCTCTGTTTTTGGGACTGTGTACCCACGCTGTCGTGAAATGGGGTTTCCCATTGTGGGGCAGCCCCACGCTGTCGGGAAACCCACGGGCTGCCGGCAAAATGGAGCATCCCACCAGGAAAACTGGCATCAAAAGGCCACAGATTCACAGCCTTGCAGGGGGTCAGCAGGCAACTGCCGTGGAGCTCGCAGCTCCAGCTGCCGATACAGCCCCCTGCACCTCCAGGTCAGAGGCCACACAGAGGTTTTGGCGGGAGCTGCCGGGGTCAGCAGAAGTCAGCTGACTCACGGAAGTACCATGGAGGGTGCGTTGCGGCTAGGAGGGGTCCTAGCCTGGGAGGGGGGGGGGGGGGGGGGATACCGGGTTGCTGCTGGAATGGTCAGGAAGGAGCTGGTGTGGGCCGGGGGGGGTAGAGGAGAGGCGTTATCGCCATGGGGAACGGGGTCAGGCGGGGCGAGCTGGCCTGGGGCGAGCAGTCGACAAGCTATGGCTAGCCGGCGGGGGAGGGGGGCGGGTTGCCCTCTGATCCGGCTGATTACCTGGAATGTGAGGGGGCTGAATGAGCCGGTTAAGAGAACTAGGGTATTTTCTCATCTGAAGGCTGACGTGGCTATGCTCCAGGAGACCCACCTGAAGGTGGCGGACCAGGTTCGTCTGAGGAAAGGGTGGGTGGGGCAGGTTTTTCACTCAGGATTGGACGCGAAGAACCGGGGGGTGGCAATTCTGGTGGGGAAGAGGGTGGCGTTCGAGGCGGCTGAGGTGGTGTCGGACAAGGAGGGCAGATATATTATGGTGAAGGGTAGGCTGCAGGGAGAGAAGGTGGTGCTGGTTAATGTATATGCCCCGAATTGGGATGATGCCGGCTTCATGAGGCGCTTGTCGGGCCGCATTCCGGACCTGGAGGCAGGGGGCCTGATCATGGGGGGAGACTTTAACACAGTGCTGGATCCCCCACTGGACCGGTCCAGTTCAAGGACGGGTAGGAGACCGGTGGTGGCCAAAGTACTGAGGGGATTCATGGACCAGATGGGAGGGGTGGATCCCTGGAGGTTTGGGAGACCGAGAGCGCGGGAGTATTCCTTTTTCTCCCATGTCCATAGGGTTTATTCACGAATAGATTTTTTCGTCCTGAGCAGGGGATTGATCCCGAAGGTGCAGGATGCCGAGTATTCGGCCATAGCGATTTCAGACCATGCTCCGCACTGGGTTGATCTGGAGATGGGGGAGGCGCGGGACCAGCGCCCGCTCTGGCGCCTGGATGTGGGGATGCTGGCTGATGAGGAGGTGTGTAGGAGTGTCCGGAGAAGTATTGAGGGGTATCTTGATACCAATGACACGGGGGAGGTCCGGGTGGGGATGGCCTGGGAGGCTCTGAAAGCAGTGATCCGGGGGGAGCTGATCTCCATCCGGGCCCATAGGGAAAGGAGGGAGAGGAGGGAGAGGGAGAGACTGGTGGGGGAGCTCCTGGATGTGGACAGGAGATACGCGGAGGCACCGGAGGAGGGGTTGCTGGGGGAACAGCGTAGTTTGCAGGCCAAATTTGACTTGTTGACCACCAGAAAGGCGGAGACACAGTGGAGGAGGGCGCAGGGCGCGGTATATGAGTATGAGGAGAAGGCGAGCAGGATGTTGGCGCATCAGCTCCGTAGGCGAGATGCTGCTAGGGAAATTGGTGGAGTGACGGATGGGGGTGGGAATGTAGTGCAGAAGGGGACAGAAGTAAATGGGGTCTTTAGGAACTTCTACGAGGAACTGTACCGGTCGGAACCTCCGATGGGTAGAGGGGGGATGGAGAGCTTCATGAACAGGCTATGTTTCCCAAGGGTTCAAGAGGAGCTGGTAGAGGGGCTGGGGGCGCCGATAGAGTTGGAGAAGCTAGTCAGGGGAATTGGACAAATGCAGTCAGGTAAGGCTGACGGGTTCCCGGTGGAATTTTATAAAAAGTATGTGGATCTGGTGGGCCCCCTGTTGGTGCGAGCCTTCAATGAGGCATGGGAGGGGGGGGCTTTGCCCCCGACGATGTCGCGGGCACTGACCTCTCTGATCCTAAAGCGGGATAAGGACCCCTTGCAGTGTGGATCATACAGGCCTATCTCGCTCCTCAATGTTGACGCCAAGTTGCTGCCGAAGATCCTGGCCACCAGGATAGAGGATTGTGTGCCAGGGGTGATACACGAAGATCAGACAGGATTTGTCAAGGGACAACAGCTCAACACGAATGTGTGGAGACTGCTGAACGTTATCATGATGCCGGCAGTGGAGGGGGAGGCGGAGATAGTGATGGGGTGGACGCAGAGAAAGCGTTTGATAGAGTTGAGTGGGGGTACCTGTGGGAGGTGCTGGAGTGGTTTGGATTTGGGGAGGGATTCATCAAATGGGTGAGGCTGCTCTACGCGGCTCCGATGGCGAGTGTAGTTACAAATGGAAGGAGATCGGAGTACTTTAGGCTCTACCGTGGGACCAGGCAGGGGTGCCCCCTATCCCCCTTGCTCTTTGCACTGGCGATTGAACCTCTGGCTATGGCCTTGAGGGAGTCAGGGAGATGGAGGGGTCTGGTGCGGGGTGGGGAGGAACATCGGGTATCGCTGTATGCGGACGACCTGCTGTTGTATGTGGCGGACCCAGAAGGGGGAATGCCGGGGGTGATAGAGCTGTTAACGGAATTTGGGGGCTTCTCGGGCTATAAGTTCAATTTAGGCAAGAGCGAGGTATTTGTAGTACACCCGGGAGATCAGGAGGAGGGAATTGGGTGGCTCCCGTTTAAGAGGACAGTGAAGAGTTTCAGATATCTGGGGGTGCAGATGGCCAGGAGTTGGGGGACTCTCCATAAGCTTAATTTTACCAGGCTGGTGGAGCAGATGGAGGAGGAATTTAAAAGGTGGGACATGGTGCCGCTATCGTTGGCGGGTAGAGTGCAGTCCGTCAAAATGACGGTTCTCCCGAGGTTCTTGTTCCTCTTCCAGTGTTTGCCCATCTTTATCCCTAGGGCCTTTTTTAGAAGGGTGACCAGCAGCATCATGAGCTTTGTTTGGGCGCATGGGACCCCGAGGGTGAAGCGGGTCTTCTTGGAGCGGGGTAGAGATGGGGGGGGGGGCTGGCGTTACCCAATCTCTCGGGGTACTACTGGGCAGCCAATGTGTCGATGGTGCGCAAGTGGGTGATGGAGGGGGAGGGGGCAGCATGGAAACGGATGGAGAGGGCGTCCTGTGGAGATACAAGCCTGGGGGCCCTGGTAACGGCGCCGTGGCCGCTCCCTCCTACGAGGTATACCACGAGTCCGGTGGTGGCGGCTACCCTCAAGATTTGGGGGCAGTGGAGGCGACATAGGGGAGAAGTGGGGGGCTCGATGGAGGCTCCGTTAAGGGGGAACCATAGGTTCATCCCGGGGAACATTGATGGGGGATTTCAGGGTTGGCACAGAGCGGGCATCAGACAGCTGAGGGACCTGTTTATTGATGGGAGATTTGCGAGCCTGGGGGAGTTGGAGGAGAAATTTGGGCTCCCCCCAGGAAACATGTTCAGGTATCTGCAGGTAAAGGCATTTGCTAGGCGGCAGGTGGAGGGATTCCCTTCGCTTCCCGCGAGGGGGGTGAGTGACAGGGTGCTTTCGGGGGTCTGGGTCGGAGAGGGGAAGATATCTGATATCTACAAGGTTATGCAGGAGGTGGAGGAGGCGTCAGTAGAGGAGCTGAAAACTAAGTGGGAAGGGGAACTGGGGGAACAGATCGAAGACGGGACATGGGCTGATGCCCTGGAGAGGGTTAATTCTTCCTCCTCGTGTGTGCGGCTTAGCCTCATCCAATTCAAGGTGCTGCACCGGGCCCACATAACTGGGACGAGGATGAGTAGGTTCTTTGGGGGTAAAGACAGGTGTGTCAGGTGCTCGGGGAGTCCAGCGAACCATGCCCATATGTTCTGGGCATGCCCGGCACTGGAGGAGTTCTGGAAGGGGGTGGGGGGGAGGGGGGGAGGGTGAAGGGGGAGGGTGAAGGGGGAGGGGGAGGGGAAGGGGGGGAGGGGAAGGGGTGGAGGGGGAGGGGGAGGGGAAGGGGGGTGGGGAAGGAGGGGGGAAGGGGGAGGGAAAAGGGGGGGAAGGGGAGGGAAAAGGGGGGGAAGGGGGGACTATGACTTTGTTTATTTAATTTAAATTTATTTTTAAGTTCTTTTGTTGGGGTTGGGGGTGTGGGGGGGATATGATACATGCGTTGAGGCGGTCTGGGGCGTGTTACAGTTATGGGTTATTTTGTTGCCTTTCATTGTTTGTTATATTTTATATTTTCTGTAAAAAATTCCAATAAACATTTTTTTTTTAAAAACAGCGCCTTTCCCACCACAAAAACGCAATCCCCATCCCTACCAACTAAGTCTGAATCCCAACTCTTATCTTAGTTCAGTCCTTCAGCCTTAACGAATGCCTCTTCTGCCTCGAAGTCCTTCGAGGTGTGAGTCACTCTCAGCTTCGCTGGGTAGACCACTCTAAAATTAACTCCGCTGCCATACAATGCCACCTTCACCCATCCATAGGCCGCCCGCCTTCTTGTCAACTCTGCCGTCAGACCTTGGTATATGAGCATACCACTGGTTTCCCACTTCACATCTGAACTCTGCTTTGCCTTTTTCAAAACATTCTACTTCACGTGGTTGCTGTGGAAGCAGACTATAACCACCTTTGGTGGCTCATTCACTAGGCTTTGGCCTGAGCGACCGATGTGCCCTGTGCAACCCATGGCAGTCGTACTTGGTCTGCCTCGGGGGCCCTCCACCCCCTCAAGCAGACTCATGATTCTCACGTTTTGCCTCCTTGGCCTGTTCTCCAGGTTCTCCACCTTTGCTCTGAGCACTTTGTTGATCTCCGCCACCCTGCAGCTCCTCAACCATAGGGGTGAACTGGTCGCTGTGTTGCCACAGTGTCGCCTATCGAGAAACGGTTTCCATCTCCGGGCAAACACCTCCACAGAGCCTCTCAAGGTCAGCACGGTAGCATAGTGGTTAGCACTATGGCTTCACAGCGTCAGGGCCCCAGCTTTGATTCCCGGCTTGGGTCACTGTCTATACGGAGTCTGCACGTTCTCCCCGTGTCTGCGTGGGCTTCCTCCGGGTGCTCCGGTTTCCTCCCACAAGTCCCAAAAGACGTGCTGTCAGGTAATTTGGATATTCTGAATTCTCCCTCTGTGTACTCAAACAGGCGCTGGAATGTGGCGACTGGGGCATTTCACAGTAACTTCATTGCAGTGTTAATGTAAGCCTACTTGTGACAATAAAGATTATTTTTTAAAAAGGTAAACTTGATCATTTTCATCCTGAGGAATTCTGCAAGGTCGCTCACCACACCCCCGGATTTGACAGCCCTGAGTTCCTCTATCCCAACAAGATCCGTCTCCGGGCTACCAAAGTGGCAAAGACCAAAACATCGACCTCTCTCACCCCTGGACTGCCAGGTTTTCCGACACTCCAGAAATGACCACTTCTGGACTCGGGACCAGCTTCACCCTCGGCACCTCCGACATCCTGTCAGCAAACCTCTGCCAGAATCCCTCCAGCTTCGGAGAGGCCCAAAACATGTGGACATCGTTCGCGGGCCCGCCTGCACACCGCCCACACTTATCCTCCACCCTTGCAAAAAACCTGCTCATTCTGGTCACCGTCACATGCGCCTTGTGGACTACTTTAAATTGAATGAGGCTAAGCCTGGTGCCTCCTCCCATAACCCAAATTCCAACACCCTCCCCAGCTCTTACTCCCACTTCCACTCTTCTGCTTAACTTCTCCTAACGGGGCGTCCTCCCAGTCCATTAATTCTTTGTAAATCTCCAACACCATGCCCTCACCAACTCCTGCTTTCGATACCACTTTGTCCTGCAACTCCGAGGGCGGCAGGTCAGGAAAGGACAGCACCTGTTTCCTCACATAGTCCTGAACCTGTAAGTACCGGAACCCATTCCCAGTGGGCAGCTCATACTCCTCTACCAGTCCCTCCAAGCTCGAAAAGCTGCCTCCCACAAACAGGTCACCAAACCAGTTTAATCCCTGCCACCGCCACCCCAGGAACCCACCATCCAACACCCCTGGAACAAACCTGCGATTCCCACAAATCGGAGCCCAAACTGAGGCCCCCTAGAGCCTCAGGTGCTGCCAGGTGTCCATTCCGCCACCACCCCCGGACTTGTGGGCCGGGATTCTCTGCTATCTGGCGGCGTGGGCCGTACCGGCGCCAAGGAGTGGCATGAACCACTCTGGCGTCGGGCCGCCCGGAAGGTGTGGAATCCTCTACACCGTCAGGGGCTAGGCTGGAGCCGGCGGGGTTGGCGCTACGCCAACCGGTATCGAAGGGCCTCCGCCGGCTGGCGCGAGTTGGCGCATTTGCAGGAGCGCCAGCGTGTTCCCAGCACATGCACAGGAGGTTCTTCTCCGCGCCGGCCATGGCCAGCCGTTACAGCGGCCGGCGCGGAGGGAAAGAGTGCCCCCACGGCACAGGCCTGCCCGCAGATTGGTGGGCCCCAATCGCGGGTGAGGCCACCGTGGGGGCCCCCCCGGGGCCAGATCCACCCACCCCCCCAGGACTCCGCAAGCCGCACGCAGAGCCAGGTCCCACCGGTAAGGATCTTGTTTGATTAACGCCGGCGGGACTGGCCAAAAGCGGGCAGCCACTCAGCCCATCGCGGAGCGGAGCATCGCGGGGGCAGCCACTGCCAACGGCCCCCGACTGGCTCAATGCAATTCCCTCCCCCGGCGAAAAACCCCAGCCAGAGAATCCGGCAGCCAGCGGCGGGACATAGAACGTAGAACATTACAGCGCAGTACAGGCCCTTCGGCCCTCGATGTTGCGCCGACCTGTGAAACCCCTCTAAAGTCCATCTACACTATTCCCTTATCGTCCATATGTCTATCCAATGACCATTTGAATGCATTTAGTGTTGTAGGCAGGGCATTCCACACCCTTGCTACTCTCTGAGTAAAGAACCTACTTCTGACATCTGTCCTATATCTATCTCCCCTCAATTTAAAGCTATGTCCCCTCGTGCTAGACATCACCATCCGAGGAAAAAGGCTCTCACTGTCCACCCTATCTAATCCTCTGATCATCTTGTATGCCTCAATTAAGTCACCTCTTAACCTTCTTCTCTCTAACGAAAACAGCCTCAAGTCCCTCAGCCTTTCCTCATAAGATCTTCCCTCCATACCAGGCAACATCCTGGTAAATCTCCTCTGCACTCTTTCCAATGCTTCCACGTCCTTCCTATAATGCGGCGACCAGAACTGCACGCAATACTCCAAATGCAGCCGCACCAGAGTTTTGTACAACATGACCTCATGACTCTGAAACTCAATTCCTCTACCAATAAAAGCTAACACACCGTACGCCTTCTTAACAACCCTCTCAACTTGGGTGGCAACTTTCAGGGATCTAAGTACATGGACACCGAGATCTCTCTGCTCATCCACACTACCAAGAATCTTACCATTAGCCCAGTACTGTCTTCCTGTTATTCATTCCAGAATGAATCACCTCACACTTTTCTGCATTAAACTCAATTTGCCACCTGTCGGCCCAGCTCTGCAGCTTATCTATGTCCCTCTGTAACTTGTAACATCCTTCCGCACTGTCCACAACTCCACCGACTTTAGTGTCATCTGCAAATTTACTCACCCATCCTTCCCCCTCCTCCAGGTCATTTATAAAAATGACAAACAGCAGCGGCCCCAAAACAGATCCTTGTGGTACACCACTAGTAACTGGACACCAGTCTGAACATTTCCCATCAACCACCACCCTTTGTCTTCTTCCAGCTAGCCAATTTCTGATCCAAACTGCTAAATCACCCTCAATCCCATGCCTCCGCATTTTCTGCAATAGCCTACTGTGGGGAACCTTATCAAATGCTTTACTGAAATCCATATACATCACATCAACTGCTTTACCATCATCCACCTGTTTGGTCACCTTCTCAAAGAACTCAATAAGGTTTGTGAGGCACGACCTACCCCTCACAAAACCATGTTGACTGTCTCTAATCAAATTATTCCTTTCCAGATGTTTATACATCCAGCTCTTATAAACCTTTCCAGGACTTTGCCCACAACAGAATTAAGGCTCACTGGTCTATAGTTACCGGGGTTGGCTCTACTCCCCTTCTTGAACAAAGGGACAACATTTGCTATCCTCCAGCCTACTGGCACTATTCCTGAAGACAAAGATGACTTAAAGATCAAAGCCAAAGGCTCAGCATTCTCCTCCCTAGCTTCCCAGAGAATCCTAGGATAAATCCCATCCGGCCCAGGGTACTTATCTATTTTAACACTTTCCAGAATCGCTAACACCTCACGGGATTCCCCCCAGCGATTCTCCGGCACGGTGGGGGTCGGAGAATCCTGCCCATGGAGTATCTGGTTGGCGAGAGCGGCATAGGCGCTGTCAACAGTGCCCCCAAGCTAGTGCCCTTACACATGGCTGCCTCCATCCACTCCCATACCGACCCCTCCCCCACTACCCATTTCCTTGCCATGCCATATTCGTCGCCAAGTAATAGTTAATTAAATTTGGCAAGGCCAGATCCCCCCCTCCCTCCCCCATCATTCCCCAACTCCAGCAGCATCTTCTTCACGCGAGGGGCTTTCCCCACCCAAACAAACTGCAAGATCAACAAATTGATCTTCATAACAAAGGCCTTTGAAATAAAAATCTAAAGATTATGAAACACAAATAAAAACCTTGGGAATATCATTGTCTTCATGGACTGCACCCGCCCTGCCAATGTCAACGGGAGCACATCCCCCTTAATTTGCTCCACCAAATGAGCCAAATTCTGTTGATGTAATTGCTCCCATCCCTGCACCACCTGATTCAACTTCTCTCCTTGCTCCCGCACCCCGACCAATGTCTTCATCACTGCCACTTTACTGGAGCGATCGCTTCCTCCACCCACTCTTTAACTGAAGCTGCCACCTCTCTCTGAAGCACCTCCAAATGCTTGGCAAATAGTCTTTCAAACTCCACTGACATCACCTCAGTAGGAGTTTCCACTGTGGGGGGGAGCGGCCCCACTTGGCGACCCAGCCCCCGCCATCTTTTTTCCTGCAGGACTCACATCACTTGCCGGAGGACTTTTGACCACCTCCTTCTTTCCAGCGTCTTTCTTCTGGGGCTTTGACATTCCTCCACCTCCTGACATCCCCCATCAACTCATCCAAAATGTACCCCTGAAACCGGGCATAAAAATCCAAAAACCAGAGACTCTAGCAGGAGCCACCTAACATACGACCTTCACCTAAATGCTGCCACCAGATGTCCCACAAACACAGAATAAAGACGTCATGACTGAGTCATAGAATCCTACTGTGCAGAAGGAGGCCATTTTGCCCATCTAGTCTGCACCGATCATCAGAATGCTTCTACCCACTCCCCCAGCCTACCATCTCATCCCATTCCCTTAACACAACCTGTGCATCCATGGACACTAAAGGGCAATTAGCATGGCTAATCCAACTGCACATCTTTGGACTGTGGGAGGAAACCGGAGCACCCGGAGGAAACCCACGCAGACACCGGGAGAACGTGCAGACTCCACATAGACAGTCACCAAAGGCCAGGAATTGAACCTGGGGCCCTGGCGCTGTGAAGCAGAAGTGCTAACTACTGTGCCACCATGCTGCCCCTGACTGCTGTCAGGATAATGAACATTGGCTTGTATGATGCATCAGTGTGATCAAAAAACAGCTGGACATTGAGAGAGTGAAACACACCTATTGTGGCAAATTATCTCTGAATTTATGTGTGGCTCCTGTAAAGTAACATATCCTGTGAAAAAACTGTGCTAAACACTGTGCTATCATGGGCAGGTCGCCGAACGGCACACGATGCTCCTAGTTCGCAGCACCTCATGTAATCAATAAGCGAGGATGTGAACCAGATAAGCATATTTTGAGTTTTGAAACTAATTTAAATATGCTCAGCCCGTTCAAAGCCAGAGGGCGGTATATTTCGCTAAGGCCAAAAATCGCAGAGGCCGTTGTGAACTCGGCCGTGGTTCACGACGGCCTCAGGGCCGGCTCCCCGCACATAATTCACCCCCACCCGGGGGGGCTAGGAGCGGGCCCCGTCGTTTCCGGCCGCGAACTCGGCCGCCAGAAATGACGCGCGAACGGCGCTTTTCATGATGTTATCCGCACATGCGCATGCACAGATGACATCACCGCGCAGACGGCACGAACCCGCGCATACGCGGTGCCGTCTTTTTCCACCGCCACCCGGCAAGACGTGGCGGCTTGATCTTGCCGGGTGGCAGAGGGGAAAGAGTGCGTCCGTTTTGGACGCTGGCCCGACGATCGGTGGGTACCGATCGCGGGCTTGTCCCCTCCGGAGCACAGTCGCGGTGCTCCTGTCCAAATCGGGCCCCTAGATGCCCCAAACGGGCATCTGGCGCTCGTTTCACGAATGCAGCGACCAGGTGTGGTTGCTGCCGTGGTGAAACGGGTGTGAAGGGCCGGCCGCTCGGGGGCGCCAGGGGGTGCCTAAAATATGTCGGGAATCCCTCCCGCGATTCTCCCAGGCCGCGTGGGGAGCGGAGAATTCCGCCCAGAGTCTCTCTGCTCCCAACATTCTCTGACCCCACCAGTGCAGCCTGAGTCCGGTAGGAATCACTACTGGTCTCCATGAACGGAGATCACATATGATGACCACGCCGGGGTGGGGTTGCGCAGAGGACATTGGAGCTCCTGGGTGGTCCAGGACAGGGCAGGGCACTGCCATGGTGCCAGGGTACATTGCGAGTGTGCCAGTCTGCTGGTGAGTAAAGAGGTGAAAGGGGCTGTAGGGTTGTCTGGAGATCAAGGCACTCTTTCTCGCCCTGATCTATGAGGCATTGGTCTTACTCCACTCCAAAAACAAATTCCAAGTGTGGGTAAACTCAATGAGTGAGGGTGTCGCCATGCTGCAAAAAAACGTACAGCATGGGAGATTGTGATGGAATCATGCTGGAACAGCCAGTGCGATTCACACCAGTTTTCTTGCCCGAAATGACACTTGGCTCCGTTCTCCTGCGCTGTGATCGGGAATCCTGGTAGGGTAGAGCAACGAGATCAGCGCCTGACTGCTGATCCATCTCCAGTCTCCGATTCCATGCCGCAGAACCTGCCAAGCTGCGCCCTACTCCGCGGGAGCATGTAAAGTGCTGATATGCATGAATCAGCATGTATTTAACGGGCTGGAAATCATACAAGAGTGTTTATAAATATTATGGTCTGCATCAGTGGAGGATACTAGAGATGATTCAAGTGTTAAGGGAAAGATAAACAAACTCCCTTACAGCTGTGACTGAACCATTAGCTGTCAATCATAGGCCAGTGAAAGGTACCGCTTTGTGAAATTGAATGGATGCTTAGCATTTCAAAGGATCTCAGGAGGTATCAGGGCCGGGATTCTCCAATCCTGCAGCCAGGTTCTGACGCCGGCGTGAAAAGCGGGACCAACCACTCCGGCGTCAACGGTCACCGATTATCAGGCATGCTCCCCTTCCTAGGGGGCTAGGTCAGCACTGGAGTGGTCTCTGCAGCTCCAGCCGGCGCGGCATGCCCGGCGCGAGTTCCCGTGTGCACGTGGGTTCCCGTCTCCATGCCGACCCCCGGGCAATGTGGCGGAGCCCTGCAGGGGCATGGTGCAGAGGAACATAGGTCCCACGGAACTAGCCTGCCATCCCGCTGTGCGGCACCGTATGTGACCCACGCCGGCGGGACTCGGCCGAACATGGCCGAACTCGGCGGGCACTGGGCCCATCGAGGCCCGGAGAATCGGGGGGGGGGGGGGGGCGCGCTTTCAACAGCCCTCGACCTGAGTGGCGGTGATCCCACGGGCGCCCAATTGCTCATCAGCTGCCAGGCAGTGCAGTTCAGGATGAGGAGCCACTTCAGAGTTTAAAAAGCCTTACCAGAGGGTTGCTTGAGATTACCAGGTCAAGGGTGATCTTCAGATTGCCCAGGGTTGAAAGGGGCAGTCCACATATGGTCCCCACACTGAGGGAGGATCCTGGGGTCAAACCTTCACCCACAGCAGAAGCCCACCCAACTCCAGGGACCCTTGGGGAAGCCTGGTAGCAGCAGAGAGGTATTTTAGCAATGGGAGGCTGGACTTGCGGCACAATGGTAATAATAATAATCTTTATTAGTATTACATTAACACTGCAATGAAGTTACTGTGAAAATCCCCTAGTTGCCACACTCCTATGCCTGTTCGGGTACACTGAGGGAGAATTCAAAATGTCCAATTCATCTCCCAAGCACGTCTTTCGGGACTTGTGGGAGGAAACCGGAGCACCCGGAGGAAACCCATGCAAGATACAGGGAGAACATGCAGACTTCGCACAGACTGTGACCCACGCTGGGAATCGAACCTGGGTTCCTGCCGCTGTGAAGCAACAGTGTGAACCACTGTGCTACCGTGCCACTCCCAGACGTAGCGCGTCTGACTCCAGACTAGAAGGTTGTGTGTTCGAATCACGTTGGGCTCATGGAGTTTTTCTGTAGCTGAAATTTTCAATGGATGACACCTTGACCCCTCCCCGGGGTCTATCCTGCCAGGCTAGAGTGTCAGTGCCAGGGGGCAATGCACCATTGGCAATGCAAGGATGCAGTGACTGAAGGGCGGTGGTTGAAGGGGTGGGTCAGCCTGTAGAGCGGCTGGGAGGGTTGGCCTCCCAGCCCCCCTTAGAGGGGGGTTGGAAATCCCTTATGCGTGAATGCTGTGGGGTGGGGGGGGATTTATCTGTTATTCCCAAGAGGGGGAGGAGGCAGATGCTCTTCTTTGATGAGGGTTTGGGGGTTCGCCCCTTGTCCGTGGGAAGTCGACATTTGCGCTGCGGGGATACCTGCTTCTGCTTTTTGGGAATAGCATCCTGAGCCGGAGAGTGATGGGAATCCAACGCACTTGTTTCTCTGCACATGTTTGCATGCCAAAGGACTGTGACTCGCACCTGGGCACCACTCCTAGAGCAGAGCCAGCGGAGACCAGTCCCGATTCTCCACTTGGGGGACACCGGAACAGAGAATCCGGCCTGAGTCGTTTTTTGGGAAAATTCAACCCTAAATCTGGTGGCAAGCAGGAAAGTCTACGTGAATCCCATGGGCAGCGGAATGGCTGAACACACATAATGTTCTGCTTTTTATCTCATTAATTATGCATGTGTGAGGAATTTGGAAAATCTCATGATTGGGCAGGCTCAAAGATCCTGGAGCAATATTAATTTGGGACCTAGAACATAGAACATAGAACAGTACAGCACAGAACAGGCCCTTCGGCCCTCGATGTTGTGCCGAGCAATGATCACCTTACTCAAACCCACGTATCCACCCTATACCCATAACCCAACAACCCCCCAACCCCAACCTTACTTTTTAGGACACTACGGGCAATTTAGCATGGCCAATCCACCTAACCCGTACATCTTTGGATTGTGGGAGGAAACCGGAGCACCCGGAGGAAACCCACGCACACACGGGGAGGACGTGCAGACTCCGCACAGACAGTGACCCAGCCGGGAATCGAACCTGGGACCCTGGAGCTGTGAAGCATTTATGCTAACCACCATGCTACCGTGCTGCCTGGACAAGCATTCTCTCTCTATAGGCCAGGTGTTGCAGCAAGAAATAAAACTATGGCACCCCTGCAAAGGAAAGCTTCTGTCTCTGGGTTCAATGATGCCTTCTTGGGAATTCTTCAGGCAATGCAGATATGACTGGAGATCTTCCTTCTGAGGGATGTGAACAGGTGATCATTCCAGCTGACCACGCCAGCCTGGAAGGAGGTTGCCAGGGAGGTTAGCACTTATGTGATCCCGAAAAGGCCCTGCAGTGCAGAAAATATATTAATCTGCTCTACTTCACCAGGGTAAATAAAACCTCTACTCACTGCAAACTCACACTCGCATAAGGGTTTCAGACGCTCTAAGCTTTTGAACCAAGAAGGGATGTCACACACTACCAGAAAATGGACCATCAGCACTGAATGTGTTACAGCCACTTGAAACTTACCATCTCATATCAGTTGCTGCACACTGGCATTTGACCCCTTATGGGAAGGCCCCAGCAGAGACAACAGGCATGCATGCTTCTGAACAGCTCTTTCATCCATTGTGCTCAGTTTGCTTTATGCAGGGCAGGATTGTACATCACAAAAGAGAGCGAGCTGCAGGGGAACCGGACCCTGTAAAGTTCTGAGGCCGCAGAGCTTGCTGGCGAGGAGATGGATCATTCCTGTGTGGAAGTCGAACTCCCCCCATCAGGCCCCAACAAGCCAGTGAGGATGCATCAGGTATACATCGACAAAATGCGGCAATGACTGTGAGTGATCTTTAATGCATGAGCCTGCTTAGTCAATCACTAATTCTCTCTATTCCAGGTACCAACAAGAAAAGGGGAGGACTTCCTCCTATACCACTGAGGAGGAAGCAGAATTATCAGAGAAAGAACCGTCAGTGTGTGCACCTGCACCCTCCACCAGAGCAGGCACATGCACCTTGGGGGGACCTAGTTCTAGAGTGGGCTCAAGTTCACAATCTGATGATCCCCTCACAGACAAGGGCTCGCAGATATTGGAAGCAGTGACAGCCAAGATTTCTGACACTCGTAGGACTGCTGGAGTCAAGGCCCCTACTGACAGAGTCCAATGACGAGCTTCTGGATTGAACGCAAGAGATATTGGAGATACAAAGGCAGGCAGAATTGTCGGAGGCTGTCCGCAGACTGAACGAAAGAATGGAGCAGTCCGTCCACATTTTGTCTGCTGTCTAGGCTCCAGCACATAAGCGCATTGAAGTTTCCATTGAAAGGATGACGACAGCCTTGGAAACCCAGGTCCAGCAATTTCTGCCAGATTTGCGCTCAGACGTGCACACCATTGACCTAGCCACGGGTGCATCAAGCAGTGACTTTGCAAGAGAGGTTCACCGCACCTGGACTTATCTTAGCAAGGCACTCGCCAAAGTTATCTCAGGTAACAGGGCATAAGAGTCAATAGATTTCCTCCACCATAGCTGCAGATGTTGGGGCAGCATGTGGATGTAGTGGTAGGTTTAGAAAGATTGAGAGGTTTTAAATTCACACTCGTAGCATGGATGTTCACTCAGTTGCCGCGATTTTCTATCTGCAAGCGCAAATGACAATGTGGCCGTAAAATATCGAGAGAGTCAAAAAGGGCAAAATACTAGTTTTCCGATTTCTCCCCCCCCCCCCCCCAACACCAGTGACATAACAAGGTTTCTGCCCAGAAAGATCGGAAACCTTATATAAAAAAATTAGAATCCATTTAAAGGGTTTTGCCTCTGGATCTTCCCCTCACAATGGGAAGTCGGCGAGGTTTACAACAAGTTTTTAAAAATTGGCTCTAGGCGGAGGGAACCTGCTGGGAGCGAACAGGTAAGCATAGCTCCTGGAAAGGATCATGTCATTGTCCCCTGATATTGCCCTGGCACTGACCCCGGCACTGCCAGCTTTTCTCGCCTCAGCCAGCACTCTAAGCAGAAAACGGAAAATTCCGTCCACTTTTTTGATTTTTCACTTTTATAAATAATTGTTGCTTTAATTCTTCTCCAATTGCATTTATATTTTATTTGCTTCAATGTCTCACAGTCATTTAAGGGTATAAAATGTAATCCCCAATGGACTCGCATCTAGATCTTTATTTGCATAAATTCTCTCACAATCTCACCACAGTGAGTAGCCTTTATTTCCACATCTGCAACATCAGGAAAAACACATCATCTGGGACACTCGGGGCTAGCCAATATACCTGTCAGCCTTAAATATCAGGGAGATGTGCTTTGGGCTCTAGAGAAGTATTCATCAAGGTTAGTGATTGTCCTGCTGCTGTTGCAATGATGTCTGATGTTTGTAGATGGTATTTTGCCATTGGCTGCTGAGTCAATGATGGCTGGGCCAGTCTTCGCCCCAATTCAAATGTCCGAGACTTCTCCGGCTTCTGATGATTGTGGAGTCCAAAGTGTTTGCAACTCATTGCAACATTATCCTGGTGAGGTACTCTGCACATACTTTGCTGAATGTCATATATTTAAAGGCTGCTTCATCGTGATGTGCAAAGGGTGATTGGGGGACAGTAGCAAGATGATCCCTCAGCATTATACATTGACTAGATGGGACTAATGGAGCTTTCTGAATGCTGTTCCCAATGGAAACGTCCAAGCTCAAAGCATTAAAGGCTGTGTTCAGGCTGCCTGACGAAGCTGGTGTCATACTGACAAGAGTGTATCATGTGAAATTTTGAATTATAGCTGCTTAAAAGCTGTCAAGCCCACTGACTTTGTGAGGCCATTGGTGAAAGGATTGTAATATGGGGAGTTGCTTAAGGATGTGCACTAAGAGAGTGAAATCACATTCCACAGCGGCAACATGTTCCCACTGCTACTCTCCCTTTCCACGATGTTCCCATCATTATAGCAAATGGTGACTACTGATTATTCTGTGATCATTGTGAGATATTTGACCTTTTGTAAGATATTCAAACCGAGAATGAAGGTGTTTGGGTTCCATGCATCAAAGGCTGAAGGGATCCTCAATTGTAAAAATTTGTCAGCACCTTAATCCTCTTGGGACCTTGTAGTTATTGGTTTCTCACTGGCACAACTGCCACCATTATACCCGTGGTATTTCAGTGAGACTCACCTGAATCTTCGCCCTCTTCAGAGCCATCCTCTTCAAAGTCCTCCTCAACCCAGAAGACCTCCGGCTCCTCAATGTCTCCCTCAGGCAACACATCCTGTCCTTACAGTGCAAGGTTATGCAAGGTATAACAAACGTTGATGCGGGACATTCTCTGTGGTGAGTACTGGAGAGTCTTGCTTGACCAATCCAAATATTGGAAATGGATCTTCAGGAGACTAATCATTTGCTCTATCAAGGATCTTATAACAGAATGTGATACATTGTATCTCTTCAGCAGCAATATTGGGCAACAAACGTGTGTCATTATCCAGGTCTTCTGTGGTACACTTTGTCTCTGAGGAACGAACCCTCTGAGCACCACAGTTCCTTCAAGATCTGTGGTACTTAAAATGAGTCAAGATATGACCTATGAAGGAAGGGGATGGGGAGAAGGGCAGAGTGCTGGTCACATAAGTTTCTTGGTTGAACGAATTGAATGAGGGCAGTGACAGCAGCCATCTTAGAGGGACCAGGAAAAGAGGCATGCAGGGACATGCCCATAAACTGGATATGGCTGACCCTAATAGAGGGGGGGACCCGGCCATGATTGTCACGTGGAACATGAGGGTGCTTAATGGTCCGTTCAAAAGATCCCACTTAAAGCCTGAGGGTCGATATAATCTTTCTGCAAGCCATGCATCTGGATCTGGATTTGTTTTGTTGTCAGGTGTACCGAGGTACAGTGAAAAGTATTGTTCTGCAGACAGATCGTTCCATATGTGAAAAAAACATAGGGCATACATAAATACATAATGTAAATACGTAGACAGAGGCATCGGGTGAAGCATACAGGAGTGCAATACTACTCAGTAGAGAAGAGATCAGATCAGACCATAAGAGGGTGATTTAGGAATCTGGTAACAGTGGGGAAGAAGCTGTTTTTGAATCTGTTAGTGCGTATTCTCAGACTTTTGTATTTCCTGCCTGATGGAAGAAGTTGGAAGAGTGAATAAGTCCGATGGGAGGGTTCTTTAGTTTTGCTGCCTGCCTTCCCAAGGCAGCGGGAGGTGTACACAGAGTCAATGGATAGGAGGCGGATTTGTGTGATGGACTGGGCTGTGTTCACGACTCTCTGTAGTTGCTTACGGTCTTGGGCCGAGCAGTTGCCATACCAGGCTGTGATGCAGCCAGATAGGATGATTTCTATGGTGCATCTGTAAAAGTTGGTAAGAGTCAACGTGGACATGCCGAATTTCCTCAGTTTCCTGAGAAAGTATAGGTGCTATTGTTCTTTCTTGGTTGTAGCGTAGATGTGGGCGGACCAAAACAGATTGTTGGTGATGTGCACATCTAGGAATTTGAAGCTGTCAACCATCTCTACCTCTGCACAATTGATGCAGACAGGGGTGTGTATGATACTTTGCTTCTTGAAGTTAATGACCAGCTCTTTAGTTTTGCTGACAATGAGGGAGAGATTATTGTCGTTACACCACTCCACTAGGGTCTCTATCTCCCTCCTGGACTCTCACTCATCATTGTTCAAGATCCAACCACTACTGTCGTATCATCAGCAAACTTGTAGATGGAGCTGGAGCCAAATTTTGCCACATAGTTGTGTGTGTGTATACAGAGAGTATAGTAGGGGGATAATTAGGCAGCCTTGCGGGGTCCGGTATTGAGGATTATCGTGGAGGAGGTTTTGTTGTTTATCCTTACTGGTTGTGGTCTATGTGTCAGCAAGTCGAGGATCCAGTTGCAGACGGAGGAGCCAAGTCTTAGGTTTTGCAGCTTTGATATGAGCTTGGCTGGGATTATGGTGTTGAAGGTGAAGCTGTAGTCAATAAATAGGAGCCTGACATAGAAGTCAATGTTGTAAAGATGCTCCAGGAATGATTGTAGGGCCAGGGAGATGGTGTCTGCTATGGACCAATTGTGGCAGTGTGTGAATTGCAATGGATCAAGGCATTCTGGGAGTATGGTGTTGATGTGTCTCATGACCAACCTCTCAAAGTACTTCATAATGGTCAATGTCAAGGCCACCAGATGATAGGGTTGAGGCACGTTGCCTGGTTCTTCTTTGGCACTGGTATGAAGATGGTCTGCTTGAAACAGGTGGGGACCTCTTAACAGAGTAGGGAGAGGTTGAAGATGCCTGTGAACACATCCACCAGCTGGTCCACACAGCGTCTGAGTGCACGACCAGGGACCACATCGGGACCCGTCACTTTCCGAGGGTTCACTTTCAAGGAGACTGATCTGATGTCAGAAGATGTGGCGATAGGTATGGGTGTGTCCGAGGCAGTTGACAACGGTTTAGTGGTTTCTGCTCCACCCGAGCATAGAATGCACCAAATTCATTGGGGAGGGGTGAACTGCTGATGGAGATTGTGCTCGGCTTCACTTTGTAGCCTGTTATGTTGTTTAAGCCTTGCCACAACCAACGAGACTCCATGACGTTAGTTTGTAACTCTAGCTTGGTTTGATATTGTATCATGTCATCCCTGATGACTTTGTGACGGACTTACCTGGATTTCTTGTATAGGTCAGGGTCCCTGTGTTGAACGCCTCAGACCTGGCCTTCAGTATGGAGTCAATCTCCCGATTAAGCCATGGTTTCCGGTTGGGGAACGTACACTACCTCCTTTGGCACACATTTTCTACACACTTGCTGATAAAGTCTGTGATTGTGGTGGCACACTCATTTCGGTCGGTCACTAAATTCTTAAATATGGACCAGTACACTGATGAGAAGGCAAACCTCTCCACCCTTCGCTTTGCCTGATGACGCCATAAGGTCCATCCGGTGTATTAAGAAGCCTTCGGGTTGTATGGCACAGTCCGGTGAGGCAAGGATGAGCCATGTCTCCATGAAACAGAGCACACAGCAGCCTCTTATTTGCCTCTGAGAGCTAAGTCTAGCGTTCAGCTCGTCCAGTTTGTTTTCGATCGTTAGGACATTTGCCAGGAGCATGCTAGGGAGAGGAGACTTGAAACCACATTGTTTTAGTCTCACCTGCAGATTGTTGCGTTTCCCTCGCTTCCTCGGTTGGCGGCTGCTTCTGGATGGTCCCGGGATCCGATGGGAGAGGTCTGACCTTGTGCAAGATAGGTGGTTGTGCCTGGTGGGGGCCGGGGCATTGGTTTCGTTTTCGGGGTCACGTCTGACAGGGCCCCGGCTTGCTATTTTGGAGTTGCCGGGGAGCATGGGGAGTTGCTGGGGAGCATGTTTGCAATCCAGTTGCAAACTGGGGATCTGCAAGTTTGGACCTACCTTTCGCTGCACCCGGAGCCTCGCGTGCGGTCTCCGCTGTTTCGGGTGTCTTTAGTCCAGATATGGGTCACAGGCAGGGACTTCCTGGGTCAGGTTGGGCCGGGACCCGTGTTCGGTTCCAGCATTGGTGGTCTGGTCGGGTGCTCCTGGAATCGGGCCTTGGAGTAGGCCTGGTCGGGCCTCCATGTGGATTCTTCTTTCCTACATCCCCCGGTAAGTCTGAGGTATAAAGACCAGACGAGAGTAATGAACAGCTGGGTGGGACAAATTTACCAATCAAATTTCGACATGAGGGCGAGAGGGGTGAGTCTTATTTAATAGCTGGATAACTTTCACGCGACCAACACGGTGGCCACAGTGACAGACCCAGAGGGACGATATTTAATGGTGACTTTGGAGGGTGGTCCGGTGGTTCTGATGAACGTATATGCCCCGAACTGGGATGATGCAGGGTTTATCAAGAAAACACTGGCAGCGATCCTTTACTCGCATCAATTGATCATTGGTGAATTCAACTGAGTCCTGGACCCAGACTTCCGGTGATGGGGTTGTGCTGAGTAGTTGCTCATTAGGTGGCCCTCCTCTTCCGAACTCGAAAGTGTTATGCTTCTTGAAAGAATGCTCGAAGTCGTCTTTAAGTTAAAGGATGGTTTATTGTGCTCCACAATAAGTTACAGAATTGCACTTGAGAATATACTGCTCTTCAATGTTCTGCAACTAGGCCCAAAAGACTTGCAGCCCTGAGCTCAACTTCCACGTCCTGCCTCCTTAACCCTCCGGTCCAAGTGGGCGAGGGCGGGCCTTCGGTGTCCCTCTTATATGTCCCCGCGCTGCCCCCTGGTGGTACTTCCATTTCCCATCAGCCCCTTCTGTACACACTCAGGCGAGGATCACTACATCCCCCTTTTTCACTTTTTTTTTGTAGTTGCAGAGCTGTAACTAAACACAAATGTAGACAGTTAGGTTTATATACACACGACAAGGCAGGGCAATGCAATTGTCAGTCCATGTTCACAGGTTCAGACGGTTGGGTGCACGTCTGATCCGTGTAGACCTCCTGAGTGGGCATGGAGATCCAGGGACTTCTATGTCCATTTGGACATCTGCTGCTGGAGTTCCAGGATGTTGTACGACAGCGTCCTGTAGATCTAGTGCGTCCTGCAGATCAAGTGTTGGAAATACCCGTTGACGAGGTGTAACTTTTAGAAGGTCTCGGCGATTTCGTCGAAACATTGTTCCATCGTCAGACTGCACTATGTAGGATCGTGGCGATATTTGGCGGAGGACCCACGCCATTTTGGACCAGCCCCCAGCCGGGTGTCGCAACCTCACCGTATCGTTGATTGCCAACGGTTGCAGTACTTTGCCTGCTGGTCATAGTGTTGCTTTTGCACTTGACGTTGGTGACGCATTTTATCCAGGACAGGCGTGTGATCGGGATTGGTGAATTGTAGTGCCGGTAACATTGTCTGCACATCTCTGTTAAAGAGCATTTGAACTGGTGATAGTCCAGAGCTCAAAGGTGACGATCGGTATGACAAGAGGGCCAAGTATATGTCGGATTTTGAGTCCGCAGCCTTGCTGATGAGTTGTTTGATTATGTGGACACCTTTCTCCACCCTGCCATTTGATTGCGGAAAGTGTGGACTCGACGTTATATGCTTGAAGTTGTAGTTCTTGGCGAAGTCCGTCCACTCCCAGCTGGCAAAACAAGGACCATTGTCGGACATGACCGTCCGTGGGATGCCATGCCTGGAGAAAGTTTCTTTGCAGGCCTTGATGACTGATGCCGCTGTGAGATCCGGGAGTTTCATGACTTCCGGAAAGTTGGAGTAGTAGTCGATGAGAAGAACATAGTTGCGGCCCATGGCGTGGAACAAGTCAATGCCCACTTTGTCCCATGGTGACGTGGCCATCTCATGCTGCTGCAGTGGCTCCTTGCATTGTGCCGGTCGATGTCTTTGGCACGTGTCACAAGTGAGCACCATGTTTGTTATGTCCTCGTTAATCCCTGGCCAGTAAACAGATTGTCGTGCTCTCCTTTTGCACTTTTCGGCACCAAGGTGGCCCTCGTGAATCCTGTGGAGGATGTCCGCCCGGAGCGCCATTGGGATGATGATTCTGTCGTTTTGCAGTATAATGCCATCGACCACGGATAGTTCAGTCCTGACGTTTTGGAACTGTGGGCACCGCCCATTTGGCCAGCCATGCTGAAGGTTGTGTATGACTTGAAGGAGGGTGGCGTCCTCCTGTGTTGCCTGACGAATTTGCTGCAGCCTCTCGTCCGTTTCCAGGAGTGTCTCCTTGCACCACTGTGCATGAGCTTCCACATCATTGATGGAAGCCAGTGGCGGGTTGTCAGCGTCCATGGCTCGTGATAATGTGTCAGCTATCACAAGGTCCTTGCCAGGGGTGTAGACCAGCGTGAAGTCGTACCTTCGCAACTTCATCATCATGCGTTGTAGGCGCGGTGTCATATCATTTAGGTCTTTGTCGATGATGTTGACCAGCGGCCTATGATCAGTTTCCACGAGAAACGTGGGGAGACCGTACACATAGTGGTGGAATTTGGTCACGCCTGTGATTAGCCCTAGGCACTCCTTTTCTATCTGTGCATACCTGCACTCTGTGGCGGTCATCGCTCGTGAAGCGTAAGCCACTGGGACCCAGTCCGACTGGTCATTCTGTTGCAGTAGCACAGCACCAATTCCATGTTGACTGGCGTCAGTGGAGATCTTGGTAGGTTTTGCCGGGTCAAAAAATGCGAGCGTTGGAGCTGCCATCAATTGGTGTCTCAGATCATCCCATTCATCTTGGTGATCTTGGGTCCAGGCAAACTCCGTGTCCTTCCTTGTCACGTTCCTCAACGCCGTCGTCCGTGCTGCTAGGTTCGGTATGAATTTACCAAGGAAGTTGATGAATCCCAGGAATCTTAGAACTGCTTTCTTGTCCTGTGGTCTCTGCATGCTCTGAATTGCGGCGATCTTCTCAGCGTCCGGCTTCACTCCGTGCTCTGATATTGTGTCGCCCAGGACGGTCAGAGAGGACTGTGCAAAAGTGCACTTGGCTTGGTTGAGCTTCAGTCCAAAGTGGTGGATCCGCTGGAAGACTTGCTTCACCCTCGCAATATGGTCTTCCTCTGTCGTTGACCATATTATGATGTCATCCACATAGACACGGACGCCTTCAATGCCTTCTATCATCTGCTCCATAATTCTGTGAAATATTTCGGATGCAGATATAATGCCGAAGGGCATCCGATTATAACAGTACCTGCCAAACGGCGTGTTGAAGGTGCAGAGCAGGCGGCTGGACTCATCGAGCTGCATTTGCCAGAAACCCTGTGAGGCATCAAGCTTGGTGAAGATGCAAGTTTGTGCCATTTCGCTCGTTATTTCCTCTCGCTTGGGGATAGGGTGGTGTTCCCTGCGAATGTTCTTATTCAAATCTTTGGGATCTAAACAGATCCGGAGTTCACCAGACGGCTTCTTAACGCACACCAGCGAGCTGACCCAGTCAGTCGGCTGTGTGACTCGTGAGATGATGCCTTGAGTTTGGAGACATTGAAGTTCAGCTTTTAACTTGTCCCGCAATGGAGCCGGCACCCTCCGTGGGGCATGAACGACCGGTATGGCATTCTCTTTGAGCAGAATTTTGTATGTGTAGGGTAGCGTACCCATGCCCGAGAAGACGTCGGGGTACCCGCTGAGTAGCAGCTGTATGTCATCGGCAATGCGTGATGATTCAGCCGCGTGCATGAAGATCCTTTGAATTAGCTGCAAATCCTTGCAGGCTTGAGCACCTAGCAGTGAGGATCTTTTTTCATCTACAATTTCAAATCGTAGTCCTGTTGTGACGTGTTGTTGGCAACTTGTAGGTGGCAGGATCCCTTTGAGGTGATCAGGTTTCCGTTGTAGTCAGTGAGCTTGCATGCGGCAGGTAACATCTCGTGCGTCCCTGGGACGGCTGCGAGGTCTTTGCTCGTCATCAAGTTTGCTGAGGCTCCCGTGTCCAGCTTGAACGTGATGGGGAAGTCATTGACTCGCACCGTAGCAGTCCATTCGCTTGCGGAGTTGATGGCATGCACGTGTCGAGGTTTTGTCGTCAGCTCCTGTGGTTCCGCTGTGGCGTTTATAATTCCAATGCTGGACGTGTTCTCCCAGGAGTTGAATTCTTCGTGGTCGGAAAAATTGTCTTTGGGTGCCGGAGTGTTCATTATATTAACTGTGCGGACCTTCAGGTTTCCGTGCCGTTGCATTGTTGAGTGATATTTGGCTGTGGACTGACATTGGGAGGCGAAGTGATTCATTTTTGAACACTTTCTGCACCTTTTTCCTTGAGCAGGACATTGCCCTTTTAAATGGGAGGAGCCACAATGATGACACGTCATGACGTCATTTGTATGTTGCGTTCGCGCATGCGCAGTGCGGTTTTCAATCCGGGGCCGGTATTGCGAGAAGTGCGCATGCGCGTACCGATCACTTCCGGGACCGCATCTTTCGGGATGATGCGCATGGCAGACGGGCCGGAGAACGGAAGAGACGGCCTGTGAGGAGAGGTCACCATCTTTATATCTGCCTCGTGGTGAGTGTTTTGCAATGAATGTCTTTCAAATAGCTCCAGTACCTGCTGCTTTTTCTGCTCCAGTAGTAAGCATTTATCTATGGTGGTTTTAAGTGTTAAATCGTTTTGCAGTATTAGTGATTCTCTTAGATTTCCGTCGGCAAGACCATAGATCAGCTGATCTCTGAGTGAGTTTGTTAAATCACCGAAGTTGCAGCCTTGTGCTAGCAAGCGTAGATCTGTCACAAAGTGGGAGATAGTCTCCCCATTTTTTTGGATTCTGTGACGCAGGGTGAATCTTTCAATGATCTCATTGGATTGAGATTTACAGTGTTCATCAAATTTCGCGACTATCCCGTGATACTTGGTTTTATCTTCAGTATCAGCATATGTGAAAGAGTTATAGATGTCTACCGCCTGCTGGCCTGCCGATCTGAGTAAAAGTCCAATTTTTCTGTCATCGGTGGCTGCATGTAAGTCCTGAGCTAACAAGTATATCTCAAACTGTTGTTTAAACATTTTCCAGTTGTAATTTAAATTACCTGTAGTTCTCATTGGCCCTGGAAGTAGCGTGTGTTCCATTGTTTCAGAAGGTCGTCTGGAGTCGAGAGGCTGCAAAGTCTGGTGGCCTGCCTGTTGCTGTTGCTTTTGCTGGTAGCGCTGGTTCCTTCTGTTCAGAGAAGCCACTCCTGTACCATGTTATGCTTCTTGAAAGAATGCTCGAAGTCGTCTTTAAGTTAAAGGATGGTTTATTGTGCTTCACAATAAGTTACAGAATTGCACTTGAGAATATACTGCTCTTCAATGTTCTGCAACTAGGCCCAAAAGACTTGCAGCCCTGAGCTCAACTTCCACGTCCTGCCTCCTTAACCCTCCGGTCCAAGTGGGCGAGGGCGGGCCTTCGGTGTCCCTCTTATATGTCCCCGCGCTGCCCCCTGGTGGTACTTCCATTTCCCATCAGCCCCTTCTGTACACACTCCGGCGAGGATCACTACATAAAGTAGGCTTTTTTAAACAAAATAGCCCACTAAAATGTATCCCCGCACCCTAACGAACAACAATACGAACAAAATTGCTGAACAACAGCTATTCCAGAGTCCACAAAGAGATGAGAAATGGGAAAAGCCAGGAGAAGCAAGTGGCCGAGCCGGTGGACACGCAAACAGAGCCCCCCGCCCCACTCAGGGAGTTGATGAAAATGTTCCTCTCCAGCGAACTAAAAGAGCACAGAGAGGAGACAAAGATATCCAGGCTGGGGTCAGTGTGGCGGTGTCGGGGGCTCTGGCGTTCATGCAGGTGGTCCTAGACCAAGCATAGAGGGATTTAGAGGGCCAGGGAAACACTATAAAAGAACTAAAAAAGGCATCAACAGACCAGCACAACTAGATCGCTGCCCTGGAGAAGGAAATAACAGTTGGTCGCGTCTCAGGGGAGTCTGAGGGGGACAATAGAGGACCAGGAGAACTGGTCAAGGCGCCAAAACGTAAGGATAGTGAGCCTGCCAGAAGGGATCGAAGGCAGGGACCCCACAGACTATGAGGCCCAGATGTTGGGCAATCTGGTGGGAAGGGATAGCTTCCCAATACGCCAGAAATAGACAGAACCCACCTGTCACTCTACCCAAGACCCCAGGCTGGAGAGCAGCCGAGGGCAATAACCGCAAAATGCACTGCTACCAAGACCGGGAAAGAATTCTGCGCTGGACCAAACAGACAAGAAACTGTAACTGGGCAGGCCACCGAATCAAGATCGACAAGGACATTGGGGTTGACCTTGTCAAGTGTCAGGCAGAGATCAACAGGGCAAAGGCAACCCTGTATAAAAGTAGTGTAAAATTTGGGATGTTGTACCCAGCCAATCTCTGGGTCAAATTCCAGTACAGGGCACACTTCTTCACTGCCCCTGCAGACGTGGTCAAATTTGTCCTGTAGAACAGGCTTAAAAAACAGCAACAGGAACAGCGGTGAAGAGAACACCCGAAGAGACTTTATGTATTTACTTAACCAACTCGAAAGACACTTTGCGCGGGACTACATTGCCTCGTTTTGAGAAGGAAGGGGCGAGGACAGCAGAGTGGAAGAAAGGGTGAGGAGAGTGCCAGGAGGGGAAACAGGTAGCTGGCAAAGGGTAAATAGAAAGCCAACCCCAGGAGGGGGGAACCACACTTGCGGAAAATTCAGCACCAGGAAGCACAAGCGAGAGAGCACCTGGCACCAGGGGGAGAAAGGACAACATGGGAAAGAAACAAGGAGAAGTGAACACAGGGAGGACAAGAAACAGGAAGGGAGGAAGAGGACGTTGGTGTGTAGAGGGGGGGTGGGGGGGGGGGTGGGGGGGGGGGGGTGGGGGGGGAGGGGGGGGGGGGGGGGGGGGGGGGGGTGGGGGGGGGGGGGGGGGGGGGGGGGGGTGGGGTGGGGGGGGGGGGGGGGGGGGGGGGGGGGGGGGGGGGGGGGGGGGGGGGGGGGGAGGGGGGGGGGGGGGGGGGGGGGGGGGGGGGGGGGGTGGGGGGGGGGGGGGGGGGGGGGGGGGTGGGGGGGGGGGGAGGGGGCGGGTGGGGGGGGGGGGGGGGGGGGGGGGGGGGGGGGTGGGGGGGAGAACCATAAGCGATAAGAGTAGAAAGGACATTAGGCTGGCTACAACAGGCCACACGTGGCGACTTGGAACAAGATAGCACCTTAAGCAAATTTGGAGGGTCCCTGAACAAAGGGAAACCCTGGAGTACAGAGGCACACCCACATGGCGTGCAAAATATTAGCGGCCACGCTGGGTGGCCCCTGGATAAAGGGACATCCCAGAGTGCAGGGACCTGGCGTCATGGAGAGAACGGTGACCATTTTGGATGAACCCCTAACAAAGGGAAACCCCAGAGTGTAGGGGCACATCCACCAGGCAAGTACGGTTGATCCCTAAGGAGAGGGGGGACATAAACCCCCATCAGGATAGTCACCTGGTACATCAGGTGACTTAATGGCTCAATGAAAAGGACAATGTTTACCATGACGAGGATGGTTACAGATCAAGGGGAACAGTACTTCATGGTCAGCGGTATCCTGGACGGAGCATTGGTAATCCTGGTGAACGTGCTACACACCCAACTGGGACGACACGGAGTTTATAAAAAAGACCATGACGGAAATCCCCGACGTCGATACGCACCAACTTATCATGGAGGTGGGGGGACTTTTACTGTGTACAGGACCCATGGACGGACAGGTTGAACCCCAAAATTGGGAAGACATCTAACATGGTGAAAGAACTCTGCATATTCATGGAGCAGGTGGGGGCAGTGAACTCATGGCGGATCACCCACCCAGGGGAAAGGGCATTCTCCTTCATGTATACACATAGATCAACTTCTTTGTCATGGGGAAATCGGTGCTTCCATGACGAGTAAGAGCGGAATTCTCTGCAATTGTAAACTCCGACCACGCTCCACATTACGTGAATGTGAGATTGGAGACGGGCTGTGCCCAACACCTACCCTATGGAGGTTGGACACTGTCCTCCTGGTCAATCAGGCCTTCTGCGAGAAAATATCACAGGCCATAAATGAGTATATTACTAATAACCGGAGTGGAAGATCTCACCCTCCATGTTCTGAGAGGCGCTGAAGGCTGTGATTAGGGGTGAAATTATTGCATACAATGTACGTAGATATAGAGAAGAGAGGGCGGTTAGGCAACTGCTAGTCAACTCCATATTGGAGGTAGACCGGTAATACTCCGAGGCCCCGATCATAGAGCTCCTGGTGGAGAGGAAAAAGCTTCAAATGGACTTTGACCTGCTCTCCACGAGGAAAGCAGTGCACCAACTCCGCCAGGCACATGGGACCCTGTATGAACACGGAGCAAAGCCAGACGCCTGCTGGCACACCAGCTGAAAAAGCAGGCAGCCATGAAGGAAATAGCTCCGATTAAAGACAACTGAGGCAAACTAGTAGCAGAGCCAGAGAAGGTCAACGAGGCATTTGAGGCCTTCTACCAGGGCTGTACACCTCCGAGTCCCCCGCAGGGGACTTGGGGATGAAACAGTTCCTCGATGGACTGGATATGTCAGTCTGGGGGAGGATAGGAAACGGGGGATGGAAGCACCATTAGAATTGGGAGAAGTCATGGAGAGCATCAACTCCATGGAAGCGGGGAAGGCGCCGGGACCAGACGGATTCGCGACAGCACTTGCCCCACACTTGCGGGAGATGTTCACAGACTCGCTGGCGAGGGGCAACCTGCCACCTACACCAGCACAAGCCTCAATCTCGCTGATACCCAAGAAAGACAAAAACTCAACAGAATGTGGGGCCTACAGACCCATTTCGCTGCTAAACATAGACATGAAAATGCTAGCCAAGATCCGAGCCAAGTGTCTGAAGGACTACGTATCAGAGGTGGCAACAGAGGATCAAACAGGCTTTGTCAGAGTAGACAACTAACATAGAACATCAGGCCTTTGCTGAACGTGATAATGACCTTGCCCAGGGAGAGAATATTAAGGTAATCATCTCCCTGAATGCAGAAAAGGCCTTCAAAAGAGTCGAATGGAAGTACCTCATGGAGGTACTGAAGCGGTTCCGTCTTGGAACAGGGTTCACCCCGGTGAAACTCCTGTACAGCACTCCCACGGTGAGTGTATGGACGAACACCACCAGCTCTAAATTCTTCCAGCTGCACAGAGGCACAAGGCAGGGCTGCCCGTTGTCCCCACTGCTGTTCGCCCTAGCGATCGAATGACAAGCGATTGTACTCAGGGCGGCAAAAAATTGGAAGGGGCTCCTCAGAGAGAACAGAGAGCACAGAGTCTCATTCTATGCCGATGACCTGCTCCTCTACTACATCTCGGATCCACAAAGCAGCATGGAGGGAATCATGACGATCTTGAAAGAGTTTGGAACATTCTCAGGCTACAAACTCAAACTGAGCAAAAGTGAGATCTTCCCGGTGAACCTGCAAAGGGGAGGGGCAAAGCTGGAGGGGCTGCCATTCAAATAGGCCCAACACAAATTTGCTACCTGGGGATCTAAATCACCCATGACTGGACACGGATACACAAGTGGAACCTGATCAGCCCGGTGGAGGAAGTTAAAAAGGACCTTCAGAATTAGGACACACTCCCAAGTCCCTGGCAGGGAGAGTACAGACAATCAAGATGAAAATACTGTGCAGGTTCTTCTTCCTGTTGAGGTCCATACTGATCTACATATCCAAGGCCTTCTTCAACTCAGTGGAAAAATCGATCATGCCATTTGTGTCATGGGAGTAAGATCCTAGGATCCCCAGAAAAGTCCTGCAGAAAACGAGAAGCATGGGGGGCCTCACCCTCCCAAACCTGTAATATTACCACTGGGCAGCAACAGCTGAACAGGTAAAGAGATGGACAAAGGAGCTGGAAGCTGAATGGGTGAGAATGGAGGATGGATACGGGAATGGTGGAGGCAGGATGGGAGGACACTGACAGTTAGGGACTTCTACACAGACAACAGATTGACAACACTAGAGGAACTTACAGAGAATTTCTAGCTGACGGGGGGAAATGAGCTAAGAAATATGCAGGTCAAAATTTCTTACGCAAGGAAATAAGGACATACCCATGAACACCGCAACAATCCCGTGTTAGAGGACCTATTGGATGTGAACATCTTGGGGAGGAAGAACTGTGGCAGCCTGTATGGCAAATACTGGGAAGGGCACACACACCACTGAACGAGACAAGGCAAAAGTGGGAGGAATATCTAGGGTTTGAAATAGGGTGGGGTCTCTGGAGTGAAGCACTGCACTGTGTCAACTCCACCACCACATATGCAAGGCTAAGCCTAATGCAGCTGAAAGTATATACAGAGCTCACTTAACCAGAACCCGAATGAGCAGGTTCTTCCCGGAGGTGGAGGACAAATATGAATGGTGCCAAAGAGGCCCAGCCAACCACGCCCACCCGTTCTGCTCTTGCCTCAGACTAGTCGGGTTCTGGACAGCCTTCTTCGAGGCAATGTCCAAAGTGGTGGGGATGAGGGTGGAGCCTTGCCCAGAGTGGCAGTCTTTGGGGTATCAGAACAGCCAGTTCTCTTTCTGGGGAGGAGGGCCGATGCCCTTACCTTTGCCTACCTAATAGTCTGCCGGAGAATCCTGCTCAACTGGCGATCGACAGCACCACCCAAACTGTAGACTGGCTGTCCGACCTATCAGAATTTCTCCAAATGGAGAAAATTAACTTCACTATCTGGGGGACAGAAGAGGGCTTCCACAAATCATGGGAGCCATTCATCAGTTGTTCCAAGACCTGTTTGTGGCCAATAAGCCTGAGGGAGGGAGGGGGAAGCCATGGTAAAACAACAGGTACAAATGAAAAGAGGGGGGGGGGGGGGGGAGAGAAAGAGGCACGGAGCCCAGCGATGCCCAACACATAACAGGGTACACGGCGTCACGCCACCCCAACAGGAACATGATAAAAGATGCAACGAGGGAAGAGGGCACACTAAACAACTGGAAGGAGAAATGGTCAGGAAGAAAGGGGGGAGAGAAAAGCAGGGGATCCAACTAAATCTAAACGTCTACTGAAAAACAAAAAGCAAGAAAATGTAACTGATGTAAATAACAAAAGACAACCGATATATATGCTGGAAGACAACTGATGAATACACATTTTTTTCGGTGGATGTTCATGCTCATCTTTGCTCTGTATAATATGAAAAACTTTTTTTTTAAAACTGGGACCTGGACCCGAGAAGGGACAGGTCAAATCCCAAGTCAGGTGCACGGTCAGGAATGGCGAAAGAGCTGTTTTCATGGAACAGATGGGGGGTGGTGGTGGACCCCTGGAGATTCAGTCATCCAAGGAAGAAGGAGAGAAGGAGTTCTTCTCACACGTTCACCAGGCATACTCCCGAATAGTCTCCTTTATGGTGGGGAAATTGGTGCTTCCAGGACTGGTAGCAGCTAAATATTCAGCAGTAATTATCATGGACCACACACCACATTATGTAGACCTGAGGCTGGAGGCGGGCCAGGCTCAACCCTCCCCCCCCCCCCCCCCCCCCCCCCCCCCCCCCCATCCCTGGAGGGTGAATACAGCACTCCTTGCTGACAAAGATTTCTATGAGAGAATAGCATTAACCATCGATAACTATGTGAGTTGCAAACAGAACAAGGAAGTCTCACCCTCTATATTCTGGGAGGCACTGAAGGCGGTGGTCAGGGTAGAGATAATCTCATTCAGAACGCACAGGAAGGAGAAGGCAGTCAGACAGTGGTTGGTCAACTCAATACTGGTGGTGGATCGGCAGTACTCTGCAGCTCCGAAAATGAAGCTACTAGGGGAGAGGAAAAGACTGCAAATGGAGTTTGAATTGATATCAATGGGGAAGGTGGTGAACCAGCTCCACCGTTCATGAGGGGCCTTTTACAAGCATAGTGATACGGCCAGCTGTTTGTTGGCCCACCAGTTGAGGAAGCAGACGGACGCACAAGAGATAGCACAGGTCAGGATTGAGGGGTTCGACTGATCAATGGGGCTTTTAGGATCCACGACTGAGGGCTGTCCAAATGGGAGCCCCCGGAGGGGGAATCAGAGATGAAACGATTCCTGGACGGATTAGATTTCCCGATGTTGGAGGAGACGACAGGACAGGGACTATAAGCGCCGTTGGGAGGTCATGAAGTGCATCGAGGGAAGTGACAGAACCAGATGGTTTTCTGGTGAACTTCTACAAAAGATTTGCAGCAGAGCTGACTCCATACTTGCTGGGGATGTTGAGCGATTTGTTGTCATGGGGGGCTTTGCTGCCCAAATTAGCACAGGCTTCGATCTCATTGATTCTAAAGGACAAGGACAACTTCCGGCGGTGACTGTAGAGTGAACGGTCACACATTTTTACAGCTCCCACTCATGGTGGTCTTTTTGTGGCCTTTAGGCCGGTTTGTTGCAGAAATTTTGTAGAGGAAAGGTGCAGAAGTAAAAACAGAAGAAATGAACCCTTAGTTTATGGAGCTGCGGTCCAGAAGTAATCAGAAAAGAACAAACCAGGTGGTGGTGGCGAGTGAGAAGCGGACAACGCGCGTGGAGATGGCGGAAGAACAGAGTCGGACCTGTCAGCTCAGCGGTCGACGGACCAGTTGGTGAACTTCTTAAATGAGAAGTTCACCCAACAGCGGAAATAGAGCGTGGAGGACCTGGCCTTGGAGGTGGACTCGATCAAGGCGGTGGTTGAACACGTGGAGACGAGACTGGCAGCCCAGGGACAGGCGATCCAGAGGTTGGAGGAGCAGGTGAGGGAACAGGAGAAACAGTCCACCTAGGTGGCAGCAGAGATTGGGATGCTGCATGACCAACAGAAGAGATGGCTAGAGAAAGTGGAGGACTTGGAAAATCGTTCTCGGAGGCAGAACATTCGGATCGTGGGTCTGCCAGAGGGAATCGAAGGATTGGACATTGATGCGTATGTGAGGAAGATGTTGGAGAAGGTGCGTTTGATCAACCGTTGGAGGTGGATCAGACCCACGGGCACTGATGCGCAAGCCCCAGGGTGGTGAGCCGCCAAGGGCGATGGTGGTACGATTACATTGGTTCCTGGGCAAGGAACGTATCATGAGGTGGACCAGGCAGACGAGGAAATGTACTTGGGAAGATATCGTGATCTATATGTACCAGGACCTGGGAGCAGAGCTTGCGAAAAGGAGGGTGAGGTTTAATAAGATCAAGTCGGCCCTATAGAAGAAGGGCATAAAGTTTGGTCTACTGTACTCGGCTCGCCTATGGGGGTTGGGAGTTGTACTTTGGCTCGGTGGAGGAGGCAGCTGACTTTACGAAGGACAATAGACTGGCAGGAGAAGGAGGACCTTGAACTTTGACTGAGGAGATCTGAACCATGTTCTGTAAATACTTTGGGTTTGCGTTGTTCGGATTTATTTTGGGGGTTTTGCGTGTTTCTTTATATTTTTTCGGTCCTGTTTGGGGTTAGACTGATATATAGTTCTTTGTTAAGGGAGAAGGAGTGGGTCTTTGGATTCAGACCTTGGGAGGGATGGTTTGTTTGTTTTTATTTCCTGCCTTTGTTTCGATTGTTTTGAATGTTTACATGAAGAGCGGACGGGAGGGGAACCAGTGGGGGTAAGATGCTAGGCTCCATGGGAGGGGGCTGCTAGGCTAGCTGGGCGGGCTAATTCACGGAAGCAAAATGGGGGGTGAGCTGAAGACCGATGTGGGGGGGGTGATGGGAGGGGGAGTGGTGGGTTGGGTGGGGAGGGAGTAAACTGCTGACGGGAAGAGGACTTTCAAGGTGGAGGATGAGGAGGGTTGATGACGGTAGTTGCCCAAGGGCAGGCCAGTGTCGGGACATGGGCCGAAGACTGGTCTAGGATCAGGCTGGTCACGTGGAGCGTTCAGGGACTGAATGGGTCAATCAAAAGGGCCCGTATGTTCGGCACTTGAGGCAACTGAAGGCAGACATGGCTATGTAGCAGGAGACACATCTGAAGGTGGGGGACCAGGTTAAGTTAAGGAAGGGATGGGTTGGACATGTGTTCCATTCGGGATTAGACTTTAAAATGAGCAGGTGGTATTCGAGGTTGGGAATATAGAGGCAGACCCGGGGGGTAGATGTATTATGGTTCATGGGAAATTGGAGGGAATGGGCATGGTATTGGTAAATATATATGACTCGATCTGGGATGATGTTGAGTTTGTCAGACGGGTGCTGGGGAAGATCCTGGACCTGGACTCACATCGATTGATTATGGGCAAAGATTTCAACATGGTCCTGGATCCGAGGCTGGATCGGTCAGTATCAGCCAAAGTAAAGGAGCTGCGGAGGCTTATGGAGCGCATGGGGGGAGAGGGAGGGGGGGTGGGGGGGGGGGGGGGGGGGGGGGGGGGGGGTGGGGGGGGGGGGGGGGGGGGGGGGGGGGGGGTGGGGGGGGGGGGGGGTGGATCCGTGTAGATTTTGGAGGCCAAGGAGTAAGGAGTTTTCATTCTACTCCAATGTGCACAATGTGTATTCCTGGATAGACTTCTTTGTGTTGGACAAAATGCTGCTTGCTGAGGCAGTAAATGTGGAATATTCAGCAATTGTGGTGTCAGACCACGCCCCACACTGGGTAACCTGCAAGTTAAGAAAGGAAAGTCCCAGCGGCCGCAATGGAGGTTAGATGTGAAGCTGTTAGCAGAGGAGGAGGTGTGCGAGCGGGTGAGGCAGGCCATTCGGGAATATATAAAGATCAATGACACAGGTGAGGTTTCAGCTGGGGGGGCATGGGAGGCACTGAAGGCAGTTATTAGGGAGCAAATAATCTCAATTCGGGCCCATAAGGAGAAGACTGAGCAGGCGGTGTTGGACAGGATGGTAGGCGAAATTTTACAGGTGGACAGGAGGTATGCAGAGTCTCCGATGGAGGAAACGTCATGTGTAGGATCATCCTTGCATGCGCTGGTCACTGTCCCTCTCCCGTTCTCCTCTGCCAGGTTCACAAGAAACCTGGTGGTTGTGGCTTCGTTGAAAGTCTGCAATCAATTCAGGTGCCATTTCAAGCTGAGGGGCATGTCTACTTTGCCACTAATTTGCGATACCATAGATTCATTCTGGCGAGGATGGCACTACTTACAAAACTTAGAGACACGTAAGTGGATGGTAGGTTTGTGAGTCTGGAGGAGCTGACTGAGAAATTTCAACTACTGAAAGGTAGCCCAGTTGGACAAAACAGGGAAAAGGTGGGAGAAGGAGTTGGACCTCAAGATAGCGGGAGGACTTTGGAATGTATTCCTGCACAGAGTGAATTCCACCTCTTCTTGCACTAGGTTGGGCCTGATACAACTGAAGGTGGTACACAGGGCACACCTGACCAAAGTGTGCATGAGTGGTTCTTCCCTGGTTGGAGGATTGATGTGAGTGATATCTGAGAGAGCCGGCCAATCATTCCCACATGCTTTAGTCCTGCCAAAAGTTGGTTGAGTTTGGGGCCTCACTCTTCAAGACTATGCCTGATATCGTTGGGGTTAGGATGGAGCCAGGTCCGCCGGTGGCGATCTTCGGAGTGTCGGACCTGCCGGAGCTTCTTGGCGGGAGCGGGGGGGGGGGGGGGGGGGGGTGCGTCTTGGGCCTTCACATCTCCATCATTAAGGATCGGTTTGTGACCAGTGGGGGGGGGGGGGGGGGGGGGGGGGGGGGTGCTTGCTCGGAGAGATTGGGGGGTGCCCTGGGGGCATGGGTTGTGCTATTGTTGAGTCTGTTATGCCAAAATGTGACGAACTGTTTGCACTACTGTTCTACTGTTGTTCATGAATTTTATTGTATTTGTTTTGCTTCGTTTGGAATAAATATATATATATTTTTAAGTGAGTCAAGGTGGAGTCGTGAGAGCTCCCTGGGTACCTAACACAAAAGGGTCTGCTTTCTTTGATCACAAATTTTCTCAATGTTCAGAGAATGAAAAGTTTTTATATTTATGAATCTGACTGGCTGCTGCCAGGGAGTTCTCAGGGCCACATGTGTGCAGTTTATGGGAAACCAGAGATCCCTGCAAATCCCTCAGCTCTGGCAGCCTGGCTTATATCATCCCTGTGCAACTGCACATAATAATCAACTTTACCCGAAAGGGGCATCCATGACCTCTTTGATGATTGGAGGATTTTAGGAATATTAGCTGCTAAATATTGGGTCAAGCATTTCACCCTGGAAACCTGTACCCAGCTGAGCTTGTTCTGCATGGCTTGAGAATGTAATTAATAGGGTGCCCCTTTAATCAGTGGCACTGAATTCCTCCCACATTCCTTTTAACTCCTCCCACGTTATTTTCTTCAAGCTAGTTTTACCAACTGCATTATTGGTCACTGAAGGCAAGCATTGTGCTCATTGCTTATGTAGGTGAGACCATATTCCAAGGTTATGCTGTCGTCTACCAAGTTCCTCCCATCCTCCGCCATAGTTACCGCCTCCTAAATCTGATTCCTCCTGTCACTCTCCAGCCTCTCCCCATTACCCTTGACCCCATCATTCTTTCTGCTGATATTCCTGTTCTTCCCCGATCCCGTCAATGTAGATGTTCCCATGCCTTTAATCAATCTAACCCCTCCCTTTCTCAAGACCGCATGTACCCTTATATTTCTAGACTCTCCACTCCGTATGGAAACATCCAATACCTACTCCAAGGCTTTTCCGTTGCGGAACTACAGAATATAGATGTTGCCCCTGAATGTAACTATGCCATTATCCCAATATTATGACTTCAACACCCTCAGGGCCAAATGCCTTAGTTGACTGACCACTCCCTTACACTCCATTCTGTACACAACTGTCACTACCCAGAGAGGCCTTCCCCTGACCAAGACATGCGCATCACGCAAAGCCCTCTAACATTTCATAGTATTTACAGTGCAGAAGGAGGCCATTTGGTCCATCGGGTCTGCACCGGCTCTTGGAAAGAGCACCCTACCCAAGGTCAACACCTCCACCCTATCCCCATAACCCAGTAATCCCACCCAACACTAAGGGCAATTTTGGACACTAAGGGCAATTTATCATGGCCAATCCACCTAACCTGCACATCTTTGGACTGTGGGAGGAAACCGGAGCACCCGGAGGAAACCCACGCACACTCGGGGAGGATGTGCAGACTCCGCACAGACAGTGACCCAAACCAGAATCGAACCTGGGACCCTGGAGCTGTGAAGCAATTGGGGTTGCAGCCTCTTGCGGTGGCTGGATGGGTGTAGTGTGCTGGGGTACGATGGGGGACTCCAGGGAGGGTTGTATCCGAGCTTCATACTCTCCTGGTTCGACCGGAGACTGGGGGCGCTGGGGGCTGGCCGGCGTGGGGGCGCGGAACTGTTGGAGCGAGCTCGTGGGCTCGGGAGCGCAAGGGGGCGGCAACATGGGATGTATGGTGAGAGATCCTTCTGTGGGGGTAGAGGGGGCGCTGGATCCGGCGGGTGCCAGATCCCGGAGGGATACAGTGTCCTGACGGCCGTCAGGGAACTCGACGAATGCGTCATGGGGGTTGGAGTGGAGCAGGCGTACCTTCTCCACAAGGGGGTCGGTTTTGTGCGCCCTGACGTGTTTTCTCAGGAGTACGGGGCCCGGCGTCCTCAGCCATGCCGGAAGTGAGACCCCCGTGGTAGTGCCCCTGGAAAAAATGAAGAGCCTCTCGTGAGGGGTCTGGTTGGTCGCCGTACACAAAAGGGACCTAATAGCGTGGAGCGCGTCTGGGAGGACTTCCTGCCACTGGGAGACTTGGAGCTTTCTAGACCGGAGGGTCAGTAGGACAGTCTTCCAGACCGTCGCGTTCTCCCTTTCCACCTGCCCGTTCCCCCTGGGGTTGTAGCTGGTAGTCCTGCTCGAGGCAATGCCCTTTTCGAGCAGGTACTGACGCAGCTCGTCGCTCATGAAGGACGAACCCCGGTTGCTGTGTACGTAGCTGGGGAAACCAAACAGGGTGAAGATGCTATGCAGGGCCCTAATGACTGTGTGGGAGGTCATGTCGGGGCACGGGATAGCGAATGGAAAACGGGAGAACTCGTCTACGACGTTTAAGAAGTAAACGTTCTTGTTAGTTGAGGGGAGTGGCCCTTTGAAATCAATCGCAAGGCGTTCAAAGGGCCTAGAAGCCTTGACCAGGTGGGCCCTGTCTGGTCTATAGAAGTGCGGTTTGCACTCCGCACAGATCGGGCAGTCCCTGGTGACCGCTTTTACCTCCTCGTTGGAGAAAGGCAGGTTTCGGGCCCTGATGTAGTGGGCGAGCCGGGTGACCCCCAGGTGGCAGAGGTCATTGTGGATGCTTTGTAATCGGTCGATCTGCGCGCTGGCGCATGTCCCACGGGATAGGGCATCCGGAGGCTCGTTGAGCTTCCCGGGTCGATATTTGATATCGTAATTTTAGGTGGAGAGTTCGATCCTCCACCTCAGAATTTTATCGTTTTTTATTTTGCCCCTTTGCGAGTTGTCGAACATGAAGGCAACCGATCTTTGGTCGGTGATGAGGCTGAACCTCCTACCTGCGAGGTAGTGCCTCCAGTGACGGATAGCCTCCACAATGGCTTGTGCTTCTTTCTCGACTGAAGAGTGTCGGAGTTCTGAAGCGGAGAGGGTACGGGAGAAGAATGCAACGGGTCTCCCTGCCTGATTTAACGTGGCTGCAAGAGCTTCCTCTGAGGTGTCGCTCTCTACCTGAAATGGGGTGGATTCATCCACCACCTGCATGACCGCTTTGGCGATGTCCTCCTTGATGCCGTCGAAGGCCTGGCATGCCTCGGCTGACAGGGGAAATCGTGTGGTCCTAAAGAGTGGGCGGGCTTTGTCCGCATATTGAGGAACCCACTGGGCGTAGTAGGAAAAAAATCCCAAGCACCGTTTGAGGGCCTTGGGACAATGAGGGGGAGGGAGTTCTAAGAGGGGGCGCATACGGTCCGGGTCGGGGCCCAGGACTCCGTTTTCCACGACATAGCCGAGGATGGCTCGTCTGGATGTGCGGAAAACGCATTTCTCCTTGTTGTACGTGAGGTTCAGTTTCTGTGCCGTCTGGAGAAAACGGTGGAGGTTGGCGTCGTGGTCCTGCTGGTCATAGCCGCAGATGGTGACATTGTCCAAATACGGAAACGTGGCCCGCAGCCCGTACTGGTCCACCATTCAGTCCATTGCTCGTTGGAACACCGAGACCCTATTAGTGACGCCGAAAGGGACCCGGAGGAAATGGAAGAGGCGGCCATCGGCCTCGAATGCCGTGTAGTGGCGGTCCTCCGGGCGGATTGGGAGCTGGTGGTATGCAGACTTCAGATCCACCATGGAAAAGAGCCGGTACTGGGCGATCTGGTTTACCATGTCTGCAATCCTGGGGAGGGGATACGCGTCGAGGAGCGTAAATCTATTTATAGTCTGGCTGTAGTCGACCACCATGCGGAATTTTTCCCCCGGTCTTAATGACCACCACCTGAGCTCTCCAGGGACTATTGCTGGCCTCTATAACCCCCTCACTGAGTAGCCTTCGGACCTCAGCTCTGATAAATACCCTATCCTGCAGGCTATACCGACTGCTACGAGTGGCTACAGGTTTACAGCCCTTAGTGAGACTGGCAAAGAGAGGAGGGGGGGAATTCGCAGCGTAGCAGGGCTGCAGATCGTGAGTGGGGGCAGGGGCCCTCCGAAGCTGAGGGTGAGGCTCTTGAGGTTGCATTGGAAGTCTAGGCCTAATAGGAGTGGCGCGCAAAGTTCGGGCAAAACGTAGAGTTTAAATTTCGAGTAACTAGCGCCTCGGATTGTGAATGTCGCGGCGGTGCGCCCCTGGATCTGGACCGAGTGGGAGCCTGAAGCGAGCGCGATAGTTTTTTGCGCGGGGAAAACGGGGAGCGAACAGCGTCTTACCAGGTCTGGATGTATGAAGCTCTCTGTGCTCCCGGAGTCGAAGAGGCATGGCGTTTTGTACCCGTTGATATGGACCTCTGCCATCGAATTTCGTAGATTCTTTGGTCGTGATTGGTCCAGGGTGACCGCGCTGAGTTGGGGGTTGTCGGCGGCTCGATCAGCTTTGCTGGAGTGGCCCCGTGATGACTGCCCTCTGAGTTCATAGTCTAATTCGAACTCCTCCGCTGAGTTGTCCGAGCGCGGAGATGCCGATCGGGCCCGTGGATCGCACGTGGTGGGCGGCGGGGAAGATGGCGTCCATGATGGCGCCCCCCATGAGTCGCACGTGTCGGGCGGGCAGGAAGATGGCGTCCAAGATGGCGGCCCCCATGAGTCGCACGTGGCCGGCCGCGTGGTAGAGGTTTTCCAAGATGGCCACCCCCATGGATCGCACGTGGCTGGAGGGGGCGGAGTCGGGGCACAGGCCGCAGCGTTTCGGGCCCCGCGGGGCTGCGAGTGAGGGGAGCGATTACTGCGAGTCGCTGGGGAGTTAGAAGCTGGGGCCCTTTTTGCGAGGCACACTCTTGCGTAATGCCCTTTTCGCCCGCAGCTTCTGCAGGTCGCGTTGCGGGCCAGGCAGTGCTGCCGCAGGTGCTGATTCTGGCCGCAGAAGCGGCAGGCTGGAGCGGCATAGTGGCTGGCTGGAGCAGCATAGCGGCTGGCTGGGGCAGCGTGGTGGCTGGGCGGCCGCGTAGCACAGGCCTGGGGGAGTCGCTGGTCGGGGGCCCATCATTGGGTCGCGGGGAACGAGTTAAGGCTGCGGAAGGAGACCTCCATCGTGGTAGCAGCTTCCACAGTCGTTTCTAAGTCCTGGGCCCCCTTTTTCAGCAGTCGTTGGCGCACATAGTTAGACCTGAGGCCCGCTACAAAAACATCGCCTCCCGCCAATTCCCTGTGTTCAGCCGCAGTAACCGCTTGGTAATTACAGTCATTGGACAAATTATTAAGTTCTCTCAGGAATTCGGCGAGTGATTCCGTAAGCCGCTGACGGCGAGTCGTGAACACATGGCGAGCGTAAACTTCATTAATGGACCTTACATACATTTTTTTCGAGAACTGCTAGTGCCGCAGTATATGAACTGGCTGAGTTTAGTTGTGTAGAGATTCTGTGGCTCACCCTCGCGTGCAGTAGACTTAGCTTCTGATCCTCTGTAGTTTTGGCTATGCTCGCTTCGGCCAGGTAGGCCTTGAAGCACCGGATCCAGTGGGAGAAGATTTCTTTAGCCTCTGCATCCTGCGGGTTGAGTTCCAGGCGTCCAGGCTTGAGGGCCGATTCCATAATCGATCTTTACTGTTCTTAAGTCGATTAAATTGATGGAACCATCAATTCACCAGACACGTGTTTCCGATGTGAATCTAGGCTTTAATCGACTTACTTCAGAGCCAGCGTGTTACCTGTCGATGAACTCGTAGTGACCCAGGCTGACTCTGGACACGGGTATTTATACAGCTGCACTAGGGGGAGGAGTTGTGGGCGGAGCCAAGGGTGGAGCCCAGTACAAGTTGCTGAGTGCTCCCAGCGCTACTCCCCCTAGTGGTCGGATAGCGCTACTGCGCTTACAAAGACAGTGTGAATTAACATATATATTACATTCACCACACAGACGTCCTGGGAGGGAGGGTAACTCCACGACCAGAACTAGCAATATTTGGGGTATCGGAGGATCCGGGGGCCAAGGGGGGGAGGGAGGCTGACATCCTGGCCTTCTCCTCCCTGGTGGTCGGGAGACGGATTTTGCTGGGATGGTGGGACTCGGAGCCCCCAAAGTCAGGAGTGTGAGTCAGCGATGTGGCAGGTTTTCTTAGTCTGGAAAAAAATCAAGTTCGCTTTGAGAGGATCAATTCAGGGGTTCGCCCGGAGATGACAGCCGTTCATCGATTTCTTCAAGGAAAATTGAATGTCAGCAGTAAGGGGAGAGGGGAAAAGGCGGGGGAGGAAAACAGGAGGCATGTCAATGTTAGATAAGGACAGGAACTTAGTATGCAGGTAATTAGGGGATAGGGCGGGGATAGTAGGGGACGTTGTTTTTTGTTTTTTAGGTGTTTTGCATGTGTCCGCCCGCGTGATTGTTTAAGAAATGTTAATGTGTTAAACTTTGAAAATTACAAATGCTTCAATACATTATTTTCTAAAAAAAACACATGTCCCCAGCAGTGTGGCCTCTGCTCCAGGACAGTCTCTTATACAAGTCTCTGACAGTGTGGCCTCAACCTCAAGACTGTCTCTCAACTTTCCTCTGACATTCTTTCAAATGTTACCGTCAAAGAGTTCCCCTTTGTTCCTCCCCCTGCTAGTCCTGTCTCTGTCTCACCCTTCCCCCCAGGTTATGCTTTCGGTGCCAAGCCTTATTGAACTTCTGCTGCAGGCACCGGATATCTCAGTGATAGTGTGAAAGGAAGGTGAAAGCAGCATCTATTGACCTCCAAATGAAGCTTCCCAGGATTGTGCGCTTATATGTAGTTGTAAATCAGAAAGTTGTAACTTGCCATTGGTGGGTAACTTAATTTGGAGTGTTTAATAACCAAGGAAGCCAGCAGTAGGAAGCAAAAAATGTATTTTACTTCAACAATAATCTGCCACGGCAGTAACTACCTTCAATCACAGACCCCATTGGAACAACCGACATGCCAATCTCTGCTTGGACCAGCTTTGATGTTCGGTTCTAACGAGCCCCAGCTGTGGGTGGCCTCCGCCCCCTACCTGGGAAGCTCTTACTCCATGAGCCCCATGGGGAGATCGATAGTGGTTTCCCCTTGAGCCTTGTGGGACAATGACACCCCTCCCAAAAGTCTGAAGGTTCTCCGGCATGGTGGCACAATGGTAGGCACTGCTGCTTCACAGCTCCTGGGTCCCAGGTTCAATATCAGCCTCTGGTGACTGTCTGTGTGGAGTTTGCATTTTCTCCCCGTGTCTGCGTGGGTTTCCTCCAGGTGCTCCAGTTTCCTCCCACAGTCCAAAGATGTGCAGGTTAGGTGGATTGGCCATGCTAAATTACCCCTTAGTGTAAAACAAATAGGTTAGGTCAGGTTACAGGGTTACGGTGGGGTGTGGGCTTAACTAGGGTTCTCTTTCCAAGGGCTGGTGCAGACTCAATGGGCCGAATAGCCTCCTTCTGCACTGTAGATTCTATGATCATCAGCGGGGTCCCCCTGTGCTGCATTGCCCAAGGCTGAGCTTCTGCCTGCAGCGGGTCTGGGTCTGGCAGTATATACCAGTTGGTCAACCTCCTTGTTCTGGCTGACCTCCAGAGAGCTATCACCAGAACCTTGGCCCCGGAGACTACTTTGTCAGTCTGAGCTGCTGCTTCTGTGTCCATAGCCGAGCCGGAGTCACCTTCCTCTTGCTAGTCTGGTCGATGAGTCATGGCCGGTTGGGCGCCCTGGCTGAGGGGTGGGTCTTGGCAGGGTGGAGGCATCAACGTCGTTGGTAGGGCATTTGTGTCGCACAGACTCCAACTTCTGAGGTGGCCCACAGGTTTACGTTGGAATTTCCCTTGTGTCTTGACTTTATAGGACATTGGGCCCGTTCACTCGATCATAACTCCAGGGAGTCAGAGTGACCCATCTCCAAAGTTGCGGTGTAGACTGTGTCCCCTGATTGAAACTTCAGGCGTGACGTCCGTGGTCATGCTGCCATTTCTGTGCTTCTTGCTACATCTCCACTTTCCCACCCAGGTTCAGGAAAGTCAGGCTTAACTGGTCCTAAGCCTGTGGCCCATCAACAGTTCTGCTGGTGCTATCCCTGTTGTCATGTGTGGCGTCGTCCAGTTTAAAAAGAAATCGTGCCAGTTGTGTGTCTATGGAGAAAGTGATCTGCTTCTTTAAGCCTCTTTTTGAACATTTGAACCGCCTTTTCCACCAATTTGGTAGATGTGGGATGGTACGGGGCAGTTGTGATGTACCGGATGTCATTCTGTTTAGCGAATGTGGCAAACTCCTCACTTGTGAATGGCATTCCGTTGTCCGTCACCAAGACCTCAGGGATCCTATGGGTACTGAATGAACACCTCAGCTTCTCGACGGTGGCCCTTGACATCATTGAGGCCATTTTATAAATGTCAGGCCATTTTGAGTGGACCCAATGAAAAGCCCTGAGAAATTGGCGTGCAGTTTCACCCATTCCCTGGGATGAAAGAAGGCTGTCGGCAGGAGCTTTTGATGCTCCTGACATGCTGGACAACTGGGTACAACTTGCTCTGGGTCTCCGTTGATGCCAGGCCACCAGACGTATCTCTGAACCAGTTTCTTCATCTTCAAGGTGGCCGGATGACCACTGTGTAGATTGTTCAGAAGGGACTCTTGGCCCTGCAGTGGGATGGCCGAGCGAGTTCCCCATGGTATGATACCATTCTTCCCGCTTAGTTCTTGGAGTTTCTGGGCATAGGGCTGTAGGGCTACTGTGGGGTGGGGGGGATGCTGCAATCCACTATCTAAAAGCATATGGCAGAGCTTTGGTAGCTTATAATCTTGTTGAATGCATGTTCAAACCTGAACAGCCAGCACCAGCAGAGTATCCATAAAATTCAGGGGTGCTACTACTTTATCTGCCGCTGGTGGGAACAGGGGACTCACAGGCAACGGGAGACAGGGTATCAGTGTTGGCTTTCTGTGTACCTGGAAGGTGTTGTAATGAGTACTCGTATGCAGTGAGCAGAACCATCCAATGCTGAATCCAGGCTGATAATAATCTTTATTAGTGTCACAAGTAGGCTTACATTAACACTGCAATTGGGGCAGCATGGTGACGCAGTTTTTAAAAAACAAAAAAGAAATACTGCAATTAAGTTACTGTGACGATCCCCTAGTCGCCACACTACGGATTCAATGGAGGGAATCCTTTGTCCTCTTTAAGGAGGTCCAGCAGAAGCTTGTGATCGGTCACAATGGAGAAGTGCCACTCTTAGACGTATTGATGGAATTTCTTGACTCCAAATATCACCACCAAGCTTTCCTTCTCTATTTTGACATAATGTTGTTCCGCATCTGCCACGGTCCTCAAAACAATAGCAATCGGGCACTCCATGCCATCATTTCATCTGTGGGCCAGCACAGCCCCGATGCAATGGAGGGAGGCATCACATGTCAGGACTAACGGCCGAGCTGTATCATAATGGATGAAGAGCTGCGAGATCGATAGACCTTTTTTCACCCTAGTGGATGCTTCTTCTTGTAAGGCACCCCAAACCGATTTCTGGTTCCTCGTTAACAGTACATGAAGGGGCGTCAACAGGGTGGCTAAGTTGGAGATGAATTTCCCATAATTCACCAAGCCCAAAAATGTCCAGAGTTCAGTAACGTTATGCGGAGGTGGGGCCCCTTTTATTGGCTGAACTTTCTCCTCCACAGGGTGTAGGCCATTCCTGTCCACCATGTACTCTATGTATGTTATCGGCTTTGCTCTGAACATGCACCTGCTCCACTTCAGCCAGGCACCCACTTGGGAGAAGCATCTGAGCGCTTCCTTCAGGTTGGCCATGTGCTCCTTATTGGTGGCAGCTGAGATTAGCACATCATCTAAATATACGGCTACCTTTGGCAGAAGCTGAAGAATACCCTCCATCACTCGTTGGAAGATTGTTAGAGCTGGTGAGACCTCAAATATTTGATGGGTGTACTCAAATAGCCCTCTATGGATGTTTATAGTTATGTATTTCCTGGATGCAGGGTCCAGTTCCACCTGTAAATAGGCATGGCTCATGTTGAGCTGTGAGAAGGAACATCCTCCAGCCAGTTTTGCATATAAATCTTCCACCCTGGGCATCGGGTAACAGTCCAGGGGCAAAGCCCTGTTCATCGTAAGCTTGTAATCCCTGGACAGACTTGTCCGTCTTCATAACCAATACTACGGGTGCAGCCCACTCTGCAAACCATACTGGCCGTATGATTTCTAGTTCATTTAGGCACTATAGTTCTGTAAACTTTGGCAAGTAAGTCATAGGAAACCAGCCTTTCCTTAAAATGCCTGGGTTGACCTCTGGATCCACATTAGAATAAGCCTTGGCCCCCTTAAATTCTTCCCGTATCCTACTGGAACACTCCCAAGGTATTTGCCCAGGACATCATATAAGTTTCCAGCGCCAATCGGAAAACTTGTTGCCAGTCAAAACTGAATTCTCGTAACCAGTCACACCCCAGCGTTTTGGGTCTCAGACCCTGTACCATAACCAAAGGAAGTCTGATCGATTGCTGTTCATGTGTTAACGGATTTACGGTGGTCCTATGATGCTCAGCAGTTTGGCGGTATAGGTTGCCAACCTCGTCCTCGCATCTCACATTGTTAGCGGTATGTAGCCAGCAAAAGGTCTGTTGGTCCACAATAGAGACAACAGCTCCCGTATCCATCTGCATCACTAAAGGATACCCACTAACTTGCAATGTGACCCTGATCAGCGCAACTTTCGAGGCTGTGATGCAGTTAGCTGCATCAATACAGTCTTCTGGAAGGGCCACGTGCAGACCCTGGCTTGTGGTGACCACACGACTGCCTTGGGTGGCTTTCTCTTTACCGGCTCTAGCGGCTCTGACCATCACGTGCCCTCGGTCCACACATCTGATTATGCAGTCGGCCCTCCCCTTTATCCTCGGTCTGCAGTGGCTCCTGAGTGCTGGGCCTGACTGGAATTGCACCTTGGGAGGCGATCTTGCCAGCCTGACACTGCAGGGGATCCAATACAGAGGGTGGGCCAAACTATGGACCCCATAGTCCATGGACCACTGAAGCTCCTGTACCCCTTTCTCTGCATTTCCGCGGGATAGTGGCAACTCAAATGCCAATTTCAAGTCTAGCCTGGAATCTGTCAACAGCTTCCTTTGTTATGTATTCCACAAACAAGCCTATCCCTCAACATTTCCGAGAGGGATGACCTGAACTCTCAGTGCTCCACTAGCCACCTAAGACGGGCCAAAATGTCAGTGATCAACTCACCCGGAGACCGCATAGCCATGTTGAATCTATAATGAAAAAATGAAATGAAATGAAAATCGCTTATTGTCACGAGTAGGCTTCAATGAAGTTACTGTGAAAAGCCCCTAGTCGCCACATTCCGGCGCCTGTCCGTATTATATCGAAAGATTTCGGATCAGGATGTTCAGCCATTAGTGCAACCAACGTATCGAACGATTTGGAGTTTGGTGCAGCTGGGTAAGTAAGACTCTTTATAATTCTAATAGTCCCTGGAGGCAGTCAGGAGGATCCCCCAAGATACCGTTGGCCTGAAATGACCAAGGAAGCCAGCGGTAGGAAGAAAAAGATTTATTTTACTTGTAACAATAATCTGCCCATGGCAGCATCTACCTGCAATCACAGCCCCCGTTGAGACAACCAACATGTCGGTCCCTGCTCAGGCCGGCTTTGATGTTCGGTTCTAATTAGGCCCAGCTGGGTGGCCTCTGTCCCCTACCTGGGAAGCTTGTGTTCCACGATAGGGAAAATGCTGGAAAATCTCAGCAAGTCTGGCAGCATCTGTAGGGAGAGAAAAGCGCTAACGTTTCGAGTCCGATGACTCTTTGTCAAAGCGTGTCAAAGCGACTCTTGTGTTCCACAATCCCCACTGGGAGATCGATAATGGTTTCTCCTTATGCCTTGTGGGAGTTACAACAGAGGGGCAATGTGATTCCAGCGAGTTGGTCTTGTAATGAGCATTCATGAGATGTTAATAAATGCCAATGGAGTTCCGACATTACTCAGCGGAAAACCTGACCTGCATTTCACCTGCCATGAAAGTCAGGAGAACAAAATTCCAAACTATTTTATCATTGACAGGAAGATGAATTTTTTCATTGACACCAAATTAAGAGCCCCACCCACCACAATTCAAACAGCTGGCAGGAGTGGAAGATTCCACCCACTATTCCTCCGAGAGGTAGAGATAGAAAAATTAACCTAGCTCTTCTCCTGCAGGCCAAGTGAGATAGAAACTACTGCACCCATGGCTGGGTACAAGTGATGTGTGCAGAACTCTGGTAGCCAGAACCAAGACCTTTATCTGGTGTCAACCATTTCTGTAGCCTTCACCAACTTTTAAAGTTGCAGGACAAACTTGCAACCACCTCTGCAATAGTCAGTGAAAATAGTAAGTAACTAAACTGGAAATGGCTGTGTGAGATTAAGAATGAAAATTAGCTGCCGTGTTCAAATTGAAAATGACACTGCTACAGTCAAGTCAGTAACTGATGTCATGATCTGCCAACTCTTTTTACCGACCATGCACAGCCCCAATTTCCATGCTAACGTCATCACCAAATGCCAACATCAGAAGTGTGCACACACATCGTGGACACCATCTTGGATCTAAACGGCACCCATAGCACTGAAAGTACAGGTGCCAAGCATCCAAATTCTGTGGCCCCAGTTAAATATGAGTTAGGTTTGGCACGCTACAGCCTTCCGGCCTGAACATCGAATTCAACAACTTCAGATGATCAGCCCCACCTCGACCCATTTGTTTTCATTTCATTTTAACTGTCTTTTACCATTTCTTTCTTTCCTGCACCTTTCTCCTCTTTGCTTCCCCCTTCCCCTCCCTCCACACCTACAGTTCATCCTCAGATGTCAGTTTCCCTGCTGTTTGACCTTTCACATCTTTTGTTCTCTCTGGGGACTGCCATTAACACTCTTTCCCCTTGGTTTCTGTGGCCATTAGCACCAAGTTTCCCTGGGTTTCTGTGGCTATGACTCATCTTTCATTCTCACTCCACAGTATAAATATTTCCCACTCTCTCTGTCTGTTAGCTTTGACAAAGAGTCATCGGACTCGAAACGTTAGCTCTTTTCTCTCCCTACTGATGCTGCCAGGCTTGCTGAGATTTTCCAGCATTTTCCATTTCGTTTCAGATTCCAGCATCCGCAGTAATATGCTTTTATTAAATATGAGTAATTTATGATTAAATGTTTTTGGATTATAATTTTGAATCAAATATTGTATTTGGGGTTGCATTGTATCCTCATGCTACAAAACACAAACAATATTGCAGTTTTCCTCAGCTTTTTCAAATAACGTTTTGTAGAATTTTCAAAAGGAGAACAATTTGGCATCTTTCATAGTTTGAAACCCAGGTGTTTCCCATTACATTTCTCTCTGCAATGTTTGCTGTCTCAATGACTGCTTTATTGCAGAGCTGAAATTGAATTCAAGGCTACTTAAAAGTCCTAAGGACATCTTTTTATTAAGTTTCTCATCAACCTATTTTCCATTATGAATGGTGGCAGTTTCCACAGGGGATCTTCTAATCATCTGTTGTAATTTTATTAGGACAGCCTCACGATCCCAGAAAAATTTCATAAATATTTTTTCTAAGGTTTCTGCAGCGCTTCCTCAAAGTTATGGTGGACAAGTGAGAGAACTAGTGAAAATTCATTCCTGTATTCTGGAGAGCATACCTATGGAGCTGGCTTATTAATGTGGTAGTCGCAGAGGGAACTACGTGGCCACATCAATTCTGTTTTTAATCCTGTATCATTAATATTGACATTTATGTCTCATTACATCTTTTCCCAAAGTCTCTTTACCATGCAAGACACTAATCATCAATTAAATGTATGAAATGCCTGACTACAACCTCAATAATCTCATCCCAATTTCTGTAACACATAATTTTGATTGTAAACATATACTTTTCAGGTTGTTCTGTGCTTCTCACCAGTGGGCTTTATTCTTCGGATGAGGGCAAGGAAATTTCCAGCTGTGGTGAACTGCACAGCCATTGATTGGTTTCACCCATGGCCCCAGACGGCATTGGAATCTGTAAGCCATAGTTCCATTGAAAAAATTGATGGACTGGAGGTAAACTTATTTTATGTGTTATATTGTGAAAAATTGTGTTTTTCAGTTTGTCAGCTGCAGAATCTTTCAACTATGAAAATAAAAAGTTATTTTCCCCCTTCCGAACCTTGTAGATCTAATGAATGATAAATAAACCAATGACTGGTATTTTGTTCCTGAAGAACAAATAGCCCTTGCATTGATGTAATAAAATGGTCCTGATGTAATTACTAATTGTTGGGTTCAAACTTCAGTTAATGCATTTACCTGAACCCTGAATGGACAGTGATATTTTATTTTCAAACTTCACGAGTTTACCTCTTTTTTAATAGTAGGCTAACAATTTAAAGCATTTATCAAAATATACAACTAACAATCAACAGTTTTGCAAAAGGGATTCTTTTGTAATATTAGTTTTTCTGGTTTTGTAAAAGACTTAACAGGTTCACCTATAGTGAGTTATAGAAACTGATACTGAAATATTCCCGTTCTTAATTTCATTGGGAATGAAGCTTTTGTATTTATAACTAAATGCTCATACCAAGGTGACACCTCTGGATGCTTTTGCTTGTGTAATAAATCTTCATGTGGCTTCATTTCATATAAATGCAATTAATTGCAATCTTCCTCTCTACTGTTTCACATATGGAATTTCAAAGTACAACCTCTAAAAATCCTTTTCACAGCGTATGTGACTTGTCTTAAATGCATTGTTATAAACATTGAAAATCTTAAGTTTTTATCTTAGATGTTTAAACTCATTTGTGCAGTTAGACTCCAAACATAATCTTGGTGCTCTTGTATATTAATTATGCACCATGCAGAGTTTTATGCTGTACTGAATTTTATATTTACATTCTTAAGAAATTTAAAAGCTTATTTTCTTGAGTGAAGTTGCATGTTTGTTAACTTTATTTGCATTCCAATAAGGTAATTTAAATTTATTGCTTGTCAGGCTTAAATTGACCCCATATTTTTTAATAAGTCAAGAAGAGTGACAGTTAATTTATCTAAAATGGGAGCATATTGTCCCAGAACATATTGGACCTGGAGGCATGTATAAAAGAGTTTTTTAAACACTTTTTAAAAACACTTATAATACAGTGTGCATTAGTGTGAAAACTGACTTTAGAATATCCCATTAATGACGCAGTGATCAGTTACCAATGGAAATAAATAATTCATGATGAAGGAAATTACTCTAATTAGCAAGCAGTTCAAGTCCTTTGATAAAACCCAGCTCTAATTCCGTGAAGGGCAGGAAGTGCTGTCATCAGTCAGCCCTGAAAAGATTAGCATCTATTATGAATGAGGTTAGGCACTCTAGTGAAGCCATGTGTGTCCTGGAGACAAACTTAATATGTTAAAAAACGGGACACAGTTAGTCTCACCAACACACCATGACTCCTGCTGAGCCATTGTGCGGAGGTACAAGCACAGAGGCACAATCTGATCATTCTTTTCCTGTCCATCATTCTGACAACTGTGAAAATACATTTTCCATGCAAAGTAGAAATAGGGCAAAAAGTATGTGTATAACAGCATGCATGTCAAAGAGTTTGTTTTATTCTTCAAATGAGATCTTTGAAATAAAGCTTATTATTCCAGAAGTATTGTGTTTTTAGTATTGGAATGCAGAATGTACATATACGGTAAAAATATATTCCTCATAATCTTCATTGAAAGAGATGGAACATTTACATTTTTGCCATATTATCAAATTCTGACCAGGTTGGTGCAATTTCCATCTTTGTTCTATGGTAGTGTATATATGTCAAGATATTTTTTTATAATTTAGGTTGGGTTCATAAATTCCATCCCTGAAACCCTAAACCTTTGAAGTGGACTATCAGTTTATCGTGCATTGAGATACTGTTGGCATGGCAAAATATTTGCTAATATATTGTTAGTTCATTAGACACCTATTGAAACAATAATATCTTTCCTTTGCACTCCGAATTATGGATTAGATAAGTGTTCATAGAATCATAGAATTTACAATTCAGAAGGAGGCCATTCGGCCTATTGGGTCTGCACCAGCCCTTGGACTTATATTTTGGAGTCATTTCATAGAATTCCTATCAAAATACCGAATATAGAAATGGCTAAGTTAAGTATATTTATAAATGCAAATACATACAACGTTCATTGCTACTTAAAGCACATCTACTCAATATGTCAGCTATTTAAAAAAATATTTTTATTAAGAAAATGTTTTCAATATAACACCGTAAAAACCATATGACACAATTAATACAATTACTGTTAGCCCCCTTACACTGGTTACTGAAGAAGAGCCAGGCATGGCCATGTGGCAAGCCGCAATAGATGGCATTTGATGAGTTAAAGAGACAGCTCTCGCCATTGTGACCACTGACCTACTTCGATTATGCCAAGCCACTGATAGTCACCTGCGATACCTCGCCTTTTGGCACCAGAGTGGTTTTGGTCCACTGAATGGACAATGGCACGGAACTCTTCTCAGTCTTTTGCCATTGCCGAACGAAATTACGTCCAAATCGAGGAGAGTTTGGGCGTGGAATTTGCAGTGGAAAAGGTCCATCAGTACATCTGCAGGCATGTTTTTGTGGTATTAATGGACCACAAACTCTTGCTGGGGCTATTTAAGGAGGACAGGGCGATCCCTCCCGTTGCATCCACACAAATTCAATGTTGGGCTTTACTGTTGGTGGCTTATGAGTATGTGTTGCAATATCGCCCGGGACAAAGATCCCTCATACGGATGCCCTGAGTCAGATTCCCCTGCCAACCAGGCTTGTGCAGATGAGGTAATCGTGGCTCTACATTTCATAGACATGTTACCCATCACTGCGTTCCAAATCCGTGCGTGGACCAGATGGAGCCCTAGCTAGCCCTTGTCTGGCACATAATTTTGTCCGGTGACCAACACCCTCGCCTTGCCCGACAACCTTCAAGCTTTCACGACAAAGATCTCACAACTCAGCATTGAGGACGGCATCCTCCTATAGGAAATGCGTGCTGTGGTCCCGGCGAAGAGGCACAGTCAAATTTTGACAGATCTCCATAATGGTCACCAGGGATGTCTGAAATGAAAATGCTTGCTCAGATTCTGGTTCCCTGTTGTAGCCGGGCATTGACACCGACATCGCGAATGTCGCCCAACAGTGCGGCCCGTGCCAGAAACATCAGAAACCTCTGCCGGCAGCACACCTCCACCCATGGGAATGGCCAGAAAGACCTTGGTCTCGCTACATATCAATTTTGCCGGCCTATTCCAGGGATTGATGTTCCTAATCCTGGTTGATGCCCACTCCAAATGGATGGATATTCACCAAATGCTCTCAATGACCTCCAAGGCCACGGTCAAATGGCATGACATACCTGAGGTCATAATCTCGGACAACGGGATGACGTTCACCAGCACAGAAGTTGACGCTTTTGTGTGGACCAACAGGATTCAACATGTTCGTACCGTACTACCAAGCATCGAATGGTCTGACCAAGCGGGTGGTGCAGATGTTCAAGCAAGGGATGCAGAAGCAGTTGACAAGTGCCCTGGAGACACATCTGGCCCGTTAGCTCTTCTGCTACAGGACTACGTCGTCCACCACCATGGGGGTGGCGCTGTCAGAGCCACTAATGGGACGGCGCCTTCACACAAGCCTGTGCCTTGTGTTGCCAGACATTGGCGGGAAGGTTGGCAGCAGACAGGTGCGATCAGAATCGGACACTGGTAGGCATGTGCTCCTTTAGCGTTTTTCGGCCCGCAACACTGTGTATGGCTGAAATTTCAGCGATGGAGTAATGTTGGTCCCAGGTGTCATGCTTAAGCAGGCGGGACTGGTGTTGTATCTGGTACGGGCACAGGGTCGCGAGTTGAATCGGAACGTAGATCACCTCAGCAGGTGCACCCCGGCATTGGTCAACACTTGTCCGGAAGAGCCGGCCCCATTGTTGCGTCTCCACCGTCGCTGGCACCAGTGCCGGCAGCACAAGTCCAAGACCCCCAGGATGCTGAGATGCTGAATGCAGAAGTCTCCGATTCCAAGTCCAATATGGAGACAAAGACCAACGGAGGCGGCGCCGCTTAGGTACTCAATTCGCAAATGATGGTCCGCCGTGCGCTACTTGCCACCATACCCCACATAGTTGACAGCTGAGCATCAACCCAGGGCAAAGTGGACCTGAGGTTCTGCCCGAACCCCCATCATGGCGGATGCCATTCCGGACTTGGTTTGGGGGAGAAGTGTTATAACCCTCCAGAGAGTCACGGGGTGTGGACTGAGATTCCCTGTGACCTTGGACGAATACGAGCTTCTCCGATAGTGGGACAGGACTTCATTTTAACAAGGGGAACCCAGCAGACCTAAAAACCCAACCCGGATGTGGGTCGTGATGAAGACCCTTCGGTTTTAGATAGTAGCCCTTTGTGTAGACCTTTTTGTTTTGCTTCCATCATTGCTTCTCTGTGGTCACTCTGTCTGGTTTCAACAGGTTGCATAACCACGGCGAAGCACTGGAACTGGAGTCTCCACCCAAGCAGAACTTGCCTTCGCCCTCGTCTGCAGCTCTGGCAAGTCCAACACTCCAAAGATAGCCACCAAATGGCAAGGCTCCACCTCAATCCCAAGAATTCCTGACAAGTTGCTGAAGGAAACCCAAAAGCTCACCAGTTTATGGCAAGACCAGAACATATGCATGTGATTCACCGGACCTCGTGAACAACGCTCGCACCTATGCTGCCCCTTTGGTAAAAACCCACTCATCCGTGTCCAGGCCTGATGTGCCCTCTGCACCACCTTGGACTGAACCAAGCTGAACCTAGTGCATGAGGAGGTGGGGTTGGCTCTGCATAGAGCTTCACTCCACACACCACACCCCTCCTCAAAAGCCTGACCCAGCTCCCCCTCCCACTTCCTTTTAACCTCATCCAATGGAACTTGCTCCACCAACCTAATCCAACTATAAATGTCCGACATCTTCCTTTCGCCCAGCTCAATCATCGAATTAACCCTATCCATCACCGAGGGCAAGGGTGCCAAGGGTAAGGAAGAAATCTCCTTACTCAAAAAACTTACACACCTGATAATACCTGAACATATTAGTTCTTGGAAGCTGGAACTTGCCTAATCGCTCTTCAAAACCCGCTCCAACCCCTCCTTTCCCCATGCCCTAAACGACGGGTCCAAGGCTGGTGGAACAAAATGATGGTTCCCACAGAAGAGAACTAACGGCCACTTGGCACCCAGCTTGAAATGCTGCCTAAACCGTCTCCATAGTCTGAGTGGTCACAACCACTGGACTTCAAGTCCACTTTGCGGGGAAAACGGAAGAAGAGGCGTAATCAGGGCCCTCAAACTAATGCCTCGACAAGCACTCCTCTCCATTCATCTCCACATGGACTCAGTACTCATAAACCATCCCTACACCTTCTCAATGTTCGCCGCCCAGTAATAAAATAACAATTTGGGCAACGCTAGACCCCACACATTGCCTTTCCCTCTGCAAAAACACCCTGGAAATCCATGGGGTCTTACCCACCCCAATAAAAGAAGATATTATTTTATTTTATTTATTTGGGAAGGAAAAGTGGAAGACACTGAAACAAAAATAGAAACCTTGGGAGAATATTCATGTTTACCGACTAGACCCTGGCTACCAGGGACAGAGGGAGGTGATCCCACTTCTTCAAGTTCAACTTGATCCCATTTACCAGACCTACAAAATTTAGTTTATGGAGCGAGGCCGAATCATGGGCCACCCAGATTCCCAGATAATGTAAGCTGGACCTGGTCAGGGGAAAAGGCGACCTTCCCAGATCAGCTCCCCTCTCTGGATGAATCACTGGAAAGCAATTCACTGGAAATTAAATGAAATGAAAATCGCTTATTGTCACAAGTAGGCTTTAAGTGAAGTTACTGTGAAAAGCTCCTAGTCGCCACATTCCGGCGCCTGTTCGGGGAGGCTGGTCCAGGAATTGAACCCGCGTTGCTGAACTTGTTCTGCTTTACATGCCAGCTGTTTAGCCCACTGTGCTAAACCAGCACCTTGTGCCTCTCTTCAGCTGGAAATATTCTGAGCCCAAGGCATTCATATGAACACTGGCGGTGGAGGCCCTATATAGGAGCTGGATCCAAGATATAAATTTCGGTCCAAAACCAAACCTTCCCAGGATCACGAACAGATACCCCTACTCCACCCTGTCAAATGCCTTTTCAGCATCCAATGAAATAATTACCTCTGGCTCAGGGGCTGAAGAGGGGAACCGAATAACATTAAGCTGAATATTGGCTGTCAGCTACCTGCCCTTAACAACCCCATTCTGTTCTTCCAATATTCTTCCTTGGAAGGCAGGGTTCCAAGCGCATTGCTAAGACCTTTGCCAGGAACTTTGCATACACATTCAATAATGAAATCGGGAAATACGGCCCACACTTTATTGGATCCTTATCCTTCTTTAAAATCAGAGAAGTCGATGCCTGCACCAATGTGGCCAACAATATCCCCTGGGACATGGAATCATTAAACATTTCTGACAACAATGGGACTAGCTGATCTACAAATTTCATATAAAAGTCGATCGGAAATCCATCCAGGCCGGCGAGTTACCTGACTGCGTCAGGCCCGTCCATTTCATGACCTCCTCCCGGGTCAACAGAGACTCCAATTCCTCCCTTCTTTCTTGTTCTACAACTGGGATCGACAAATCATCCAAAAACTCTAACATAGACAACCCTTTCTCAGGGGGCTCCGACGCCAAATCAAACATTGCTCTGATACAGCCTTGGAATTTTTGAATGCTGCATGCCTGATGGCCAGTTCCATTCCAACATCTTGATAAATTCTCACAACGTGGCCCTCCCATCTGGAGTCCCGATGATCTTTTGCCCACTGCAGAACTCTTTCTTTGTCTTGAAAACTATGAAAGCGCACGATGATCCCGCACGGTGGCTCACCAGCACCGGATTTCTGCCTCAACGACCTGTTGGCCTGATCCAACTCGAGAGGAGAGGCCATTTCCCCTCCCCCACCATCTTCCAAAACAACTATGACATAAACTTTGGTGGACTTGGACCATCCAAGCCCTTCAACAACCCAACCACCCTCAAGTTCTGTCTTCTGGAGGGATTTTCCAAATCGTCCACCTTGGCTCTCAATGCCTTGTTGTCACTGGCCACCAGGGCCATCTCCACTTCCAGAAAGGTGGTCACTTTGTCGTGAAAAAGCCACCTCAACCTCTTTCTGCTCCATGCCCTGCGCCTTTACAATTTTATCCACTTTTGTCAAGGCTGCTGAAATAGGGGACATCACCTCCTCAATCGCTCTTTCATGATCCTCAGAGACCTCCTGGGATAGTTTCTGATGTTCCCCTGCTAGGATACCTGTAAGCATCTCAGCAGTTAGTGGAGTGGCCACCGGTGATGCAGGAGCCTGTGCCATTTTCCTCACAGACTTGAGGCTTCTGAGTTCAACAACATTTCCTTATTTTTCTGCTGCCGAGTCTTGTATTTATTGATGTGGAGATGCCGGCGTTGGACTGGGGTGAGCACAGTAAGAAGTCTTACAACACCAGGTTAAAGTCCAACATGTTTGTTTCAAACACTAGCTTTCGGAGCACTGCTCCTTCCTCAGGTGAAAGCTAGTGTTTGAAACAATCATGTATTTATTGGACATCCCTTTTCCATGGAAATCTTAACCCATCGATCTAACCAAACTCCATCCCAAATCTCCTCCAGGAATCAGGTGAAAAGGGCTTAAATAAAAGTTCTCTGGTGGGAGCCACCTCGTGTTCAACTGCTTTTCTACATGCCGTCACTGGGAGCCCATGTCACCTATTTTTTCATGTTTTATTCATACAATAAACATTTATTCTGATCAAATTTAGCTAATATTTGCAGTGCTCTGAGAAAAGACTAACATAAAAAAGCATTAGGTATACGTCCAAAATCTCTAATGTAGTCTGTAAGTGGTGATGTATGGTATTTTATTGTTTATAATAAACATTTCCCCATTATCATGTCTTCTAGCCTGAAGTGAAATTTTCTATTGGCCAGTTTATTGCACACGCACACATCTGTGTGAATGAAGTTAGTGTGAAATATCAGCAAAATGAGAAACACTATAATTATACCACTCCAAAAAGCTTCCTAGAACAAATTAAATTGTACCAAAACTTACTCAGTAAGAAAAGAAGAGAACTAATGCAAAAGAAGGAGCGATTGGAGAATGGTCTTCAAAAACTACTAACCACAGCTTCACAAGTAAGTATTTGAAACAAAATTGTCATTGACATAATTGCACAGCTGAATGGATGACAAAAGGTATACTTTGTATTTACAATATTGAACTGGGATTAAGTAATAAGACGTGACTTATATTACCAAGTCAAAAGTAACATCCATTACTGCTTATCACTGGTATTTTTTCTCATGTGTATTTGTCTCTATTGGACTTGTCAGGGAAATATATTACTTTGAATGCAGCCATAGAGGACTGAAAATAATTAAACTGTTTCAACCAAGACACAAAGGAATGATTTACAGTTCCCAAATACCAACTGCTTTTAACTTTCTAACCCTAAAGATAATGGTTTGTGTTATTATATAATAAAATTTAACTTTTTACATTTTAAGTAGTGCATGTCTTGGTTTAAATTATCTAGGTAGAAGTTCTGAAGGCAAAACTAGCTGTTCAAGAAATGGAACTTCACCAAAGGAACAAAGACGCTGCGGCTCTAATCAACAAAGTAGGGCAGCAGACTGAGAAGCTGAATCAAGAGAAAGCTATTGCAGATGCTGAAGAGCACAGGGTACATGCATGACTGAAAACAGTTTGTCCAGCAGAGGTTGCAAGAATATGGATTTTTAGAAACTAAAAGTTGCCCAGATATTCAACATAGTTCATAAAATTGCACACATCTATTATTCGTTATCATTAAAATGTTTTCGAGCCAGAATTATTTTAAAGTACAAGAAAAATGCCTGTGTATTGTGGGAGATAGAATCCCTGCGATGCAGAAGGAAGCCATTTGGCCCATCGAGTCGGTACTAACCTTCCAAAAGAGCACTTTACCTCGGCCCACTTCCCCACCCAATCCCTGTAACCTCACGTATTGATTACGGCCAATCCACCTAACCTGCACATTACGGACTGTAGGAGGAAACCGGAGCACCTGGAAGAAACCTACGCAGACATGGGGAGAAAGTGCAAACTACACAGACAGTCACCCAAGGCTGGAATTGAACCCTGGTCCCTGGCGCTGAGGCAGCAGTGCTAACCACTGTGCCACCGTGCTGCCAAAATGTTAAATACAAGTGTAAAAATGTTTAAGACTATACCAATTGATCAGTTTTTATGAATAGTTGTTTAAAGGCACTTCCACAAATCACCTATTATTTCTATTTGAGTAATATTTAAAATAATTGGCGGGAATTACCAGCTGTTCACGCCGGCTGGAAATTCCAGTCCCAAGTCAGCCCACATGTTTCCAGGCAGCGAGGGGAGCTGTAACGGGAATTCTGGTGAGACTGGTAGATCCCATTGCCGGGCCGCCTCCCCCACCTAAAAACACGCGGCGGTTGGTTGGTAAATCCCACCCCATATTTTGAAGACAGGCATTTCTGAAAACATAAGATTAAAAACTATATTACTCAATGTTATAATAACAACTTTAAGTCAGAAAAATAAAACCCAACTAGCACATTTATGTTATTTTAAGGCATTTTTAAAAGAAAAGTAACAAAGGCTATTAGATGATTTTTTAAAAAAGTTTAACTTTAAACAAAGTATGAAAAGCAAGAATAAACACCCTAATTGCTTCATTGGTAAAGTATTGTTGCAGGTGACTGCTATCCGAGCTGAAGTGTCAAAGCAACAGCAGCAATCTGAAGAAGACCTTGCTAAAGCTGAGCCTGCACTTCATGCTGCAAATGCTGCCTTGAACACATTAAACAGGGTATGAAGATCAGGCTCTGATATTTGCAAGAAGTGGTATATTGGCATTTTTGCTAAATCACAGACTTTTTTTCTTTTTGTATTTATAGTCAAACTTGACAGAGTTACGAACTTTTCCAAATCCACCTGCGATTGTTACCAATGTTACTGCTGCAGTTCAGGTGCTTTTAGCTCCGAATGGGAAAGTTCCGAAAGATCGAAGTTGGAAAACAGCTAAAACATTGTTAAGCAAGGTAATCTTGGTTGAATAATCACATGTCCAAGTTAACTCAATTTTTAATCAAGACATTCTTTGTGTCTAAGTGTGATATTTATTTTTAAAAATTGAATAAGCAATTCAGCATTTTTAAACTTGCATTAGAGTTCAACATGTTGTTCTATTTTTTTTATGTATGCCACATTATAATATTTTTATGTTGCCACAAATAATTTGATTACAAATTTAATGCCTACCAAAAATGTTTCTACCTGTGAAATGCATTTGTTTTACTTTATTAATGAAATATTAATCAAGAGAGTCTAATTATAGTGGTATGTGTATAGATGTATGGAAAATATGTAAAATTCCGATCGCATATTTATTTCTGCTGATAAGGCCTGCAACTTTAAAATGTGAAGAAAATTTACTAAATATCACATTGAAAAATCTTTGGTCTGGAAACAAAATCATTAACAGACAAATTATTCTGTGCAGTCATAATCACAGAATTTTATAATTGATTCTCTTCACACCATAGGGATGCTGATAATTGATTCTGCATAAAATGACTAGCATATTGATTTATGTGTTCAGGAAAATATGAGTTAACATGTTATAACAGTTCTGTTTGGTACAAAATAAAAATTCTGAACATTACATATTTTAGACTTCATATTTGGTTCTTTACAATGTCAAGTTCATGTACACTATATTCAATTTAACAAAATCCCTGGTAATGTCTTGATATATGTGAAATGCTGCTGAACATTCATCTGGTATTTTCATAGTCAGTGATAGTGTGGACAGTAATTCTATGTTTTGTCCATTCAGACTACTTGCATGTTGAAGGATCCCATTTTAGAATTGTACTTTTTAAAATAAATTTAGAGGAGCCAATTATTTTTCTTTTTCCAATTAAGGGGCAATTTAGCGTGTCCAATCCATCTAACCTGCACATTTTTGGATTTTTGGGGTAAAACCCACACAGACATGGGGAGAATGTGCAAACTCCACACAGACAGTGACTCATCGCCGGGATTCGAACCCAGGTCCTCAGCGTCGCAGTCCCAGTGCTAACCACTACACCATATGCCGCCCGACTAGAATTGTATTTAAAATCAGATTACATTTCGAGCTTGAGAATGTGAATCTGACAGTTTAATCTCAGTGAATACATTCTTAGCATTGCTAAATCATATAGTTCTTGTTTGCATCTAATTTGAAGTTGTTTAACAAAATATGTGGTGCTAACTCTGTGTATTATTTGATGCAACAGTGCATTACTTACGTCACCCCAACACCCCCACTTCATCAATATGTATGACCAATGTCACACTTTTGTCTATTATCATCTTTTCATTCAATCTACTGAAATGTACGTTTTTAGGTTTCTGAAGAAGAACGTTTAACACAATTTGCAAACTAAAACAAATACAAATAAAACCTTTTAGGGTTATTACAAAAATGCTTATATGGTTAACAAATATTGGACTTAATGCATTTTAGTTTAATCAATTTGATTTACAATTCTGTCTAACAATGTAGTTCTGTATGCTTATCCCTGGGGCTAGGTTTTGAAACACATCTGCAATCATTTTTTATTGTAATTACTCATTCCAATCATTAACAATAATTATTTTTGATCTAGCCTTATTAAGTAGGGTAAACATCAGTACTATAGCCCTGAAAAGTAAAATACACAGCATGTCTTTGTGTCATGCCCTTACAAGTAAAAGAACTAAAAACAAAAACAGGCATCTTTAAGTCAAAATTAAAATTACAGCAAATAGAATTTATATATTTTTTGTCTCGCAACCTTAAACTGCAGTTGTTTTGTTGAGTCTCAGCCTGTTCCTCAAGCGTTTGATGCACAGTTGAAATACCAAGCCATGCTGTTGGCTGCACCTCACTAAGCATTGCACTGAACCCTGTGACAAAGGAATCCTTGCCATTCATGCTTACATCACCATTCAATAAACTCCATTCACCACACTGCTGTTTTAAAACATTGGGACAGCATTATATGAGCACTACTTTACTTAATGCAATGAAACTACCAAATGCTAGTTTACAAAGTTCTCTTCAGGAGGAACCTGAACATTGCATATGTGGCCTTGTACCAGGATCGTGTAGGCTGTGATTTTACGACTCAAGGCACACAGGAGTCAGATACATCTGACTTAATCTCCCATTTTTGTATTGATGAGCACTTTGCATGGACAACTGGTAGTACAATGGTAGCCTTTTTGCTGGTAACCTAGCTGCATTGCCAATAATAGATTGAGATCTCTAAAACAGACTAAGAACAAAGAAAAGTACAGCACAGGAACAGGCCCTTCGGCCCTCCAAGCCTGCGCCGACCAGGCTGCCCGTCTAAACTAAAATCTTCGACACTTCAGGGATCCGTATCCCTCTATCCCCATCCTATTCATGTATTGTCAAGATGCCCCTTAAACGTCACTAACGTCCCTGCTTCCACCACCTCCTCCGGCAGCGAGTTCCAGACACCCACTACCCTCTGTGTAAAAAAACTTGCCTCATCCATCTCCTCTAAACCTTACCCCTCGCACGTTAAACCTATGCCCCCCAGTAATTCACCCCTCTACCCTGGGAAAAAGTCTATGACTATCCACTCTGTCTATGCCCCTCATAATTTTGTAGACCTCTATCAGGTCACCCCTCAACCTCCTTCGTTCCAGTGAGAATAAACCAAGTTTATTCAACCTCTCCTCATAGCTTTTTTTTTATAAATGTTTTTTTATTGAGTTTTCATATTTTATATATGACAAATTACAAGTTATTAGAGAGAGAGAAAAAAAAAAGGAAAACACAAAAATTTAACATGAATATTTACAGGTAAGCATCTTCATAACAATAATTGTGGCCGCCCCCTTTAGCCAGCATACATATATACATATTTTACATTCCCCAATATGGCCGAGGCACATGTTTATAGGCATTTATTTATAGTTTGGTTTTGGGCCTTGGCTTGCCATCAAACCCCCATACCGAGCCCGTAGCCCCCCCCCCCCCCCCCCCCCCCCCCCCCCCCCCCCGGCTACCTTCCCCCGATTCCCGCCCATTTTCCCCTGGTTCTTGGCCACCCGACTATTCTTCCTCATGTACGTTGGCCACAAACAGGTCCCGGAACAGTTGCATGAATGGCTCCCACGTTCTGTGGAAGCCGTCGTCCGACCCTCGGATGGCGAATTTGATTTTCTCCATTTGGAGAGATTCCGAGAGGTCGGACAGCCAGTCTGCAGCTCTGGGTGGTGCTGCTGACCGCCAGCCAAACAGGATTCTACGGCGGGCAATCAGGGAGGCAAAGGTAAGGGCGTCCGCCCTCCTCCCCGGGAATAGATCTGGCTGGTCTGAAACCCCGAAGACCGCCACTATCGGGCATGGCTCCACCCTCACCCCCACCACTTTGGACATAGCCTCGAAGAAGGCTGTCCAGTACTCCACAAGTCTAGGGCAAGACCAGAACATGTGGGCGTGGTTGGCTGGGCCTCTCTGGCACCGCTCACATTTGTCCTCCACCTCCGGGAAGAACCTACTCATACGGTTTCTCGTTAAGTGGGCTCTATGTACCACTTTTAGTTGCGTCAGGCTGAGCCTTGCGCACGTGGAGGTGGAGTTGACCCTATGCAGTGCTTCGCTCCAGAGTCCCCACCCTATCTCCATCCCCAGGTCGTCCTCCCATTTCCTTCTTGTTGCGTCCAGTACGGTGTCGTCCCTGTCTACCAGTCGGTCATACATGTCACTACAGTTCCCTTTCTCTAGGATACTTGCGTCCAGTAGGTCTTCCAATAGTGTCTGTCGTGGCGGTTGTGGGTACGTCCTTGTCTCCTTTCGTAGGAAGTTTTTGAGCTGCAGGTACCGTAGCTCGTTCCCCCCAGCTAGCTGAAATTTCTCTGTCAGTTCGTCCAGTGTTGCGATCCTGTCGTCCGTGTATAGGTCCCTGACTGTCAGTGTCCCCCCGTCCTGCCTCCACCTTTTGAAGGTGGCGTCGGTCAGTGCTGGTTTGAACCTATGGTTGTTGCAGATGGGAGCCTTGTCCGACATTTTGTACAGGCCAAATTGCTGCCGCAGTTGGTTCCAGGATTGGAGGGTGGCTGTCACCACTGGGCTGGTGGAGTGTTTTTTGGGTGGGGATGGGAGTGCTGCCGTGGCGAGGGCCCGGAGGGAGGTTCCCATGCAGGAGGCCTCCTCCGCACGCACCCACTCGGCTTCTGGCTCCTGAACCATCCCCTTACTCGCTCGGCTGTTGCCGCCCAGTGGTAGAATTGTAGATTCGGGAGGGCTAGCCCCCCCTGGATTTTGTTTTTTGTATGACCTTCTTTGGGATCCTAGCATTTTTACCCCCCCCATACGAACGCCATGATATGTTTGTCCAGCGCTTTGAAAAAGGCCTTGGGGATGTAGATCGGAATGGATCTAAACAGGAAAAGGAACCTGGGCAGTACGTTCATTTTGATCGTCTGGACTCTCCCCGCGAGGGAGAGCGGGAGTGTGTTCCATCTTTGCAGGTCCTTAACACAAATGTCCGGAGATTGTTAAACGTGATCATGATGCCGGCAGTGGAGGGGGAGGCGGAGATAGTGGTAGCGCTAGACGCGGAGAAGGCATTCGATAGGGTGGAGTGGGAATACTTGTGGGAGACGTTGGAAAGGTTTGGGTTTGGGGAGGGATTTATCAAGTGGGTAAAGCTGCTCTATTCGGCCCCGATGGCGAGTGTGGTAACAAAAGGGAGGAGGTCAGAATATTTTGGGCTCCATCGAGGTACTAGGCAGGGATGTCCCCTATCCCCCTTACTCTTTGCATTAGCGATTGAACCGTTAGCGATGGCACTGAGGGGTTCAGGGGGGTGGAGGGGACTGACAAGGGGAGGGGAGGAGCATCGGGTCTCGCTCTATGCGGATGACCTGTTGCTGTATGTGGCAGACCCGGAGGGGGGAATGCCGGAGGTTATGGAAATACTAGCGGAGTTCGGGGACTTTTCGGGATATAAATTAAATCTGGGGAAAGGTGAGGTCTTTGTAATACACTCGGGAGACCAGGGGGAGGGAATTGGGAGGCTCCCCTTCAAAAGAGCAGTAAAAAGTTTCAGGTACTTGGGGGTGCAGGTGGCAAAGAACTGGGGGACCCTCCACAAGCTGAACTTTTCTAGGCTGGTGGAACAGATGGAGGAGGAGTTTAAGAGGTGGGACATGGTGCCGCTGTCGCTGGCAGGGAGGGTGCAGTCAGTTAAAATGACGGTCCTCCCGAGGTTCTTGTTTTTGTTCCAGTGTCTGCCCATCTTCCTCCCTAGGGCCTTTTTCAAGAAGGTAACGAGTAGTATCATGGGGTACGTGTGGGCACATGGCACCCCTAGAGTTAGAAGGGTCTTTTTGGAGCGGAGTAGGGATAGTGGAGGGCTGGCGTTACCCAATCTTTCAGGATATTACTGGGCGGCAAATGCATCGATGGTACGAAAGTGGATGATGGAAGGGGAGGGGGCAGCTTGGAAGCATATGGAGAGGGCGTCCTGTGGCAACATAAGCTTAAGGGCACTGGTAACGGCACCATGGCCGCTCCCTCCCACGAGGTATACCACGAGCCCGGTGGTGGCGGCCACCCTCAAGATCTGGGGGCAGTGGAGGCGACACAGGGGGGAAGTGGGGGGTTTGATAAGGGCACCACTAAGAGGGAACCACAGATTTGCACCGGGAAATACAGGAGGGGGATTTCTGAGCTGGCAGAGGGTGGGCATCAGGCAACTGAAGGACTTGTTTATAGAGGGGAGGTTTGCGAGCTTGGGAGAGCTGGAGGAGAAATTCGGGCTCCCCCCGGGGAACACGTTCAGGTACCTCCAAGTGAAGGCATTTGCCAGACGACAGGTAGAGGGGTTTCCCGTGCTTCCCGACAGGGGGGCGAGTGATAGGGTGCTATCAGGGGTCTGGGTCGGGGAGGGGAAGATCTCGGACATTTATAAGATTATGCAGGAGGTGGAGGAGGTACCAGTAGTGGAGTTGAAAGACAAGTGGGAGGTAGAGCTGGGGGAACAGATAGAGGATGGGACATGGGCAGACGCCCTAGAGAGGGTCAACTCGTCGTCGTCATGTGCGAGACTGAGTCTCATTCAATTTAAGGTACTGCATAGAGCCCACATGACGGGGACAAGGATGAGTCGGTTTTTCGGGGGTGAAGACAGGTGTGTCAGATGTTCGGGAAGCCCTGCGAATCATGCACACATGTTTTGGGCATGTCCGGCACTGGAGGAGTTCTGGAAGGGGGTGGCAGGGACGGTGTCGAGAGTGGTGGGGTCCAGGGTCAAGCCAGGATGGGGACTTGCGATCTTCGGGGTTGGGGTGGAGCCGGGGGTACAGGAGGCGAGGGAGGCTGGAATATTAGCCTTTGCGTCCTTGGTGGCTTGGAGGAGGATCTTGATTCAGTGGAGGGACGCAAGGCCTCCAAGTGTTAACACCTGGTTAAACGACATGGCAAACTTCATCCAATTGGAAAGAATCAAATTCGCCCTGAGAGGGTCGGTGCAGGGGTTTTTCAGGCGATGGCAACCCTTCCTGGACCTCTTAGATCAGAGATAGAAACTGAGGTCGTGACAGCAGCAACCCGGGAGGGGAGGGGAGGGCGGGAGGGAGGGGGGGGAGGGTGTGGGGGAGGGGAGGGGGGGGGGGAGGGGGGATAACAACGAAGGAAACACGGTATCGGTGGTGTCACGGGCAAGGCCTGCCCGAGGACACTGCCAGAAACGACAAGATGGTCTGGCGGCCGGTTCGTCGGCGGGGGGGGGGGGGGGAGGCGGGGGGGGGCGCGCGGGTAGGGGGTGGGGGGGATTTTTGTTAAGTAGGGGGGTTTGACTTTGTTTTGATATAACTCACATGTGGGGGGGGGTTAAAATGTTTGTACTCTGAAAAATTTCTTCAATAAAAAGTATTTAAAAAAAAAAAAAATACTCTTGAGGGTTCTACCATTCACTGTATATTCCCTACCTGTATTAGACCTTCCAAAAAGCATTACCTCACATTTGTCCAGATTAAACTCCATCTGCCATCTCGCCACCCAAGTCTCCAAACAATCTAAATCTTGCTGTATCCTCCGGCAATCCTCATTGCTATCCACAATTCCACCAACCTTTGTGTCGTCCACAAACTTACTAATCAGACCAGTTACATTTTCCTCCAAATCATTTCAAACAGTAAAGGTCCCAGCACTGATCCCTGCAGAACACCACTGGTCACAGACCTCCGATCAGAAAAGCACCCTTCCATTGCTACTCTGCCTTCTATGACCTAGCCAGTTCTGTATCCATCTTGCCAGCTCGCCTCTGATCCCATCTGACTTCACCTTTTGCACCAGTCTGCTATGAGGGACCTTGTCAAAGGCCTTACTGAAGTCCATATAGACAACATCCACTGCCCTACCTGCATCAATTATCAAAAACCTCTATCAAGTAGTGAGACACGACCTCCCCTTCAGAAAACCGTGCTGCCTCCTGCTAATACGACCCCTTGCTTCCAAATGGGAGTAGATCCTGTCTCGAAGAATTTTCTCCAGTAGTTTCCCTATACTGACGTAAGGCTCACCGGTCTGTAGTTCCCTGGATTATCCTTGCTAAAGTGAGGGCAGTCACAAAAGTCTTTCACTGTGTTAAAAAATTGTTATCAATTTCAGATAACAACTGATTATTTCCATTGCTTTGTTTAGTGTTCTGCATGTGTTTTTACACAGAGGACAGTGAAGCTAGTTAAGTCATTTAATGCCATTCAACTGATCTTTACATTTTGTTTCAGGTGGATGATTTCCTACAGGCAATTGTTAACTTTGATAAAGAGCATATCCATGAAGCTGTCGTCAAAACTATAAAGGAAGAATATCTCAGAGATGCTGAGTTCAATCCAGATTTTGTGCGAACAAAGTCATCCGTTGCTGCTGGACTCTGTGCTTGGGTTATAAATATTATTAAGTTCCATGAGGTATGAAACTTGAGAGCCAATTATCAATTTTCACCAAAATCTGTTCTCAATTTTTTGTTAGCTCTGAGGTTTTGATCAAATCTAATTTTGCAGATACTAAAAAATGTTTTGTCGATAAAGGAACTGAATTTTGTGGTTTACAGAAATATCCCACGGTCGAGGCTGAAAACAGGACAACCCTACTTTGGAGACCCAGAGTGACATGCTGCTGGTGGCAGCCTAATAAGAGGATGCTACCAGAGTTGGTGTCCTGTTAAGGAGATAGGCTTGCACTCAACACGAAGGACAGGGGGCTGGATTCTCCGCAGGTGGGATTCTCCGTTGCCCGACAGCGTGGGGCTGCCCACAATGGGAAACCTCATTGGCTGGCTGGCGGGACGGAGAATCCCACTACTGGGGGTAGGGCGCCGCACCAGTTTTCTGGTACGGCGGGGCAGAGAATCCGGCCCAGGATGTCTCAATTGCAGGGTTCCCTCAAACAGGGACAAATGTTGTTGGGGAAAGCAGGGTCAGCTCTGACAGTCGGGTTGGGGGGGGTCGTCCAAGTGGATATATGATGCCTTTGTTCAGGGGCTGTCATTGCCCCCAGCGGTTCCCTTAAAGGATGCGCTCTTTGTTCCTCCCCCCACTCCCAACCCTCCACCAGAACCTGCTGGGAGGTTGCTAGTTTTCAGTGGGATGTCTCCCCATGTAGCACCTGCCCCTCGCGACATGCAAAACATAGAATTTTCAGTGCAGAAGGAACATGTCTGTGGAGATGAGAAATGTCCCTTATTTTGCCAACTTTCCTGCCACTGCCAATATGGTATGACAGAGGGAAAATGTCAGGCTCCCCTCCTGACACCTTTCCTGCTGTTCTGCTAGCCCTCACACCTCCCAGCCCCTGACCAATGGGCTAAGAAAATTTAGACAAATGATTCCAGAGTTTGCATAAATTTGCCACGTGTCAGTATATCTTCCTTAGTTAATGGAACCTGGTCTGTTACTTCAATGTTACAGTGTTCACAACTGCTTTTATGGCTGAATGTCTAACAGTTGCTAGACTAATGACTTGCTCTCCACTATCCTCCTCTAAATTCAGATATTTCCATCCAAAAAGCACCCTTTAATTGGGTGAGCTGAGGGGAGACTTGACAGAAAACAATGGGTGGAATTCTCCGTTCAGCGACACCGAAATCGCGAAACATAATTGGGCAAAGAATCAGATGATTCTTGAGCTGAAAATCATGTCCGTAGCCAGGCACTCAATGGAATGACATGCTCTGGTGCCTCGACAGCGGTATCAATGCATTCTATTCCACACATACAGTAAACAGCGTTAGCATATCATTAATGGGACCAACCCGGTATTCCCCTGGGCTTCCGCGATGCTCCACCTCAGCCAGGAAGAATTACCGATGGCGAGTTTCACTTGTGATTTTGAAAATTGGGAAGCAGGCATGCTGAGGGAGAGAGCGGAGGTAGGACATGTTCCCAGAGGCACGACCGTGGACTGCTGGTCCTGCCGCTGGCATGGCTGGCTGGAGGCGGGGTGGGAGGGGGTGGAGGAGGGCATCTGCCAGGGCCGTGGAGGTGTAGCAAGGCGTGAACAGGGGATGGGCTATGGTATCGGAGTGACCCCTGGCACCAGGTTGGTTTACAGGCATGGATCACCATTGCCACGAATTGTGAAGCAGCCTTCTTGCTGCGGAATCCACTGAAAGGCCACCGTGGCCCGTGGTTACGCAGAGTGACACCAGCCATATGGATGAACCACCACACCCACCCCCATCACTCCCTCCACCACAACTCCGGGGGTGGGGATGGGAAAGGAGGGAGGGGGGAGAGGGGCATGCAGGGCAGGGGCTGCAGTGCAGTGCAGACTGGGGCCACTGTGTACCCCTTTGGACCTGGTGGGCCACCATGTTAATATGTCTGACTTTGACCCCTGCAAGCAGACTTTGGAATTCAACCAGGAATGTTTGCCACTATCCTAGCCGCCACAGGGGATGCACTGAGGCTGTACGAGAAGGAGCTGCTCAGGGAGAACCCTGCAGAAGCGGGGCCTGTCCCAGAGGAACATGGGCCAGCCAGTGAGGATGGAGAGCTGGCCACGCAAAAGGTCAAGGAGGAGGTGGGAAGAAGACGCCACATTTGGCCTCGTGTATACTGGCAGAGCCTGTCCTTTGAGGTCCTTCGAGGCACATGGAATGCTTGCCTTCATCAGCTGGGGCATTGAGTCCAGGAGTTGGGAAATCATGTTGCAGCTATATAAAATCTTGGTTGGGCCGCGTTTGGAGTATTGCATGCAGTTCTAGTCACCACATGGTTAGAAGGATGTGGGAGCTTTGGAGAGAGTGCAAAGAAGGTTCACCAGGATGTTGCCTGGTATTGAGAGTGATAGCTATGAGGAGATTTTGAATAAACTCAGATTGTTTTCACTAGAAAGACGGAGGCTGAGGTGAGATCTGATAGATGTCTACAAAATTATGAGAGGCATAGACAGGGTGGATGATCAGAGGCTTTTTCCAAGGGTGGAAGTGTCAATTACAAAGGGGCATAAGTTCAAGATGAGAGGGGAAATGTTTAAGTGAGATGTGCGGGGTGCGTTTTTAATGCAAAGAGTGGTGGGTGCCTGGATTGCGCAGCCAGAGGATGTAGTGGAAGCAGGCACATGAGCAAGATTTAAGAAGCATCTGGTTGGGGACATGAACATGGAGGAAATAGAGGGATATTGACTGAGTACGGGCAGGTTTTATTTTAGTTAAGACATCATGATCGGCACAGGCTTGGAGGGGGGCCTTTTTCTGTGCTGTACTTTTCTTTGTTTTTTTTTCTCTTTCTTTGACCTGCCAAACCGGGCATGTCGTTGAAGACTCCGGTTGAGCAGGGAGACTGTACGGCATATCTGCCAGATCATGGCTCACCTGGAAGGGTATAGAGGAAGGACACCTGCTCCCTTTGGCCATCAAGGTGCCGGTCATCCTGAACTTTTTTGCCACAGGTTTCTTCCAGGCGCCGAATGGGGACCTGTCCGGGATCTTGCAGACCTCGGTGCACAGATGCATCTGTGTCGTCACAGAGACCAGGGCCGGGATTCTCCCCTATCCAGCGGGGCGGGGGGTCCCGGCATTTTGGAGTGGCATGAACCACTCTGGCGTCGGGCCGCCCCAAAGGTGCGGACGTCTCCGCACCTTTCGGGGCCAAGCCCTCACATTGAGGGGCTAGGCCCGCGCCAGAGTGGTTCCCACTCCGCCGGCTGGCGTGAACGGCCTTTGGTGCCATGCCAGCTGGGGCCGAAAAGGACTTCGCCAGCCGGCATAAGTCCGCACATGCGCCGGAGCGTCAGCGGCTGCTGACGTCATACCGGCGCATGCACAGGGGAGGGGGTCTCTTCCGCCTCCGCCATGGTGAAGACCATGGAGAAGGCTGAAGAAAAAGAGTGCCCGCATGGCACAGGTCCTCCCGCCGATCGGTGGGCCCCAATCGTGAGCCAGGCCACCGTGGGGGCACCCCCCGAGGTCAGATCGCCCCACGCACCCCCCCCAGGACCCCGGCGCCGGCCCGCGACGCCAATCCCGCCGGTCAGTTAGGGTGGTTTAATCCACGCCGGCGGGAGAGGCCTGTCAGCGGTGGGACTTCAGCCCATCGCAGGCCAGAGAATCGCCTTGGGGGGCCCGCCGACTGGCGCTGCGCGATTCCCTCCCCCGCCGAATCTCCGGGGGGCAAAGAATTTGGGAGACGGCGAGGCGGGATTGACGCCGGCCCCGGGTGATTCTCTGACCTGGCGGGGGGTCGGAGAATCCCGCCCCCTATATGTCCAGTCAGCACAATACATCTACTTCAATGTGGACTGAGCCCACCAGGATGCCTGGGCAGGGGGGTTTGCTGTCATCGCCTGGATGTTCCAGGTCCAGGGGGTGATTGACAGGACTCATGACCCCCTACAAGCACTATCACATGAGGGGCTTGCCTTCACAAACGAAAGGAGTTCCACTCAATGAATATTACAGCTGGTGTGTGACCACAAGATGCACATCATGCATGGCTGCGCCCGATATCCAGGCAGCATGCACGATGCCTTCATCCTGACACACTCAATGGCTCCTGACACTTTCAACGTGCATCCCCGGGTGATAGGTTGGCTCCTGGGTGACGGGGGTTATCTGCTGCTGTCATGGCTGATGACATCTATCCGGAGGCCTCAGACAAATGCTACAATGACTCCCATGCCGCGACCAGGGCCATGAGCGTCAGGGTGGAGTTGACCTGCTGCAGTTCCCGCCCTGTGACCTAGGTCCACTTTGGCAGCCGCCCTCTGGAGTATCCGGGTGTGTACGGGCCCAGCAGTCTCACCGGTGTCACAGATGGCATCGTGCTACCCTGTTCTGCCCACTTCACATCAGATAATCAAGGACGGGGTGGGGAGGGGAGGAGTCCTACGCGCTGTGTTGTTCCGGCATCCCACCCTGTGGGGGTCACCGGCACCATATTTCTCCTTTAACTCCTCCAAGCTAGCGAACATCTCGTCCAAAAATAGATCCCCCGCCTTCTCCAAACCTCTGTACTTCCAAGCACTAAATGCGGTATTCTGCCTTGCCGACTTGAATAGGTGATTGACGCAGATGGCATGAGCTGTGATGCTGCCCCCAATGCAAAATGTTGGTGGTGACTCGTCTCCATTTTATTGACATCTCAAACTTAACCTTCACAGTCATCCTCCACAAATGTTCTCACTCCATCCTCCTCGCTCTTTCCACTTCTCAGACTCAGAATTCTTTTACAAGAAGAAAGCGCACAATTCCACGGAGAGGCAGCAAACCAGAAGTGAACTTGCAGTTGCAGCCTTATTGATCACTCTGGAGGAACAGTTGTTAGAAATTGGAGGGGTGCCAAAGTCCAGAGGTGGGGACTCCCACATAACTGACACCAGTATTATACATCACAGTACCACTTGACACAAAACACTCACTCATACAGTACTGAGTTGAAGTCACCTCTAACTTAAATGTCATGATATGCTGAATGAAACAAAACCATGTCAAACATAATTTGTGTCTTTCATCAGAGGAGTAGCAGCGAGAGGAGGCAGAGGATTCCTCAGAAGTAGGTGGAGGTTAGGGAACCTTCTTTTACAGGACACGACATTCCAAACTCTGCTCAGCTGGGTGCAGGTGCTGACTCTTGGGTGTCATTCATGAAAAGGAACAGCAGTTATGTGGTTTTGTCAGCACTTCGAAAGGCTACACCATGATATCTCAGATGCACTAATGTCCACCTCCAGAAAACAGTGGCCAGCTGCATGGGCCTCCTTGAACAGCACTCGCATCTATCTTCCGTCCCTTCAAAAAAGCAGCTCATCCTCGCTCTGGTGAGGTGCGCTCAAAAAACTACCTTTAACTGAATGAGGCTCAGCCTCACACAAGACGTTGCAAGACATGCTGTAGAGTGTATACTGGTCCACTCCTACATCCTGCACACTTTACACAGGAATGAGGAAAACCTCAAGTCGGTGGTTCAACCCCTCACATCGGGCGGAATTCTCCACAAAGGCCGACGCCGTTGTGAAACCCAGAGTGTTTCACGACGGCGTCGGAGGCCGCTCCTCGCCCCCTATTCTCCCCCCCCCCTCTTAGGTGGCCAGTTAAAGACTACTTAATGGGCCTTATCCTGCCACTGTTGGCATTAATCCAGCTGCCGCTGAGCCTGTCATCATGTGCATCCACAACAGTTACTATCCTGCAAGCAGCTTGTCACAAATGGGGCTGGGGAATATTCTTCAACCAAAGGAACTAGACCTTGGGCAGGGGTTGCCTGCTGGGTGCCAAACCTCTGCCCTTGCTGCTGGCCCAGCACATCCTCTTTTCCTCCTTCTACCTGCCCCCCCCCACCAATCCCCACAAAATCACCCACTGCCAACATCCCTTACCTTTATATAATATACCCACGTACCTTTATCCTGGGTTGCTTCGCGATCCTAGGACTCGGGTGGGGGGAGGCTGGTGCTACACCGGAAGCAATCACCGCCTCCTTTGTAGCTCTGCTAAGCACAAGATCTGCCAGCCCCTCACCATCCTGAGTGGCCTGATTTTAGAAGAAGGCCACCTTGTGGTCTCGTCACTACCTGATTGGCAAGAAGTTTGACAGGTCATCCCGAAAAGAGACAGCGCAAGTCTCTGTCTGCTCTCCAATCAGGTGGGAAAACCCCCGACATTGCAACAAGATTCCAGTCTAGGATAGGATAAGGCACATGAGAACAGATATTACTGGAAAGCACACAGATGAATAGTTCAGTTTTGTATGTAATACAATAAAATTATTATGAAACAGTTTCTTGATGGTGGCTTTCATTTCAGGATTTGGGCCAATAGAACATTGTGGTAGTCTGTATAGATGGGTTGAAAGGTTGGGAATTGTGATTTTGGGATGACACGAAGGAACTGTGCTCTTTCTTGAGTATTCACTCCCAGTCCGACCTTCGAAGGGGCCAAAATACCTCCCCCTCAGACTCCTCTTCTTCCTTCTGCTCCTCCTCCTGAGTTGACTGCTCAATGTCTAGTGACAAGGGCTGTTCCCTCATGGTAGTGAGTTTGTGGAGGATGCACCAAACTACGCTGAACTAGGTGAGCACTGAAGGGTGCCCCCTGAGGGATCCAGGAAGAAAAACTGTTATTCAGGATGCCAGTGGTTTTTTTCTCAAATTTTCGTATTCTTGCCTGGCTCCCATTATAGATAGTAGCTATGGTTGGCTGCCACAGGATGAAGGCTGCCAAGATGGCAGGCATTCAGTAGGGGGATCTTCTGGGCATGCCACATATCACATAATGCTGCAAGCCTGGCAAATCCATATGCTCTCTCCTCCTTCTCTCTGTGCGAAGGCCGTGAAATTCCTTCTCTTTCTGATGTGTTGGGTACTCTGGATCTGTGGACACTGCGTTTACCTTAGTAGTAACATAGACAGGCTACCAACACTTGCAAAAGTACAACTCTATTTTATTTAACTAAGACCTGTTAAACATACTTGCACTGTGGGTCGACACCATGTTAGATTGACTGAAGACCTATGCCTAACCTGACCAGCCTATACTGCGAGCACATGGTGAAGGTACTGACTGCGGGCTCTGTCTGTCTCAGAGGCTGCATCCCGAATGAGCGGGAAAACTAGTGCCCTCTGACTTTATAGTGACTGTGCCCTAACTGGTGATTGGCTGCTGTGTTGTGTGTGTTGATTGGTCTTGCAGCGTGTCAGTCAGTGTGTGTCCCTGCACCATCATATACTGATGTGTATATTATGACGCCTTCTATACAGGGCATGTATCCCTTCCCTGATACAGCGGTTGATAGCAAACTGTAAATTTTGGTGATGTCACCTATTCCTGCCTTAAAGAATCACAGGTGTAGAAATTGAGGGTGACAGTGACCTTACTAGTCTTGACAGATACGTCCTTACCCTGCTGCACAGCTGCAAGTCAGATTATAGGAGACGGCACAGTTCAGTGACCACCTCCTTGTTGAAACACAAAGACCTCCTTCATTGTTCCTGGCAGTGAAGGAGAGAAGTATTATATAAAGATCCTTGGTGGGTAGGGCCTTCTATTGAGACCATTTTCCTCCTACCACTGAGCACTGATTCCCCTCCCTGCATTCACTGCTGCATTTCCATTTTATTCTGAAGCACAAAAAATAATGCAACCATGGGTGTGATTCTCCGGTCTCGTTGTGCTCCCGCTCAAGCAAAACAAGGCGAGTGAATAGCGGACGAGGCGGAAAGCGGGAACCAAGCCGGGCACTAACTGGCCTGCTCCCGTCGGCGAAATCAGGATCTTGTTGTAGCGTGGCAAGAAACCAATTATCACCATTTAAGCCCTATTTCCATACAATTAACAGGGGCCAACCCTTTCCAACAGCCTTCCGTGATTCATCGACCTCTGCAGCAAGTGGTCACACTGGCGCCGATTAGTACTCCTTTTTAAAAACGGGAACCTGGCGGAAAGGCTGAGTAGCCTCCTCCAAGGAAAAGAGCCTGGGTGTGCGGGTTTGCCACCCCAGTGCTCGGCGCGGGGTGTGGGCCCTCGGCTGGCAGTGGGGGTGACCTCCGCAGGGATGGATCGCCATGGGAGAGTGGGGGGCAGGCGCATTAGGGCAACCGGTGTGCAACCGTGTGCTACCATGCCAACCCTAGAATCATGCGTATCCGTTCGGGGGGGCAACCCTTGTCACTGCCCATCTGCCGCACCGACTACCCATAACCTCACGGTAGCATGGTGGTTAGCATCAATGCTTCACAGCTCCAGGGTCCCAGGTTCGATTCCCGGCTGGGTCACTGTCTGTGTGGAGTCTGCACATCCTCCCCGTGTGTGCGTGGGTTTCCTCCGGGTGCTCCGGTTTCCTCCCACAGTCCAAAAATGTGCGGGTTAGGTGGATTGGCCATGCTAAATTGCCCGTAGTGTAAGGTTAATGGGGGAATTGTTGGGTTATGGGTATACGGGTTACGTGGGTTTAAGTAGGGTGATCATTGCTCGGCACAACATCGAGGGCCGAAGGGCCTGTTCTGTGCTGTACTGTTCTAAATTCTAACCCCCACTGACTGCCAAGGCTTCTGGCCATGCGGCTGAAGGTTATTGCTGAAGGGAATTGGCAATCTTGGTTAAGTGAGCGCTTCACACAACCCAAGTGGATTCCCGTGGGTGGGTGGGCCATGTAGCATGTGGGAGTCATTGGCTAGCATCCCACTCAGACCTTGATGCAAGAACACTGTGCCTGAACACTGCGGGATGCAACACAACACACGCAGCAGCCAACATCCGAACACCCAGGACACATCTCCGGGGACATGTCCACGTCCGGAGTGTGGATGAGTGCCTTGGGGAGGGGGCCAGCACTCGGTCATTATGAGATGACACCTACCTCTGCATTAAAGAATCAGCCTCAGGGGTCCAGTGAGAGGAGCACGCTGCGGCCGGGAGTGCGTGGGCATTCTGGGTGGGGGAGGGGGGATCAATGGGGCAAAGGAGGATCCTGGGGTGGGAGCCACACTGTTTGTCAGTCCAACACCCACTCCCAATGCCTCACAGATATTCAACGCTAAGGCAGGGATTTTTGGACCCATCAGAACTTGCCCTAGTTGTGCTGTTGCTAGGCCGAGCGGTCAGACACCAGAGACGGCGTCAGCAGCAGCATCTGCAGATGCCCGAGGTGGCGGCCCATGTGCCAGACCCCGCCCCACACCCTGAGGACCCGTCCACTCATCAGGCCAGGGAGGGACCTAGAGGGGGAGTAGCGTGGCAGCCCATGGTGTGCAGGCGTCACCGGTCATTCTAACAGATGACGGACAACACCTGCCGCAGGAGGCTCCACCTCAACAAGGAGATGGTGCAGCACCTGTGCCTTGTCCTCGGGGACTTGGCACCAAATGGAGGAGGAGGACACCTGTTCCCGATGGCCATCAAGGTCACTGCAGCCCTGAACCTATGCGTGTCGGTATCATTCCAGGACTCGAACTAGAACCTGTGTGGCATCTCGCAGGAGTCAGCCCACAGATGCATCCGACAGGTCTGTTTGCCTGGGCGGAAAACTACATTAACTTTGACCTGGACCAAGCTCAGCAAGACGCCGGGCAGCAAGATTCTCCGCCATTGCCAGGATTCCCCAGGTCCAGGGAGTAGTGGATGGCACGTTTGTTGCCCTGTACTCACCGAGCCATTTGGGAGTGAACAGAAAGGGGTTCCACTCCCTCAACGTACAGCTCGTGTGCCACCACCACAAGAAGAGCATGTCAGGAGCGTCCACGACAGCTACATCCTGGGGCAGTCGGTCAAACCCAGCCTCTTCAAGTACCACCCCAGGATGGGCGGCTGGCTCTTGGGGGATAAGGGGTACCTGATGAGGACCTGGCTAATGACACCACTGCAGATGCTGAGATCGAGAAGGACACTGGTACAACAAAGTCCGTGCGACCACCTGGGCTGGTTTATGAGGAGCTGGTTTAGCACAGTGGGCTAAACAGCTAGTTTGCAATGCAGAACAATGCCAGCAGTGCGGGTTAAATTCCCATACCAGCCTCCCCGAAAAGGCGCCTAGGGGCTTTTCACAGTAACTTCAATGAAGCCAACTTGTGACAATAAGCGATTGTTATTATTATTAGAGCAGTGCATCGGACTCCTCAAGATGCGGTTCTGATGACGCGACTGCTCTGGTGGTGCACTCCAGTACACCCCCAGAGGGTTGCCCGCTTTGTTGTGGTCTGTGGTGTCCTCCATAACCTCACATAGCAGCGGAGCGACGATTTGGAGGTGGGGATGAGGATCATGTGGCCACCTCTGAGGAGGAGGAGGATGGTGAGGCAGCACCAGATCAGCAGAGCTGGAGGACAAGCCCAGGGATGAAACGGAGGATCAGCTGGAGGCTGCAGGACTGGCGGGAGCGACCGAAGTCAGGGAGGCCCTGATATTTGCCCATTCACATAGGACATGGCTTGGTCCATCATTGCTACATTACTTACTTCACCACCCCCATCTTCCATCCTCCTAAGGTCTGTCACATTACTTCAGGGTGTTGGGACTGTGTCGGCACCATCAACGGGTCACTATCGAGGGCAGAGGGTGATAATAACCCACTGAGAGCTGAACTCCAGTGCTCCTCAATCTATGCCATAGTCTGACCCCTGCCTGTCTGCTGAGTTCTCGCTCACATCCATCACGGGTGTGCCCGTGGGGGAGTGGGAGATGCCGGGAAACTTAGGCTAAGGGTTCGGAGGTTGGCTCGCATTGCGGAAGAAAGTGACAGAGGCGTCATACTGGTTGTTGCCAAGGGTTTTTGATGTGTCACAGGTATCCAACAATCCACTCTTCCTATGGTGCCGCCCCACTCTTCCCACTACCCCCTCACCCCCTACCTACCCCCCTCACATGCCTACCCAGGTGCTCTCAGTGATCCTCAACATGCTTAATCTTCCTAGCTCTACCGCTACATCTAGGTGTGTCCCCAGGATGCCCATCTGAGGTGGAGGCAGTCAGCTGCTTACCACTTCCTGTGGCCTTCATGCCCTTGGCAGGATGTCCTCTGGAGGCTCTGGGGCTGAGGGCCCCGGTGCACATGTCGGTGGCACATGCACAGCCATGCCGCCCTGTCCCGTGTGCTGACTTTGAGACGCTGCCTCATTAGAGGGGTGAATTGCAGGGGAGCTGGTGGCCACCATCCCAACTCCATGGGGCAGGTCTGGGTTGGCACCCGGCGCCCTCTTCTCTCGCTCGGTGCTCATAGGGCCCCGGGGTTCAACTGTGGACGGAGGGGCAGCTGCTTCGAGCCCCGGCTGTCCCTGCATAACTTGGCTCTGCCAGCACTGGCGGTTCACCATGGTTTGCACCATCATGTCGACGGCCTCTGCGATGTTCCTCAGTGATTGGGCATGCTCCGCAGCACCTCGGCAATGCCCACCTTCGACTGGGACATATCCCGCAAAACCTCACCAAGGTTAGCCTGGGTCAGCCTTAGACTGGGCCACATTCACCAGTGACTCGAACATTCTGCCGAGACCCTCAGCTACCGAGTGCAGCACGCCTTGGACATTTCCACTAATCGTGCCGGTGCCGTGCACCAGGCTCTCCACTGCGGTAGTGTTGGCCTCGGTGCCACGCATTACCGGCGACATCTACTGCATCCGTAGCCTCTGGGACTCCTCCCATCAGCTATGGACTTGCCGAAGTGTCGCTGACATCTCCATCTGAATGTCCCGGCCGCTCCCTAACGTCTCCGGGTATAGCTGTTGCATAGGCTCAGCATCTGTCCTGGGAGCCAGCAGACCGACTGCTGTCTCGCCTAGGTGGTCCTACCTCCACCTGAGTACATCAACAACTGTGAGGTGCTCATCAGATTCTGCCCCAGAAGCGTGTTCACTAACGTTTCCCACCGAGATGCCTCCTGGGAGGCGAGAGAGTGGGCCACCCAGGATGGCTGGCACCGTCGGCTGGAGGACCTGCTGGAGAATGGACATGTAGTCAGTGGGAGGGATGGGTCAGTCAGTAAGGTATTAACAACTGAAGTTTGACAGGTCCTCCGGATGGAGCCCGGTGGTTCCTCACCTCTGCGGCATCCGCCAACCTCCGCGTAGGTGACCGCCCTGTCCTCAGCCACCCCAGTCACCTCCAGGGCCCACTCCTTGACGGAACTGCAGATTCTTAAGTCTGTCACCCACCGCCAATCTGGGCCCTCTCCCGGCGAGCTTTTCCTGAGGAGACACAGAGAGGACATCATTGGCCACATGCGTGGTTCACAGTGAGAGGGGATGTATGACGGAAGGGTTGGGGTTAAAAGGGGAGGGAGAGGTTAAAAGAGGGCAAGGAGGATTGAGGGGGGGGTGAAGGGAGGGTTGGGTGTCACATGGCAAGTTGGGGGGTTGATGCTCGTCTGGGGGCAGTAAAGTCTCGGGGAGGGGCGGTGTTGGTGTCTCTTCACTCATGCTGCCTCATGCAGGTCGTTGACCTTTTTACGGCACTGGAAGCTAGTGCTCCTGGCCACACCTCCGGAGCTTACAGCCACTGCCATCTCGTCCCAGGCAGCACTGGCTGCCCTGTACCTGACCCTCTGGGACTCTCGGGGGAACAGGACATCTCTCCTGGCCCCTAGTGCGTCTAGTACTCTCCCCAGGTTTGTATCCCCGAATCTTGTGCCCGGTCCCCTGAGCGCCATTGGTGCAAGCTGACTAGTGTTGGCTGAGCAAGTGCTGTTTAAGTGCTACTCAGTCTTGTTAGCGGGCGGCTGCTGAGCATGGTGTCGGCGAATCAGCTGGAGAGCCTTCATTTGCGGCAAGAAAACTGTGGGGCCTTATTAAACGGACCAATTAACGTTGAATAGTTTTGCTGGCCTCATTGGGCTGAGTGCCGGGAAGCTCGCGGCAGTTCCACTCTTAGAAATCTTTCCAGAGAATTACGGCGCCCCATAGCTGCCATTACTGAAACAGCCATTTTCCTGACGAGCAAAAGAACTCCTTTGACTGCCTTGCCAGAATCCAGCACCATTCCCTTAAAAGCACAAAACGTTTGTTCTTCCAACAAAGCATCTCAGTACTTCTGTTAATTCTGCGCCAGCAAAAGTAATTCAAAGGCATTCACCTGGAAGTTAGGTGGCTAATCCTTTAAATAGCATGAGTGGGAGTGTCCTTCATGCAACTGAACCTTCATCTGGCAGTGATTGAGAGGGAGTTAACTGGACTCTGCAGTCCAAACTGCCAGGTTGTGTGCCATATCAGCATTATATACTGTTTGATATCACTATCCACCACTCAGCATCTTTCTCACACACATGGACATCTACGTGGAAGAAGCCAGTTGCAAATGGGCAACTTTTTTCAGTTCAGGAATTCCAGAGCACCAGCAACAGCACTATAGAACATAGAACATAGAACGATACAGCGCAGTACAGGCCCTTCGGCCCACAATGTTGCACCGACATGGGAATGAAAGCCTATTTCACATCCTTTATCCCTGCAACATGTGTGAGGTGGAAGTGTTTGATAGTGAATCATAGTGACAAAAATGTATTCCATTCCCAGCACTAATATCCTCCAAACTGCATTTTTAAAAGTACTTTTGCGCAACCATTAGCAGGGTATTATTCTATATTTGTTCAATTGTTATCAGTGAAATTTAACATTATTACAGATGTCAACTTTGGTGAAATGTAAGTCATTAGATCTTTTCTTTATGAAATCAAACTGCTTAGATAAGTTTTGATATTCTATATTTTTTAAAGCGCTTCCAATTTATTTTATGGTCATGTTAATGAAAATTTATTTTGGTCAAATTTTTCTTCTCCTTTGAAAACTTTATTTAAAGTCTTTGCCACTGAATGTCAAATGATCAATGAATTATAATGAACTATAATGAGTTGTAAATATTTCTACTCATAAACTATATGGACCAGCAGAGGGTATATTGCTTATAATCCATATCGACCCAAAGAAGGCGTATTAGAGTAATATTTGAAATATATATTTTAACCAATCAAAAGTACTTGTCTTAGGCATGATTGAATGCTATGCAAGAGAACATACGTCAACTGAACATTTCCCTGCTGTCTTGAATGTTATCATGATGTATTTTGCCAGCAGTAGTACATCTATCATAGATGGACTTAAAACTTACACAAAATGTACATTCTCATTAATGATGAGTGGCTAATTCATCTTACCACAGCATAATTAATGTTTTTTCCACAGAATAATTTTTCATTGTTTGTTGTGATGCATTTTCAACATTTTTTGTTACCTTTTCTCTATCTGCATGCCTATCACGATGTCATTTCCAAAAGATCTATGTAAGTATTAACCTGGTTTAATGTTTGCTTGCAGTTTGTGTTCCTTTACAAGGTTGGCTTATAACAGCATTTCAGGACTTCAGCATTTGTGATCAATCATGCACCAGAACTTGATTTTTTGATAATTGCACATGTTTAGAAAGCACAAAGAAAAAGGAGGTACATAATTAATATCCAATTATTTTACTGTTAACTATTTTAATCCTCTAATGTATGCAGACATTTAATGGTGGCTTCTCTTTGGTTTCAACCTCCTTTTTGAATGAAGTTATTGATTTTGCTTGGAACTCGGAGTCTGTGACTCCAAAGTCTATTGTCTGTCTGCATAAATTAGTTAAAAGCAAGTTACAGAAATATTGGTGGTATAATGATTACACAGTCTTGTGATGCAGTGGTTAGCATCCCTATCTCTGAGCCAGAAACTCTAGGTTCTCGTCTACTCTAGGACTTCACAGTCACGGAAGATATGTTCATAACGTAGCCAAACAGGTTGATTATCAACCTGTAAATCCTTCTAGGGTATGGCAAGCAGTAAAAGTGAGAGAGTCTCCTGGTCAGCCATATGATGTAATGTAATGCTCCTCAAGCTGTAGCCTCTGGTTAACGATCTGTTCCAAGCTACAGAAACAGACATTAGCGTGAGCAATTTTTTGTCAGAAATTAATGAATGAATGACTTTTTATAACGCTTTTTCACACGTGAAATTGTTACTATAGGGTTTATTGGTTCTACTGGGTGTTGAAGTGCCATGGGTTAGCATAGAGGGTATGACTGGCTATTTGTGGTGCATGAAGGGAGGCATGAGTAAGAACTTTTGAACTTTCCTTTCAAAAGGTTTCCTCATCCATACTGTAGTTCACAATACCTCTGAATGACCATGAACCACAATTCATTGAAAAGCTGGTTCAACTCCATGAAAATTGCAGAGGACTAGGAGATGCCTTTCCCCACAGTGGAACAAGCTAGGTCAGGAGTTCAGGGTATGGGCTTGCGACCTGCACCAGCCCACACCCTTATCCCACACTGTCGAAATTTGGGGTGTCAGGAATGGGACTGGGAATCCCAGAATTGGTTCCAGGCTGCCATTCTTAAAAGTCTGCAGAGTTTCCCTGATTGTATAAAAATGTAACTCGTCGAGTTCAATATCTGGGCTTACTGTCTGTCACAGTTCCTGTCCTTTGAAGGTAAAGATGCTTTAAACTGAAAGATGGGGGTGGGAAAAGGGGGAGGCCTTGCTAGATTACCACAAAGGGGGAGAAAAATCTCACTCCACATTGACAGGGTCAATAAAAGAACATTTCTTGTGGCATTCATGGTGCAATTGGAATGCCAGAGCTTGTCATGCTTGAAAAAGCACAGAATATCATGTCTGCAAAGAATAGGTAGGAGAGACAAGCAAAGTGGAGAGAGTGAAATACATGTACAATATTTGTAGTCAATGTACTTCCTTAATTTTTTGTACTTGCAATTCCTTTTTACTGGTTTTTAGATTGCAGATATATTTCAAATAAATGTTCTCATGGTTACCTCGATCTGTGTCGTCTCCACTATTATAAATAAATTGAATAGCATTAACGGTGAATATACTTATATACTGCTAGGTTTACTGTGAAGTGGAGCTGAAACGTAAAGCACTTGTGCAAGCCAATTCTGACTTAGCTGCTGCTGCAGAGAAACTTGAAGTCATTAGGAAAAAGCTTGCAGTAAGTACTATGAATTGTAATTAACCTCCAATTAAATATATTTTGTTTTTATAAAAAATAATTTATTAAAAGGCTATGCTGTGCATTGTAAATTAACTTATTTGTGAATTGCTTCAGAAATTGCGGTGTCAATTTGATTGAGTAAATCTATTTACAAACTGCAGTGAGATGAACCTACCAAAGTAACTATCATTCAGTAACTCCGACAATGTTTGTTCCTTTATCTTTACATTCTTAGATATGGTTAAATTGCAATGTATAGCGCAGGATCACAGGTTATGTTAGCTACCAAGTCATATGCAGTAGAAACTCTGATGCAATTGCTGTGGCTGGATTATAAACCAATTATAATACTGACTACTATGAATCTAGTTCCTGGTGAATTGACCTTGATAACTCTTGAATAGTGCAGCAGTCATTCAATGTCAAAAACATTGATAAATCATAATTTACTTTTGGCAGCACGCTGATGCAGTGGTTAGCATTGCTGCCTCACAGCGCCGAGGACCCAAGTTCGATCCCGGCTCTGGGTCACTGTCCGTGTGCAGTTTGCACATTCACCCCGTGTTTGCATGTGTTTTGCCCCCACAACCCAAAAATGTGCAGGGTAGGTGGATTGGCCATGCTAAATTGCCCCTTAATTGGAAAAAATGAATTGGGTACTCTAAATTTATTTATTTTTAAATCATAATTTACTTTCATTTGATTTGTTCTGAAATTAAAATCAATTTTTTTAATGTATTCTTTGTTTTTAACACTTATTTCATTTTGTATGCATGACACTCACCATGGAAGCCTACAGTAACTGCTTATGGATAGCACACTGGAGAAAATACAGATGATAATATTTATGTCCATGAACAGTTCCTTGAGGAAAACAAAAGAGATAATCATATTAAGAAGACAAAATCTTTTCTTAGAACTATTTTCACCAGATATCACTAAATCTATTATCATAGAACATAGAACAGAACATAGAGCAATACAGCACAGAACAGGCCCTTCAGCCCACGATGTTGTGCCGACCATTTATCCTAATCTAAGATCAACTTAACCTACGCCCCTTCAATTTACTGCTGTCCATGTGTCTAAGAGTTGCTTAAATGTCCCTAATGGCTCGGACTCCACCACCTCTACTGGCAGTGTATTCCACACACTCACCACTCTCTGTGTAAAGAACCTACCTCTGATATCTCCCCTATACCGTCCTCCAATCAACTTAAAATTATGTCCCTCGTGACAGCCATTTCCACCCTGGGGAAAAGTCTCCGGCTATCCACTCGATTGCTATGGTCCAAGATCACTCCTTCAATCACTCGGACCTGCGACCTCTGCACCTCCGAACACTTCTCCAACCACTACATCGAGCTCTTCAGGGGTGCCACAGCTCCTTCGATGGCCTTCGTGTGGTCCTCCCGCATCTCCTTCCTCTGCTGGCGGAACTCCTCCTTTATAAAAGCCATTAACTGCTCCATCTGGCACCAGCCCTTCCACCTCCACCATCCTTACACCGGCTGCTGCCAACTCTTTGGCCAGTTCTCTCACCGTCTTCTACCAGGTTTGGTAACCAGTGGACCTACCACTCCCGGAGGAAACTACTCCTCCGATCTTCAACTACACCTTTACTTCAAAATTACACCCAATATCGGGTAAAAAGAGCTCTTTCCTATGCCTTCGAGCAGGAGCTGCCCTGTGTGTGACCACTCACATCATGGCCACCACCAGAAGTAGACTTCCATTTCAAGGTGTCTACTATTTACCCTCAAACCAATTTCAATCGGAGCAATCTTATTCAATTTGACTGCATTCAATCATGGAATCATAGAATGGTTACAGCTCAGAAAGAGCATATTTGGCCATTGAATCTGTGCCACCTCTCTGGAAGAGGAGATTTGATAGTCCCATTTCCACCATCCTTTTCAGGTTGTCCTGCAAAATACATATTTGTGGGGATATATATCATGGTGTAGTCATCATCACTGGATTAGTAATTTAGATTTTAAAAATTCCCGGTTTAGGTCACTGTCTGTGCGGATTCTGCACATTCGCCCTGTGTCTGCGTGGGTGTTTCCTCCGGGTGCTGCGGTTTCCTCCCACAAGTCCCGAAGATGTGCTGTTAGGTAATTTGGACATTCTGAATTCTCCCACGGGGTACCTGAACAGGCGCCGGATTGTGGCGACTACGGGATTTTCATAGTAACTTAATTGCGGTGTTCATGTAGGCCTACTTGTGACAATAATAAAGATTATTATTATAAATAATCTGGAATTGAAAGCTAGTCTCAGGAATGGTGCCATGAACTATCATCAATTATTATATTTAAAAACTCATCTGGTTCACTAATGTCTTCAGAGAAGAGAACTGCCATCCTTCTTTTGTCTGGATCACATATGACCTCATCCCATAGCAAAGAGACTCTTAACTGCCCTCTGAAATGGCATAAAAGCCATTCAGTTCATGGGAAATTAGGGATAAATAACAAATGCTGGCTTTGCCAGTGAGGTGCATAAAATATTTTTTAATCCAATATAAATTCACACTGGCGGGTGAAAGCAGAACTAGGGGGCATAGCCTCAAAATAAGGGGAAGTAGATTTAGGACTGGGCTCAGGAGGAACCTCTTCACCCAAATGGTTGTGAATCTATGGAATTCCCTGGCCAGTGAAGCAGTTGAGGCTCCTTCATTAAATGTTTTCAAGATAAAGATGGGTACTTTTTGGAGAATAAAGGAATAAAGGGTGATGGTATTCGGGCTGGAAAGTGGAGCTGAGTCCACAAAAGATCAGCCATGATCTCATTGAATGGCGGAGCAGGCTCGAGGGGCTAGATGGCCTACTCCTGCTCCTAGTTCTTATGTATACAAACCTGTTGCTGATGCATAATTGTTCAGTTTAAAAAAAATGAAATGACAAGATTTTTAATATTTTACAGTACAATGTATATGAAATATTGACCACACCAATTAATACTGACAGTTATGGAGTGACACATTGTTTAAGTCACCAATGTTATGCCACTGTGATCACTTCTTTTGTGGCAGCCAAAGAATTATGTGTTTGATGTGAAGAATGGAATTTGGAGCATAAGAAAGCTAAAAGATCATCTTATGGTATGAATCTGGCCTACTCAAAACTACCACATTAATGCAACTTTCCTTTTAGCCTCCCATTTCCTTATGGGGAGGCAGTGGTGTAGTGGTATTGTCACTGGATTAGTAATCCAGACGCTCAGAGTAATGCTCTGGTGACATGGATTTAAATCCAGATCGGGCAGATGGAATTTGAATTCAATAAAAATCTGGAATTAAAAGTCTAATGACGACCAGGTTGTACCAGATCATGTTTCTGCCCTGCTATTTGTTTACCAAATGTGTATTTTGGGGTGGCATGGTAGCGCAGTGGTTAGCACAGTTGTTTCACAGCTCCAGTGTCCCAGATTCGATTCCTGGCTTGGGTCACTGATGTGTGGATCTGCATATTTTCCCCGTGTCTGCGTGGGTTTCCTCTGGGTGCTCCGGTTTCTTCCCACAGTCCAAAGATGTGCAGGGTAGGTGAATTGGCCATGCTAAATTGCCCTTAGTCCAAAAAGGTTAGGTGGGGTTACTGGGTTATGGGGATGGGGTGGCGATGTAGCCTGAAGTAGGGTACTCCTTCCAGGGGCCAGTGCAGACTCAATGGGCTGAATGGCCTCCTTCTACACTGTAAATTCTATGATTCTATGATTTTTAATTGATTCCCCCCGCCCCCCTGCCCCACATGCCAGCAAAGGTGGACGGGTGACCTATGAAAGTTGCTTTATAAATCTACATGCAGCACAAAGGAGCTCTGGGTGATTTCTCCAATTCGTCCCTGTTAAGAATTGGTTAAGAATCACCTTGCTTCTTGAAATGAAAATCGCTTATTGTCACAAGTAGACTTCAATGAAGTTACTGTGAAAAGCCCCTAGTCGCCACATTCCGGCGCCTGTTCAGGGAGGCTGGTACGGGAATTGAACCGTGCTGCTGGCCTGCCTTGGTCTGCTTTAAAAGCCAGCGATTTAGCCCAGTGTGCTAAACCAGCCCCGCTGGTTCTTCTGTTGTAGATACATTGGTATATACATTGATATATAGAGAATTGAGAATAAAATTCTTGTAGCTCCATAATCTGTTGCGAGTATGGGCTGGATTTTAGTCCTGGGGTTGAGGCCCTGATATCGGTTGCATTTCCTGGTCCCAATCTCACATTGTGGTAGAATCTCATGCCCAAAGTGATTTTGTTATGAGCTGTTCAGTTTGAAGCCAGGGAGCACACTCGTAATCCAATAAAAAAGAGAGACTAGACAAGATCGCAAAAGTTAAAAGTACATAAAAGTTAAAATAATAATTATTGAAGACACTGGTAAAAAGAAAGTTGGGAAAAGACGAGGGCAATAACCTTTTCATTTAAAATTGTACTTAAGTATTTAGCTTTGTGGTGTAGATTGAATAACAGGTATTAAAGCTACCTCGAGTTTGCATAACGTTATTATTCTCGTATTATTGCTTCACTCAACGTCATAATGTGTAAACTGAAAGTTTTAAACACTCCTTTAAGATTCTGGTTGGAAAATTCTGGAATTTCTCTCGTCCCAGATTAAGTAGAAAGCAGAATTTTCCACTTTGATGGAATCTCACTTTGGCAGGGTGGGAATTCCACCCACAACTGTGGTATGACAATGACCCAGGTCAATTCAGAGTTATTGCCATATTTGTCGCAGGTTATTGACTGGATTGTTGTCTCTGCAGGAGATTTTGGGCTGGATTCTCTGCTGTCAGGATTGTCCGTTGCACTGATGGCCCACAATGGGAAACCCCATTGGCCGGTTGGCGAGACGGAGAATCCCGGGGGTGCGCCACACCAGATATCTGGTGGGGCAGGACAGAGAATCCCGCCCCTTGTCTGGAGGCCAGGGGAAAGAAGCCACAAGCCTCTGATGCATTGAGTTAGATTCCATAGATTTCCATTGCTCCTAAAACATAGAATGTTTGCACCCCATCCCTCTACTCTTCTCCCTTTCTTCAAAATTGCATTGGGAAGCTTGTGCAAATCCGATGGAAAATCTTTCTCAATATCTGTAATGCGAGAAGGACATTGTACCTTCTACTGGGTAGCTCAAAGTTTGCACAGAAGTTACATTCAGACAAGGGATATGGGTTTACCTATGTTAGTCCGACTATGTGAAAAAGGAAATTTGACTGGTATTATCCTATCACAAATTACAATTGAGAGCTGACATTGATGGGGTTGTGGATATATCTGAATTCCAAAAGTGCATTCACCTTACTAAGGAGGTCATTGTGATTTGGGGAGATGGCCAAGAAGACATCTTTGAAGTAAAAATGCAACAAATACATCTGGATTGAATATTCTGATAAGTATTTTAAAGTTTTCTCATCCAAATCAGTTATAATTACACTTAAAGAAAAACAAATATTTATGAACTCCAATTAATTCAGATTGCCTTAGACATAGCCAACACAATCTTTAGTGCTGATTTTTCTGTCCCTCAGAACCTTGTCATAATTTTTTGATTATTTAGATTGCTGAAAACATAACTAAAACTGTTATCTTGTTTATTTAAAAAAATCACCAAGCCCATTTCGCAAAAGTGTCATTAACAAACAGAATTTTATAGTTATAACTACTTTTGTGGCATGGTGTTCAAAGGATTGCATGCATTCACAGCATCATGAATATTAAAAAATGAACACCTAAAAACGCAAGCCATCATGCCATTGTCCTATACATCATGGATCGTTGCATAAGTTGTAACAACCAAGATTCTTTTAAAATATTTCTCAAAAATTATATATTTTTTTAGTTTTCATAAGTGTAGAGTTACTACATCTTTGAATGTTAGTAATCTATAATAACGTAGCAACAGCCAAACCATGAAAAGAGTAACGTTTTCAGTTATAACAGAATTCATTAAAATGGAGGAATCTAGTTAAATGCTGGGTATGAAGTGTGTTTTAAATTGCACCTGATGATTAAGAACAAATGTACTGGGCATTTAATGTGTAGAAGGACTGCAAGATAATTAACTGGCATGCATAAAGATTCATGCTTTAGACAAAATTTTAATTTCGCACATAAATGTGCCTGATGTAGGCAGCATTTAATCACATAGCTGACAGGAGTAACTACTTTCATTTAACCTTGACTGAAGATCATGAATTCTAACAGGTTTAATTGGATACATCATTTAACAGAATGAACAGAACAAATTTTCTTCAATTCATAGGTTCTGATTGACATGCACCAGCAATAAGGCCTAGTACAATTAAAGCTGATCTGCATTTGTGGCCCTGGCAGACATTGCCATAGTGATGTGACACTGTTTGATCATCATGGCACCAAAACTTGATTGAACTTTCACTTGTTTTGAAAAGGGCAGCACTTCAAATACAAAGAGATTCAGAGACAAAATGTAGCTACTTTGAAATTATCTGCAAACATCAAAATATGCATCTGCATTTATTCGAAGACTACTAATATAAATGTGTAAAGAAAAAAGTACATATGCTTTTTCATATTTAAAATCATTTATATTACTCAAAAATAGCATAGAGGCAGCAGCATTTTCCTCCTACATTTGAAATAGCAAATACAAATTAATATTTATATTGAAAACTTCATTTATATTATCTTCATTTTAATATTACAAGATGAAATTTAAAGTCTGTCTTTTCAAACATAAGAATTATTTCTGATCTCAGCATTCTGTCTTAAATAAAATCTTATAAGAATAAATTGTATACATGTTTAATGGATAATTTCCAAAAATGCATGGTAATATACTTATCATGCATGCTTGAAAATAGCCTTTAAATATTGTACACTATTTACTCTGAGGATAGATCATCTACGTAAAAGATTAACTCTGTTTCTATCCACACAAATGCTACTTCATTTTCTGAGTATTTCCAGTATTTTCTGTTTTTATTTTGTATTTCCAGCCTCTGTAGTATTTTTAATTATAATTATATAATTTAAGACCAATTTGAGGAGGAATTCTCTTCCCCAGTGAATAATGGAGGCTCATAGAATATATTCAAGGCTGAGTTAGACAGATTTTTGATCGACAAGGGAGGCAAGAGTTCTGGGCGGCAGGCAGAAAATTGGAGGCAAGGCCACCGCCATATCTGGTTTGACGTTGTTGAATGGTGAAGCAGACCTGAGGGGCTGAATGGCCTACTCCTCCTACTTCTTATGTTCTGACATGAGTTCGACACTGCTGAAAGAGAGTCCACATGAATAATAGATTAATCAAACAAGTAGTATTTGTCAACATTTTATTTGTTCTTTATCCCCTATCCTCAATGGAACATGATTTTAACTGTTTTTATTTCAACTTAAAACTATTTCAGAAATTAAAGTACTATGGAAGACATTTTTGTGATGTAATTTCTCATTTCAAGTTTTTTCTGCATAATTCTGTCTCCAATGGATTTGCAGATTAACTATTTACCCATTTCTTTTCTCTCATGGACATAGTTTAATTTTTGTTTTGACTGGGAAATTGTCCAGCTTTTGAATGACATGGTGAAAGTTTCTATGTTATTCGTAGTGATCTGCAGTCATGTTGGCTGCCTTAGTGAGCAGCCAATGATTAAGTGACCAAGGATGTGATCAAACGACCACGCTGCGCTGGAAAAGCAGTGACCACAGCGCAGCATGGCCAATAGAAGCTCCTTGGATCTACCTGGCTCGCGACACCTCGTGAGATCTAACGTGATCTTGTGAGAATGTTGCGATGTAAATCCCGCCCATTGTAGGCAGGATTATTTTTTGGCAAATCTGCATATTAAAGCGAGACAGCTAGCCTCACTTTAATGTGCAGTTTCACAAGGTACCTGAGGAGTTGGGATCTATCCCCTTCGATAGACCTCGGGTGAGCACCATTTGATACTGGTCTCCACAAACGGAGACCAGACGGGACGACACTTGTGGGGGCCTCCCAGGGGTTTGGAAGCCCCCAGGTGTATTCCCTTTGGGCAGGGTTATACACTGCTGGTATCACTTGGGCACCCTAGCACTGCTAACCTGGCACCATGGTAGTGCCACCTGGATGCCAGCCTGACATTGCCAAGGTGCCTAGGTGGCACTACCAGCTGGCAGCGGCACTGACATGGTTGCCTTTTTTTTTTTGCAGTGGTGATCAGGCCAGGGGTGCCCTGTGTGGGTATTGGGAGGTGCCAAGGGGCTACCCCATAGTAACCATCCCATAGTGCTTTGGAGATGGGGGGGGGGGGGGGAGGTTTTAAATGGCATCCCGATCTCTCACTACACTGAGGAGTTCTGGTGAGAAGAGCTTCTCAGTGCACAAAACGAGGCTATGTGCTTCCTTCCCCATCTAAGCAGGGTACTATTTTATAACATTGTATTTCTCAGCACTGCTCGCTGGGAAACTCGCGGCTAAACGTGCTCCCTATTTAGTTAACTCCCACCGTTCTTATAATGTGCCAAATAAAATCACCAAAATGAATGAATAATTCAAATATTATTTACATGAGTAATAAATGATAGTGCCAATTGAAAATTGTGGCACATCTCGAGGGGAAATCGGACCTCTATGACAGGGGCATTTCACTGTCAAAAGTTCTGCATTTAAAACCAGTAAGAACATGCTGACACCCAGAAGGGAAAACCAGTAAATCTTGGAAAATGACTGGCACTGATCCGAACTGATCTTGTAGACCTTAAAATGGAACTCCATTTTGGACCGGCACCAGCCCTTTCCTAAGAGTTTTTGGTCTTTCATTTTGAGACAGAACAATGTGTTGATTTTTTAAACGGCGTGCGTGCAAGGAGTTTAATTCTTTCATCAGGCAGGTGCAGAGTAACAATCACGCAGGTTACTTAATGTCAGAAAGCTTTGGGTGGGAAAAATAGAGGCTCAGGCCAGAAAAGGCCCAAAAGATTATTTTAGACTTTCTATTTGTGGTAGCAAGAGCAAGATTGTTGGAATGGACTATCAACTTACAGACTTTGTTTTAATTCTAACTACTTTTCATGATTGAAAGGAATTGGACATGAGCCTGACTGGATTAACAGCGGCCTTTGAAAGGGCTACATCTGAAAAAGTCCGTTGTCAGGATGAAGTGAACAAAAGCAATAAGACAATAGAACTGGCTAACAGATTAGTAAAAGGTCTAGAGGTGAGACCATATAAAACCTTGTGGTGCAGAAATATACCTATTATTTTGCGGGGTTGTTCATCTCAAAATGGTTCCAATAATTTAAAACAGCTAAACTGCTTTAAATATTTTAATACATAAATACTCAGTTCTTTTTTAACATACTCTTCTTCTTCCACTATTTAATAAAATGTTAGCTTAATTGTTAAAACAGAAATACTGCAATGTAAAATGAGTATTTCTCATAATATTATTGGTAAGAAGCAAGCTGTTCAGCTTCATTTTCATCAAAAGAAAAAAAGTATGATTTAGCAGTCTATGGGCGGTATTCTCCCCCCCCCCCCCCCCCACGCTGGGTGGGAGAATCGCAGGGGCGCCCCGACCCCCGCACGCAATTCTCCCACCCCATCGAAACCAGCGCCACGCAAAGCGGCGATTCTCCGGCCCGGATGGGTGGGAGGGGGGCTCCTTCACCTCGGGAGGGGGGGGGGGGGGGGGGGGGGGGGGGCTCCAAAGGGGTCTGGCCCACGATCGGGGCCCACCGATCAGCGGGCCGGCCTTCCCCCCCCCACCCCACCCCCCCTCCCCCGGCCTACATTCTGCCGCAGCCGGCCCCTGAACACCCACGCCATATTGCGTCGGGGCCGGTACACGTAAGACGTTCCCCACGCATGTGCAGGATGGCGCGGCCCAACTGGCACCGCGTAGGGACGCTGGAGTGGCGTGTACCACTCCAGCGCCGTGCTGGCCCCCTGTGGGGTCAGAATAGGTCGTGCCCGGGCCCTGTTCACAGTGTTGTGAAGTGCGACAGCGTTCACAACGGCGCAGGCACTTGGTCCGCAGAGCGGAGAATCGCCCCCAATATGTTTCTTGCATTCTGCTATGTGAACATTTTTGATCTTTCTGATTTTTTGTGGTTTTTCATACCTTAGTCAGAGAATGTACGCTGGGCTCAGTCTGTCACACAGTACCATGAGCAGGAGGAAACTCTATGTGGAGATGTTCTCTTGATGACAGCTTTCATTTCTTATGCTGGTTCTTTCTCAAAGAAGTATCGCTATGAGCTTGTTCAAAACATGTGGATGCCTTATCTGAGAAGCCAAAAGGTAGGTATTTCTGTTGCTAATAGTAAAATGTCCTTGGAACAATTTTTATCATAAAAATTAATAACATAATCTCATTAGTATTAGTGATCTTTATTGTGCTTATGTCACTTTTTAAAATGTTCTGATTGTACAAAGATTGTACAAAGATCAGAGACAGTTTAAAAAACTTTGGTCAGATCCACTGAAGGCTTATCTCCTGGAACTGAAGTCGATTTAGTTGATTATAAATTTGTTTTTAATAAAAAGGCTGGGTTTATCTACACAGTGAAATAGCACAAGTGGTACAAATAAGCTAAAGAAATTCGGCATGCCTGCATCGACTCTCGCAAACTTCTACAGATGGGCGATAGAGAGCATTCTATCCGGCTGCATCACAGCTTGGTATGGCAACTGCTCAGTCCAAGATAGCAAGAAACTGCAGAGTGTGGTGAATTCAGCCCAACGCATCACAGAAACTTGCCACCCCCACATTGATTCTGTATACACCTCCCGCTGCCTCAGGAAGGCAGACAGCATTATCAGAGACCCCTCCCACCCAGGCATTGCCTTCTCCCAGACCCTTCCATCAGGCAGAAGGTACAGAAGTCTGAAGACCCGCACATCCAGACAGAGGAACAGCTTCTTCCCCACAGCTACAAGACTGCTCAACAACTCCCCCTTGGACTGATCTGTTCCCTGTCAGAACACTATTCACGACGCCCTGTGCTGCTCTTGCTCATGCATTTGCTTTGTTTGACCCCTTGTTCCACACTGTGACCAATCACTGTTTGTCAATGTACCATTTGTCAATGCTCCCTGTTGATTATTCTTATGTCTACTATGTACGTACTGTGTACGTTCCCTCAGCCGTAGAAAAATACTTCTCACTGTACTTTGGTACATGTGACAATAAATCAAATCAAATCAAATATATTTTTATGACACTACAATATTATTTAATTTGTGTTTGCTGATATGCCAGCTGAAATATGATTTTTTTTTCTTAATAAGGATTTTATTGAGGTATTTTTGGTTTTACAACAACAAAATAAACAATGTACATTTATCTATAAACATAGTGCAAAAGCCTGCTTCCTCCCTTACAGGTCCCACCTTTATTAACCCCCTACTCTAAGGTAAACTAACTTCCCCTTCTGCTGACGATTAATTTTCCGCAAAGAAGTCAACGAACGGTTGCCACCTCCGAGCGAACCCTAACGTTGACCCTCTCAAGGCGAACTTGATTTTCTCCAAGCAGAGAAAGCTAGCCATGTGTAATGAACTCCAATTGGCTTTATTGGTTGGCCAATTGGAGTATGAGCTCCCTCAATGATAGCTCATTGAGGGGGCCCATATAATCACCTGTGTAGGCTTTGTGAGCCAGTCTTAAGTTGACTGGACAGCTAGCAGCACTGTTTGTAGCTGCTCCTGTAATATCGTTATTGTAAATAAATATTGGTGTGGTGACGGAACTCCTGCCTCCCGTGGATTACTACACCATGTCAGATAGCCAGGTTTCCGACTCAGGGGTTTGAGTCCCTCCAAGCTAATAATATCCGTCTCCGGGCTACCAGGGAAGTAAAGGCCAGAATGTCTGCCTCTTTCTCCTCCTGGATTCCCGGATCTTCCGACACATCGAAAATCGCCACCTCTGGACTCAGTGCCACCCTTGTTTTTAACACCGTGGACATGACGTCCGCAAACCCCTGCCAGAATCCCCTAAACTTTGGACATGTCCAGAACATGTGGTCCTCCCGCACACTTTGCACACCTGGCTTCTACCCCAAAGAATCTGCTCATCCGGGCCACTCTCATGTGAGCCTGGTGAACAACCTTGAATTGTATCAGGCTGAGCCTGGCACATGTTGTGGACGCGTTGACTCTACTCAACACGTCTGCCCATAGACCATCCTCTATCTCTCCTCCCAGCTCCTCTTCCCACTTGCGTTTCAGCTCATCAGTCTGCGCATCCTCTGACCCTATGAGCTCCCTGTCGATGTCGGAGATCTTCCCTTCTCACATGCACACTCTGGAAACTACCCTGTCCTGTATCCCCCTTGGTGGCAGGAGTGGGAATGTTGAGACCTGCCTACGTAGGAAGGCCCCCACCTGCAGGTACCTAAATTTGTTTCCTCTCGCCAATCCAAATTTCTCCTCCGGCTCCTTCAAGCTAGGAAAGCTCCCTTCTATAAACATATCCCCCATCCTCTCAATCCCTGCTCTCTGCCATCTCCGAAACCCCCCCGTCCATCCTTCCCGGGGCAAACCGGGGATTATTACAAATTGGAGACCAGACCGATGGTCCCTCCGCTCCCACATGTTTCCTCCAGACTCTCAGGGCCGCCACCACCACAGGGCTGGTGGAGTACCGTGCCGGCAGGAACGGCATAGGCGCCGTTATCAACACCCCCAAGCTGGTGCTCTTGCATGGTGCCGCCTCCCTATGCTCCCATGCCGACCCTAGGCCCATGACCCACTTCCTGATCATGGCTATATTCGCCGTCCAATAATAGTTACTGAAGTTTGGCAGCGCCAGCCTGCCCTCTCCCCGACTCCACTCAAGCATCCCATTTTTTACTTGCGGTGTCTTGCCCCCCCCCCCCCCCCCCCCTCCCCTTACAAAGCCAGTGATCACTTTGTTGACCCATTTAAAAAAGACCACGGAATAAAGATGGGGAGACACTGAAACACGAACAGGAATCTCGGGAGGACCGTCATTTTCACTTTCTGCACCCTCCCAGCTAGTGACAACGGGAGCGCGTCCCACCTTCGGGAATCATCCTTCATTTGGTCTAGTAGTCGGGGCAGTATTTAGTTTGTTCAGCCGTTCCCATTCCCTAGATACCGAAAGCTTCCCCCCACCACTCTAAACGGAAGTTCCCCCAGTCACCTCTCCTGTCCCGTCGCCTGGACCGCAAACATCTCACTTTTCCCCAAATTTAGTTTATACCCCGAAAACCGGCAAAATTCCCTTAAATTCCTCATGGTTTCCTCCATCCCCTCTGCTGGGTCCGATATATACAGGATCAGGTCGTCTGCGTAAAGCGAGACTCTGTGCTCCACCACCACCACCAACCCCCCCCCCCCCCCCCCCCCCCCCCCCCCCGCCAAACCAGCCCCTTGAAGCTCCCAGAGCAATTGCGAACGACTTTATGGCTAACGCGTACAACAGTGGGGAGAAGGGGTATCCCTGTCTCATTCCCCGATGCAGACTAAATTAGTCCGATGTTGTCCTATTTGTCCGTACGCTCGCCACAGGAGCCTGATACAGCAACCTGACCCAGTCAATAAAGCCGCTCCCAAATCCGAACTGTCCCTGTTCCTCCCACAGATATTCACATTCTACTCGATCAAACGCCTTCTCTGCGTTTGTTGCGACCACTACCTCCACCTCCCTACATTCCGGGGGCATCACGATCACATTTAACATCCTTCTTAGATTGGCCACCAACTACCTTCCCTTAACAAACCCCTTGTGGTCCTCCATAATAACGTCCGGAACACAATTCTCAATCCTAGAGGCCAAAACTTTGGCCAGCGGTTTGGCGTTCACATTCAATAGAGATATCGGCCTGTCAGACCCACACAGCTCCGCGTCCTTGTCTCGCTTCAGGAGCAGCAAAATCGTGGCCTGTGACATTGTCGGGGGAAGCACCCCTCTCTCCCTTGCCTTATTTAATGTCCTCATCAACAGCGGCCCCAATATCCCAGAGAACGTTTTATAGAACTTCACTGGGTACCCGTCCAGCCCCAGGGATTTGCCCGACTGCATGGCCTTCAACCCCTCCGCTATCTTTTTGATCCTGATCGGACCCCCAGCCCTTCTACCAGCCCCCCCGTCCACCTTCGGGAAATTCAGCTCCCAAGGAAGTGCCTCATCACCTCCGGCCCACTCCTTAAACACCTTATTCACCCCCTGCTGAGTCTCCAACTAGGTTCCCATCTCCATCCTTTACTTTCCCTATCTCCCTGGCTGCCTCCCTCTTTCCATGCCGCTGTGCAAGCATTCTGATGGCCTTCTCTCCATGCTCATAAATCGCACCCCTTGCCTTTCTCAGCTGCTCTACCGCCCTCCCTGTGGTTAACAAGCCGAACTCCGCATGTAGCCTCTGCCGTTCCCTTAAAAGCCCTGCCTCTGGAGTCTCCGCATACCTTCTGTCGACCTGTAGTATCTCCTTTACCAGTTGGTCCGTCTCTGAACTGTCTACCTTCTCCCTGTGGGCCCGTATCGAGATCAGCTGCCCTCTAACCATCGCCTTCAATGCCTCCCAGACCGCCGTTGCTGAAATTTTGCCCGTGTCATTGACCTCCAGGTAATTCTGAATACATTTCCTCAACAGCCTGCACACCTCTTTGTCAGCTAAAAGTACAACGTCTAACCTCCAGTGCGGGCACTGGTTACCGTCTTTACTAACCTGTAGGTCAACCCAGTGCGAGGCATGGTCTGAGATTGTGTTCGCCGAGTACCCCATATTCACCACCCCCGTCAGTAGAGCCCTGCTCTGAATAAAGAAATGAATCCGGGAATACACTTTATGCACATGTGAGTAGAAGGAGAACTTCTTCACTGTCGGCTGCCCAATTCTCCATGGGTCCCCCCCCCCCTCCCCCGCATCTGCTCCATGAACCCTTTTATTTCCTTTGCCATTGCTGGCACCCTGCCCGTTTTTGAGCTTGACCGGTCTAAACCAGGGTCAATAACTGTGTTGAAGTCCCCTCCCATGACCAGCTTATGCGAATGCAGGTTCGGAATCTTCCCCAGAATCCTCTTTATAAGCTCCACATCGTCCCAATTTTACACATAAACATTTACTAGTACCGCCTCCAATTTCCCACTGGCCATGATGTACCGGCCGCCCACATCCAAAACTATTCTTCCCGCCTCAAACACCACTCGCTTGTTGATCAAGATCGCAACCCCTCTAGTCTTCGAGTCTAGTCCCGAGTGAAAAACCTGTCCGACCCAACCTTTCCTTAATTTAATCTGGTCAGCCACTCTGAGGTGTGTCTCCTGCAGCATTACCACGTCCGCCTTCAGTCCTCTCAAATGCACGAACACGCCCATTTAGCTCTTGTACATTTCAGGTGATCAGTCTAGTTGGGGGGACTCATCGCCACTCCCCCCTTCGCTGATCAGCCATCCCCTCTCTTGGGCCAGTGTCCAGCCCGCACCCCACGCCTCGGCCCCTGACCTCCTCTCTGTCCCTCAGCAAAAGTCCCTCCCTCGTCAGCAGAACATTTCCCCCCCTTTCCTCCATCCCCTCCCCCCCCCCCCCCCAGTAACAGCACAATGTAAATCAACCCCTTTGATAAGCCTAACATCTGCTCACCCCCCACTATGCTTCCATGAGCTAGCCCACCTAGCTACCTTGGTGGCCCTCTCCCCTGGCACCAGACATTCTCCCACCAATTATTCCCTCCCCCCCCCCCGCTCTTACACACATATTCAAATGAAAACCGAGTCCCAACACAATTGCCCGACAGAAAAAAACCCTCAGCTAAACAAAGAAAAGATCAAGCAAAAGATCCAGCATCTAGGCAAACACACCTCCATCCCCCAACAGTGCAAATGTAAACTTTAACTCACTCAGCTCTGCAATTGGCCCCAAATCAATACAAATAATGTCCGAAGAACGAGAAACTTTTTTAAACAAGAAAGTTGCAGCAAAGTTCAAAGTTCTCAGTCTGCCACCAGTCCTTTCCTTTTCGTGAAGCCCAGGTTTTCCTTTCCTTAGGTGACTCGAAATAAAAATGTTGCTCCTCGTATGTGACCCAGAGACAGACCGGATGCAACAGTCCGAACTTCACCTTTTTCTTAAAAAGGGTCGACCTTATCTGATTAAACCCCGCTCTCCTCATGGCCACCTCCGCACTCAGGTCCTGATAGATCCACATGATACTGTTGTCCCATTTGCAGCTCCGTGTCTGCTTGGCCCACCGTAAAACACGCTCCTTATCCAAATACCTGTGGAATCTCACCACCATTGCCCTCGGGGGGGGGGGGGGGGGGGGGTCTCCCATTCGCGGCTCCCTCGCGAGCGCTCTGTGAGCCCTGTCCACCTCGAAGGGTCGAGGGAATGTTCCAACCCCCAGCAGCTTCTCGAACAAGCCCGCTATGTATGCCCCAGCACCGCTCCTTCAGACCCCTCCAGGAGCCCAACTATGCTCAAGTTCTTCCGGCAGAACCTATTCTCTAGGTCCTCCACCTTCTCCAGGAGCCTTTTCTGCTGGTCTCTCAGCATCCCCACCTCCAACCCCATCGCTGTTTGATGGCCTCCTGGTCAGCCAGCGCCTTCTCTACTTTCTGGATCGCCCAAACTTGGGCATCCAATCTAAGCTCCAGCTGTGAAATTGTTTCTTTAATCGGGTCCAAGCGGTCCCGCTTCTGCTTGGCGAAGCCCTCCTGGATAGCTTGCATCAGCTGCTCCGTTGACCGCTGGGTCGACAAGCCAGAGCGCCGGTCGCCCACCATGCAGTCCCGCTGCAGCTTCATCCCAAGCCTTCTCTGTTCTTCTGTTTCTCCCTTTGTGAGCACTTCTAGTCCTCCTCTCCATGCACCGATGTGGGAATCCAGTATACAATGGCCTCTGTCATCGATTTTTCAAATCAAGTCCGGTAAAAAATCGGGGGTAAAGGTCCAAAAGTCCGACCCGAGCGGGAGCCACCAAATGTGTGACTTACTCCTTCATAGCCGCCACTGGAAGTCCCTAAAATAGGATTTTAAAAGTTTTTTTTTGTTTTATTCTGACACTAACGAGCGTATTCATGGCTCTTAGATGCTTTGGTGTATGCCTATGCCTCTCAAACTGAAGCCCAGCTTAATGAAACTACTCTGGTAATTTACTATTTACACGGCCTTCAGATTCTTGTAATTTCTGATAGTTCTCTTTCTTTAGTAAACTTTGCAACAATTCCAGTTCTCAGATTCAGAATACAGAATACTCCAGCTTGGAGTTCCAGGGCTCTTCTACTCTCAATGTTTCTTCCAAGTGGTGTTCAACATGAAAGGAATACCGGCACTTTGGGGGATGTCTCCCAGCTGATTAGGGTGCCCTGGTGGCACTGCCATCACTGGCAGTGCTGCAGTCCCTGGCTGGCATTGGGCACCACCAGGGCCCCTAGTCACCTGGAAGACACCCCCCAAAGTGCCGGTACACCTGGTCCATGTTTGTGGAAACTGGTGCCAAACAATGCCTGCTCGGGGTATCCGAGGCGAGGCCGTTTGATCCCGGGCACTGGGTAGATCAGACATATTCAAGTGAGACTAACTGCCTCTGTGGGCAGGATCCAGATTGCGACGTCTCGTGAGATTGCGTTAGATCTTACAAGGCATGACGAGACTGATAATTCTTGCGAGAGGCTTCTCGCGAGATTTACCAGCCTCGTTGCATCCCGGATCGGTGCAAAGTTTCTGACCATCTTAAATATGACGAGTAGGGTAGGGAGGCCTGTAGTAGGAACTGTGATTTTTTACGTCAGTGGTTCTGTGTTCCCATTTTAGTCAAAGAGTACCTGTTCATAGAATTTTTATAGATTTCATAGAATTTACAGTGCAGAAGGAGGCCATTCGGCCCATCGAGTCTGCACCGGCTCTTGGAAAGAGCACCCTTTCCAAACCCACACCTCCACCCTATCCCCATAACCCAATAACCCCACCCAACACTAAGGCCAATTTTGGACACTAAGGGCAATTTATCATGACCAATCCACCTAACCTGCACATCTTTGGATTGTGGGAGGAAACCGGAGCACCCGGAGGAAACCCACGCACACACGGGGAGAACGTGCAGAGTCCGCACAGATAGTGACCCAAGCCAGAATCAAACCTGGGACCCTGGAGCTGTGAAGCAATTGTGCTAACCACTGTGCTACCACTGTACACCATGCAAAACTAGGTGTACTTGGGAATGTGGGGCCCAGCTTGGAGTTCCAGGTTTGGATCACACCTTCTACCACAGTCTCTTAAGCTTTATTGGGGAATGATTTTGTTAAATTTTTAACATTTTATACAAAATTATAAAACAAACAAAAAACCCTTAACCAAACATAAACCCCAAACAAGTCCCCAAAACAACCTTCCAACTCGTGAAACAAAAAAACAAAAAAAAACCCACTTACTTATTCACCCCAACCCCCTTCCCCCCCCCCCAACAGCTAACAGTGACCAATTCTTTAAATGCATTATAAACGACTGCCACCTCCAGTGGAAACCTTCAATCAACCCACTCGGTGTATTTGACCTTCTTGAGGTACAGAACCTCTTACAAAACCTCTAAGCACGCTGAGGCACTCAGCGTAGTCGCCAACCTGCATTCCAGCAGGATACGCCTCCACACTACCAACGAGGCCAAGACAAGGACATCTGCCCCCTCCGAAGCTCCAGCACACCTGAAACCCCACAAATAGCCACCAGAGGGCTGGGCTCAAGTTCAATATTTAGGATCGCCGATATGGGTTGAAAAAGGACCTCCAGAAATCCACCAGCTTAAAACAGGACCAAAACATGTGCGTCTGGTGTGCAGGCCACCCTCGGGCAATGCTCGCACCATTCTTCCACTCCCTCAAAAAAAAACTCATCCTGGCCTTACAAATCTGTTGGAGTTCTTTGAAGAGGTAACCAGTACAGTTGAGAAGTGGGAGCCAAGCCAGTCGATGTGGTATATTTGGAAATTCAGAAGGCGTTTGACAAAGTCCCGCATTAGAGATTATTGTGCAAAATTAAAGCCTATGGGATTGGGGGAAATGTATTGAGGTGGATATAAAACTGGTTGGCAGAGAGGAAACAAAGAATAGGAATTAATGGGTCCTTTTCAAATTGGAAGGCAGTAACTAGTGGGGTACCACAGGGATCGGTGCTGGGACCCCAGCTACTCACAATATATATTAATGATTTGGATCAGTAACAAAATGTAACATCTCAAAGTTTGCAGATGATTCCAAATTAGGTGGAAGAGTGAATTGTGACGAGGATGCAGGGATCATACAGTAAGATCTGGACAGGCTGGGCGAGTGGGCAAATCAATGACAGATGCAGTATAATTTGGATAAGTGTGAGGTTATTCACTTTGGAAGCAAAAACAGGAAGGCAGATTACTACTTGAATGGTTGTAAATTGGGAGAGGGGAGTGTGCAGCGGGACCTGGGTGTCCTTGTGCACCATTCGCTGAAGGTAAGCATGCAGGTGCAGCAGGCGATAAAGAAGGCTAATGGTATGTTGGCCTTCATTGCGAGAGGTTTCGAGTATAGAAGCAGGGTTGTGTTGCTGCAATTATACAGGGCCTTGGTGAGGCCACACTTGGAGTATTGTGTGCAGTTTTGGTCTCTTCTGAGGAAGGATGTTCTTGCTCTCGAGGGAGTGCAGCGAAGGTTTACCAGACTGATTCCAGGGATGGTGGGACTGTCATATGAGGAGAGATTGACTAGGTTGAGATTGTGCTCGCTGGAGTTCAGAAGAATGAGGGAGGATCTCATAGAGACTTATAAAATTCATACAGGACTAGACAGGGAAGATGTTACTAATGATGGATGTGTCTAAAACCAGGGGTCACAGTCTGAGGATTCAGGGTAAACCATTTCGGACAGAGATAAGGAGACATTTCTTCACCCAAAGAGTAGTGAGCATGTGGAATTCATTACCACAGGAAGTAGTTGATGCTAAAACATTTAATATATTCAAGAGGCGGCTGGATATAGTACTTGGGGAGAATGGGATCAAAGGCAATGGGGAGAAAACAGGATTAGGCTATAGAGTTGGATGATCAGCCATGATCGTGATGAATGGCGGAGCAGTCTCGAAGGGCCAGATGGCCTCCTCCCGCTCCTATCTTCTATGTATGTAAAACCTACTTTTAACTGGATAAGATGCAGTCTCGCACATGACAACGTGGCATTTACACTCCATACCCCACCTCCAGTATTGGCCCCAACTCCCCCGTCCATTTAGCTTTCATCCTTTCCACCGAGCTCAACTCCTCTCCTATGATCTGCCCACACATGCCCAATGTATTGCCCTCCTCCGAGCCCGAATAGGAAAGAATGCTCTCCAATAAGAATGATGGCGGCACCACCAGGAAATCCGAAAAAAACTCTTAACAAAGCTCCTCACCCAGCGGTACCTCAATCTGTCCGAGCCCAGCAGCCCAAATTTCTCCTTCAGCTCCTCCACGCTGGCAAACTACCTATCCAAGAATAAACCATCCAATCCCAGGAGCTCTCTCACTCTCCATGCACCAAATGTGGCATTTAGCCTTGCTGGCTCAAACAGGTGGTTAGCACAAATGGGATCCAACCATGAGCAGCCCCAAACTTAAAATGCTGGCGGAGTTGCCTGCATATGTTTAGTGTGGATACCACCACTGGGTTCGTTGAGTACCTTGCCGGAGTCAACGTTAAGGTTGTCATTATCAATGCCCCCAAACCTGTCCCCTTACATTTTTTTTTATAAATGTTTTTATTCAGTTTTCGTATTTTATATTGAACAAATTACAAATTGTTAGGAGAGAGAAAAAAAAAAACAAACAAAAACAAACACGCAAAAATTAACATACATATTTACAGGTAAGCATCTTCGTAGTAGTAACTGCGCCCCCCCCCCCCCCCTCAACATGTTTATTTAGCTTGGTTTTGGGCCTTAGCTAGCCATCGAACCCCCGTAACGAACCTGTAAGCCCCCCCCCCCCCCTCCCGCTACCTTCCCCCGACTATTCTTCCTCTTGTACATTGGCCACAAATAGGTCCCGGAACAGTTGCATGAATGGCTCCCACGTTCTGTGGAAGCCGTCGTCCGACCCTCGGATGGCAAATTTGATTTTCTCCATTTGGAGAGATTCCGAGAGGTCGGACAGCCAGTCCGCAGCTCTGGGCGGTGCTGCTGACCGCCAGCCAAACAGGATTCTACGGCGGGCGATCAGGGAGGCAAAGGCAAGGGCATCCGCCCTCCTCCCCAGGAATAGATCTGGCTGTTCTGAAACCCCGAAGACCGCCACTATCGGGCATGGCTCCACCCTCACTCCCACCACTTTGGACACCTGTCCCCTTACATGACCCCGACTCAATCTGAACCCAGAGAGCCCCAGGCCTCTGCACAACCACAACACCTTTTCCAGGTTAGCCACCTAATAATAATACAACAGATTTGGCAGTGCTAGACCTCCAGCCTGTCTCTCCCTCCAGAGAACCCCCCTCCGAATCCTCGGGGCCTTACCCACCCAAATAAAGCCTGAAATAAGATTCCTCAGAAAAAAGACTTGGGCAGGAACACCAGGAGACACTGAAATCAAAATAGGAACCTCAGCAAGATGTTCATCTTAACCGATTGAACGTGACCCGCCAACGATAACGGGAGAGTACCCCACCTCGGCAAGTCAGCCTAAACTCTACTCACCAGGTTCATTTAATTCAACCTCCAAAGCTGTGCCCAATACCCGGCACCTGAACCCCCAAGTATTGAAAACTGGTCCCCACCAACCAAAACAGCAACCCCCCCAATCCGGCTTCCCTCCCTGATGCATTGACCACAAAATGTTCGCTCTTCCCTATGTTCAACTTATAACCGGAGAAGGCACAGAAGATCTTCAAAATATCCATTATATTCCCTATAGACGACCCCAGGTCCCTAACGTACAGCAGCAAATCGTCTGCATATAACGACACCCTATGTTCCACCCCACCTCTAATGATCCTGCAGCATGATCTAATAATAATAATCGCTTATTGTCACAAGTAGGCTTCAATGAAGTTACTGTGAAAAGCCCCTAGTTGCCACATTCCAGCATTGTTCTGCATTATAAGCCAGCTGTTTAGCCCACTGTGCTAACCCAGCCTGGTTGGGGGCGAATGAGCAAATCAATGACAGATGCAGTGTAATTTGGATAAGTGAAGCAACAATAGGAAGACAGATTCCGACATGAATGGTTGTAAATTGGGAGAGGAGAGTGTGCAGTGGGACCTGGATGTTCTTGAAGGTAAGCATGCAGGTGCAGCAGGCGGTAAAGAAGGCTAATGGTATGTTGGCCTTCATTGTGAGAGGATTTGAGTACAGAAGCAGGGATGTGTTGCTACAGTTATACAGGGCTTTGGTGAGTATTGTGGGCAGTTTAGTTCTCCTTTTCTTAGGAAGGATGTTCTTGCTCTCGAGGGAGTGTAGCGAAGGTTTACGAGAATGGACTGTCATATGAGGGGAGATTGACGAGGTTAGGATTGTTCTCGCTGGAGTTCAGAAGAATGAGGGGGTTTCTCATGGAGACTTATAAAATTCTTTTTTTTTTAAACAAACATTTATTAATGCATTTCTGGTTTTATAACAACAAAAGATACAAATACAAATGTAAACATAATTCAGTGCGTAACACCCCCCTCCATCTCTCGCTGTTCCTGCCTAAGCCAAATAAAAATAACCTAACTTCCCCTGACCCCCTTACTCCCTAACACCCCCCCCCCCCACCCCCCAATTTAATCTGCTAACAGTTTAGTTTTCCCCGAAGAAGTTGATAAACGGCTGCCACCTCCGAACGAACCCGAACAGTGATCCTCTCAGGGCAAATTTCATTTTCTCAAGCCTGAGAAGCCTATACCCCTGATTTCGGGGCTTTGGGTGCCTCCACGCTAATAAGATCCATCTCAGGGCTACCAAGGAGGCAGAGGCCAAGACGTCGACCTCTCTCGTCCCCTGGACTCCCAGGTCTTCTGACACAAATCGCCACCTCTGCACTCAGTGCCACCATTGTTTTTAGTGCCGTGGACATGACATCGGCAAATCCCTGCCAGAACCCCCTGAGCTTCGAACATGCCCAAAACATGGGGTCATGATTTGCGGGCCCTCCTGCACACCTCACACACCTGTCCTCCACCCCAAAAAACCTGCTCATCCGGGCCACCGTCATGTGTGCCCGGTAAACCACCTTGAATTGTATCAGGCTGAGTGTGGCAGATGATGAGGATGTGTTCACTCTGCTCAGAGAATCCTCCCACAGACCCACCTCTGACCCCTTTCCCAACTCATCTTCCCATTTACGCTTTAACATACCTATCTCGGTTTCCTCCCACTCCATAAGTTCTTTATAGATTTCAAATACCTTCCCCTCCCCCACTCCCATTCCAGAGACTACCTTGTCCTGTATCCTCTGTGGTGGTAGAAGCGGAAACGTTGACACCTGCCTTCGCAAAAAATCCCTCACCTGTAGATAACGCAGCACGGTAGCATTGTATATAGCACAATTGCTTCACAGCTCCAGGGTCCCAGGTTCGATTCCGGCTTGGGTTACTGTCTGTGCGGAGTCTGCACGTCCTCCCCATGTGTGTGTGGGTTTCCTCCGGGTGCTCCGGTTTCCTCCCACAGTCCAAAGATGTGCAGGATAGGTGGATTGGCCATGATAAATTGCCCTTGGTATCCAAAATTGTCCTTAGTGTTGGGTGGGGTTACTGGGTTATTGGATACGGTGGAGGTGTTAACCTTCGGTAGGGTGCTCTTTCCAAGAGACGGTGCAGACTCGATGGGCCGAATGGCCACCTTCTGCACTGTAAATTCTATGATAAGGAAATCCTTTCCCCCCTGGCAATTCAAACTGTTCTTTCAGATCCTCCAAACAGGGAAAGCTCCCACCAATAAACAGAGCTCCCAGGCTCTCAACCCCTGCTGTATGCCACCTCCGAAACCCCCATCCATCCTCCCCGGGACAAACCGGTGATTCCCACAAATTGGAGCCCACACCGACGCTCCCTCCACTCCCATATGCTTCCTCCACTGTCCCCAAACTCTCAGGGCTGCCACTACCACTGGGCTTGTGGAGTACCGGGCCGGTGAGAATGGCAGAGGTGCCATTACCAGTGTTCCTAAATTTGTGCCCCTAGACTTCAGGTGGCACACATAGAGTAAACGGTTGCACACTCAGCAGCTCTCGCCCCTAGTGGTTTTTTTAATGGTATTTAAGCCGGATTTGTCAGGAAATTTCTCAACATAAGTTGATCGAAGGGAGAAGACAAGGAGGTGACCCTCAATTGATGGAATCGTGTCCAAATAAGAGTAGAAAAAGAAGAAAACAAAAGATGAGTGAAAGCAAGGCTCAGAGGTCATCGAGCTCAATGGTAACGAGATAAAGCTTGTCCACGCCAGCTCACTGGTCGATGGAGCAATGGGTCAAGTACCTGGATGAGAAGTTCGCCTGGCATTGCAAGGAGTGTGCAGAAGACATGACCCGGGCAATAGCCTCGATTAAGGAGGTGGTTGACCGGGTGGAGGAGAAAATGATGACCATGGGACAGGAGATTCAAAAGTTGCAGGAGCTGGCGACTGAACGAGAGGAGGAATCCACTGCAATGGCTTTGGGAATTAGCATACGAAAAGACTGCCAGAAGTGACTGCTTGATAAAGTAGAAGACTTGGAGAACCGGTCTCGCAGGCAAAATATCCGAATCGTCGGCTGCCAAAAGGAAAGGAGGGATCAGATGAGGGTACGTATGTGGAGAAGATGTTGCAGGAGATGGTCGGGGGCGATGTGTTTGACAAGCCGCTAGAGATGGACCAGGCACATAGAGTGCTCGTACGTAAGCCCCAGGGTTGTGAGCCCCCAAGGGCCATGGTGGTGAGGCCACATCGATTCCTCGACAAGGAGTGTATCATGAAGTGGGCCAGGCAGACGCAAAGGTACATGGGAAGTATCAGAGATCCGGGTGTACCAAGACTGGGGACCAGAACTCGCAAAGAGGAGAGCAAGTTTCAACAAAGTTAAGGTGGCCCTGTTTGCAAAAGATATTAAATTTGGACTGCCATACCCGGCTCGTCTTTGGGTGACCTACGAAAACCGCGAGCTGTACTTTAACTCTCCGATGGTTGACCGACTTTTATGAAAGACAATAACCTGGTTTCAGGACTTTTAAATTCTAACTGTGGTGGACTGAGTTTGGGGGAAGGGATAAAGTGGGCGGAGGAGAGAAAAATAGTTCTATCTTTTGTTTTGTCTTGTTTAAAATTTCAGTCTTTTAATTCTGTGAGTTAAGTTGCGATGTTCGGGAAGAAAGATTTTTTCTTCTCTTCTAGTGTAATTTGATTTTGATTTATTGCTTTATGTACAGGATTACAGAGGAAAGAACTTTGAAATTGCGAAGGGTGTTTTATTTTCTGTAAGAAAGATAGTTGATTCCTGTATGCATAATTTTGCTTAAACTGCTTGCAGCTTCTTCTATTGTGTTTGATTCTGTTTGAAGGTGATGGGACTAATAAGAATCGGTTAAATGGGGAAGGATATAATCTGGCAATCTGGTCTAAGGACTTTTAAATTCAAACTGGAGTTCCGGTGCTGTAATTTTCTTTGTTCTTTGTTTATTGTTCAATAAAATCATGTTGCATCTCGTCAAGTGTTGGAAGCCTGTCTCTCTCTACACTGCATCAAATGCAGTCCACATAGACCCAGCTTGCCCCACCTTGAACGCCTCCCGCAAAATCAAGGGAGACACCTCCCCATTAACATTATGTCCCGTATGGCCCCAGGAATCCTCACACAGAATCCCAAATCCGATAACAGCCCTACATCTAACCGTCACTCCGACGATGCTCCCGACCAACCTCCAACACCAGGTCGATCCAATGCAGGGTATGACACAGTCTAAAAGCGTAAAGGGTCATTTGAAAACTGGCCTTGAGTGCGGGGAGGGGGGGGGGGGAGGGGGGGGGGGGGGGGGGGGGGGGGATTATGGTTTCCATGGCACACACTGCAGAAATTGTGGCCTCCTGAATAGCTAGATGCCAAAGATGCTCATAGTGACATGGACTGTCATATTTAAATGATCTCACCTCCATCTGGTGGCATCTGGATATGACAAGTTCAATGGAAGAAATTGTGGCAAGGCGTACTCAGCACCTGCACCAAGCAAACACATTTCAGACCCTATATATTCTTCCTCCTTTTCTTATCAATTGTATTCCTCCCCTAGTCCTTGAGCATTATACCCACAAACACTGAGCACTCTTCAGTTCTTTTTGGTTGTTTGAGAATGCCAATGGTTTGCTCTATGGTGTTCTAATAACAGGATAACTATAATTGTGTGCACACTGTCCATAAGTGGTTTCTTGTCATCAGCCATGTTTTGGTAGCCCTTTTCACTAAGCAAACACCTTCTTGTTCGCCGTTGTTACACAAATATGCTTAATACAGCTGGCTGCTGCCAGGATAGCAGGCATCAACCAACTCGTGTCAACGTTTTTCATGGTTACGTACCAACTATACTTTAAGGGATTGATTCCTTGCAATTCCAATCCATCCCCCTGTTGGGATGTATCACTTGCAAAATCAAGTCCAAAGATGTGCAGGTCAGGTGGATAGGCCATGATAAAAAAAATTGCACTTAGTATCCAGGGATGTGCAGGTTAGGTGGGGTTACAGGGATAGGGCGGGGGAGTTGGTCTAGGTAGGATGCTCTTTCAGAGAGTCAAGGCAGACTCACAGAATGGCCTCCTTCTATACTGTCCAATGCATTCTTAGAGTAGGCAGTCAATGGCTTCCTGCAGCATTGGACATTCTGCTACCCTGAGAAAGCCACATGCCCACTCTCTCCTTTCTGTTTAAAGACGATGAAGTCCGCTTTCCTTCTATCGTCTCTGTCACTTGCCCAGTGAATTGATGCATGCTGAACTGTGAGATGATGTTGGTCATATTGCCAGCTCCAGCCTGGAAGGAGTTTGAGATATAGAAATTGAGGGCCATGGTGATCCTGACAGCCACTGGCAGCACCATGCACCTTGCTCTGCAACTGCAGGTCAGTTTGTAAAGCATAATACAGTTCAGTGACCATCTCCTTCTTGAAGTGTAACCGCCTCAGACAATGCTCCTGACTGAGATGGAGATAGCAGAAGATCCTTGGTGAGTGGGGCCTCCTATTAAGTTCCTTTCTCCTCTTCCCTCTGCACACAATTTTCGCTGTCTGCTGTCTGTGCTCCATTTGTACATTGTGTCGCAGCCCATGAGTGACTGCAGCTATACACCCTGAGAGAGAGAGAGCTGGTTTTCTGCTCAGAGATCTTCCAACTCTACTGAACGCTTGGAAAAATCCAGGATAACTCCCTTCTCATAGAATCATAGAATTTACAGTGCAGAAGGAGGTCATTCAGCCCATCGAGTCTGCATTAGCCCCTGGAAAGAGCACCCTACTTAAACCCACCCTTCCAACCCCATCCCCATCACCCAGTAATCCCAACAAAATTTTTTGACACTATGGGGTAATTTAGCATGGCTAATCCACCTAACCTGCACATCTTTGGACTGTGGGAGGAAAACGGAGCTCCCGGACGAAACCCACGCAGACACAGGGAGAAAGTGCAAACTCCACACAGTCACCCGAGGCCGGAATTGAAACCAGGTCCCTGTAGCTGTAAGGCAGCCGTATTAACCACTGTGCTGCTATGCCATCCCTTCTGATTCCAAACACCTGTGAACTCTCCTCCAAGAACAGTATCCACTAATTTAATTTGAAACCATAAGACATTTGCATATTGGACAAATCCAAAAATGGTGTAAGTGGGCAAATGGTACAATTACATTACCCATCCAGACAAAAATTGTAGTTCCAACAGAAGTATTTTGGATCACAGTAAATAATAAGACTTTCTTTATCGTGATAGAGATGAGATTTTAAAATGATGTTTGAAAGCCTAACTCACTCATGCCAGAAATATTGCAATGTTTATGTAGAAGAAAATATTAACCTTGCTTAATGTGGAAAATTCTAGATAAGTTGTCCATGTGTTCCTTTGATTTTTATTTTGCTAGTTTAAAATCTAGCAAAAATAAGCAATAAAGTCAAATAAGTTTGGCTTTCCTATAGCAAATGTTCTAGCAAGAAATAATTTTAAATGCATTAACTTAATTAACTTCTTGACCTAGGTTCCAATTCCAATGACCGAAGGTTTGGATGCTGTTGCCTTGCTCACAGATGATGCAACAATTGCAGCCTGGAACAATGAAGGGTTGCCCAATGATAAAACGTCCACAGAAAACGCCACTATTTTTTCCAACTGTGAACGATGGCCACTCTTGATTGATCCTCAACTCCAGGGAATCAAGTGGATCAAAAGCAAATATGGCACACATTTGAAAGTCATTAATTTGGGTCAAAGAGGGTAAGAGAGCAACTGCTTAATCTGCAACCAGAATGTGCAATAAAACAAAGTTAATCTTTAAAATGCAATATTCTCAGTAAAGGATCATCACCTACCTTTCATGTGAAATTGCTCCTTATCCTTTAAGGCAACAGCTGCATTTTTTTCGACTGATGGGGTTGGTTACATTGGGTTGGTTTTGGCTGCACAGCAGGCAAGTGACAGGAGATAGTTGGGGTGAGAATGGCTGCCTGGAGAAATTTCCAGGTCACTACTTATTTGCATGGGTGATGCAAGCTGTCAGCATGAAATATGCAGTTTGCCGGTTTGGATGCGAGAAATTTAGAACTGTTGCAGGCTCTTAAGAATCTGTAGCAAATGAAATGTCCAAAGCAAGAAAGTGCAGTTCTTCGAAAATGTTTTTGGGTTAAAGAATTCCAGTGGGCCCTGAGGGTTTTTAATTTATCCGTAGATAGGCTGGTGGGAAAAATTCAGGAGAAGAATTTTGCTGTTCATGGTTAGTAGGTGCCATGTCTCACTTTGCCAGGTTTGGCAGAAGTGGCATAATTTGTTAACCTGAACAACATTATTTCCAAAAGTTGATTGCAGTCACGAAGAAATTTCATTACCTCACCAGGAATGCAAAGTTGAGACACCCCTTCACATCTCCTATATCACGGCCGAACTCTATCTTTGGTCCCAGAATCATCAATCTTTCATCTCCCTGCTTCCCACTGCTATCCATAAGTAAGCAGAGAAGACTTTACTGTGCTTCTTTTCTACTTCATAAACAATGAATTCTCCATCATGACATAATATGTCATGGCACATATTAACCCACTTTCACTTCTTGGAGAAGCTACCACATAGAAGGGGAGACAACAAACAAGGGAGAAGGTCTTACCCCACTGCCCACATCTACCACTATGTAGGACAGCAAACTAGTGGGGGAAATCCATCTCCTATGTTTGTCAAAAAGACCAAAAACACAGATATTAAAGACTCAGGGTGCGATTCTCCAGCCTCGTTGCGCTCTCACTCGTTCGGCTTGGGCCTCCTAGCCAGAATTCTGTGGGCCCCCTCTAACTCCAGGGGCCCCTGGAAGGACCCAGCCCCCATCAGCGAGTTTAACATAACAACCACATAGGCCGCCAGGTCCGACCCCTCCAGCCCCTCCGTGAGGCCCAGGATCCGCAAATTCTTCCGCCTCGACCGGTTGTCCAGCTCCTCGAACCGCTCCTGCCATCTTTTATGGAGCACCTCGTGCATCTCCACCTTCCCTGCGACAGCCACAGCCTCATCCTCCCTTTCGGAGGCCTGCTTCTGCAGCTCCCGGATCAGAACCCCCTGGGCTGTCTGGGTCTCCATCAGCTCCCTGGTGGTTACCTTCAACGACTCCAGCAGCTCCACCTTAAGCTCCTGGAAGCAGCGCAGCAGAGTCGCCTGCTGCTCCTGCGCCCACTGCCTCCGGGCCTCCGCCGGCCGCCATTTTGTCTTCCTTCCCCCGCTTTTCCAGGGGTGCTTTCTCCGTTTTTCTCCTTACCCCACTCCTGGTCCGGACCATAGGACCGTAGGGGTCGACTCCTGTCCTCTTCCCACATCGGGATTTGCCGCTAAAGTTCCGTTGGGGGCCCTGAAAAGAGCACCAAAGTCCGTTTTCAGCGGGAGCTGCTGAATGTGCGGCTTAGCTCCGCATTGCTTCCACCGGAAGTCGTTACGCTCTCACTCAAGCGCAACGAGGCCGGTGAATAGCGGAGAGGCCAAAAATGAGATCTGTGCCAGGTGTCAAGCAGTTTGCGATGCAACCGACCCGCTCCCCTAGGCGAAATCGGGATCACACCGTAGTATACGTAGATACATAGAAGATAGGAGCAGGAGGAGGCCTTTTGGCACTTAGAGCCTTCTCCGCCATTTATCACGGTCATGGCTGATCATCCAACTCAATAGCCTAATCCTGCTTTCTCCCCGTATCCTTTGCTCCCTTCGCCCCAATTACTATATCTAGCTGCCTCTTGAATATATTCGATGTTTTCACATCAACTACTTCCTGTGATAATGAATTCCATTGGCTTACCACTCTGGGTGAAGAAATGTCTCCTCATCTCTGTCTGAAATGAATCCTCAGACTGTGACCCCTGGTTCTGGATATACTCACCATTGGGAACATCCTCCTTGCATCTACCCTGTCTAGTCCTGTTAGAATTTTATAAGTCTCTATGAGATCTCCCCTCATTCTTCTGAACTCCAGCGAGAACAATCCTAACCTAGTCAATCTCTCCTCATATGACAGTCCCACCATCCCTGGAATCAGTCTGGTAAACCTTCGCTGCACTCCCTCGAGAGCAAGAACATCCTTCCTCAGAAAAGAGGACCAATACTGCACACAATAGTCTAGGTGTGGCCTCACCAAGGCCCTGTACAATTGCAACAACACATCCCTGCTTCTATACTCGAAACCTCTCGCAATGAAGGCCAACATACCATTAGCCTTCTTTACCACCTGCTGCACCTGCATGCTTACCTTCAGCAACTGGTGCTCAAGGACACCCAGGTCCCACTGCACACACCCTTCTTCCAATTTACAACCATTCAGGTAGCAATCTGCCTTCTTGTTTTTGCTTCCAAAGTGAATAACCTCACACTTATCCAAATTATACTGCATCTGCCATTGATTTGCCCACTCGCCAACCTGACCAGATCATGCTGTAGGATCTTTGCATCTTTGTCACAGTTCACCTTCCCACCTAATTTGGTTCATCTGCAAACTTTGATATGTTACATTTTGTTCCCTGATCCAAATCATTAATATATATTGTGAATATCTGGGGTCCCAGCACCGATCCCTGTGGCACCCCACTAGTTACTGCCTGCCAATTTGAAAAGGACCGACCGATTAATTCCTACTCTTTGTTTCCTCTCTGACAACCAGTTTTTTATCCATCTCAATACACTTCCCCCAATCCCATGCGCATTAAGTTGTACAATAATCTCTAATGCGGGACTTTGTCAAACTCCTTCTGAAAGTCCAAATAAATCACATCGACTGGCTCCTCCATGTCAACTGTACTGGTTACATCTTCAAAGAATTCCAACAGATTTGTCAAGCATGATTTCGCCTTCAAATTCATGCTGACTCTGACTGCTCCTGCCACTGGTTTCTGAATGTTCCGCTATAAGGTCCTTGACAATGGATTCAGGAATTTTCCCCACTACCGATGTTAGGCGAGAAACTAATTATCACCACTTAAGCCCCATTTCCATACAGTTAATGAGAGCGACCCCATATCCAGCAGCCTCCCACCATTCAGCGGCCTCCCCAGCAGGTGCTCATACTGGCGCCAACAGTACTCCTTTTGAAAAATGTGAACCTGGCAAAAGGGCTTCTGTGGAGAGCCGAGGAGGTGAGTAGCCACCTTTGCTCACAGGCAGAGAATCCTGAGGTACTGGGCTTGCCATCCCAGTGCTGATGTGGGGTGAGGGACCCTTCGCAGGGGTGGATCGCCATGGGGAGATGTGCGCAGGGAGATGGGCAAAGGGTCCGGGGGTCAGCCCGCACTGCTGAAGGAAGTGACAGAGGCCTCATAATGGTTTTGCGAAAAGGTATTAGTGTACTGTACAAACCCCACTCCTGAATGGTGCCGTGCCCCCCACCCCCACCCCTCACCTACTCCTCCCAAACCCTCCCTCCCCCCTATCTTGGAGCCCTCAGTGGTCCTCAACGTGTTTAGCCATCCTAGTTATACCACTACATCTTAGTGTTTCCCCAGGATGCACATCAGAGGTGGTGGCAGCCAGCTACTTACCTTGTGCAGTGGCCTTCGATGCCCCTGGCGGGAATTCTCTGGGGGCTCTGGCGCCTGAGGGCCCTGGCCCACTTGGCGCACATGCACAGCCGTGCCACCCTGTCCTGTGTGCTGACTACGGGACGTGATCTCATCAGAGGGGTGGAACCTTGGGGAGCTGGTGTCCACCGTTGCCACTCTATGAGACGTATACAGCTTGGCACTTGGCACCCCCTGCTCCCAATCAGTGCCTTTAGGGCCCTAGGGTCCAATTTGGGATAGAGGGGCAGCTGGTTCAAGCCCAGACTGCCCCTGCATCATCTGGCTGTGCCAGCCCTGGAAGTTCCCCGTGATCCGCACAATTGTGGCGAAGCCCTTGGCGATGCTCCTCAGTGACAGGGACATTCTCTGCAGCACTTCAGACATGCCCGCATGTGTCATGTGAGTGTCCTTTTAAGTAAGGTTTAGTCCCTTATCATGTGATTTGTAGCTCATTGGGCTGTGGCCGTCAGGTGAGAGTTTTTTTAAGGTTTCAGTTTCAGTTTGACTGCTTTGGACTGCAGAAGGAGAAAAAAGCGTTTTTCTCTATTTTCATTTGTTAAAAGCTGTTCTAGTAAAAAGCACATTGGTTGTGGCTAACTGCCTTAATAATTTTAAAGATGTAGTTGTTTTCTGGAAGGAGTTTGAACCTGCTGTTTGGACCTGGCTCGGAATTTCAGGAAAAGGACCAGTCCCATTCAAATGAAAATAATGTGCTGGGCCACGCCTTTGAAAAGGATTTTTTGTTTAATTGGATTTTGTCATTGAATTGGAACAGCGAAGGGGGAATTCATTAAGTGTTATACATAGAGTACAGTAGCTGTGTGGTGTCTATGTTTGTAATTGATAATATTCTTGCTGTGTTTATATTTATATATGTTAACTTCAGTCTTAGAATAAACCTTAAATTGATTAAAGTGTCTGGGAAGACTGCTGAATTACACCTGCAGTGAAGGCTCTTCTACAAGTTTGCTGATGATACGACCATAGTGGGCCGGATCTCGAAAAACGACGAGTCAGAATATAGGAGGGAGATAGAGAACCTAGTGGAGTGGTGTAACGATAACAATCTCTCCCTCAATGCCAGCAAAACTAAAGAGCTGGTCATTGGGGCTGGTTTAGCTCACTGAGCTAAATCGCTGGCTTTTAAAGCAGACCAAGCAGGCCAGCAGCACGGTTCGATTCCCGTACCAGCCTCCCCGGACAGGCGCCGGAATGTGGCGACTAGGGGCTTTTCACAGTAACTTCATTGAAGCCCACTCGTGAAAATAAGCGATTTTCATTTTTTCATTTCATTCATTGACTTCAGGAAGCAAAGTACTGTACACACCCCTGTCAGCATCAACGGGGCCGAGGTGGAGATGGTTAGCAGTTTCAAATTCCTAGGTGTGCACATCACCGAAAATCTGTCCTGGTCCACTCACGTCGACGCTATCACCAAGAAAGCACAACAGCGCCTATACTTCCTCAGGAAACTAAGGAAATTCGGCATGTCCACATTAACCCTTACCAACTTTTACAGATGCACCATAGAAAGCATGCTATCGGGCTGCATCACAGCCTGGTATGGCAACTGCTCAGCCAAGGACCGCAAGGAACTTCAGAGAGTCGTGAATACCGCCCAGTCCATCACACGAACCAGCCTCCCATCCATGGACTCCATCTACACCTGCCTGGGGAAAGCGAGCAGCATAATCAAGGATCCCTCCCACCCGGCTTACTCACTTTTCCAACTTCTTCCATCGGGCAGGAGATTCAGAAGTCTGAGAACACGCACGAACAGACTCAAAAACAGCTTCTTCCCCACTGTCACCAGACTCCTAAATGACCCTCTTATTGACTGACCTCATTAACACTACACCCTGTATGCTTCATCTGATGCCCATGCTTATGTAGTTACATTGTATATCTTGTGTTGCCTATTATGTATTTTCTTGAATTTTGTTTAATTCTCTTTTCCTCCCATGTACTGAATGATCTGTTGAGCTGCTTGCAGAAAAAATACTTTTCACTGTACCTCGGTACACGTGACAATAAACAAGTCCAATCCAATCATCCTAGCCTAATTCAACATAAAGGTTATAGGTCAGGGGAACTTCATAATGCACTTTGGAGTTTCTAAGCCCTGGCCCATAACACCTGCGACTGGGACAAGCTCTGCAGCGCCTCAGCCATGCCCATCTGAGAGTGGGACAAATCCCGCAGAACCTCACCAAGGTCGGCCTGGTGCCGGGTGACAATCTCCAGCGAGTCGGACATCCTGCTGAGACCCTCAACCATGGCTGTCACTGACTGCGCGATGCCTTGTAAACCTTCACTAATGGTGCCACAATTGTGCACCAGGCTCTCCACTGCGGTCGCGACCCTGGCAGTGTTGGCCTCAGTGCCACTCATTGCTGGCACTATCTCCTGCCCACCTAACCTCTGGGACTCATTCAAGCACCTTTGGATCTGCTGGAGTGATGCTGTCAACTCCCTCTGAACGCCCAGATTTGTCCCAATCGTTTCCATCAGCTCCGGGAACTCTGTTCCATAGGCTCAGCATCAGGCTGGGACCCAGCTAGGTTTTGGGATCCAGCAGATGTCCAACTGCTGTCTTGCCTGGGGGTTCCTGCCTCCACCTGATGTGCATCATCAGCGGTGTGGTGCTCACCAGATTGTACCCCCCCAAGCCTGTTCACTAGCATGTCCCACTGAGGTTCGTGAATCTGTGCTGGTGAGATGTGGGATGGCAGCTGTGCCGCGACCACGGTTGCATCCTCGTAGCTCTCCTCCGAGCTGTTCTCCTCGGAGTCAGGAGAGGGTGCTGCGATGGATGGAGGACCTGCAGGAGAATGGACGTGGTCAGAGGGAGGGATGAGTCAGTCAGTCAATAAAGCAATAACAACTCAAGTTTGACAGGTCCCCCAGATGGAGAGCGATGGTTCCTCACCTCTGTAGTGTCCGCCAGCCTCCGCGTGGCTGACCGATCTATCTTCAGGCACCTCAGTCACCTCCAGGGCCCGCTCCTCGAAGGAGGTGAGAATTCTTGTGTCTGGTACACCTCTGCCAGTCTGGGCTCTCTCCCAACAATTATGGGAGTGCTTTTCCTGAGGAGGCACAGAGTGAGCATCGTTAGCCACATGCAGTGGTGGGAGAGTGAGTGTGAAAGTGGGTTTTGGTGGGGGTTGAGGGGGGAGGGAGGGCTGGGGGTCATAGGGAGTTGGGTGCTTCCTTGTGGGATGGGGGGGGGGGGGCGTTGGTGTCTACTCACTTGTGCTGCCTGGTGTAGGTTGTTGACCTTCCTGCACTGCTGACCAGTCATCCTGGTCATACTCCCCAAGCTGCCAGCTGCTGCCACCTCATCCCAGGCAACACTGGCTGCCTTTTGGCTGTGGTAACAGGACATCCCTCCTGGCCTCCACCCATCCAGAAGCCTCCCCAGATCAGCGTCTCCGAATCTTGGCGCTGATCTCCTCTGCGCGATTGTTGCGAACTGGCTGGGGTTGGCTGAGCAAATACAGCTTAAGTGCTGCTCAACCTTGTTAGTGGGGGACTGGCAAGCGCGGTTCTGGCGAATTAGCTGGCAAGCCTCCATTTGCGGCAAGAAGCCCGTAAGGCCTCGTTAAGTGGACCAATTAACGTTGAATTGCATTGCAGGCCTCGCTGTGCCGAGCACCGGGAAGCTGGCGGCAACTCCCGCTCGCTAACAAACTTAGAAATCTTTCCAGAAAATTACGCCCTCTGTGTTTTTGTCATGACTTCATGCACAAGCAATTGTTTAAAGTTTGGTCTGCCAGCTGGGAGCTCTCAAAACAAGTGATAGTAAGGTGAAGTCCATTAATGCTTATGCAATGTTTTTACACATGTTATCAATGCTGTGTACCCAATCACAGCCAGGATTCTCCGAAATCCCAGCCAAGTGTTGACGCCAGCGTCAAAACTGGCGCGAGCGACACTGGCATCAACGGGCCTCTAGGCCCAGGAATTCACCCCTTCCTAGGGGGCTAGAACTGCGGCGGAGTGCTGTGCGCAGCTCCGCTGCCGAATGCCAGCCCGTCACGGCCGCGCATGCACACCACGGCCGTCTCCGCGCCGGCCCCCGGGCAATATGGTGGAGCCCTACAGGGGTCCGGCGCGGAGGAACATTACCCCCCCCCCCCCCCCCCCCCCCCCCCCCCCCCCCCCGGAATGAGCCCGTCGGGCGATTGGTTGCCCCCGATCACGGGCCTGGTCACTGTGGAGGGCCCCCCCAGAGTCGGCTCCCCCAGCCCCCCCCCACCAGGATGGCCCCCACAGCCAGAACACCGAGGTCCCGCCGGGTAGGATGCCGATGGGACTCGCCGGAATTTGGCAGGCACTCGGCCCGTCGAGTGCAGAGCATTGCTGGGGCAGCCGCTTTCAACGGCCCCCGACCAGCGCCACGGCGACCACGCCGGAGAATAGGCGGCCCGGCGTTGGAGTGGCATGGCAAGATTCGCGAGCCTCCCCGGCAATTCTCCGACCCGGCGCGAGATCGGAGAATACTGGCCCATGGCTATTAGTTTAACACTCCTGGTGTAATATTAGATAGAAATGACTTTGAAGAAACCCTTCATAGCTTGTCCTTCAGCAATGTCATTTGCCATGACCATAATGTGCCTCCAACTTATCATGCCCAATGTGTCCTCTTGGGGTGGGGCAGGAGAAACAGGCAACTTCTGATTTTTCCAGTCACCATTTACTACCTCATGTGGTTTCCTTCTGCATGAAGGAAAGGGTATGGTAAAGATAGCCTTGTGGAGTATTTCGAGAATGTGCCTATCATGGTAGAAGAGCGCATGGGTAGGATTTCCCTGGCCTCGGGAAGTGGGCTGAAAAAAAGCACAAAGCTGCATCAGGAGGTTTACCAGCAGTTAGGGATTGAATGCGGATCAGTTGTCTGCCGAACTGAGGTGGGCAACCAAGTTAAAAGACCCTATTTTCTTGGCCCACTGGCATTTTTCTAGTGGTGGGGAGGCCCTCTCAGCTACCAACCTTCACAGCAGCATGGGAGCAGTTCATTCAGTTGTATCTTGGACAGGAGCAGCAGCACTAGCTACACCACTCGGAGCACTGTGATGATTCTATGATTCAAAGACCTCTTCCATGGAATTCCCCATACATTGAATGTCCATAGCAAGGACAGCAGTGGGAGCTCTGGAAGAGACAGTTTGAATGGTACATAATTGTTTCGAGTTTACAATGAAAACTTGGAAACATCAGGTCCATCCTTTTTATATGCAGTTGGGGCCATAGCACAACAAGGCATTGATGAGATCTTTCCATCATTCTATGAGATTATGGAGGCTCTTGATAAGTAATTCAGCTCTAAGAAGAATCCAGCAATAGAAAGAGCAACGTTCAACCAAAGGAGCCAAAGGCCGGGTTCTTCTATTAATGATTTATGACGGTTGGCTGGTACTTGCAGTTATGAAGTCCTAAAGTACGAGTTGATGTTGAGACCACATCATAGTCAACGTGCTCAACAATGAACTGTCGGATTTATTAGACTCAAAAGAGGATTTGACCTTAGAGTAGGCTGAACAGATCGCGAGAAAGGTAGAGTCATGATGGCAGAATCAGAGTATAATTTGAAGAGCCATCAAGGCTCAGGAGGGGTTAGTCCAGTATATAGGGGCAAAGTCCAGGAGCCACGCCCACCAAAACCACTGGAGGATGGGGATATCCCTTACAAATTCTCCTGATGCACCAACAGACAACACTGCCGCAAAGCCTACCCAGCAACGAGAGATTAATATTTTCTCAGGCAGGACCAGTACATTTTGAACAGTTTTGCTGATCTGTTGAAGGGAAGAAAACCAGAACATGTTCCCAACCATTCTGAGGTCCCAGGATTGGAGGTACACTTTTCTAATACTGATGATTTCCTAGGAAAAATCAAAGACGCCAATAAATAGCTCTGGTCTGTTGAGTTGGAAGTCCAAGGATGCAAAACAGAATTTAAACTGGACACTGAGGCAGAAGTCTCAGTCTTATCAGTGAAATTGGAAGGCTTAAGGAAGTAAAACTCCAACCAGGCAACTGCATTTTCTAAACCTGTGACCACTACCACCTAGAAAAACAAGAGCAGCAGATGCATGGGAACACCAATGTCTGCAAGTTCTCCATCAAATCACGCATGATCCTGACTTTGCACTTTATCGCCATTCCTTCACCGTCGCTGGGTCAAAATTCAGGAAGTCCCTTGCTAACAGCACTTTGAGTATCCCAACAACATATGGACTGCAACAGTTCAAGAAGGCAGTTCATAACCTACTCAAGGACAATACCACTGACCTCCTCAAGACTAATTTGACCTTCTCCAGCCTCAGGAATCCCGCTAGATCGCTCACCCACACCTCCACTTTCAGCGGCTCCAAGTCCTGCCAGACAAGCAAAATCCGTCTCTGGGCTATCAGGGAGGCAAAGGCCAGAACATCGACCTCTCTCGCCCCCTGATTCCTGGGTGTTCCAACACCCCAAATATCACCTGCTCCACCCCAACACCTTGGACATTACGCCTGTTAACCCCTGCCAGAACCCTTTAGCCTTGGACATGCCCAGAACATGTGGATGTGATTCGTGGGCCTCCCTGCACACTGCCCACACCTATCCTCCACCCCCTCAAAGAACCTACTCAATCTTGCTACCATCAAATGCGTCCTATGTATTACTTTAAACTGGATGAGGCTTAATCTCGCACACAGCGAGACGCATTCACCCTCCACAGGGCCTCTGCCCACGTCTTGGCCTCTACCTCCCCTCCCAACTCCTCCTCCCACTTGAGTTTTATATCCCCCACCAGGACCCCCTCCCAATCCATCAACTCCTTTTAGATATCGGACACCTTCCCCTCCCTTATCTGGTCCCACAACAGCACCTTGTCTGGCAACCCAGGGGCGGCAGCCCAGGAAAGGACTGCACCTCTCTCCTTACAAAATCCCGGACCTGTAGGTACCTAAAACCGTTCCTCCTGGGCAGCTCGTAGTCTTCCTCCAGGTCCACCAGCCTCGCAAATTTACCCCCTATGAATAGATCACCAAATTGCTCGATCTCTGCTTACTGCCACCCCCGAAACCTCACATCCAACTCCCCCAGGCACAAACCTATGGTTGTCGCAGATTGGTGCCCACGCCGAGGCACCCTCCAGTCCCAAATGCTGCCCCACACCCTTGGGGCTGATACCACCACTGGCCTCACAGAGTACCTGGCCAGCGAGAATGGCAGAGGTGCTGACAATAAAGCCCTCAAACCTGTACCACTGCACGATGCCGCCTCCATCAGACCCCACACCGACCCCACCCCACGACCCATTTCTTAACCATAGTGATATTTGTCACTCAGTAGTAGTTCATCATGTTCGGCAACCCGTGGGGTCTTCCCTACCTACACAAACCCAGAGATCAGCGCATTAACCTTCTTGAAAAACGACTTTAGGACAAAAATTGTGAGGTTATGAAACACAAACAGAAACCTTGGCAGCACTGTTGTTTTTACTGTCTGCACCCGTCCTGCCAATGACAGCGGCAGCGCATCCCACCTCTTGAAACCCACTTTCATCTGCTCCACCTGCCCGAGCCAGGTTCAGCTTGTGCAGCTGCACTCAACCCCGAGTCACCTGGATCCCAAGTTTCTTAAAGCTCAACCCCACAATCTTGAACGGCAGCTCCCCTGACCTCCTCTCCAGCCCTCTAGTCTCAATCGGGTATACCTCGCTCTTTCCCATATTCAACTTGTACCCCAAAAACTGGCTAAATGCCTCTAAAATTCCCATTTTGTCCCCGATACTGCCAACGGGTCTGAGGTATATAACAACAGGTAGTCTACATTTAATGAGACCCTGTGTTCAACGCCCCTCTCCCACTCAATCCCTCTCCAGTCCCTCGACTCCGTAAGCACTGTTGCCAGGGGCTTTGCCAAGGTGAAAAGCAATGGGGAGAGCGGGCACCCTTGCCTTGTCCCCCGATGCAGCCCAAAATACCCCTTCTCACCCAGTTCGGCCGCACACTTGTGACCGGTGCCTTGTAAAGCAACCGGACCCAGTTCACAAACCCCTGTCCGAACCTGAATCGTCCCAACACTTCCAGCAGATACTCCCACTCCATCTGATCGAATGCCTTCTTCGCATCCATCACCACCACTAGCTCCACCTCCTGCTCCTCCAGAGACATCATGATTACATTAAGTAGCCTCCTCACGTTCGCCGTCAACTGCCTCACCTTCACAAAACCTGTTTGATTCACGCCTATCACCCCGGGATGCAGTCCTCAATTTGTGAGGCCAACACATTCGCCAACAGTTTGGCATCTACATTCAGTAGGGATATCGGGCGGTACGATCCGCAGTGCTCCAGATCCTTAATCTTTTTTAATATCACTGGACTACTGGAACAAAGGCGGTTGCTGGGCGACCTGATAGAGGTCTACAAAATTATGAGGGGCATCGACAGAGTGGATAGTCATAGACTTTTTCCCAGGGTAGAGGGGTCAATTACTAGGGGGCATAGGTTTAAGGTATGAGGGGCAAGGTTTAGAGGAGGTGTACAAGGCAAGTTTTTTACACAGAGGGTAGTGGGTGCCTGAAACTCGCTGCCGGAGGAGGTGGTGGAAGCAGGGATGATAGTGACATTTAAGGGGCATCTTGACAAATACATGAATAGGATGGGAATAGAGGGATACGGATCCCTGAAATGTAGAAGATTTTAGTTTAGACGGGCAGCATGGTCGAAGGACCTGTTCCTGTGCTGTACTTTTTTTTAAGAAGTCTTACAACACCAGGTTAAAGTCCAACATGTTTGTTTCAAACACTAGCTTTCGGAGCACTGCTCCTTCCTCATTCACCTGAGGAAGGAGCTGCGCTCCGAAAGCTAGTGTTTGAAACAAACATGTTGGACTTTAACCTGGTGTTGTAAGACTTCTTACTGTGCTCAGCCCAGTCCAACACCGGTATCTCCACATCGTACTTTTCTTTGTTCTTTGTATCAGGGAGATGGAAGCCTGTGGCAATGTAGGAGAGAGTTCCTCCCTGTCCCTTTTTTCATTATTCGCCATCACCAGTGGCGCCCACGGCCGGCCCAAAAATTTTAGAAAACTACCGGGGACCCATCCGGCCCAGGTGCCTTCCCTGTCGGTATCGCCCCCATACTGTCCATCACCTCCCTCAACCCAATTGGGGCCCCCAGTCCCTGAACCAGCTCCTCCTCTGTCATAATATACATCCAGGTATATGATGGTGTGCAGACAGGCAGTGATTGACACACAGGATGACCAGTGAACACACAGAGCACAGCAGCCAATCACCAGACAGGACACGACCACTATAAAGCCAGAGGGCACCAGTTTTCCCGCTCTCTCAGGATCCAGCCTCTGAGACAGTCAGAGCTCGTGAGCAGCAGCTAGTACAAACACCATGTGGTAGTCAGTAAGTCTGGTCAGGCTAGCCTCAAGTCTCCAGTCAAGTCAGCATAGTGTCAACCCACAGTTAAACATGTAATATAGTTAGATGTTAAATAAAATCGTGTTGCATCTCATCAAGTGTTGGAAGCCTGTCTCTCTCTACACTGCATCAAACGCAGTCCACATAGACCCAGCTTACCCAACACATCATCCTCTACCATGGGAAAGTCCAGCCCATCCAAAAACTGCCCCACCCACCCCCTCAGACTCATATAGCCTTCTGTAGAATGCCTCAAACAGACTGTTCACCCCTTCTGGGTCCATCATGACCGTACACTTATCATGCCTCACTCTGCCAGTCTCCCTTGCCACCTCTTGCTTTCTCAACTGGTGAGCCAACATCCTGCTTGCCTTTTTCCCGTACTCATATACGACCCCTCTGGCCCGCCGTAACTGCCTTCCCTGTAGATACTAGCCCAAACTCCAACTGGAGCTTCCACCTTTCCTTCAACAGCCTTGCCTCCGGGGCCTTCAATTACCTTCTGTCTACCCTCAAAACTTTGTCTACCTTGTCCCTGTGCGCCTAAATTGAGATAAACTCCCCCCCAACCGACGCCTTGAGTGCCTTCCACAGCGTGGAGGCCGTGATCTCCCCCGTGTCACTGAGCTCCATGTACCCCCGAATGGCAGCCCTCACCCGCTCATATACCTCCTCATCCGCCAACAATCCCACATAAAGTCTCCACTGCGGGCACTACTACCCCCCGGGCCATGTGCAAACCCACTCAGTGCGGCGCAATCACCAAGTCGATCATCCCCACTAGCAACGCCTTGTCTAACATGAAAAAATTAATCCAGGAGTACACCCGGTGTACGTGGGGGAAGTATCAAAATTCCTTCACCCTTGACCTCCCAAACCTCCACGGATCCGCACCCCATGTGCTCCATTAACTCCTTCAGCTCCTTTGCCACTGCCGACCCCTTTTGCCTACTAAGGACTCCACTGGTCCAAGCTCGGTTCTAAAACCGTTTTAAAATCCTACCTCATAATCAACTGGTATGAGTCCTCGAATACCACCCGCTTATTCACCAAAACCGCCACCCCCCTCATCTTCATATCGGATCCCGAATGAAACACCTGCCCCATTCACCCCTTTATCAACCTCGTCTGGTCCCCTTTCTTCAAACGCATCTCCTGGAAAAGGCCACGCCCACCTTCAGATTCCTCAAGTGCATGAACACACGTGACCATTTGTCTGGCCCATTCAGTCCCCTCACGTTCCACTTGAGCAGCCTGGTCGGGTGGGCTCCCCACGCCCCCTCCCCTGGCAATCAGCCATAGCCCTTCTGGGCCAGTCCGCGTCCCGTGTCTCATGACCCTCCAGGTCCATGTTTGGATGTCCAATGTCATTGATACTTTTCCAACTGCGCCTCTCCAACCACACCCTTGTCAGCAACCCCTCCCCCCCCCAACCCTTGAACAAAGCACCAATCACATCCTCCCCGGCGCGTGCATCCTGACAACCCCCCATTTCACTCTCGTTAACTAGCCCACCCAGCTAACATGGTGGCCCAGGCCCAAGGCCTCCAACCTCCATACCTCCACTTGCTCACCTTCCCACATAACTATTCACCTCAAAAGAGTAATAAAAGGAACACTCACTCACCCTCGATGTTCCGCCATGAAAAACCTGCCCTCCAAAAAACCCACCATCAAAAACTTTAAAGAACACATAACTCCTCCAAAGTCCAGTGCCCTCAATATCCTCCCAGTCCATGATCCCTCACAAGCTCAGTCACCTCTTCTGGCGTGCTAAATAGTACTCTCACTTCTGAAAAGTCACCTGCAGGCAGGCCAGATACAATACCCCAAACTTCACCTTTTTAAAGAGGGCTGCCTTGAGCAGGTTGAACCCTGCCCTCCTCTTCACCTGTTCTGCTCCCAGGTCTATATACACCTGCAGCCCGTTCCCTTCCCAGGTGCATTTCCTGGTCTGCCTCGCCCATCGAAGAATCTTCTTCTGCAGAATGCGGTGCAACTGCATCACCATTGCCTTCGGCAGCTCACCCACCTGCAGCCACCTCATCACCGTCCTGTTCACTCAGTTGAGCTCCATGGCCGGTCAACGGCCCCCTCCCCCATCAGTTACTCCAGCATCTTAGCCACGTACACGCCGCCCTCCGCACCTTCAATGTCTTTGGGCATCCCAACAATCCTGAGGTTTTGTCGCGTGGAGCGATTCTCCAGATCCTCCACCTTCTCCTTCATCCTCTTTTGGGTCTCCCACATCACCCCCCATCTGAGCCACTACTGAGGCCAACTGTTGCTCGTGCTCCCCCACCGCCACCTCCACTTTCTGGATTGCCTCCTGGGACTCCAACCTCTGCACAACTCTCTTGATCGCGACTTAACAGACTCCACTACCTTGACCAGGACTTCCAGGCCTTCCTCTGCTGGTGAAACCTTTCATTGAGGAACTCCATTGACCACTGAGCAGCAGTGCAAACCCCTCGCCCTCTGCCATTTTATCCTGTAGTGCACCACAAAGACTCTCCTGGTCCAGCAGCTCTTTCATGGTGGCACGGTGTACAGTGGTTAGCATTGTTACTTCACCACGCCAGGGACCCAGGTTTGATTCCTGGTTTGGGGCACTGTCTGTGCGGCGTCTGCATGTTCTCCTCATGTCTGCGTGGGTTTCCTCCTGGATGCTTCAGTTTTCTCCCACAAGTTCCGAAAGACATGCTTGTTAGGTGAATTGGAAATTCTGCAGGTCAGCATTCTTAAGACTTGGTCTTATACACAAGCTCAGTGAAGTATCATGAGAGGACAGCAAAGCAATTCTCAAAGATCAATTTCCAAAGTTGGTTTGAGGGCTGACAGACTTTGAATTAGCAGCAGCACATGAAGTTCATTCATTACACTGAGAGTTACTCTTTATTGTGGAAACTCCATCCAGTGCTCCACAGGAAATGGTACATATCTCACTTTTCACAGATGAGCTAGAAGGCATGGAAATAGAAGGCATTGAAAAAGACTGTGACCATCACCAGAGGTGCTTCTGGATATTGGTTAACTCTGTACTGACAGTTCTTGAGAATGAAGCCATTGCAGAAGCATGTGATCTGTTGGAGGAAAAGGTGCTTGATCTTGTGACATGCTTTAATCCACTGTAAATGCTGCTGAAATTTCAGTTGTCTTTTTGAAGGAGTTTCATCCTAATGTTGAGGAAGGTAATAAAAAGCTGAATTCACCTACTTGTGTCACGGAACCCACCAATGATATGCACCAACAATTTCTGGCTGACGGGGGAAAGAAAGATGTTTGATTCAAAGTTGGATCAAACCAGTAGAGGAAGTTCAGAGCTTATTAATTGGTATGAATATAAGCTACAGCTCACATTTGAATCATGCGGATTCGTCAGTGAAGAAACAGAGACCCAAACTACAGAGCGTCTACAGTTGAAGAGTACTGTGCAGGAACTTCATCTAGATCCCGGTCTAGAGGTTTATTCCACTGTTGAATGGTACGGCTCTACTTTCTCATGGTGACACCATGCTCCCATTACCTACAATGGAGCAGCCTCATGCTGAAGCAAGTGTGGACATTATATCAGTGCTATAGAAAGTATAAACTCTATCTGAAGAGTAGTAGGGAAGTCACCTTTTCTTCATATTCTGCAATATCTTCAAGAAGTTCTTTGAACTTCTTCTTGACTACCAAATTTATTCAAGTCTCAGGTATTGAAAAATCTTTTCATTGTCACACTATTGGCGAATGACACAGTTGTGAAATTCATCATTGAAGTTGAAGGCGCTTCATTATCCAGTCCTTTCCTCAGTATGCAACACAGAAGATTACAGAGAGAATGCCAGCTATTCTCTTCTTTTTCAAGGGGGTGTGTCCATCCACGTCCTGAAGCTTTCTGTCTTGAATCAGTTTTTATGGAATGGGTTTCACTGCCTTTACAGTCCAGTCATTGTGAGATAGAAACTCTATACAGTACAGAAAGTTTATAAGCATTGGGACTGTAATATAAATAATTCAACAAAAAATGTAAAAGTTTGGCGATTGTACTTGGGGGTGACGTAAAGTAATAGATTAATGGTTATGTTAAAGAAACCGTGCTGTTATTGATGATGTAAACATGCGATCAAGAGTCAAATGACCAAGAGGCTCCAAGAAAGCAAGATGCAGATTAATCCATGTCCTATAATGAATAAAAGAGTGGTTATTGAGCAAGCCATTTGACTGCTGAATTCTGGATAGATCTGGGGAACCCTTCATTATACACTAACAAGGCAACGATGTCCTGAATGATAATGTTAAGATGCAGCAAAAAAGACTGGAGCTGCATCTTCAGAGGAGGGAGGAGCAGGAGAAGCCTGATGTAGCCATGGTGCCTGCAGATGCACACCTAGCTTTCGAGGAGGGCCAGGAAGATCTACACTGGCATAATCCAGCTAAAATAAGGCTGGGCAGCCATGAGACTCATCAATTCTGAACCCACCACACAATCATTCCACCCCCAACACAAAGCATTCCAGAGTCAATAATCCTTCTATTTCACTGCTCATCTTCAATTTCTGTCACATCATTAACCTTTCAAGACTCATGTCCACTTGGCAGAGAAGAGGCTACATTAGAGATGATTTAATAATGGATGCTTTAAATCCTATTGAAATGAACATTGAATTTGACACATTAATACTCTTTCAAACAGGATATTCCTTTAGTCAGGCTGTACCCTCAGGTTCTAGATTCTCCTACTAGTGGAAACATGGTCGCCACATTTGCTCTATCTAGGCCTCTCAGTATTCTGTAAGTTTCAATGTGATTCCCCCCGTATCATTCCAAACCCCATCAAGTACAGATCCAGAGTCCTCAACTGCTCCTCCTATGACAAGTTCTTCATTCCGGAGATCATTCCTGTGAATCTCCTCTGGACATTCTTCCTTGGATATGGGGCCCAAAACTGCTCACAATATTCCAAATGGGGTCTGACATAAGCCTTATACAGCCTCAACAGTACTTCCTGCTCTTGAAGGATCCACTTCAATTTAAATTAACGAAATGCACTCGACATTTTAAGGAAGAGGAATATTAAAACGAGAGTTGGATGGAAGTGGATCTTTCTGTCATTGTCCGATTTCTTCCACCTTTCCCTCAGCCTTCATACCTCTTGTTAGCATGTAGCCTACCTATGGTAACTTAATTTAAAGAATAAAGAGTAATATGCAAAGAGGATGATGAATCCACTTTTTGATTAATACTTGAAATATGATTTATATCATTAAAACTATTACAGATCCCACAGCTCTTCTATTTACAATCATGGATTCTGTTTCTTTTTTAGGTACGTGGATATTATAGAACAAGCACTTATTGTGGGCGACCCAGTTTTGATAGAAAACATAGAAGAGACTATTGATCCTGTGCTAGATCCATTACTTGGCAGACACACCATTAAGAAAGGAAGGTGGTGATAGATTTGAATCTTAATGCTTATTAATCAAGTATGAACTTGAAAAGTGCCAAGATAAAAATAGAGTAATTTAACACAGTTGATTCCTATTTTCAAAGGTACATTAGAATTGGAGATAAGGAATGTATGTTTCATCCCAACTTTCATCTAATTCTACACACCAAACTGGCTAATCCTCACTACAAACCTGAAATACAGGCGCAGACAACTCTGATTAACTTTACAGTCACCCGTGATGGCTTAGAAGACCAGCTACTTGCAGAAGTGGTGAACCTTGAAAGACCCGATCTGGAGCAACTGAAGGTAATTCCCTTGTATCCATCTAGCTGTACATTGTACAATGAATATGAAAGAAATACAGAAAATGCAGGTGAGGCAGCATCTTTTTATTTGGTCATGGGTTGCGAATGTCGCTGGCTAGGCCAGTACTTATTGCCCATCCCTAATTTCCCTCGAGACAGCGGTCGTGAGTCATCTTCTTGAACCAGTCCATGTGGTGTAGTATGCTGATTATGCTGTTAGGAAAAAAGTTGCAGGATTTTGACTCAGCAACAGTGAAGGAATAGCATTATAGTTCCACGTCAGGATGGTGTGTGAACATGAACCTGTGCTGGTGTTCCCATGCATCTGCTGCTCTTGTCCTAGGTATTATAGGTTGATTGTTTGAAAGGTACTTTCAAAGGAGCCTTGGTGAGTACCTGCAAAGCGTCCTATAGATGCTATATTCTATTGCCATTGTTCAGTGGTGGTAGAGGCAGTGGTTGTTTAAAGGTGATGCATAAGGAGCCAATCAAGAGAGCTGTTTTGTCCTGGATGGTGCCATGCTTTCAGAGTTGTTGGAACTGAACTCATACAGGCAAGTGGAGAGTAAGCCATCAAACTCGTGATTTATTACTTGTAGGTAGTGGGCAAACTTTAGGAAGTCAGAAGGTACATTACTTATTGCAGGATTTCTAGCCTCTGACCTGCTCCTGTAACCACAGTACTTACATAATTCATTCAATGGCAACCCTCAGGATGTTGACAATGAGAGATTCAGCAATGGTAATGCCATTGAATGTCATGGGGAGATGGTTAAATTCTCTTTTGTGAAAGAGGATCATTGTCTGGCATCTGTGGCATTCATGTTACTTGCCACTTATCAGCTCAAGTATAAAAGTTGTCCGGGTCTTGCTGCATGCTGGCACAGACAGCTTCAGTATCTCATGAGCAACAAGTGTACTGAACATTGCACAATCACTACTGTTGACCTTACGATGGAAGGAAGTCATTAATGAAGCAACCGAAGATGGTTGGGTCTAGGCCACGACCCTGCTGGCCTCTAACCACCTCATATCCAGTTTTGAGGTACTAGATCTGTTCTGAATCTATCCCACTTGTAAGACCCTTGTCTGGTCCAGCCTCTACTCTGGGTATCAATGGTACACAAAAATTTGGATATTGATCTATTTATTACACTTTTATTAAACCACGAAGCAATACTACATATTCATGACAATACCTGTTACTTAGTTTCCCTCTGAACCGGAGTCCATCTCAGCGGTCAGCCCTCTGAAGAGCCATCCATGAGGACTGACCAGGTCCGCAGCAACAATGTCTCTCTGTGCTCTATTGTTATACCATTTGTGGTCCTGGCCTTGAGCCATATAAGTTAATACCTTTCTGTAACTCATTTAATAGATTTTCAATTACTTAACTGTCCTTTTCCAAGCCTTCTTCAGATATCTACTGTTTAGGCCCCTTTGAAGAAATTTCAAGGTCCATGCTTGAATAAATATGGCCATTTGGCTTCACTTGTTATCACTTGTACTGTTGTCAATCCCTAAGGGCTAGTAGTGAAAGACAGGTTTATGAGCTCTAACGAACAGAAAAGGGGTCTGCTACCCGAGGGTGGCACGGTAGCACAGTGGGTAGCACTGTTGCTTCACAGCATCAGGGACCCGGGTTCGATTCCTGGCTTGGGTCACTGTCTGTGTGGAGTCTGCACATTCTTCCCTTGTCTGTGCGGGTTTCCTCCGGATGCTCCGGTTTCCTCCCATAAGTCCCGAAAGATGTGTTTGTTAGGTGAATCGGATATTCTGAATTCTCCCTCTGTGTACCCAAACCCAGGCGCCATAGTGTGGTGACTAGGGAATTTTCACAGTAACTTCACTGCAGTGTTAATGTAAGCCTGCTTGTGACACTAATAAAGATTATTATTATTTAGCCATGTGTTTCCTGGTGCTTGCAGCGCCGAGAGACACATGGCTATCCAAGCGACTCGCATTGTATAAGGGCCCTCAGCCGCGAACGCACAGTGGAGAACTCACATTGCCCCGTTTTGCTCGCCAGCACGCCTGGCTTTTATCGACCACGTTGTGCCACGGCGAGCTGCTTTTCCGGCGTAGCATAGCCATTGCATCACGTTGTCTGTCTCTAATTTCCTCATCTCCATGAAGCTCCCTGCCGAAGTGGAGTTAATTTGTAAGTTGAGCAGGAACTACTCTGCCTACAACACCTCCATTCCAGACCCAAAATCATCACAACCTCTGTCATTAAATCTTGTGTATGCACACACTCAGAAGCCAGGCCCCAAACTGTCGTTGATACATTCATGGAGGCACGTGAAATAATGGAATCTAGGCTAAATATCCAGAAGATGAAAGTTCTCTACAAGCCTGTTCCTGTTGTGCAACACTACACGTTGACTATCAAGATCCAGCAGAGGGCAGCAGAGCAGAGCTTCTGATTGGCTGTTCCGGGGAGATTTGCATACGTGCAGTGCGGTCAGCATAAGTTGAAGGTGCGCCTGCATCAGTGACCCGAGGAGTTCGACGGAAGGCAAGCATCCAGCAGAGGGCACCAGAGCAGAGCTTCTGATTGGCTGTTCCGGGGAGATTTGCATACGTGCAGTGTGGTTAGCGTAAGTTGAAGGTGCACCTGCATCAGTGACCCGAGGAGTTCGACGGAAGGCAAGCATCCAGCAGAGGGCACCAGAGCAGAGCTTCTGATTGGCTGTTCCGGGGAGATTTGCATATGTGCAGTGCGGTCAGCGTAAGTTGAAGGTGCACCTGCATCAGTGACCCGAGGAGTTCGACGGAAGGCAAGCATCCAGCAGAGGGCACCAGAGCAGAGCTTCTGATTGGCTGTTCCGGGGAGATTTGCATACGTGCAGTGCGGTCAGCGTAAGTTGAAGGTGGTTTGTGAAGGGGCTGTTCTCGAGTGACAGCTTTACCCGAAACACTACTTACGTAGTGTCTCCCACCCATCCTCCTCCTCTAACCAAAAAAAAAGTTCTGTCCGTTGGATTGCTAAACTAACAAGTTTTTTATTTTTTATTTTTCAGTAGTTGGGAAGTTAGTTCAGTGGGAATGGAGGCTAGGGCAGTTGAATGTTCCTCCTGCAGAATGTGGGAGGAAAGGGTCACCTCTAGTGTCCCTTCTGACTACATCTGCGGGAAGTGCACCCAACTCCAGCTCCTCGAGAGCCGCGTTAGGGACCTGGAGCTGAAGCTGGATGAACTTCGGATCATTCGGGAGGCGGAGGAGATTATTGAGAGGAGTTATAGGGAGGTAGTCACACCTCAGGTAAAAGAAGAAGGTAAATGGGTTACCGTCAGGGGAGGGAGAGGGAACCGGCAGGCAGTGCAGGGATCCCCTGTGGTCGTTCCCCTCTATAACAAGTATACCGTTTTGGATACTGTTGCGGGGGACGACTTACCAGGGGTAAGCAATAGGGCACAGGTCTCTGGCACAGAGTCTGTCCCTGTTGCTCAGAAGGGAAGGGAGAAGAGGAACAGAGCACTTGTCATTGGGGACTCCATAGTTAGAGGAACAGACAGGAGGTTCTGTGGGAACGAAAGAGACTCACGGTTGGTGTGTTGCCTCCCAGGTGCCAGGGTTCGTGATGTCTCTGATCGTGTTTTTGGGATCCTTAAGGGGGAGGGGGAGCAGCCCCAAGTCGTGGTCCACATAGGTACCAACGACATAGGTAGGAAGAGAGATGGGGATTTGAGACAGAAATTCAGGGAGCTAGGGTGGAAGCTGAGAGCTAGAACAAACAGAGTTGTTATCTCTGGGTTGTTACCCGTGCCACGTGCTAGCAAAGTGAGAAATAAGGAGAGAGAGGAGTTGAACACGTGGCTACAGGGATGGTGCAGGAGGGAGGGTTTTGGTTTCCTGGATAATTGGGGCTCATTCTGGGGTAGGTGGGACCTCTACAAACAGGATGGTCTTCACCTGAACCAGAGGGGTACCAATATCCTGGGGGGGGAGATTTGCTAGTGCTCTTCGGGGGGGTTTAAACTAATTCAGCAGGGGGATGGGAACCTAAATTGTAGTCCCAGTGTACAGGATGTTGAGAGTAGTGAGGTCAGGGATAGGGTTAAAAGTTCGAAAGAGGGCACCGGCAAGCAGGACGCTGGTTTGAAGTGTGTCTACTTCAACGCCAGGAGCATCCAGAATAAGGTGGGTGAGCTTGCAGCATGGGTTGGTACCTGGGATCTCGACGCTGTGGCGATTTCGGAGACATGGGTAGAGCAGGGACAGGAATGGTTGTTGCAGGTTCCAGGATTTAGATGTTTCTGTAAGAACAGAGAAGATGGTTAAAGAGGGGGGGGGGTGTGGCATTGTTAATCAAGGAAAGTATTACGGCGGTAGAAAGGACGCTTGAGGACTCGTCTACTGAGGTAGTATGGGCCGAGGTTAGGAACAGTAGAGGAGAGGTCACCCTGTTGGGAGTTGTCTATAGACCTCCGAATAGTTCCAGAGATGTAGAGGAAAGGATTGCAAAGATAATTCTCGACAGGAGCGAGAGTAACAGGGTAGTTGTTATGGGGGACTTTAACTTTCCAAATATTGACTGGAAATACTATAGTTCGAGTGCTATAGATGGATCAGTTTTTGTGCAGTGTGTGCAGGAGGGTTTTCTGACACAGTATGTAGACAGGCCAACAAGGGGCGAGGCCACATTGGATTTGGTACTGGGTAATGAACCCGGCCAGGTGTTAGATTTAGATGTAGGTGAGCACTTTGGTGATAGTGATCACAACTCGGTTATGTTTACTTTAGCAATGGGCAGGAATAGGTATATACCGCAAGGCAAGAATTATAGCTGGGGGAAAGGCAATTATGATGCTATTCGGCAAGATTTAGGATGTATAGGATGGGGAAGGAAACTGCAGGGGATAGGTACAATCGAAATGTGGAGCTTTTTCAAGGAACAGCTACTGTGTGTCCTTGATAAGTATGTACCTGTCAGGCAGGGAGGAAGTTATCGAGCAAGGGAACCGTGGTTTACTAAGGAAGTTGAAGCACTTGTCAAGAGGAAGAAGAAGGCTTATGTTAGGATGAGACATGAAGGCTCAGTTAGGGCACTTGAGAGTTACAAGTTAGCCAGGAAGGACCTAAAGGGAGAGTTAAGAAGAGCGAGGAGAGGACACGAAAAGTCGTTGGCGGATAGGATCAAGGAAAACTCTAAGGCTTTCTATAGGTATATCAGGAACAAAAGAATGACTAGAGTAAGATTAGGGCCAATCAAGGATAGTAGTGGAAAGTTGTGTGTGGAATCAGAGGAGATAGGGGAAGCGTTAAATGGATATTTTTCGTCAGTGTTTACACTGGAGAAAGACAATGTTGTCGAGGAGAACACTCAGGTTCAGTTGACCAGGCTAGATGGAATTGAGGTTTAAAAGGAGGAGGTGTTAGCAATTTTGGAAAATGTCAAAATAGATAAGTCCCCTGGGCCAGATGGGATTTATCCTAGGATTCTCTGGGAAGCCAGGGAGGAGATTGCAGAGCCTTTGTCCTTGATCTTTATGTCGTCTTTGTCGACAGGAATAGTGCCGGAAGACTGGAGGATAGCAAATGTTGTCCCCTTGTTCAAGAAGGGGAGTAGAGACAACCCTGGTAATTATAGACCTGTGAGTCTTACTTCGGTTGTGGGTAAAATGTTGGAAAAGGTTATAAGAGATAGGGTTTATAATCAGCTTGAAAAGAACAAGTTGATTAGCGATAGTCAACACGGTTTTGTGAAGGGTAGGTCATGCCTCACAAACCTTATTGAGTTTTTTGAGAAGGTGACCAAACAGGTTGATCAGGGTAAAGCTGTTGATGTGGTGTATATGGATTTCAGTAAGGCGTTTGATAAGGTTCCCCACGGTAGGCTATTGCAGAAAATAAGGAAGTATGGAATTGAAGGTGATTTAGCGGTTTGGATCAGTAATTGGCTAGCTGAAAGAAGACAGAGGGTGGTGGTTGATGGCAAATGTTCATCCTTGAGTTCAGTTACTAGTGGTGTACCGCAAGGATCTGTTTTGGGGCCACTGCTGTTTGTCATTTTTATAAATGACCTGGAAGAGGGTGTAGAAGGATGGGTTAATAAATTTGCAGATGACACGAAGGTCGGTGGAGTTGTGGATAGTGCTGAAGGATGTTATAGGATACAGAGGGACATAGATAAGCTGCAGAGCTGGGCTGAGAGGTGGCAGATGGAGTTTAATGCGGAAAAGTGTGAGGTGGTTCACTTTGGAAGGAGTAACAGGAATGCAGAGTACTGGGCTAATGGCAAGATTCTTGGTAGTGTAGATGAACAGAGAGATCTCGGCATCCAGGTACATAAATCCCTGAAAGTTGCCACCCAGGTTAATAGGGCTGTTAAGAAGGCATATGGTGTGCTAGCCTTTATAAGCAGGGGGATTGAGTTTCGGAACCACAAGGTCATGCTGCAGCTGTACATAATTCTGGTGCGGCCGCACCTGGAGTACTGCGTGCAGTTCTGGTCACCACATTATAGGAAGGATGTGGAAGCTTTGGAAAGGGTTCAGAGGAGATTTACTAGGATGTTGCCTGGTATGGAGGGAAGGTCTTACGAGGAAAGGCTCAGGGAATTGAGGTTGTTTTCATTAGAGAGGAGAAGGCTGAGAGGTGACTTGATAGAGACATATAAGATAGTCAGAGGGTTAGATAGGGTGGACAGTGAGAGTCTTTTTCCTCGGATGGTGATGACCAACACGAGGGGACATAGCTTTAAATTGAGGGGTGATAGATATAGGACAGATGTCAGAGGCAGTTTCTTTACTCAGAGAGTAGTAGGGGTGTGGAACGCCCTGCCTGCAACAGTAGTAGACTCGCCAACTTTAAGGACATTTAAGTGGTCACTGGATAGACATATGGATGAAAATGGAATAGTGTAGGTCAGATAGGCTTCAGATAGTTTCTCAGGTCGGCGCAACATCGAGGGCCGAAGGGCCCGTACTGCGCTGTAGTGTTCTATGTTCTATGTTCTATCCACAGTGAACCATTGAAAAACATTGATAATTTCCCCTGCCTCAGAAGCCTCCTCTCAGCGAAGGCAGGATTCAATGATTAAACGCAACACCGCCTCCAGTGTGCCAGCGCAGTCTTCGACCTTTTGAGGAAGAGAGTGTTTGATGACAAACACTTCAAACCCAGCATCAAGTTCATGGTCTACAGGGCTGTACAGCTACAAGCCCTCTTATATGCATCAGAGAATGGACAACATATAGCAGACACCTTAAATCCTGAAGAAATATCACCAGTGATGCGTCCACAAAATTCTGCAAATTCAGTGGCAGGAAAGGCATTACCATATCAGTGTTCTTTCACAGGCCAATATTCCACGTATCGAGGTGTGCGCAGTTAAACAAATACGTTGGGTGGGACACATCATCTGCATGCCTGACAGAAGAGCCCCAAACCAAGCTGTTTGCTCTAAGCTTTGGCTGGGCAAGCGGTTACCAGAAGGGCAAAATAAATGTTTCAGCGATGTTGTCAAAACCGCCCTGAAAAAATCCCCAATTATTTTTGGGAATCTCTTGCTTGAGACCGGTCAAACTGGAGAAGAAGCATCCACGAAAGTGGATCTCTAACAGACGCAGGTGGAGACCAAGCACAGACAGCGTGGAAGGAGTGTACGAAAATCCAAGCATCCCACCCACCTGCCTCATCAAACACTACCTGCCCACCTGTGGGAGAGTGTGCAGATCCAGCATTGAACATTTTAGCCACCTCAGGATCCAAAAGCCTGGAATGGAACAAAGTCATCCTCGGTCCCAAGGGACTGCTTATGAAGAAGTAGGAAAAGTCTATCTCTAAAAATATTTTTTATTTATTCCATTTAAGTCCTGGATGACAGATTTGAAGCTCTTCTGGGAGGAGAGTGCTTTCAACTTGAGGGGCAGCACGGTAGCATTGAGATTAGCACAATTACTTCACAGCTCCAGGGTCCCAGGTTCGATTCCGGCTTGGGTCGCTGTCTGTGCGGAGTTTGCACATCCTTCCCGAGTGTGCGTGGGTTTCCTCCGGGTGCTCTGGTTTCCTCCCACAGTCCAAAGATGTGCAGGTTAGGTGGATTGGCCATGATAAATTGCCCCTTAGTGTCCAAAATTGCCCTTAGTGTTGGGTGGGGTTACTGGGTTATGGGGATAGGGTGGAGGTGTTGACCTCGGGTAGGGTGCTCTTTCCAAGAGCCGGTGCAGACTCGATGGGCCGAATGGCCTCCTTCTGCACTGTAAATTCTATAATTCTATGAACTCTTCAAAAAATGTAGTTCTGAAGTGAACCAGTATCTCAGAGTAGAGCTATATGTCCAACACTACATCTGTATGAGTGAACTTTTGCTAGCATTTGTTTGTTGGGTAGGGTTAAACCAATGTAATTTGTAGGGTGTATGATGTGTTCGGTACACAAATTTTAAAGTCTTTTTTCCTCATTTTGTTGAATGTTGGGAATGAGCTGTTCTCCTCAGCAACTGCCATTCTTCATCCTCCAGTGGTTTCAGGAGGTCTGCGTGCTCTGAGGCAATCTATGTTTGTGTGTGTCATTATTGTAGAAATAGCAAGCAGAAAATGAATGTGGATGTTTTTTAGATTGCAATTGTAAACTTGAGAGGGAGGGAAGCTCTGTTCTCAGCCGGTGGAAAAATAATTTGATTGGACAAAATATGTTTGATTTGAATGTTTTCGAATTGTGCAACAACATGGTAGTTGTTGATGAATTATTCAGTGATTTTAAACCAGCCCCTTGGGAAAATGCTGCATGTGATTATTTTGCCATGTGAGGTGTTAAATGTGATGAAGACTAATGAGTTTGAGAGTTAAGTATCTTTGAATGTGAGAGATTTTTGTGGCTGTCTTCAGGAAACATCTTTCCGAGTGGTTAGGTTTAGTGCTACAATTTGGTGATTTTGATCACTTGTGACCTTTTGGTGGCATTAGTAAAACGTAAGTGTGGCACTAGTGGAATATGGTTGGATTATTTATATCAGTGGTTCTTGAATATTAACAAGCCAAAAGCCAGCAAAACATTATTACAGGCTCTTGTGCTCAAAAATCCATGATGTTACAAATATGAGATATATGAGATTGTTATCTTTTGGGACTGTGCCTTTAATTTTAGGGTGAAATGATGGGGGTCATGTAACCTGTTCTGAAGTTTGCCTGGCTTTAGGCTGGGGTGATGTTGTCCTTAAAGGGAGGCCAGGATTGTTTTATTGGAAAGAAAGTGCATGATGTTTACACTTGGGAACAATGGCAACAGTGTATGTTCTAACAGTAGATTGACTGCGTTGGATTGAAAAATTTGTGAGGAGTTAAAAATGAGGTTGGAAGGACTTCCAGTTGTGACAATGGAGTGAATGGTCACATCCAGGGCTGCTCCTGTTTAAAGTCACAGAGAAGAGCACTTTTTACACCGAACCGGGTGGAATTTTGATGAAAAGGTGTAGGTGAATGTTAGAGGAGTAGTTTACCCCTGGAATGGTATGTCTTCTGATCACCATACCTGGCAGAAAACGGTGAGAAATTTGGCTGGAAAGTTGAAACAGTCTTGTGCTTCACAGACAGTCTCTTCCAGCATGCAGGCGGGGGAGGGGCAAGCTGGAATGTCCCAGATACAGGAACTGATGACTTTTATCAAGGAGGAATTCCATAAACAAAGGAAATGCGTGAGGATCATGCAAAGGCCATTGCAGAAGCTGTGGCACCCCTGAAGAGTACTCTGGAGCAGATGGAGAGGTGTTTGGAGGTGCAGGGGTCACAGATTCGGGAGATTGAAGGAGTGATCTCGGACCACAGCGATCGTGTGGTGGCTCTGGAGGTGGAGGTGGGGCTCCCAGGAGACCTTTGTAAACCATTGAGGGTAAAGGTGGAGTAGCAGGAGAATACCTCAAGAAGACAGAACCTGCAAATAGTGGGCCTGCCTGAAGGAGTGGAAGGTGTGAATGCCACGAGATACGTCTCGAGGATGCTGACGGGGCTGGTGGCAGATGGTGTGCTGGATAAGGCACCTGAAGTTGACTGAGCGCATAGGTCTCTGAGGCAAAAGCCTAGAGCTGGGGAGCTGCCATAGGCGGTGATCGTGAGACTCCATAAATTTGTGGAGAAAGAGAAAATTCTACGGTGGGCCAGGGCGAAGCGTAGCTGCGACTGGGAGGGAATTAACTTCCAAATTTATCAGGACATCGGATCCGAGTTGGCAAAATGGCGGGCGAGTTTCAACAATGCCAAGGTAGTGCTGTACCGGTGGCAGATCAGGTTTGGGGTGCTCTACCCGGCAAAATTATGGGTGACATTCGGAAGCCGGAAGTATTATTTCGAGACCCCAGAAGTGGCCAAAGACTTCATTAAGGAGCATTAACTGGGGGAGAAATGAGCAGACAATGCTTGGGAACCGGGGTGCTGGCACTATGTAATGGTCGGAAGCAGGTTTGAAGTGGGTGTAGGGATTGGGGGATTTTCGCCTTCTTTTGTTGGGGGGGCGGGTTCTGTTCACTGTTGAGATTGTAAGGCGTTATAGGGGTGAAAAGTTTATGTGGGGATGGATGTTCCCAACCCCCATCCTGTTTTATGGGACTTTGTGTTTAACATTTGTTTGTTTGCTTTTGGAGATGGCTGCTTGGAGTTCACGAGAAGTCCTTGTTTGGGTGGGGGAGGGTAAGGTCAGCAGGGAGCCTACCTCCTTGAGCTGAGGAGTGTGGGGGGAGGGAGTGGGAGGTCATTAGGAGGTGCCTTTGGGCAGGGGCAGCCGCGCTAGCAGGTTATGCTGGTAAACGGAAGTGAGGTGGTGGGGCAGAAGGCCAAGAGGAGTGGCCGGGGGGAGGGGGGGGGAAAGGGGAAGTGAGGGGGAAAGAAGTGGAAGGGTAAAGGTTGGGGGGGAGGTTTCTGCATCGTGGCAAGGGGTGAGAGATGTCATGGTCAAGGGCGAAGAAAGGGGCCATCTGGGATGGACTGTGTATCGGGTGGAATTAAGGGGGCGGGCGTTAAATGGGGAAGATGATGGACGGTGGAGGGATTGGAGGCGCAAGCCTCCAGTAAGGTTGGTAACGTGGAACGTCCAGGGACTGAATGGTCGCACATCTCAGGAGCTTGAAAGCAGGGGTTGTCTTTCTGCAGGAGACACACCTACATGTGAAGGACCAGGTTAGGTTCAGGAAAGGGTGGGTCGGACAGGTTTTTCACTCTGGGTTTGATTTGAAATCGAAGGATGTGGCGATTTTAATGAGCAAAAAAATGGGATTCGTGAGTGCGAAGGAGGTGAGGGATTCGGGTGGGAGATATGTAATTGTGAGTGGGGTATTGGAATGGGTACCGGTAGTGTTGGTAAATGTGTATGCCCCACATTGGGATGATGTGGGTTATATAAAGGGGTTGCTGGCAGAAATCCCAGATTTGGCCATGCACCAGTTGACCATGGGAGGAGATTTTAACTGTGTCCTGGAGCCGAGGGTGGATAGATCGAGCTCCAGGTCGATGGGTAGGGTACGAATGGCGAGGGAGTTTGGGGGGTTTTATGGAGAGGATGGGTATGGTGGACCCATGGCGTTTTCAGATCCCAGGGGGAAGGGAGTATTCCTTCTTTTCACAAGTCTATAAACTGTATTCGAGGATTGACTATTTTGTAGTGAGTCGGGAGATTTTGGTTGGGGTGGAGGGGGCAGAGTATGCGGGGATAGTTATTGCGGACCATGCAACCCACTGGCTGGAGATTCGGTTTAGAACGGGACGAGAGCAGAGGCCGGGGTGGAGGTTTGATTCGGGGTTGTTGGCGGATGGAGGTTTTTGTGATAATGTGCGGTTGGCGATTAGGGATTATGTGGAGTTGAATCAAATTGGGGAGGTGTCGGCGGGCATTTTTTGGGGAGCACTGAAGGCAGTGGTCAAGGGAGAAATTATTTTGTTTATGGTTTGTGCGAACAAGGAAAGGAGGGCGGAACATGACCGTCTAGTGAGTGAGATAGTGGAGGTGGACAGGGAATGTTTGAGGGTGTCCACCGTGGAGGGATTGGCGAGGACATAAAAGTTGCAGGGGCAATTTGACAGGCTGACAACGGGAAGGGCGGTAAGGCAACTGCGTAGGGCAAGAGGGGTGCAATACGAGTATGGGGAGAAGGCGAGCCGCATGCTGGCGCACCAGCTGCAGAGGCAGGCTGCATCCAGAGAATATTGAAGATCCGGACTGGGACTGGGGATGTGGTGTCAGAGCCAGGGAAGATAAATGAGGCTTTTAGAGAGGATTACCAAGGACTTTATGAGGCAGACCCAGGACGAGAGGAGGGGGACATGGGACGGTTTCTGTTTGAGTTGGAATTTCTCGAGTGGAGGAAGCAAAGAGGCAGGCATTGGAGGAGCCCCTGGGGCTGAGGGAGGTGCTAGATAGTATCAGGGTTATGAAGTCTGGGAAGGCCGCTGGGTCGCATGGTACCTGGCGATATTTTATAAGGACTTTGCAGCGGACCTGGCACCACATCTGTTGGGGGCGTTTAATGAAGCACTGGAGAAGGGGGAGTTGCCGGAGACAATGACACAGGCAGTAATCACACTAATCCCCAAAAAAGGAAGGATCCGATGGAATGTGGGTCTTATAGACCCATATCACTATTGAACAAGGATATGAAAGTATTGTCTAAGTTGTTGGCGGGGAGGATGGAGGACTGTGTCCCGGGGGTGGTTGCAGAAGATCAAACAGGCTTCGTGAAGAGCAGGTAGCTCGCGAGTAATATAAGACGGCTGTTGAATGTGGTGATGAATCCGCTGGGGTCCTGGTACTGGAGGTGGTGGTGTCCATAGATGCGGAGAAAACTTTTGATCGGGTGGAGTGGCGGTACTTGTTCGAAGTTTTGGGTTTGGGCCGAGATCTGTGGCATAAGAACATAAGAACTAGGAGCAGGAGTAGGCCATCTGGCCCTTCGAGCCTGCTCTGCCATTCAATGAGATCATGGCTGATCTTTTTGGACTCAGCTCCACTTTCCGGCCCGAACACTATAACCCTTAATCCCTTTATTCTTCAAAAAACTATCTATCTTTATCTCAAAAACATTTAATGAAGAAGCCTCTACTGCTTCACTGGGCAAGGAATTCGATAGATTCACAACCCTTTGGGTGAAGAAGTTCCTCCTAAACTCAGTCATAGAACATAGAACAGTACAGCACAGAACAGGCCCTTCAGCCCTCGATGTTGTGCCGAGCAATGATCACCCTACTTAAACCCACGTAACCCGTATACCCGTAACCCAACAATCCCCCCCATTAACCTTACACTACGAGCAATTTAGCATGGCCAATCCACCTAACCTGCACATCTTTGGATGTGCAGTCCTAAATCTACTTCCCCTTATTTTGAGTCGATGCCCCCTAGTTCTGCTTTCACCCGCCAGTGGAAACAACCTGCCCACATCTATCCTATCTATTCCTTTCATAATTTTATATGTTTCTATAACATCCCCCCTTATCCTTCTAAATTCCAACGCGTACAGTCCCAGTCTACTCAACCTCTCCTCGTAATCCAACCCCTTCAGCTCTGGGATTAACCTAGTGAATCTCCTCTGCACACCCTCCAGTGCCAGTATGTCCTTTCTCAAGTAAGGAGACCAAAACTGAACACAACACTCCAGGTGTGGCCTCACTAACACCTTATACAATTGCAACATAACCTCCCTAGTCTTAAACTCCATCCCTCTCGCAATGAAGGACAAAATTCCATTTGCCTTCTTAATCAACTGTTACAGGTGTAAACCAACTTTCTGTGACTCATGCACTAGCACACCCAGGTTTCTCTGCACAGCAGCATGTTTTAATATTTTATCATTAAAATAATAATCCCGTTTGCTGTTATCCCTACCAAAATGGATAACCTCACATTTATCAACATTGTATTCCATCTGCCAGACCCTAGCCCATTCACTTAACCTATCCAAATCCCTCTGCAGACTTCCAGTATCCTCTGCACTTTTCGCTTTACCACTCATCTCAGTGTCGTCTGAAAACTTGGACACATTGCCCTTGGTCCCCAACTCCAAATCATCTATGTAAATTGTGAACAATTGTGGGCCCAACACTGATCCCTGAGGGACACCACTAGCTACTGATTGCCAACCAGAGAAACACCCATTAATCCCCACTCTTTGCTTTCTATTAATTAACCAATCCTCTATCCATGCTACTAATTTACCCTTAATACCATGCAGCTTTATCTTATGCAGCAACCTTTTGTGTGGCACCTTGTCAAAGACTTTCTGGAAATCCGGATATACCACATCCATTGCCTCCCCATTATCTACTGCTCTGACAATGTCCTCAAAATATTCCACTAAATTAATTAAGCATGACCTGCCCTTTATGAACCCATGCTGGGTCTGCCGAATGGGACAATTTCCATCCAGATGCCTCGCTATTTCTTCCTTGATGATAGATTCCAGCATCTTCCCTACTACCGACTCACTGGCCTATAATTACCCGCTCTCTGCCTACCTCCTTTTTTAAACAGTGGTGTCACGTTTGCTAATTTCCAATCCGCCGAGACCACCCCAGAGTCTAGTGAATTTTGGTAAATTATCACTCATGCATTTGCAATTTCCCTAGCCATCTCTTTTAGCACTCTGGGATGCATTTCATCAGGGCCAGGAGACTTGTCTACCATTAGCCCCATTCAGCCCCAGGGCAGCACGGTAGCATTGTGGATAGCACAATCGCTTCACAGCTCCAGGGTCCCAGGTTCGATTCCGGCTTGGGTCACTGTCTGTGCGGAGTCTGCACATCCTCCCCGTGTGTGCGTGGGTTTCCTCCGGGTGCTCCGGTTTCCTCTCACAGTCCAAAAGATGTGCAAGTTAGATGGATTGGACATGATAAATTGCCCTTATTGTCCAAAATTGCCCTTAGTGTTGGGTGGGGTTACTGGGTTATGGGGACAGGGTGGAGGTGTTAACCTTGGGTCGGGTGCTCTTTCCAAGAGCCGGTGCAGACTCGATGGGCCGAATGGCCTCCTTCTGCACTCTAAATTCTATGATCAATTCTATGATCACTACCTCCTTAGTGATAACAATCCTCTCATGGTCCTCACCTGTCATAGCCTCATTTCTATCAGTCACTGGCATGTTATTTGTGTCTTCCACTGTGAAGACCGACCCAAAAAACATGTTCAGTTCCTCAGCCATTTCCTCATCTCCCATTATTAAAACTCCCTTCTCATCCTCTGAAGGACCAGTATTTACCTTAGCCACTCTTTTTTGTTTTATATATTTGTAGAAACTTTTACTGTCTGTTTTTATATTCTGAGTTTACTCTCATAATCTATCTTACTCTTCTTTACATCTTTTTTAGTAGCTTTCTGTTGCCCTCTAAAGATTTCCCAGTCCTCTAGTGTCCCACTAATCTTTGCCACTTTGTATGCTTTTTCCTTCAATTTGATACTCTCCCTTATTTCCTCAGATGTCCACGGTCGATTTTCCCTCTTTTGACCGTCCTTCCTTTTCGTTGGTATAAACCTTTGCTGAGCGCGGTGAAAAATCACTTGGAAGGTTCTCCACTGTTCCTCAACTGTTCCACCATAAAGTCTTTGCTCCCAGTCTACCTTAGCTAGTTCTTCTGTCATCCCATTGTAATCTCCTTTGTTTAAGCACAAAACACTAGTATTTGATTTTACTTTCTCACCCTCCATCTGTATTTTAAATTCCACCATATTGTGATCGCTCCTTCCGAGAGGATCCCTAACTATGAGATCATGAATCAATCCTGTCTCATTACACAGAACAAGATCTAGGACTCATTACACAGGACAAGATCTCGGACTTGTTCCCTCGTAGGTTCCATTACATACTGTTCTCGGAAACTATTGCGGATACATTCTATAAACTCCTCCTCAAGGCTCGCTTGACCGACCTGGTGTAACCAATCGACATGTAGATTAAAATCCCCCATGATAACTGCTGTACCATTTCAACATGCATCCGTTATTTCTTTGTTTATCGCCTGCCCCACCATAATGTTACTATTTGGTGGCCTATAGACTACTCCTATCAGTGACTTTTTCGCCTTACTATTCCTGATTTCCACCCAAATGGATTCAACCTTATCCTCCATAGCACCGATGTCATCCCTTACTATTGCCCAGATGTCATCCTTAAATAACAGAGCTACACCACCTCTCTTACCATCCACTCTGTCCTTCCGAATAGTTTGATACCCTCGGATATTTAACTCCCAATCGTGATCATCCTTTAACCATGTTTCGGCAATGGCCACTAATCTTAACACCTCGATCAGTAACCTCTCCTAAGTTATATTTCCTCTTAATTTTTCTCCTAATTTTCCTTGTCGTTGAACCCATATCTTCATGTAACAACCTGCTGCATCGCTTACCATTAATGTTTTTACTTCCCGTTTTATTCGTTTTAGTATTACTGGGCCTATTCACTGAGCTCCCCTCAGTTACTGTACCTTGTACTGTCGCCCTTTTTGATTTTTGACTATGGCTTCTCTGCCTTACACTTTCCCCCTTACTTCCTTTTGCTTCTGTCCCTGTTTTACTACCTTCCAACTTCCTGCATCTGTTCCCATCCCTCTGCCACATTAGTTTAAACCCTCCCCAACAGTTCTAGCAAACACCCCCCCCCCAGGACATCGGTTCCAGTCCTGCCCAGGTGCAGACCATCCGGTTTGTACTGATCCCACCTCCCCCAGAACTGGTTCCAATGCCCCAGGAATTTGAATCCCTCCCTCCTGCACCATCTATCGAGCCACGCATTCATCCTATCTATCCTGACATTCCTACTCTGACTAACTCAATCCTGAGATTACTACCTTTGAGGTCCTACTTTTTTGTTTAACTCCTAACTCCCCAAATTCATCTTGTAGGACCTCGTCCCATTTTTTTTACCTATATCGTTGGTGCCTATGTGCACCATGACAGCTGGCTGTTCACCCTCTCCCCCCAGAATGTCCTGCAGCCGCTCCGAGACATCCTTGACCCTTGCACCAGGGAGGCAACATACCATCCTGGAGTCTCGATTGCATCTGCAGAACCACCTGTCTATTCCCCTTATGATTGAGTCCCCTATCACTATAGCCCTGCCATTCTTCTTCCTGCCCTGCTGTGCAGCAGAGCCAGCTATGGTGCCATTAACCTTGCTGCTGCTGCCTTCCCCTGGTGAGCCATCTCCCTCAACAGTATCCAAAGCGGTATATCTGTTTTGCAGGGAGATGACCGCAGGGGACACCTGCACTGCCTTCCTACTCTTGCTCGGTCTTTTGGTCACCCGTTTTCTATCTCCCTCAGTAAATTCCACCTGCAGTGTGACCAACTCGCTAAACGTGCTATCCACGACCTCCTCAGCATCACGGATGCTCCAAAGTGAGTCCATCCGCAGCTCCAGAGCCGTCAAGCGGTCTAACAAGAGCTGCAACTGAACACACTTCTTGCACGTGGAGGAGCCAGGGACAGTGGACATGTCCCTGAGCTCCCATATCGCACACGAGGAGCATGACACGGGTCTGGGATCTCCTGCCATGTTTTAAACCTTAGGTAAACTTATACAACTACAATTACAAAAAAAAAAGAAAAAATAAATAAATTAGATAATGAAAAGAAAAACTACTCACCAGTCACTTACCAGGGTTAAAAAGCACCTCCTCCCCACCCAGCTTCGAATTCCCACCTAGCTTCAAATTCCCAAACTCACTCTTGGTTGTGCCTCACTCTGGCTGTGTCGCCTCGACTTGGTTGTGGTTGCTGTATGTGGCACCAAGGGTGAGGGTGAGGACGAATGATATGAGCTCACAAAGCTTTGACTTACACAGGGGTACGAGGCAGGGGTGCCCTCTGTCGCTGCTGCTGTTTGTGCTGGCTATAGCGCCATTGGCGATGACTCTCAAGGGGTCGGCAGAGTGGCAGGTGATAATGAGGGGACAGAGGGAGCATCGGGTGTCACTCTATGCCGATGACCTCTTGCTCTATGTTTTGGATCCATTGGAGAGTATGGGAAGGATTATGGGCCTGCTGAGGAGGTTTGGCGGGTTCCCTGGGTACAAGCTGAATGTAGGGAAAAGCGAGTTATTCCCGGTGAATGAGCTGGCACAGCAGGCTAATTTAGGGGGATGCATTTACAGTAGTGAGGGATAGGTTTAGGTATTTGGGGATTCAGGTAGCGTGGGAATGGACGGGGCTCCATAAGTGGAACTTTAAAAAGCTGGTGGAGGAGGCCAGGAGGATCTTAAGAGGTGGGATACACTGCACTTCACATTGGCCAGTATCAACCAGGATATTGACAGGATAGTCAGTTGTGACACATGCCAGACGCATCGTTGTAAGCAAACAGGAAAACCTATGCAAATATCTGATTTATCTATTGCACCATAGCAGAAATTAGCTATTGATCTCTTTCACCTACGAAGGAAAAATTATTTAATGATAATCGACTATTTTTCAAACTGTCCTGAAATGGCTCTACTGTTAAGCATAACGGCAAGCAGTGTAATACTGCAATACCAAGTCAAATTTTTGATAGACGCGGAATTCTGCAAGTCATCGTGAGTGACAACGGATCTTGTTTTAGCTGTAAAGAGTGGCAACACTTTGAAGTCACGTATAATTTGAAGCACTTCACCTCCAGTCCGTTGTACCGTCAAGCCAATGGAAAAGCTGAAAAAGGTTTATATATTGTTAAGATTATAATTGTTGAAGAAAGCAATGGACAGCCAATCTGATCCATATCTCGCACTATTGAGTTACAGAGCATCACCATTGTCACAGGGTAGATCAGCAGCAGAGTTGCTCATGAATAGAAGGTTGAGTCCCACACTTCTATACCTGGCAAAGAAAGAGAAAATGCAGTGGTACTGCAGGAAATGCAAAGCATTAAAGCAAAACAAATGCAGTTATATGAGAGTGTCCAGGACTTTATCACCTCTGAGCAGTGATGGCATTGTGAGAGTAGAAAATTCAGGCAATTGGTCAAGAAAAGCCATTATACTTGAAGAAGTAGCACTTAGTTCCTGTACTCTACAGACAGAGGATGGGTTGGTTTTAAGAAGAAATCGTCGCGCACTCTTGAAAACCAGAGAAGACTTTCATAACAATGTGATGGATGACGAATCTACGTCAGAATCAACGCAAGCTGCAGTGTCAGATAGTTCAGCACTTCCTGAGCATGAGAATGTCATGGAGAACATTGAATCTACAAGTTCTGAGCAGCAAGGTCAAACTTTGAGAAGATCAACCAGAGTCAGAAGAAAACCTAATTGTTTCAATTTGTAGATTTGGACTATTTGTACATACTGTGCTTGCTGTTCTTGTGTGTGTGTGTATTCACGGTAGCATTGTGGCTAGCACAATTGCTTCACAGCTCCAGGGTCCCAGGTTCGATACCGGCTTGGGTCACTGTCTGTGCGGAGTCTGCACATCCTCCCCGTGTGTGCGTGGGTTTCCACCGGGTGCTCCGGTTTCCTCCCACAGTCCAAAAGATGTGCAGGTTAGGTGGATTATGGCCATGCTAAATTGCCCCTAGTGTTGGGTGGGGTTACTGGGTTATGGGGATAGGGTGGAGTTGTTGACCTTGGGTAGGGTGCTCTTTCCAAGAGCCAGTGCAGACTTGATGGGCCGAATGGCCTCCTTCTGCACTGTAAATTCTATGAAATTCTATGAAAACTCTATATATATTAAATCAGTTGTAAAAAATAATACTGTTAGACGCAGAGGCTCATTATATCACATGTAAATATACTGATGATAATATATTAATTTATTCCTTCAAAGGAAAGGGGATGTAGTGATATCATAGTTGTGTGGTAATTCACCAACTGACCACGAGGAGTCTCACCAGTATATAAGTGAATGTTAGAGCCAGATGAACCTTCAGACTGGCTGGAGGAAGCTAAATAGAGAGGTTGCTTGTGCTTGCTGTTATTGTTACTCATCTGTTTTGTATATAGTTTGCCCACAGTTAATGTTAATAAATAGTTTATAGCTTTAGCTACAAGTGGTTTTGTAATATAAATCAAGTCATCCGACAAGAACATTACAGCTAAGATGTTTGAGAAGCTAATGGGGGAGGGGGTCTTCGACCGACCTCCTGAAGTGGATCGGGCGCACAGGTCGCTGAGGAGAGCTGCCGAGGGCGATCATTGTGCTGACTACATCGATACCTGACTAAGAAGAAGATCCTATGTTGGAAAAAGGAGATGAGAGTGCACCTGGAAAGGGCACGCGGTTCACATCTATCAGGACCTGGGAGCGGAGCTGGCCAAGTGGCGGGCCAGGTTCAATAGGGTCAAGGTGACCCTAATCAGGAATAAAATGTGGTTCAGTGTGTTGTATCCTGATGGTTTGTGGGTCACTTATGCGGGACAGGAACATTATTTTCATACGCGGAGGAGGCAGGTGAGCTCCCAAGGGTCCATGGACTGGAGGAAAATGGGTGGATTCACCTGTGAAACTGCTGTATTCAGGAGGAGGAGGAACAGTTTACGTTCATGCTGGGTTATTATGTTTGACTTTGTTTATATTGCCTACTGGGTTTAGTTAGTTATCTTTGTCAAGGCAGAATTGTTGTAACTTCTTACCCTCCCAGCGTTCAGAGCAGTTTTGGATGTATATTAACATGTGGAGTCTTTGGGGGACAGCGCAGGAGACGGGAGGGAGGGGAATGAGGATGAAGGAGTTTGGGAGGGCACGAAGGTTGAGTGGGGCAGAGGGGGCGGTTTTGGGAGGGAAGAGGCTGCTGCATCGGACAGAGGTCACCATGCTAGACTATTAACGGAAGTGAAGTGGGGAGTAGAGTGTGGAGGGAGAGGGGGGAGGAGTGGTGGGATGCCTGGGTGGAGATGGTTTCCTTTGTAAAGGGGGGAAAGTGGATTTTGGAGGATGGGACATTTGATATTTTTGTTGGGTGAACTGTAGGGGGATGAGATGTTCTGCTGACGTGGATGGTGTTGGTGTGGTGCAGTTGGTTAAGGGGGATGGTGGGCGCCATCCTGAGGAGGTCCATAAGGTGGGCAGGACATGGGCCTGGAGGCACTCGCTAAGCAGTGGATTTGTCTGATCAGGGTTGGAGGGGGGAGGGGGGCATGGGGTCCTCCAACCAGCTGATCACTTGGAATGTTAGGGGACTGAATGGGCCGATCAAGACGTCTCGTGTCTTTGCGCACTGAAATAGTTTAAAGTCAGATGTGCTGTTCATGCAAGAGACTCCTTTAAAGGCGACGGACCAGACGAGGTTGAGAATGGGTGGGAGGGGCTGATGTTCCATTTATGTTTGACCAAGACCAGTCTTAGTCAAGTGAGAATACAGTGTGCTGGGCCACGCCTTTGAATAGGAGTTTTTGGTTTTGTGGATTTTGTTTTTGAATTGGAACAGATAAGGGAGAATTCACTGAGTGTTATACATAGATTACTGGAGCTAGGTGGTGTCTTTATGTGTGTACTTGATAAAAAATCTTGCTGTGTGTTTATATATATATATATATATATATGTTAACTAAGTTCTTAGAATAAAGCTTGTTTTGATTAAAGTGTCTGGGAAGACTGATGAATCACATCTGAAGGGAAGGCTCTTGTGCTCATCCTAGCCAAATTCACCATAGATCAGGTGGACTTCATCAGGCCCTGGCCCATAACAAAATTGGGGCCCGTCAGGGATAAAAGTCTATCTTTCGTGATTGGGTTAGCTTAGTGAACTGATAGACAGAGAGGGGTGCGCATATTTGTGTTTGCTTTTCAAGTTTTGTATTTAAGTTTAAATAGGGAGTGTGTTGTGGACAATGGCTCTTTCAGAGGCTCAGAGGTGTTTGGGGGTGGAGAAGGTCATGCGCAGTACCTTACAAACAGAGACTAAAACAAGGCTTTTAGATTTGACAAAAACAGCCTGACAAAGTACGGAAAGAAGGGGTAATTGCGGTGGTAGCTGAGCAGCTAAACTTGCCAGAGACACTGTCAGAATCATTGGAACTGGCAAGAATTCAATTACAAATGAAACAGCTTGACCATGAAAAAAAATTAAAACTGCTTGAATTACACATCAGGGCACAAGAAAAGGAGAGAGAGGAAAAGGAAAGAATAGCCCTCGCAGACCAAAAAGACAAAGAGAGAGACTTTGAACTTCGGAAACTGGCCATGAAAAGTAAACGTCAGTTAAAATTGTTGAGGTAAAAAAAAAGTACAGTCTAAGGATAATAATGAGGAGAGAAGCGCATCAAGCTCTGAGAGAAATTATACCTTTGGAGGAGTTTAAAAATTCAATTCTTGATGTAGTGAGAGCTTATGTGGAAGAGCAGAGGGTTAAAACTGCGAGATTAGCAGCAGAAATGGCAGGTTATTATGAATTAGTTCATAAATCAAAGTTTGGTTTCCGACATCAGTTTCAGCCTGTGAGGGATATTGATGCACTATCAATTGACCACAGAAGCGAAGTTTTAGTCCGAAATTGAAAGCTTTAATAGACAAGATGTTTCCCCAGCAGCTCAGGTACAGAAAGGAAGCTGTGGGGAATGCACGGGCTCTTATACCCCGCATTACAGGGCGGAGCTACCTTACAGCTCTAACCAATGGGTGACTAGTGTTACATACCATTGGGCCAATGAGCAGCACCAATGGCGTCTCGGCATTGCTAGTTACCGTAATACCTCGAGTCATACTACCACATTCACCCCCTGTTGAAAAAGAATCCGGCGGGAGGGTGGTGGCGGCTTGGTCGCCCGACCATAACTGGTGGTCCACCCGGGTTGAATAGAATACTAGAAGTATGACTAGTGTTCAGGTACTGCGCTACTTTCGTACTGCGTCTGCCCACTGGCCCATAACTATTTACAAAGACATAATACAGTTTCGCAATTACACAATTGGCCATGTACATGTCACATAAAAAGCTCTATATACAGTTCATAGCGACACAATCAGACGGTCGGGGGCCTTGGTTGTCCTTTGTGGTCGACGGAGCTTCGGCGGAGACGTTGGTGGAGGTGCAGGCGTCTGTTACTCCGGGAGTGTGGATCCAGTCCCCGTAGCGGATTCAACACCCCTAGATGGCGCTGGTGAGGGTGGCTGACCCGGGGAGGGGGCATCCAGACCTCTAGATGGCGCTGGTGGGGAGGTTGACTGGCCAGTGAAGGGAGCGTCTGTAGAGTGCCGCGGTGGGCGGGGGGCCCAGGTAGGGCTGGCGGGAAAAACGGTTGTCCAGGGCAGGGGGCGACAGTATGGTGCGCCGGTGGGGGCGAGGGTGGGGCTGGTGGCGAGGGCGAGGGAAGGGATCCGGCGGGCGCCAGGTCCCGTAGGGAGACCGTGTCTTGTCAGCCGTTGGGGTACTCCACATACGCGTACTGGGAGTTAGAGTGGAGTAAATAGACCCTCTCGACCAACGGGTCCGACTTGTGCGCCCGCACGCGTTTCCGGAGCAGGATGGGTCCGGGGGCTGCCAGCCAGGTCGGGAGCAAGGTCCCTGAGGTGGACTTCCTAGGGACGACAAGGAGACGTTCGTGAAGCGTTTGGTTAGTTGCAGTGCAGAGCAAAGATCGGATGGAGTGGAGGGCGTCTGGGAGGACTTCCTGCCAGCGGGAGACTGGGAGATTTCTGGACCGTAGGGTCAGTAGGACGGTCTTCCAGATGCCCTTGCTAAGCAGGAATTGACGCAGTTCGTCACTCATAAATGAGGATCCCCTATCACTGTGTATGTAGGCGGGGAATCCGAAAGGGAAAAATTGCTGAGGAGGGCTTTGATGATGGTGGTTGTGGTCATGTCGGGGCAGGGATGGCGAACCGGAAGCGGGAGTACTCGTCAATCACGTTGAGGAAGTACGTGTTGCGGTTGGTAGAGGGGAGGGGACCTTTGAAGTCCATGCTGAGGGGTTCAAAGGGACGGGAAGCCTTTATCAGATCCACTTTCTCCGGACGGTAGAAGTGCGGCTTGCACTCCGCGCAGATGTGGCAGTTCCTAGTGACTGTCCTGGCCTCCTCGATGGAGGAGGGCAGGTTGCTGGTCTTTACGAAATGGAAGAAATGAGTGACCCCCGGGTGGCAGAGGTCCTCGTGAAGGGCTCGGAGGCAATCCATTTGTCCGTTGGCACATGTGCCGTGGGATAGGGCATCAGGAGGCTTGTTTAGCTTCCAGGGACGATACAGGATCTCGTAGTTATAGGTGGATAATTCGATCCTCCACCGCAAGATCTTATCGTTCTTTATCTTGCCCTGCTGTGCATTGTCGAACACGAAAGCTACCGACTGTGGGTCCGTGAGGAGGGTAAACCTCCTGCCGGCCAGGTAATGCCTCCAATGTCGCACAGCTTCTACTATGGCCTGTGCTTCCTTCTCGACCGAGGAGTGGTAGATTTTGGAAGCATGGAGGGTAGGCGAGAAGAAGGCCACGGGTCTGCCCGCTTGATTGAGTGTGGCCGCCAGAGCTATGTCGGACGCGTCGCTCTCGACTTGGAAGGGGAGGGACTCGTCGATGGCGTGCATCGTGGCCTTTGCAATGTCTGCTTTGATGCGACTGAAGGCCTGGTGGGCCTCCGTCGACAGGGGGAAAGTATTTGTTTGGATGAGAGGAAGGGCTTTGTTGGCGTAGTTGGGGACCCACTGCGCGTAATAAGAGAAGATCCCGAGGCAGCGCTTCAGGGCCTTGGAGCAGTGAGGGAGGGGGAACTCCATAAGGGGGCGCATGCGTTCTGGGTCGGGGCCTATCACTCCATTTCGCACTACGTAGCCGAGGATGGCTAGGCGGTCGGTGCTAAACACGCATTTATCCTTGTTGTACGTTAGGTTCAGGAGTTTTGCGGTCTGGAGGAATTTGTGGAGGTTGGTGTCGTGGTTCTGCTGATCGTGGCCGCAGATGAAAATGAATGAAAATTAAAATTGCTTATTGTCACGAGTAGGCTTCAATGAAGTTACTGTGAAAAGCCGCTAGTCGCCACATTCCAGCGCCTGTTCAGGGAGGCTGGTACGGGAGGCTGGTGACATTATCGAGATACGGGAATGTTGCCCGTAAACCGTATCGGTCGACCATTCGGACCATCTCTTGCTGGAAGACCCTGTTTGTGACACAGAAGGGAACCCATAAGAAGTGGTAGAGTCGCCCATCTGCCTCGAATGCAGTGTACTTACGATCACTTGTGCGGATGGGGAGCTGGTGGTAGGCGGTCTTTAGGTCTACCATGGAGAAGACCTTGTACTGCGCGATCCTGTTGACCAGGTCGGATATACGGGGGAGAGGGTACGTGTCCAGCTGCGTAAACCTGTTGATGGTCTGGCTGTAGTCGATGTCCATCCTGTTCTTGTCCCCGGTCTTTACCACCACAACCTGGGCTCTCCAGGGGCTGTTGCTAGCCTCGTTGACCCCTTCCCTCAGGAGCCGCTGGACCTCGGACCTGATGAACGTCCGATCCTGGGCAGTGCACCGTCTGCTCCTAGTGGCGATGGGTTTGCAATCCAGGGTGAGGTTTGCAAACAGGGAGGAGGAATCGACCTTGAGGGTCGCGAGGCTGCAGACAGTATAGGGCCACCAAATTTAAACGTTAGACTCTGAAGATTGCACTGAAAATCCAACCCTAGGAGTGTGGCTGCGCAGAGGTGGGGGAGGACGTAGAGCCTGTAATTCTTGAACTCCCTCCCTTGGACCGTGAGGTTCGCTACACAATACCCTTTTATTGCAACTGAATGGGAGCCGGAGGCCAGGGCGATTATTTGATTGACAGGGTGGACAGGAAGAGAACAGCGCCTTACCGTTTCAGGGTGTATAAAGCTCTCCGTGCTCCCAGAGTCGAGCAGACCGGACGTCTCATGCCCGTTGATCAATACCGTCGTCGTCGCTGTGGAAAGGGTGCGGGGTCGAGAGTGGTCCAAGGTCACCGATGCCAATCGTGGCAGGAGTTCAGAATCATCTTCGGGCGGTGTGTGGTCACCCGTGCTGGGGTCCTTGGAGCCGGTCCAAGATGGCGGCGCCCAATGGTCGCACATGGCTGGGGGTGGACAAAATGGCGGCGCCGATTCCCCGCACGTGGCATCGGCAGAGCAAGATGCCGGCGTCCGGAGGCCCCACGTGGCGCTGGGAGAGGAAGCTGGCGATGTTCGTGGGCCGCTCGGGGCCCATGGAGAGGGTTGGAGCGGGGATCCGCACTCGCCGCCCAGAACCGCAGCGACCGCCCGGGCCTGGCAGACTGCCATGAAATGGCCCTTTTTGCCGCACCCCTTGCACGTTGCCGAACCGGCTGGGCAGCGCTGTCGGGGGTGTTTCGCCTGCCCGCAGAAATAGCAACAGGGCCCAGCGGGGTTGCTGGAGCGTCTCACAGCGCAGGCCTGAGGCAATTCAGAGTCCGATGGGGGGAATTCCACACTGCCCAGGGGGCCACCGCGAGGGGGTGTAGGCGCGGATATTTCATGAGGCCACGTCCAGTGAATCAGCGAGGGCCTGTGGCTCCTTGAGGCCCAGAGTGTCTTTCTCAAGCAGTCTCTGGCGGATTTGTGGGGACTGCATACGCGCAACAAAAGCTTCCCGGATCAAAAGTTCAGTATGTTCGTTAGCCAAAACTTGTGGGCAGTCCCTCCCTAGCAGGAGGAACGCACGATAGAACTCGTCTAGTGACTCACCAGGGCTCTGCCGTCTCATTGCCAGTAGGTGCTGGGCGTAGACTTGGTTTGCTGGGCGGATATAATGTCCTTTGAGTAGTTCCATTGTGCAATCGTAGTCCATAGCGTTCTCGATGAGCGTGTAGATGTCCGGGGGCTGGTTTAGCACAGGGCTAAATCGCTGGCTTTGAAAGCAGATCAAGACAGGCCAGCAGCACGGTTCAATTCCCGTACCAGCCTCCCCGAACAGGCGCCGGAATGTGGCGACTAGGGGCTTTTCACAGTGTGGTGAATGTAACGTAGTAATTCACACTGTATTTACCAATACCATTATAAGCGCAGTAGCGTTATCCGACCACTAGGGGGAGTAGCTCTGGGAATGCTCAGGAGTTTGTACAGGGCTCCGCCCACGACTCCTCCCCCTTGACTGCTGTATAAATAATCGTGTCCAGAGCCAGCCTGTAGTTCATCGAGAGTTCAATGGGTAACAGGCTGGCTCTGTAGTAAGTAGATTAAAACCACTGTTCATATCTTAAAGCACGTGTCTCGTGAATTGATGGTTCCATCACACAGTAACTTCATTTGAAGCCTACTTGTGACAATAAGCGATTGTCATTCATTTTCATTTCATTTCAGGATCTGTAGTTTCTGCTCCATCGTAGGTGTGCTTTCTGCCGTGCCGAGGTAGCCGTTGAAACATGCTAACCAGTGCTTAAAGATTGCTGCTGCGTTAGCCGCGTGGGGGCTGAGTTGCAGACCGTCCGGCTTGGTGGGGAGCTCCATCCTTTAAAATCTTGTCTATTAAATTGATGCTTGATCAATTGACCACAGAAGCGAAGTTTTAGTCCGAAATTGAAAGCTTTAATAGACAAGATGTTTCCCCAGCAGGTCAGGTACTGAAAGGAAGCTGTGGGGAATGCACGGGCTCTTATACCCCGCCTTACAGGGCGGAGCTACCTTACAGCTCTAACCAATGGGTGACAAGTGTTACATACCATTGGGCCAATGAGCAGCGAGCCTTCTCCACCAATGGTGTCTCGGCATTGCTAGTTACCGTAATACCTCTAGTCATACTACCACAGATAGAAACTGGGAAAAAGAGAAATACTCAAGTGGTAAAGGTAAAGGGGATCTGATGGGAGATAATAAGGATAGTGTACCTCAGATTTTTTTTTAAATCCAAGAGGGTGGAAGAGAAAGAAAAAGTTTCAGGGGCTGGATTCTCTGACCCACCCGCCGGGGCGGAGAATCGCCGGGGGCCGCCGGCCGCCAAATTCTCCGGCACCGGATATTCGGCAGGGGCGGGAATTGTGGTGCGCCGGTCGGCGGGCCCCCCCCGGCAATTCTCCGGCCTGCGATAGGCCGAAGTCCCGCTGCTGTTAATCTGGTCCCGCCGTCGTGAATCAAACCACCTCCCCTGCCAGCGGCATGGTGGCGCGGGCGGGTTCCGGGGTCCTGGGGGGGGCGTGGGGCGATCTGACCCCGGGAGGTGCCCCCACGGTGGCCTGGCCCACAATCGGGACCCACCGATCCGCGGGCGGGTCTGTGCCGTGGGGCCACTCTTTTCCTTCCGTGTCGGGCAAGGGCCTCCACGATGGCCGACGTGGAGATGACCCACCCTGCGCATGCGCGAGGATGACGTCAGCAGCTGCTGACACTCCCGCGCATGCCCGGACTTCCGCTGGCCTGCGGAGTCCCTTCAGCCCCGGCTGGCGTGGTGCCAAAGGCCGTTCCCGCCGGCCGGCGGAGCGCCAACCACTCCGGTACGGGCCTACCCCCTCAAGGTGAGGTCTTGGCCCCTAAAGGTGCGGAAGATTCCGCACCTTTGGGGCGGCCCGACGCCGGAGTGGTTCACGCCATTCCATCCCGCCAGGACCCCCCGCCCCACCGGGTAGGGGTGAATCCAGCCCAGATGTTTTTACTGTGATAAACTAGGCCATGTAAAGTCACAGTATTGGAGGTTGAAGAAAAGCACTGGGAAGACTGATGTGGTAAAACAGGATAAGCCAGTGGGGTTTGTTAAAGTGGTACAGGAAAGCCAAATTGAAGCGAAGGAGGTGCAAAAGAATGTACAGCCTGATCAAGAGGTGATTGATAAGAAGGTGCCAGATGTCTTTCACGAATGTACTTGTGTGGGTAAAGTTTACTCATGTACCAGGAGGAGTAGGTAAAGAAGTCATAATTTTAAGAGATACAGGAGTTAGTCAATCTTTGATGTTAAGAGATGAGGAGTTATATAGTTTGGGAGGAATATTACCAGAAAAGGTGGTAATATGTGGAATTCAGGGTGAGAAGAGTAGTGTTCCATTATATCAGGTGTGGTTGGAGAGTCCAGTGAAGTGGTAGTAGGAGTAATAGAGAAACTATCTTGTCCGGGAATACAGTTTATCTTGGGTAATGATATAGCTGGATCGCAGGTAGGAGTGATACCTACTGTGGTTGATAAGCCAGTGGAAAATCAAACAACTGAATTCTTGAAGGGTGCAAGTCCTGGGATTTTTCCTGATTGTGTGGTAACAACGTCGCAAAGTCACAGGTTAAGACAAGAGGAGAAATCAAAGAGTGAAGATAAAGTTGAAGTTCAATTATCAGAAATGATTTTTGATCAGATTATTGGAAAAGAACAAGAACAGGTGGAGGATGAGGTGGATATTTTTAGTTCAAGAAGGTTGGCAGAATACAACAGAAGAATATAGAATTAAAAAGATGTATCAGAACGCATACACAGAAGAGGAATATGAGCATATACCAGAATTTTTATGATCTTAAAAATTATGTCTTAATGAGAAAATGGAGACCTTTACATATGCAGGCAAATGAAAAGTGGCCAGAAGTTCATCAAGTGGTATTGCCGGTAGGGTATAGAAAGGAGGTGTTGCGAGTAGCACATGATGTACCAGTCGGAGGTCATTTGGGAGTAAAGAAAACTCAAGCTAAAACACAAAAACATTTTTATTGGCCTGGACTACATAAAGGTGGAGTTATACTTTGTCGATCATGTCACACATGTCAAGTGATAAGGACACCTCAAGCAGTGATAAAGCCTTAATACCCATTTCCAGCATTTGAGGAACCTTTTACAAGGGTCTTAATTGATTGCGTGGGACTGCTTCCTAAAAATAAAAGTGGGAATCAATATCTTTTGAATATAATGGATGTGTCTACTAGGTTTCCAGAGGCCATGCCAGTATGCAGTATTACAGCTAATATTGTGGAGGAGTTACTTCAATTTTTTACAAGATATGGACTACCCACAGAAATACAATTGGATCAAGGATCAAATTTTACCTCAAAATTATTCAAGGAGGTTATGGATAGCTTACATAGATACGTAGAAGATAGAAGCAGGAGGATGCCTTTTGACCCTTCGAGTCTGCTCCGCCATTCGTCATGATCATGGCTGATCATCCAACTCAATAGCTTAATCCTGCTTTCTCCCCATAGGTTTTGATCCCATTCTCCCAAGTGCTATATCTAGCCGCCTCTTCAATATATTCAATGTTTCAGCGTCAATTACTACCTGTGGCAATGAATTCCACAGGCTCACCACTCTTTGGGGGAAGAAATGTCTCCTTATATCTGTTTGAAATGGTTTACTCTGAATCCTCAGACTGTGATCCATGGTTCTGGACAAACCCATCAATGGGAACATCTTCCCTGCATCTACCCTGTCTAGTCCTGTTAGAATTTTGTCGCCTCTTCCCTGCATCTACCCTGTCTAGTCCTGTTAGAATTTTATAAGTCGCTATGAGATCCCCCCTCATTCTTCTGAACTCCAGCGAGAACAATCCTAACCTAGTCCATCTCTCCTCATATGACAGTCCCACAATCCCTGGAATCAGTCTGGTAAACCTTCGCTGTACTCCCTCGAGAGCAAGAACATCCTTCCTCAGAGAAGGAGACCAAACTGCACACAATACTCCAGGTATGGCCTCACCAAGGCCCTATATAATTGCAGCAACACATCCCTGCTTCTATACTCGAAACCTCTCGCAATGAACACCAACATACCATTATCCTTCTTTACCACCTGCTGTACCTGCATGCTTACCTTCAGCAACTGGTTTACAAGGACACCCATGTCCTGCTGCACACTCCCGTCTCCCAATTTACAACCATTCAGGTCGTAATCTGCCTTCCTGTTTTTGCTTCCAAAATGAATAACCTCACATTTACCCAGGTTATACTGCACCTGCCATTGATTTGCCCACTCGCCCAACCTGTCCAGATCATGCTGTAGGATCCCTGCATCTTCATCACAGCTCATCCTCCCACCCAACTTGGTATCATATGCAAACTTTGAGATATTCCATTTTGTTCCCAAATCCAAATCATTAATATATATTATGAATAGCTGGCATCCCAGCACCGCTCCCTGTGGAGTAAAGCAATTTAAATCAACTGCGTACCATCCAAAATCACAGGGAGCGTTAGAACGGTGGAATCAGACATTAAAGACAATGTTGAGGGCTTATTGTCAAGATTATCCAGAGGATTGGGATGAAGGAATTTCATTCATATTGTTTGCAATTAGGCATGCACCTAATGAGTCAACCAAATTCCGTCCTTTTGAACTAATTTTTGGTCATGAGGTAAGAGGACCACTTAAATTAAGTAAGGAGAAATTGGTCAGAAACTACGTTATTGGATAACGTGTCAAATTTTAGGGAACGATTAAAAAGCTCAGCTGAATTGGCTGGACAGGACTTGACTTCCGGGCGGCGAGCGAGGAGGTCGCAGGGAGAGGGGCTCCCGCAAGCGGTGGACAGCAGGAGGAACAGCCCCCCCCCCCCCCGACAGGCCGGACGGCGGAGGAGGAGCGCCGGCGGAGGAGCCGGAGCGGGAGCCGAGGAGCCGGAGCCGAAGCGGAGGAGCCGAGGAGCCGGAGCGGAGGAGCCGAGGAGCCGGGGCGGAGGAGCCGAGGAGCCGGAGCGGAGGAGCCGAGGAGCCGGAGCGGAGGAGCCGGAGCGGGAGCCGAGGAGCCGAGGAGCCGGAGCGGGAGCGGAGGAGCCGGAGCGGCGACAGGGGGGCCCAACAGCAGCAGGTCCATCCCCTCTCCCTCCCCCCCCCCCCCCCCCCCCGCGGGCCAGGAGCGGTGCGGCGGCGGCGGCGGCCCCTCTTCTCTCCCCCCCCCCCCCCACGCGACCCAGGAGCGGTGCGGCGGCGGCGGCCCCTCTTCTCTCCCCCCCCCCCCCCCCCCCCCCACGCGGGCCAGGAGCGGTGCGGCGGCGGCGGCCCCTCTTCTCTCTCCCCCCCCCCCCCCCACGCGGGCCAGGAGCGGTGCGGCGGCGGCGGCCCCTCTTCTCTCCCCCCCCCCCCACGCGGGCCAGGAGCGGTGCGGCGGGGGCGGCCCCTCTTCTCTTCCCCCCCCCCCCAGCCAGCAGCGGGGACCCCCCCCAGCCAGCAGCGGGGACACAACCCCCCCCCCCCCAGCCAGCAGCGGGGACACAACCCCCCCCCCCCCCCAGCCAGCAGCGGGGACACAACCCCCCCCCCCCCCCAGCCAGCAGCGGGGACACAACCCCCCCCCCCCCCCCAGCCAGCAGCGGGGACACAACCCCCCCCCCCCCCCCCGCCAGCAGCGGGGACCCCCCCCCCCCCAACCAGCAGCGACCACCGGCCCACTCGCCCCTCCCCCCCCCCAACTGCTGTGACCACCACGTGGCAAAGACAAAGGGACTCTCTCTCCTGGTTGAGTGGGGAAAAAAGAAAAAAGAGACTTGTATTTCTGTTCTTCCCAAAAGAAAACTGGTAAAGAGAAAAGGGGTAGGGGAAATAAATTAAAAAAAAAAATATATATATATATATATATATATATACATATATAGATATATAATAATAAATAAATAAAAATAGGGTGCGGAAAAGGGGGAAAAAGAAGAACAAGGAGAGAAGAAAAGATGAAGGGGAAGGGGGAGAAAAAAGTGCCAGAAAGGAGCCAAGAGAAAGGGGGCACCGGAAGTAGACTGGGCAAAGGGAAAGCCAGCTCGGGCGAACGAGTCAACACACGAAGCGGCGGGAAGGATGCTTCGCCGCATCCAGAAGAGCTGGACGGGCGGGCAACCTCTCCCCTGGGGTTAGAGGGGGGCGTGAATTGGAAGGAAGCCTTTGCCGAGGTGGTGAGGGAGCAGCTGCAGGCATTCAAGGCAGAGTTAAAAGCAGACGCAGAGGCCGCAGCACAGGCAGCAGTGACCAGGGCCATGTCAGGGGTGCAGCAGGTTCTGACCAGATTGGAGAAGAAAGTGGATGCCCAAGGGAAGATACTGGAAGCCCAAGGGAAGATACTGGAAGCCCAGGGGGCAACCATTAAAGAGCTGGAGAAGGCAGCGACTGACGCGAGCGACCGGGTCATATCCCTGGAGAGGGGAATGGTGAAACTGAGTGCAACACAGGGGAGCCTGAAGGGCAGGGTAGACGACCAGGAGATCAGCTCGAGAAGGCAAAATATCAAGATAGTGGGCCTGCCAGAGGGGATAGAGGGTAGAAATCCCACAACATTCGTGGCTGCGATGCTGGGCTCCTTAGTGGGGCGGGAAACTTTTCCCACCCCACCGGAAATGGACAGAGCTCATCGGTCACTGCGCCCGAAGCCCAAGGAAGGGGAAAAACCGAGAGCAGTTATAGCCAGACTGCACCGGTACCGGGATAGGGAGACAATCCTGCGCTGGGCCAAGGAGAATAGAGCCTGCAATTGGGACGGGCACGCCATCCGAATCTACGAGGATTTTGGAGCGGACATAGCTAAGAGACGGGCGGAGTTCAACAGAGCGAAAGCAGCTCTCTATAAGAACAAAGTACGTTTTGGTATGCTGTACCCAGCAAAACTCTGGGTCACATACCAACACAAGGAATATTTCTTTACAGCCCCTGCCGAGGCGAATAGATTCGTCGAGGAGCACGGGCTGGAAAAACGCCATGGGAAGTAGGGACGAGGGGCCCATGGCAAGGAGACACGTCATGCCGACGGGGGGGTGGGGAGGGGCGAGGCAAAGCCAGCCCCCTCCCCCCTGGCAGAAACACCCAGAACGGAAAACAACCCAATGCCCTAGGGCCCGCTCCAGGTGGGAGGCCAGGCCCCGGCACGAGGGAACGGGAGTACTGGAGAGGGGAGAGGGGAAGCGGGACAGCAACCTCCGAGAGGGGAGCCACCGTGCTAGCAGGAAAGCTAGCGAAGGGGGCGCGCAACAGAGCAGGGCCGCAGCGCACCCCCAACAGGGGGGAAGGCGCCAGGCAGGGGAGGGGGGGATCACCCATCAAAGGTGGGAGAGCAAATGGGGACAGGAATGGGGGAGAGAGGGGCAATGGAGGGGTACACAGGGGTATCCCCGAAAGGGATAGAGCGGGGGGGGGGGGGGGCACCCGGGGGGCGAGAGACCAGGGAGGGGAAACGCAGGGACGAAGGGACAAAAGAGGCCAGTAAGGGAATAGGGCCACAAAGTGCCACAGACAAGGGCTCGAAACAGGGAACTGCTGCAAGCACCCACCCAGTACGGTCTGTGGGTGAAGGGGCCCCCCGGAGTGCAGGGGACTACCCGCGTGGCGGACACAAAGTGGACGGCCATGGCGGGTGTCCCCGGGACAAGGGGGAACCCCGGAGCGCAGGGACCCGACCGCATGGGGAGAGCAGTGATAGTGGACATCCTGGACGGCCCCCTAACATAGGGAAACCCCAGAGGGCAGGGGCGCGTCCACCGGACAAATATGGTTAACCCCACAGGAGCAAGGGGGCAGAAGCCCCCCACCAGAATAGTCACCTGGAACGTAAGGGGACTTAACGGCCCAGTGAAGAGATCTAGAGTCCTCACCCACCTTAGAAACATGAGGGCCGACATAGTCTTCCTCCAAGAGACGCACTTGAGGGAGCAGGACCAACTGCGGGTAAGAAAGGGCTGGGTGGGACAAACCTATCATTCCTGTTATGGGGCAAGGGCCAGGGGGGTGGCGATCCTGATTGGCAAGAGGACAATGTTTAGGGCGACAAAGACGGTTACGGACCCAGGGGGACGGTATGTCATGGTCAGCGGGGCCCTGGATGGGGCGCCGGTAGTTCTAGTTAACGTGTACGCGCCCAACTGGGACGACACGAGCTTCATCCAAAAGACCATGGCAGAAATCCCGGACATAGCGACGCACCGACTAATCATGGGGGGGGACTTCAACTGTGTACAGGACCCAACGACGGACAGATCAAACCCCAGAACGGGGAAAACCTCAAACATGGCAAGGGAACTCAGCCACTATATGGAGCAGATGGGAGCAGTAGACCCCTGGAGATTCGCCCACCCGGGGGAGAAAGAATTCTCTTTCTTCTCCCCAGTACACAACGTGTACACCAGAATTGACTTCTTTGTGGTGGGGAAAACGGTGCTTCCAGAGATAGACAAGGTGGAATACTCCGCAATTGTGATATCAGACCACGCTCCACACTACATGGATGTGCGGCTAGAGACGGGAAGGGCCCAGCGCCCCAAATGGAGGTTGGACGGTGCCTTACTAGCTGACAAGGCCTTCAGCGAAAGGATAGCGCAGGCCATAGCGGAGTACACTGAGATCAACCAAAACGGGGAGGTCTCACCCTCCACGTTCTGGGAAGCGCTTAAGGCCGTACTAAGAGGGGAAATCATAGCCTACAAAGCGCAAAGAGATAGGGAGGAAAGGGTGGCTAGGCAGAAGCTGGTCGACTCCATACTGGAGGTAGACCATAAATACTCCGAGGCCCCGACTGTAGAACTCCTGGCGGAGAGAAAAGAATTACAAAGGAACTTTGACCTGCTCTCCACCAGGAAAGCAGTACACCAACTCCGCCAGGCACGCGGGGCCCTATACGAACACGGAGACAAAGCCAGCCGCCTGTTGGCCCACCAGCTGAGAAAGCAGGCAGCCAGCAGAGAAATTGCGCAAATCAGAGATACCAGAGGCACGTTGGAAACAGAACCAGAGAAGATTAACAAAACCTTCAAGGCCTTCTACCAAGAGCTGTACACCTCAGAGCCCCCAACGGGGAAGGCTGGGATGAACCGGTTTCTTGACGGACTGAACATACCAGTTGTGGGAGAGGGCAGAAAACGGGATCTGGAAGCACCACTAGCACTGGGAGAGATCATGGAGAGCATTAGCTCCATGCAGGCGGGGAAGGCGCCGGGACCGGACGGATTCCCGGCGGACTTCTACAAAAAATTTGCGACAGCGCTGGCCCCGCACATGCGGGAGATGTTCACAGACTCGCTAGCTAGGGGCACGTTGCCACCCACGTTAGCACAGGCCTCAATCTCGCTGATACCTAAGAAAGACAAAGACCCAACGGAATGTGGGTCATACAGACCCATATCTCTGCTGAATGCAGACGCCAAAATACTGGCCAAAATCCTAGCCAAAAGGCTAGAAGACTGTGTACCTGAGGTGGTCACAGAGGACCAGACGGGCTTTGTCAAAGGTAGACAGCTGACCGCGAACATCAGGCGCCTGCTGAACGTGATAATGACCCCCTCCGGGGAGAGAACACAAGAGGTGATCGTCTCCCTGGACGCAGAAAAGGCCTTCGACAGAGTCGAATGGATATACCTCATAGAGGTACTGGAGCGGTTCGGGCTTGGAACAGGGTTCACAGCTTGGGTAAAGCTCCTGTACAACGCTCCCATGGCGAGTGTACAGACCAACAATACCAACTCCCAATACTTCCAGCTGCACAGGGGCACCAGACAAGGATGCCCACTGTCCCCGCTGCTGTTCGCACTAGCAATCGAACCGCTAGCAATCGCGCTCAGGGCAGCAAAAAATTGGAGGGGGATCCGAAGGGGAGGTAGAGAGCACAGAGTCTCACTCTATGCGGATGATCTGCTCCTCTATATCTCGGACCCACAAAGCAGCATGGACGGAATCATCGCGCTCCTGAAAGAGTTTGGAGCCTTCTCGGGCTACAAACTCAACATGAGCAAAAGTGAGATCTTCCCATTACACCCGCAAGGGGGGGGGGGGGGGGGGGGGGGGGGGGGGGGGGGGGGGGGGCAGCACTAAAGGGGCTGCCGTTCAAACAAGCCCGACATAAATTCCGCTACCTGGGGATCCAAATAGCCCATGACTGGAAAGGGATCCACAAATGGAACCTCACCAGCCTGACGGAGGAAGTTAAAAAGGACCTGCAAAGATGGAACACACTCCCGCTCTCCCTCGCGGGGAGAGTTCAGACGATCAAAATGAACGTACTGCCCAGGTTCCTCTTCCTGTTTAGATCCATTCCGATCTACATCCCCAAGGCCTTTTCAAAGCGCTGGACAAACTCATCATGGCGTTCGTATGGGGGGGTAAAAATGCTAGGATCCCAAAGAAGGTCTTACAAAAAACAAAAACCAGGGGAGGGTTAGCCCTCCCGAATCTACAATTCTACCACTGGGCAGCAACAGCCGAGCGAGTAAGGGGATGGATCCAGGAGCCAGAAGCTGAGTGGGTGCGTGCGGAGGAGGCCTCCTGCATGGGAACCTCCCTCCGGGCCCTCGCCACGGCAGCACTCCCATCCCCACCCAAAAAACACTCCAGCAGCCCAGTGGTGACAGCCACCCTCCAATCCTGGAACCAACTGCGGCAGCAACTTGGCCTGACCAAAATGTCGAACAGGGCTCCCATCTGCAACAACCATAGGTTCAAACCAGCACTGACCGACGCCACCTTCAAAAGGTGGAGGCAGGACGGGGGGACACTGACAGTCAGGGACCTATACACGGACGACAGGATCGCAACACTGGACGAACTGACAGAGAAATTTCAGCTAGCTGGGGGGAACGAGCTACGGTACCTGCAGCTCAAAAACTTCCTACGAAAGGAGACAAGGACGTACCCACAACCGCCACGACAGACACTACTGGAAGACCTACTGGACGCAAGTATCCTAGAGAAAGGGAACTGTAGTGACATGTATGACCGACTGGTAGATAGGGACGACACCGTACTGGACGCAACAAGGAGGAAATGGGAGGACGACCTGGGGATGGAGATCGGGTGGGGACTCTGGAGCGAAGCACTGCATAGGGTCAACTCCACCTCCACGTGCGCAAGGCTCAGCCTGACGCAACTAAAAGTGGTACATAGAGCCCACTTAACAAGAACCCGTATGAGTAGGTTCTTCCCGGAGGTGGAAGACAGATGTGAACGGTGCCAAAGAGGCCCGGCCAACCACGCCCACATGTTCTGGTCCTGCCCCAGACTCGTGGAGTACTGGACAGCCTTCTTCGAGGTAATGTCCAAAGTGGTGGGAGTGAGGGTGGAGCCATGCCCGATAGTGGCGGTCTTCGGGGTTTCAGAACAGCCAGATCTATTCCTGGGGAGGAGGGGCGGATGCCCTTGCCTTTGCCTCCCTGATCGCCCGCCGTAGAATCCTGTTTGGCTGGCGGTCAGCAGCACCGCCCAGAGCTGCGGACTGGCTGTCCGACCTCTCGGAATCTCTCCAAATGGAGAAAATCAAATTTGCCATCCGAGGGTCGGACGACGGCTTCCACAGAACGTGGGAGCCATTCATGCAACTGTTCCGGGACCTATTTGTGGCCAATGTACAAGAGGAAGAATAGTCGGGGGAAGGTAGCGGGAGGGGGGGGGGGCTACAGGTTCGTTACGGGGGTTCGATGGCTAGCTAAGGCCCAAAACCAAGCTAAATAAACATGTTGAGGGGGGGGGGGGGGGGGGCGCAGTTACTACTACGAAGATGCTTACCTGTAAATATGTATGTTAATTTTTGCGTGTTTGTTTTTGTTTGTTTTTTTTTTTTTTTTCTCTCTCCTAACAATTTGTAATTTGTTCAATATAAAATACGAAAACTGAATAAAAACATTTATAAAAAAAAAAGAATTGGCTGGACAACATTTAAAAGTTGCACAGCATGTGATGAAACAGGAAGCGGACAAGAAAGCCAAAATTTATAGTTTTGCGAGTGGAGGTAACGTTTTAGTATTGTTACCAGTGGTAGGTGAACCTTTAAAAGCAAGGTTTTATGGCTCTTATCAGATTGAAAGGAAATTGAGTGAGTTGAACTATTTGGTAAGAACGCCAGATAGAAAGAAAACTCACTAAGTGTGTCATGTGAATATGCTTAAAAGATATTTTGAAAGGGAAGGAGAGCAAAAGGAGGAGGTTTTAGTGATTCTAACTCAAAGAGAAGAACCAAATCCTGATGACTCTGAATTTGACATTCCTCAAATTAAATTGGATAATGAGGATATTCTTAAAAATTCTTAAAAATCCAATCCAATCCAATCCAATCCAAATTGGGATAAATTATTGAGTTACCTTCTAGAGGAAAAACAAACTGACCTGAAAGAGATATTAAGATCACATGGTGAAATTTGTGGAAATAAGTTGGGAAGTGCTGAGTTCTAGTATGTTGCTCCCTCCTCAACAGCACAGTGCGTGTACCTACACCTGAAGGACTACAGCAGTTCAAAAAGGCAACTCACCACCACCTTCTGAAGGGCAACTATGGATGGGCAATAAATGCTGGCCTAACCAGCGATGTCCGCATCCCGTAAAAATAATTTTTTTAAAAACTAGTAGAGTTGACCAGGAAGAACTGGTGGGTGCAGTTTATTGAGACTTTCAGAAGGCTTTCGACAAGGTCTCACATAGTCGTTTAGTGAAAGTGAAAGTGAAAATTGCTTCTTGTCACGAGTAGGCTTCAATGAAGTTACTGTGAAAAGCCCCTGGTTGCCACATTCCGGCGCCTGTTCAGGGAGGCTGGTACAGGAATCGAACCGTTCTGCTGGCCTGCTTGGTCTGCTTTAAAAGCCAGCGATTTCGCCCAGTGTGCTAAACCACTATGTAAAGTTAAACATATGGGATTGTGGTAGTATCTTGAGATGAACAGAAAGCTGATTAGCAAATAGGAAGTAGAGTTTGAATAAATGGGTCCTTTTTCTGATTGGCAGGCAGTGACTAGTGGGGTACCGCAGTGATCTATGCTAGCACCCCAACTGTTCACATTACATATTAATGATTTGGACAAGGGAACTAAATGTATTATCTCCAAATTTTCAGATGATATAAAGTTGGGAGGGTGGGTGAGCTGTGAGGAGCAGCGATATATTTCCAAGTCAGGGTGGTGAGTAACTTGGCAGGGAACCTCCAGGTGGTGAGGTTCCCAGGTATCTGCTGCTCATATCTTTCTAGATGGTAGTGGTCATGTGTTTGGAAGGTGTTGTCTGAGGAACCTTGGTGAGTTACTGATTGGCAGGCATAGTGTAGATGGTACACATAGCTGCCACTGTTCGTCGGACTCTTCTTGCCGCAGGATTCCTAGTCTTTGACCTGCCCTGGTAGTCACAGTATTAATGTGGCTAGTCCAGTTCAGTTTCTGACCAATGGTAACCCCCAGGATGTTGATTGTGGGGGGTTCTGTGATGGTAATGCCATTAAATGTCAAGGGGCGATGGTTAGATCCTCTCTTGTAGGAGATGGTCATTGACTGGCACTTGTGTGGAGCCAATGTAACTTGCCACTTGTCAGCTCAAGTCTGGATATTGTCCAGGTCTTGCTGCATTTGGACAAGGACTGCTTCATTATTTGAGGAGTCACGAATGGTGCTGAACATTGTGCAGTCATTCGCAAACATCCCCACTTCTGACCTTATGATGGAAGGGAGGTAATTGATGAAGCAGCTGAAGATGGTTTGGCCTAGGACACTACCCTGAGGAACTCTGCAGTGATATCCTGGAGTTGAAATAAGTGACCTCCAACTACCACAACCATCTTCCTTTGTGCCAGGTATGACTCCCAGTTACAGCTTCAAAGAATTCCAGTAGATTTGCCAAGCATAATTTTCCTTTCATAAATCTATGCTGACATTGCCTGATTATACCACTACTTTCCAAATGCTTTGCTGGAAAGTCCTTGATAATTGACTCTAGAAACTTCACTACTACCAACGTTAGGCTCACTGGTCTTGTTCCCTGTTTTCTCTCTACCTCCCTTTTTGACTAGCAGGCCTGTGTCAGCCACCCACCAATCTGTAGAAACCATTCCAGAGTTCAAAGAATTTTGGAAAACGATCACCAAAGGATCTACTTTATATCGGACCACATCCTTAAGTACTCTCGGATGAAGATTATCAGACCCTGGAGATTTATCCACCTTCAATCCCATTAATTTTCGCAAAACCAGTCCTCTACTAATACTGACTTCCTTCAAATCCTCACTAAAATTTGTGTTTCGCAGAACTTTCAGTACACTATTCATGTCTTCCTTTGTGAAGACAAAAGCAAAGTACGAATTTAGTTCCTCAGTCATTTCTTTGTTCCCTGTTATGAATTCCCCCGTTTATGATTGTAATGGCCTATATTCATTTTTGTCAATCTTTTTCTCGTAACACATCGATAGAAACGTTTACAGTCAGTGTTTATGTTCCTCACTAGCTTACTTTCATATTGTATTTTCCCCTTCTTAATCAATCCCTAGGTCTGCCTTCGCTGAAATTTTAAACAGTTCCCAATCCTCAGGTCTATTGGTTATTCTTGTTCATTTGTATGCTTCTTCTTTGAATCTAAAACTGTCTCTAATTTCCTTTTTAAGCCATGGTTTGGCCACAGTTCCCTTTCTGCTCTTACGCCAAATAGGAATAAACAACTTTTGGTGTTCAGCTTTTTGTTCCTTGAATGCCTGACATTGCCTGTCCACTGCCCTTCCTTTCAGTTATATTTCCCGGTCCACCATAGCCAACTCATGTCTTTTACCATCATAGTTACTTTTATTGAGATTCAGGACACTTGTCTCAGAATCAACTACCTCAATATCCATCTTGATAAAGAATTCTATCATATTATGTTCACTCATCACCAAGCGTTCTCTCACAACTAGATTGTCAACTAATCCTTTCTCATTGCACAGCACCCAGTCCAAAATGGCCTGTTCCCTTGTTGATTCTTGAACATATTGGTCCAGAAAACCATCCCGCATACACCCCAGAAATTCCTCCTTTATTGTACTGTGACTAATTTGACTCACCCAATCTATATACGGATTAAAGTCACCCATAATCACCAATGTTCCTTTATCGCATGCATCTCTGATTTTCTGTCTAATGTTATCCCCAACATTGCCACTACAATTTGGTAGTCTGTATACGACCCCTACAAATGCTTTTTGCCTCTTGGTTTTTCTTAACACGACACATACGTCGTCTATGCTAATATCTTTCCTCAATATCGTTTCAATATCTTCTTTGAGCAACAATGCAACTCCACCACCTTTTCTTTCTGTCTGTTGTTCCTAAAAACTGAATAGCCCTCAATGCTTAGTTCGCATCCTTGGTCACTGTTTCTAATTTCCCTTGTAAGCTATGGTTTGACCACCTTTTCCATTTTACCTTTGTGCGCCACAGGAATAAACAGTTGTTACAGTTCACCCCTGCGCTCCTTAAATATTTGACATTGCCTATCCACCTTCATCCTTTTAAGTAACATGTTGCAATCCATCATAGCCAACTCACGCCTCATACCATCGTAGTTTTGTTTATTAATATTCAGGACCTAGTTTCAGAACCAACTACGTCACTCTCCATCTTGATGAAAAATTCTACCATATTATGGTCACTCACCTCAAGGGGCCTCACAAACTAAGCACAAAAAACAAAGAAAATTACAGCGCAAGAACAGGCCCTTCGGCCCTCCAGGCCTGCACCGACCATGCTGCCCATCTGAACTAAAATCCCCTATCTTCCGGGGACCATATCCCTCTATTCCCATCCTATTCATGTATTTGACAAGAAGCCCCTTAAAAGTCACTATCGTATCTGCTTCCACTACCTCCCCCGACAACGAGTTCCAATCTCCCACCACCGTCTGTGGAAAAAACTTGCCTTGTACATCTCCTTTAAACGTTGCCCCTCGCACCTTAAACTTGTGCTCCCTAGTAATAGACTCTTCCACCCTGGGAAATAGCTTCTGACTATCCACCAGATTGACAATTATTCCTTTCTTATGGCAGCACGGTGGCGCAGTGATTAGCATTGCTGCCTCACGGCGCGAGGTCTCAGGTTCAATCCTGGCTCTGAGTCACTGTCTGTGTGGAGTTTGTACATTCTTCCCGAGTTTGTGTGGGTTTCACCCCCACAACCCAAAGATGTGCAGGGTGGGTGGATTGGCCACGCTAAAGTTCCCCTTAATTGAAAAAAAAAATGAATTGGGTACTCTAAACTATTAAAAAAAATTCCTTTCTTATTACATAATACCCAGTCTAGATGGTATGTTCTCCAGTTGGTTGCTCAACATATTGATCCAAAAAAACATTTCATATACACTCCAGGAATTCCTCCTCTATGGTATTATTACTAAATTGTTCTGCCCAGTCTATATGCAGATTAAAGTCACCCATAATTACTTTGCTTTAATGCATGCATCACTAATTTGTTTAATGCCATTCCCAACATCACCACTACTGATTTGGGTCCTTTATACAATCCCCACTAACGTCCTTTGCCCTTTGTTGTTTTCCAGCTCTACCCATACAGATTCACCGTTGTCAGAGCTAATATCCTTCCACACTAATGCATCAGTTTCCTCTTTAGCCAGCAATGCAACTCCACCACCTTTTCCTTTTTGTCTGTCATTCCTAAATACAGAATACCCATGGATGTTAAGTTCTCAGCCCTGGGGAAGCTGCAGCAATGTCTCCATAATTCCGACGATAACATACCCGATTACATCTATTTGGATGATTAACTCATCCACTTTATTGCAAATGCTCCGGACATTAAGGCGTAAAGCCTAAAGGCTTGTCTTTTTAACGTTATTTTTCCCATTCCGACTATTTTTCACTGAGCCCCTGTTTGATTTTGGCCCTTGATTTCCCTGCCTATCAGTTTTCTTACTCCACTTGCTGACTTTTGTTCTTTGTCTTGACTTCCCCCTCCTCTGACTCCTTGCATTGGTCAACCCCTTGCAATTTTAGTATATATCCTCCCCAACCTCTCCAGCAAACATTCCTCTCGGACATCAGTCATGGTCCTGCCCAGGTGTAACATGTGCAGTTTGTACTGGACCAACCTCACCCAAAACTGGTTCCAATGTCCCAGGAATCTGAAATCCTCTCCCTCACACCATCTCTTCAATCGCGTATCCATCCGATATATCCTGCTAGTTCTACTCTGACTAGCATGAGGTACTGGGTAGTAATCCAGAGATCACTACCTTTGAGGTCCTACTTTTCCACATACTTCCTAACTCCCCACATTCTGCTTATAGAACCACAACCTGTAGTGCAATGAATTTGTTGCTGCTTTCCCCTAGGAGGCCATTTCCCTCAACAGTCAAAAGTATACAAAACTGTATATCTGTTTTGCAGGGGAATTGCCACAGGAGATTTCTACCCTGGCTACCTAGTCCACTTGCTCTGCCTGGAGGTCACCCATTACCTTCCTGCCTATGTGCTCCTAGTCTGCGGCGCGACCACTTCTCTATATGCCCTATCCATGACACTCTCCGCCACACGGATGCTCCCCAGAATCCCCAGCCACTGTTCCAGCTCCAAAACCCAGATTCCAGGAACTACTGGGAACCCGGTGTGTTTTGCCTTGTAGAAGGGCAGCACGGTAGCATGGTGGTTAGCATAAATGCTTCACAGCTCCAGGGTCCCAGGTTCGATTCCCGGCTGGGTCACTGTCTGTGTGGAGTCTGCACGTCCTCCCCGTGTGTGCGTGGGTTTCCTCCGGGTGCTCCGGTTTCCTCCCACAGTCCAAAGAGATGTGCGGGTTAGGTGGATTGGCCATGCTAAATTGCCCGTAGTGTCCTAAAAAGTAAGGTTGCGGGGGGGGGGGGGGGGGGGGGGGGGGGGTTGTTGGGTTACGGGTATAGGGTGGATATGTGGGTTTGAGTAGGGTGATCATTGCTCGGCACAACATCGAGGGCTGAAGGGCCTGTTCTGTGCTGTACTGTTCTATGTTCTTCTTCTATGTCTACATATGGAGACACTTCCTGCATAAATTCTGGCCCCGGGCACTGGAAATGTCCCGGCTTCTCACATAGAGCAGGAAGAGCACATCATGGCTTTGAGCTCACCTGCCATGACTTACCCCTTTAACTTAAATAAAAATTTTAGAAGATACTTAATATCAAATAATGCTGTGTCTGGGAGCAGTATTTAGAATTCTCTGTCATTTCCAGGATTCGAGCAATGACGGTGAGCCTCTCCAGTGTTGCAAAAATCTGGGCCACTATTCATTTTATCAAAACCTTTCAGCATTTAAATGATCCTATAAGATCATCCCTCAGTTTTTTTTTTAAAGAAATGAGAACTACCCTATCAATCCTTTCCTGATATGTACATTGATGTATTTCTGGCATAATTCTTGTAAACTTTCTCTGCAATGTCTCCAAAGCTTCTGGGCGAAATTCTCCGCTCCCCACGCCGGGTGGGAGAATTGCGGGAGGGCCGGGCGACTCACGACACGCCCCCCTGGCACCCCCCCACCCCCCCCCCCCCCCCGATTATCCCACCCCCCGCTCGGAAGAATCGCCGCTCGCCGTTTTTCACGGCGACCGGCGATTCTCCGACCCAGATGGGCCGAGCGGCCTGCCGTTCGCGACAGGTTCACGACAGTGGCAACCACACCTGGTCGCTGCCGTCGTGAACATGGCGTCAAAAGCTGGTTTGAAGCTTGTGGGGGGCGGAGAGGGGAGTGAGCACCACGGCCGTGCTCGGGAGGGGACTGCCCGCGATCGGTGCCCACCGATCGTCGGGCCGGCATCTCAAAGGGACACACTCTTTCCCCTCCGCCGCCCCGCAAGATCAAGCCGCCACGTCCTGCGGGGCAGCGGAGGGGAAGACGGCAAACGCACATGCGTGGGTTTGAGCCGTCAGCCGTTGTGACGTCAGCCACGCATGCGCGGGTTGGAGCCGGCCAACCTGCGCATGTTCAGCTGACGTCACTTAGGCGGCGCCGCCGCGTCATTTTCGGCGCGCCGCCTTGACGCAAGTGTCAAGGCCCGGTGGCCGAGAGTTACAGAGCGCCGCTCCTAGCCTCCCAGGTGGGAGTGAATAAGATGAGAAGAGCGGCCTCCGAGGCCGTCGTGAGATTCGGCCGAGTTCACGACGGCCTTCCTGATTTTTCGCGGGAGCGGAGAATTCCGCCCTCTGTATCTGTTGTATAATGTGATGACCTGAACTGCACACAGTGCCCTAAACATGGTGTAACAAAGGTTTCATGCAGGTTTAGCATAACGTCCCAACTTTTTATTTATATCCCTCCAGAAATAAAGTGCTTGGTTTGCTTTTTTAAAATTTCCTTGCTAATTTTTGGTACAGCTTTTATTGACTGATATATTTGTGCTTCAAGATCCCTTCATTCCTCAACTCCACCTAGACTCTTACCTTTCTAAGTAAGAAGTGACTTCCATATTCTACCGACCAAAATGGAGCAACTCACATTAATCTGTGTTGAAGGGAGTGGGACTAGTTAGATAGCTCTTTCAAAGAGCCACCACAGCATGATGGACTAACTCATTTCCTTTTATGAAGCAGGGCCGCACTTCAATGAGGCTGCAGCTAAAATTCTGCCACCACCCCTAGCAGCATTATATTATGTCAGGGTCAAACCATCATAGAAACGGTATCCGTTTCAGGAATTGTGAACATTTCTGGTGAAGCAGTAGGCACTGCAGCTATAGTATACTGCACCTAATAGTTGTCTAAAGTGAAAAATCAGCCCACTTTGGCCTGAACTTTCCTCCAAATTCCCATCCATTGGTAGAAATCTCCCATTTCCGGAGTTTCAATTAATTACACATCACTACTGGGGCTGGTTTAGTTCACTGGGCTAAATCGCTGGCTTTTAAAGCAGACCAAGCAGGCCAGCAGCACGGTTCGATTCCCGTACCAGCCTCCCCGGACAGGCGCCGGAATGTGGCGACTAGGGGCTTTTCACAGTAACTTCATTGAAGCCTACTCGTGACAATAAGCGATTTTCATTTCATTTCATTTCATCACCTAAGATAATGAAAATTGACGTGGATATTTTACAGAGGTTACCTATGTGTCACATGTATAAGTCTCTGGTGTAGTATAATATATTTTGCATGAATATGAACTGGACACATTATGAAATGAACTGTCTTGTATATTTAATACATTTTAGCTGCTTTGCTATCTCAATGAAACCGCCTTTTCTGTATAATTTCTATATTATGTGTATAAGTTTTACTGCAACTATAAAAGTGATTTAGCACTCACATAGTCATAATAAATGTACTAGAGTAGGTCATTTAGTTAGTGCTATAAATCTGGAACCACCAGACTTATGTTTATGTTATTTGAATACCCACTACTGAGATGGAAAAAGCTATGTTGCCACGCTGGTAATTAAAAACAGCATCAGATACGTAATTTAATTTTCCTAGTCTGAACTCACCAAGCAACAGAATGATTTCAAAATTGAACTAAAACTACTTGAGGATGAGCTTTTGACACGACTTTCAGCTGCAGACTGGAATTTTTTGGGAGATACATTACTGGTGGAAAAACTTGAAATCACAAAGCACACAGCAGCTGAAATAGAAATGAAGGTATGAAAATGCAAGCACACATAGTCTGAAGTGTATTGTTCAATGTCTCTCCTGTGGCACTAGCAACATTTAAGATGCTCCTAATTTGTTGTCCGGGGCTAGATCAGACTCTTCATAAACGAGATATTATATTTGAAACTGAACTGAGTATCTGACATTTCCATCACAAAGACCACCTCTGTCTACCTTGACAACCATCTGTACCCCTGCCTTGGCCTATTTGTCGCTGAAACTTTATCCATGTGTTTGTCACCTCCAAATACAGCTTTCCAATATTATTGTAGCTGGCTTTCTATCCACCCTCCAGGCACTTCAGTTCGTTCAAACTCTACTGTCTATAACCTATTCCATACCAATTCAGCACATTCATATCTTGGGTCCTTACTGACCTACATGAGCTCCTGTTTCCCCAGTGCCTCAATGTATATAATATATATAAATATATAAATCAAAAAAGAGTGGCTAAGGTAAATATTGGTCCTTTAGAGGATGAGAAGGGAGTGTTAATAATGGGAGATGAGGAAATGGCTGAGGAACTGAACAGGTTTTTTGGGTCGGTCTTCACAGTGGAAGAAACAAATAACATGCCAGTGACTGATAGAAATGAGGTTATGACAGGTGATGACCTTGAGAGGATTGTTATCACTAAGGAGGTAGTGATGGGCAAGCTAATGGGGCTAAAGGTAGACAAGTCTCCTGGCCCTGATGGAATGCATCCCAGAGTGCTAAAAGAGATGGCTGGGGAAATTGCAGATGCACTAGTGATGATTTACCAAAATTCACTAGACTCTGGGGTGGTCCCGGTGGATTGGAAATTAGCAAACGTGACACCACTGTTTAAAAAAGGAGGTAGGCAGAGAGCAAGAAATTATAGGCCAGTGAGCTTAACGTCGGTAGCAGGGAAGATGCTGGAATCTATCATCAAGGAAGAAATAGCGAGGCATCTGGATAGAAATTGTCCCATTGGGCAGACGCAGCATGGGTTCATAAAGGGCAGGTCGTGCCTAACTAATTTAGTGTGGAATTTTTTGAGGACATTACCAGTGCAGTAGATAACGGGGAGCCAATGGATGTGGTATATCTGGATTTCCAGAAAGCTTTTGACAAGGTGCCACACAAAAGGCTGCTGCATAAGATAAAGATGCATGGCATTAAGGGTAAAGTAGTAGCATGGATAGGTGATTTAGAGTTGGGGACCAAGGGCAATGTGTCCAAGTTTGCAGATGACACTAAGATGAGTGGTAAAGCGAAAAGTGCAGAGGATACTGGAAGTCTGCAGAGGGATTTGGATAGGTTAAATGAATGGGCTAGGGTCTGGCAAATGGAATACAATGTTGACAAATGTGAGGTTATCCATTTTGGTAGGAATAACAGCAGAGGGGATTATTATTTAAACAATAAAATATTAAAGCATGCTGTTGTGCAGAGAGACCTGGGTGTGCTAGTGCATGAGTCACAGAAAGTTGGTTGACAGGTGCAACAGGTGATTAAGAAGGCAAATGGAATTTTGTCCTTCATTGCTAGAGGGATTGCTCCAGGGACTGAACACCTGGAGTATTGTGTTCAGTTTTGGTCTCCTTACTTGAGAAAGGACGTACTGGCACTGGAGGGTGTGCAGAGGAGTTTCACGAGGTTAATCCCAGAGCTGAAGGGGTTGAATTACGAGGAGAGGTTGAGTAGACTGGGACTGTACTTGTTGGAATTTAGAAGGATGAGGGGGGATCTTATAGAAACATTTAAAATTATGAAGGGAATAGATAGGATAGATGCGGGCAGGTTGTTTCCACTGGCGGGTGAAAGCAGAACTAGGGGGCATAGCCTCAAAATTATGGGAAGTAGATTTAGGACTGAGTTTAGGAGGAACTTCTTCACCCAAAGGGTTGTGAATCTATGGAATTCCTTGCCCAGTGAAGCAGTTGAGGCTCCTTCATTAAATGTTTTTAAGGTAAAGATAGATAGTTTTTTGAAGAAAAAAGGGATTAAGGGTTATGGTGTTCAGGCCGGAAAGTGGAGCTGAGTCCACAAAAGATCAGCCATGATCTCATTGAATGGCGGAGCAGGCTTGAGGGGCCAGATGGCCTACTCCTGCTCCTAGTTCTTATGTTCTTATGTTCTTAAGAACTTCCATTTCACCCTATCCAAATCTAACTATCTGTTCTGAAAACTCTGCTCCTATTTTAACAGCCGCGACAAATTTGACTACCACAACTGAAACAATCCTCAACATTCCAAGCCAATAATATTCTCAATAAAAAAACCACAACATGCTTTAAAAAAAGCCAATTTGCCCAATTTCCCAAAGCTAACCGATCCTTTGAAAAAAGAAATCCCAGGATCCCAATCCGCATTCACGCCAAAAATTCAGAATTTCTTCCTTGGGCCATACCCTACCTGTGTCTCAATTTTTGTTCAAATCCATCCACAACCTTTCAGATATCTTGGGCTGAATTTTCTCATTATTTAGCAGGCAGGAAAAACTGGGTGGAAGCCGCTGTCCCCAAGAGTGGCTTCCTCCTTCATAAACCCGTTGGAAAAAGAGGGGTGGAAAAAACTTGCACAGACTGTAAGACTGTGAGTTGGGGAGAGTGTTCCCCGGATTATTTAAGTTTTTGTATTTTTTGAGTATGTCGGGAATAAAATAAATTTTTTTTAAAAGACAAAGAGGGGCAGAAAGCACAGCCTCATGCTGCTGGAGTGAGCTCAAATCACCGTGGGTTTTTAAAATATCTTTTGAAGGGAACCTCAATTTTCTGCAAATAATAATGGAAACCCCCTCATCCCGGCCTCCAACATGAACCCCCCCCCCAACCACAGAACCCCCCACACCAACCAGGCACTGCCCCCGGCACTTTCCCTGGACAGTGGCATGGGCAGGACCCGGGAATGACTCCCTCCCCCCTTTCCCCTCCACCCCCCCTCCCCCTCCCCCTCCACCCCCCCCCTCCCCCTCCACCCCCCCCTCCCCCTCCCCCTCCACCCCCCCTCCCCCTCCACCCCCCCCTCCCCCTCCACCCCCCCCTCCCCCTCCACCCCCCCCTCCCCCTCCCCCTCCACCCCCCCCTCCCCCTCCACCCCCCCTCCCCCTCCACCCCCCTCCCCCTCCACCCCCCCCTCCCCCTCCCCCTCCACCCCCCCTCCCCCTCCACCCTCACCCTCCACCCTCCCCCTCCCCCTCCACCCCCCCTTCACCCCCCCTCCCCCTCCACCCCCCCCCCTCCCCCCCTCCCCCCCTCCACCCCCCCCTCCACCCCCCCCCTCCCCCCTCCACCCCCCCTCCCCCTCCACCCACCCCCCTCCCCCTCCACCCCTCCCCCCCCATTAATAATGGAAACCCCCTCATCCCGGCCTCCAACATGAACCCCCCCCCCAACCACAGAACCCCCCACACCAACCAGGCACTGCCCCCGGCACTTTCCCTGGACAGTGGCATGGGCAGGACCCGGGAATGACTCCCTCCCCCCTTTCCCCTCCACCCCCCCTCCCCCTCCCCCTCCACCCCCCCCTCCCCCTCCCCCTCCACCCCCCCTCCCCCTCCACCCCCCCCTCCCCCTCCACCCCCCCCTCCCCCTCCACCCCCCCCTCCCCCTCCACCCCCCCCTCCCCCTCCACCCCCCCTCCCCCTCCACCCACCCCCCTCCCCCTCCACCCCTCCCCCCCCTCCCCCTCCACCTCCTCCCCCTCCACCCCCCCCCCATTGTTTAAAGATGAATAGACTAACAAATAAGATCAAACAACAAAAATTACAGCACAGGAATAGGCCCTTCGGCTCTCCAAACCTGCGCCGATCCAGATCCTCTATCCAAAACTGTCGCCTATTTTCTAAGGATCTGTATCCCTCCCCTCCCTGCACATTCATGTATCTGACTAGATACATCGTAAATGATGCTATCGTGTCCACCTCGACCACCTCCACCAGCAATGCGTTCCAGGCACCCACCACCCTCTGCGTAAATAATTTTCCACGCACATCTCCCTTAAACTTTTCCCCTCTCACCTTGAACTCGTGACCCCTAGTAATTGAGTCCCCCACTCTTGGAAAAAGCTTCTTGCTATCCACCCTGTCGATACCTCTCATGATTTTGTAGACCTCAATGAGGTCGCCCCTCAACCTTCGTCTTTCTAATGAAAATAATCCTAATCTACTCAACCTCTCTTCATAGCTAGCACCCTCCATACCAGGCAACATCCTGGTGAACCTCCTCTGCACCTTCTCCAAAGCATCCACATCCTTTTGGTAATGTGGCAACCAGAACTGTACACAGTATTCCAAATGTGGCTGAACCAAAGTCTTATGTAACATGACCTGACAACTCTTGTACTCAATACCCCTTCTGATGAAAGAAAGCATGCCGTATGCCTTCTTGACCTGTCTATCGACCTGCGCAGCCACCTTAAGAGTACAATTGACCTGAATACCCAGATCTCTCTGTACCTCAATTTTCCCCAGGTCTTTTTCATTTACCGTATAGTTCGCTCTTGAATTGGATCTTCCAAAATGCATCACCTCGCATTTGCCCGGATTGAACTCCATTTGCCATTTCTCCACCCAACTCTCCAATCTATCTATATTCTTCTGTATTCTCTGACAGTCCCTTTCACTATCTGCCACTCCACCAGTCTTAGGGTCATCTGCAAACTTGCTAACCAGACCACCTATACCTTCCTCCAGATCATGTATGTATATCAAAAACAAGTGGTCCCAGCACTGATCCCTGTGAAACACCACTAGTCACAGTTCTCCATTTTGAGAAACTCCCTTCCACTACTACTCTCTGGCTCCTGTTGCCCAGCCAGTTCTTTATCCATCTAGCTAGTACACCCTGGACCCCATGAGACTTCATTTTCTCTATCAGCCTACCATGGGGAACCTTATCAAACGCCTTACTGAAGTCTATGTATATGACATCTACAGCCCTTCCCTCATCAATCAACTTTGTCACTTCCTCAAAGAATTCTATTAAGTTGGTAAGACATGACCTTCCCTGCACAAAACCATGTTGCGTATCACTGATAAGCCCATTTTCTTCCAAATGGGAATAGATCCTATTCCTCAGTATCTTCTCCAGCAGCTTCCCTACCACTGACGTCAGACTCACCGGTCTATAATTACCTGGATTATCCCTGCTACCCTTCTTAAACAAGGGGACAACATTAGCAATTCTCCAGTCCTCCGGTACCTCACCCGTGTTCAAGGATGCTGCAAAGATATCTGTTAAGGCCCCAGCTATTTCCTCTCTCACTTCCCTCAGTAACCTGGGATAGATCCACCTTAATGCCTTTTAGAATACCCAACACATCCTCCCTCCTTATGCCGACTTGACCGAGAGTAATCAAACATCTATCCCTAACCTCAACATCCATCATGTCCCTCTCCTCGGTGAATACCGATGCAAAGTACTCGTTAAGAATTTCACCCATTTTCTCTGACTCCACGCTTAACTTTCCTACTTTGTCCTTGAGTGAGCCAACCCTTTCTCCAGTTACCCTCTTGCACTTTATATATGAATAAAAGGCTTTGGGATTTTCCTTAATCCTGTTTGCTGAAGATATTTCATGACCCCTTTTAGCCCTCTTGATTCCTCGTTTCAGATTGGTCCTACATTCCCAATAGTCTTCCAAAGCTTTGTCTGTCTTCAGTCACCTAGACCTTATGTATGCTTCCTTTTTCCTCTTAGCTAGTCTCACAATTTCACCTGTCATCCATGGTTTCCTAATCTTGCCATTTCTATCCCTCATTTTCACAGGGACATGTCTGTCCTGCACTCTAATCAACTTCTCTTTTAAAACCTCCCACATATCAAATGTGGATTTACTTTCAAACAGCTGCTCCCCCCAATCCACATTCCCCAGCTCCTGCAGAATTTTGGTATAGTTGACCCTCCCCCAATTTAGCACTCTTTCTTTAGGACCACTCTTGTCTTTGTCCATGAGTATTCTAAAACTTACGGAATTGTGATCACTATTCCCAAAGTAATCCCCTACTGAAACTTCAACCACTTGGCCGGGCTCATTCCCCAACACCAGGTCCAGTATGGCCCTACCCGAGTTGGACTATTTACATACTGCGCTTGGAAAGCCTCCTGGATGCTCCTTACAAATTCTGCTCCATCTAGACCTCTGACACTATGTGTATCCCAGTCAATGTTGGGAAAATTAAAATCTCCTATCACCACCATCCTATTGCTCCTGCATCTTTCCATAATCTGTTTACATATTTGTACCTCTATCTCACGCTCGCTGTTGGGAGGTCTGTAGTACAGCGCCAACATTGTTACCGCACACTTCCTATTTCTGAACTATGCCCATATTGCCTCACTGCTCGAGTCCTCCATAGTGCCCTCCTTCAGCACAGCTGTGATATCCTCTCTGACCAGTAATGCAACTCCTCCACCCCTTTTACCTCCCTCTCTATCCCGCCTGAAGCATCGATATCCTGGGATATTTAGTTGCCAATCATGCCCTTCCCTCAAGCAAGTCTCAGTGATAGCAATAACATCATACTCCCCGGTACTAATCTAAACCCTAAATTCATCTGCCTTACCTACTACACTTCTTGCATTAAAACAAATGCACCTCAGACCAGCAGTCCCTTTGCATTCATCATCTGCTCCCTGCCTACTCTTCCCCTTAGTCACACTGACTTCATGATCTAATTCTTTACAGGCTTTAGTTACTACTTCCTTATTGTCCACTAACCTCCTCATTTGGTTCCCATCCCCCTACCACATTAGTTTAAACCCTCCCCAACAGCGTTAGCAAAAGCACCCCGAAGGACATTGGTTCCAGTCCTGCCCAGGTGTAGATTGTCCAATTTGTAGTAGTCCCACCTCCCCCAGAACCGGTCCCAATGTCCCAAATATCTGAACCCCTCCCTCTTGCACCATCTCTCAAGCAACACATTCATCCTGCCTATTCTTTCATTTCTACTCTGACTACCACATGGCACTGGTAGCAATCCTGAGATTACTATCTCTGAGGTCCGACTTTTTAACTTGGCTCCTAACTCCTTAAATTCTGCTGTAGGACCTTATCCCGTTTTTTACCTATATCATTGGTGCCTTTATGCACCACGCCAACTGGCTATTCACCCTCCCCCTTCAGAATGTTCTGCAGCCTATCTGAGACAACCCTGACCTGTGCACCTGGGAGGCAACATACCATTCGGGAGTCTCGTTTTCAACCACAGAACCGCCTATCTACTCCCTTTACAATTGAATCCCCTGTGACTATCGCTCTTCCACTCTTTTGCCCGCCCTTCTGTACAGCAGAAGATACTGAGGGATAGGATCTATTCCCATTTGGAAGAAATTGGGCTGATCAGGGACAGGCAACATGGTTTTCTGCAGGTTGGGTACCATGAACCTGGCTACTGTTGCCTTCCCCTGCTGAGCCATCTCCCCCAACAGTATCCAAAACAGTATACCTGTTTTGGAGGGAGATGACCGCAGGGGACACCTGCACTGCCTTCCTGCTTTTTCTCTGCCTTTTGGTCACCCGTTCCGTTTCTCCCTCAGCAATCCTAATCTGCGGTGTGACCAATTCGCTAAACGTGCTATCCTCGACCTACTCAGCATCGCGGATGATCCAAAGTGAGTCCATCTGCAGCTCCAGAGCCGTCATACGGCTGGTAGGGGCTGGTTTAGCTCATTGAGCTAAATCGCTGGCTTTTCAAGCAGGCCAGCAGCACGGTTCGATTCCCGTACCAGCCTCCCCGGACAGGCGCCGGAATGTGGCGACTAGGGGCTTTTCACAGTAACTTCATTGAAGCCTACTCGTGACAATAAGCGATTTTCATTTCATTTCATTTCATACGGTCTAACAGGAGCTGCAGCTGGACACACTTCCCGCACGTGAAGGAGCCAGGGACATCAGCCACGTCCCTGAGCTCCCACATTGAGCAAGAGGAACATAACACGGGTCTGAAATCTCCTTTTTTTTTAATAATCAATTTTATTGAGGTAGTTTTTGGCTTTGTACACAGTTACAGACATCAACAGAAAGAAAGCAAAAAAGGCAAAAATGTGCAAACATCCACGTACATTCAATACTTCAATCGTAACATGCTGCACAAGCCCACTCCTCTCCCACCGGTACTACCTGCCATTTTATCCCTCCTACTCTACTCTAACCCCCCCTGCTGACGCTCACCCTCCCGCAAAGAAGTCAATAACTGGCGGGCGAAGGCGAACTTAATTTTTTCCATACCCAGGAAACTCGACATGTCCGCAAGCAACAACTCAGTCTTCGGGGTCTTTGAGTTCCTCCACGCCAATAGTATTCGTCGCCGGGCTATCAGGGAAGCAAAGGCCAAAACATCGGCCTCTTTCTCCCCCTGGACTCCCGGGTCTTCCGAAACCCCAAAAATTGCTACCCGTGGACCCATCGCCACCCTTGTTTTTAGCACCCGGGACATGACGCCCGCAAATCCCTCCCAGTACCCCCTAATCTTAGGGCATGCCCAAAACATGTGAACATGGTTCGCTGGTCCTCCCGCGCACCTAGCGCATTGGTCCTCTATCCCAAAGAATTTGTTCATCCGTGCCACCGTCATGTGGGCCCGGTAAACGACCTTAAATTGAATCAGCCTGAGCCTGGCACATGTCGCGGTTGAATTTACCCTACTCAGGACCTCTGCCCACAGCCCGTCCTCCATTTCCCCGCCTAGCTCCTCCTCCCATTTAAGTTTCAGTTCCTCCGTCCGGGACCCTTCCTCCCTCATGAACACCTTATAAATATCAGAGACTCTACCCTCCCCTACTTCCCCCCTAGAGACTATTCTGTCTTGGATCCCCATTGGCGGGAGGCGTGGGAAAGATGGGACCTGTCTATGAACAAAGTCCTGAAACTGTAGGTACCTAAAATAATTTCCCCTTACCAGCCCAAATTTCTCCTCCAAGCGCCTCAAACTCGCAAAGCTCCCTTCCAGGAACATATCGGCCACCCTTCCCACCCCCGCCCGCCGCCATGCTCAAAACCCCCCATCCATACTCCCGGGGGCAAACCAATGGTTATTGCAGATTGGCGCCCAGACAAAGCTCATGATCATCCTGTTAACTCTTTTGAAGAAGGACTGTGGGACAAAGATCGGGAGGCACTGAAAAACAAACAGGAATCTAGGGAGGAATGTCATCTTTACAGTCTGCACCCTCCCTGCCAGTGACAGCGGGAGTGCATCCCATCTCCGAAACTCTCCATTCATTTGCTCCACCACCCTGGCCAAATTTAACTTGTGCAGCCTGCCCCAGTCTCGTGCCACCTGGATTCTCAAATACCGGAAATTTTCCTCAACCAGCCTAAACGGTAGCCCTCTCAAACTGTTCTCCTGGCCCCTTGCCTGTACCACAAACATTTCACTCTTGGCCGTATTTAATTTGTGTCCTGAAAACTGGCCGAACTTCCTCAACATTCCCAGTATACTTCCCATCCCGGCCACTGGGTCCGACACGTACAGGAGCAGGTCGCCTGCGTAAAGAGAGACCCTATGTTCTACCCCGCCCCTCACCATCACCTTCCATCCCTCTACGGCTCTCAGCGCAATCGCCAGCGGCTCTATGGCCAGCGCAAACAGCAGTGGAGAGAGCGGGCAGCCCTGTCTGGTCCCTCGGTACAGCCTAAAGTACTCCGACACTTCTCTGTTAGTCCTGACGCTGGCCTTCGGGGCCTGATATAATAATTTGATCCAATCCACCAGTCCCTCCCGAACCCAAACCGTCCGAGCACCTCCCATAGATAGTCCCACCCAACCCGGTCAAAGGCCTTCTCAGCGCCCATCGCCACCACTACCTCCACCTCCCTGCCCACCGGGGGCATCATTATCACATTAAGTAATCTTCTCAGGTTGGCCACCAGCTGCCTACCTTTCACGAACCCAGTTTGGTCCTCCCCAATCACCTCCGGTACGCAGTCCTCCATTCTAACCACCAGTACCTTTGCCAGGAGCTTGGGGTCAACATTAATCAGGGAGATTGGCCTGTAGGACCCGCAAGCCTCCGGGTCTTTACCCCGCTTCAATATCAGAGATATGGTGGCTTGCGACATTGTCGGTGGCAGGGTCCCTCTGTCCCTTGCCTCATTGAAAACCCTCGCCAAGACCGGGCCCACCAGCTCAGAAAACTTCCTATAGAACTCTACTGGGTATCCATCCGGCCCCGGGGCTTTCCCCAACTGCATGGCCCTTAGGCCCCCCAATACCTCCTCCACTCTAATCGGGGCCCCCAGCTCATCCACTCGCCCCCCACCTATTGTTGGGAATGTTAACCCGTCCAGAAACCTTTTCATCTCCTCCGGTTCTTCAGGCGGCTCCGAAGTATACAGCTTGCGATAGAAGTCCCGGAATTGTTGGAGGAGAATTAGGGCCTCACGGTAGCATGGTGGTTAGCATCAATGCTTCACAACTCCAGGGTCCCAGGTTCGATTCCCGGCTGGGTCACTGTCTGTGTGGAGTCTGCACGTCCTCCCCGTGTGTGCGTGGGTTTCCTCCGGGTGCTCCGGTTTCCTCCCACAGTCCAAAGATGTGCGAGTTAGGTGGATTGGCCATGCTAAATTGCCCGTAGTGTAAGGTTAATGGGGGGATTGTTGGGTTACGGGTATGTGGGTTTAAGTGGGGTGATCATTGTTCGGCACAACATCGAGGGCCGAAGGGCCTGTTCTGTGCTGTACTGTTCTATGTTCTAATACTTTATTCAATCCTGCCGGGTCCTCCACTTTGCGCCCCTCCCCATCCATCACTCTACTTATTTCCCTGGCCGCCTCCCTCCTCCTGAGTTGCTGCGCTAACAGTCTGCTAGCCTTTTCCCCATGCTCATACACCTCGCCCCTCGCCTTCCTAAACTATTCCACGGCCCTACTCGTGGATAGTGCCCCCAGTTCCGCCTGTAGTCTCTGCCTCTCCCTGAGTAAAACCTCCCCCGGGGACTCCGCGTGCTCTTCATCTATCCGACCCATTTCCCTGACCAATCTATCCATCTCTGCCCTGTCTGCCTTAGCTCTGTGGGATCCCAATTGAAATCAGCTCCCCTGCACTACTGCCTTTAGCGCCTCCCACAGGGTCGCCGCTGAGACCTCCCCCGTGTCATTCACCTGCAGGTAATTTTGCATACACCTCCGAAGCCTCTCACAGATCCTCTCCTCCAACAACAGTCCCACATCTAGCCTCCATTGCGGGCGTTGGTAGCTCGCCCCCCCCCCCCCCCCCCCCCCCCCCCCCGATCTGCAGGTCTACCCAGTGCGGGGCATGGTCTGAGATAGTAATTGCCGAATATTCCATGTTCTTTACCTCCCCTATACAATCCCTGCTTAGTACGAAGAAATCTATCCTAGAATATACTTTATGGACTTGCGAGCAAAACGAGTAGCCCCTTCCTGTCGGCTGTCTGGCTCTCCAGGGGTCCACTGTCCCCATTTTCTCCATAAACCCTTTCAGCTCCCTTGCCATTGCTGGGAGTCTACCCGTTCTGGGACACGACCGATCCAAAGCCGGGTCAAGGACATGTTAAAGTCGCCCCCCCCATTATTAACCTGCGAGAGTCCAGGTCCGGGATCTTCCCCAGCACTCTTTTAATGAAGTCCACATCATCCCAGTTCGGGGCATATGTATTCACCAGCACCACTCTTCTCCCCTCCAGTCCGCCCCGTACCATCACGTATCTGCCCCCCCCTGTATGTGGCTATGCCCTCCGCCTCAAATTGCACCCGCTTGTTGATCATGATTTCGAGTCCAAGTCCGAGTGGAAGACCTGGCTAATCCAGCCCTTCCTTAGCCTGGTCTGGTCAGACACTTTCAGATGTGTCTCCTGCAACATAATTACGTGCACCCTCAGTGCCCACAAGTGCACGAACACCCGCGCCCTCTTAACCGGCCTATTCAGTCCCCTGACGTTCCAGGTGGTCAGCCTGGTAGGGGGGCACAACCGACCACCCCCCCCCCCCCCTCCCCCATGCTGGTCAGCCATAGCCTTTCTGTGGCCGGCCCCTGGCCCGTGCGTCGCGCCATTCCTGGCCCGCCTGTTGGCTGCCTCCACCCTCGACCTCCTTTCCAGTGCCTATTTCAAGTCCCTCCCACATCAGCAGAACAGCCCCCCCCCCCCTAACAACATCCCCCGATACCCCCACCCCTGCCATCCACTGGCTGTAATCTACCCCCCCCCCCACCTGACTCCCTTGACTAGCCAATCTGCTAGCCCGGTGACTCAACACTCCGGCGCCTTCCTGTCTCATTCCCATTGTTTCCCCGTCCTCCTCCCCACTCCCCGGCGCCCCATCCCCCTCTCCAACCCACTGGAGCAAACTCACTGGCACAGGAAGGCATGGACATCAACAAAACAAAAAAAAAACCCCAACCCACATCCTTGGCCCCCCTTGCTGACCGGCCCCCCTTCGTTACCGTGCCGCCTCCAGTGTCCTCCGCGAGCTGCACAAAAAGTACAAATCCGCCCAAAAAGGAAAAAACAGAAAAAAGAGGAAAAAACAAAAACATAAGAGAAAAAAAAACCCAAACCAATGTCCATGAACAAAGGAAAGAGTCCCAAATGTTCCGCTTGGCACCTTTGACCCAGCAAACCGTTGAACAGCAGTCCAGGCCCATTCGACGTACCTTCCCACAGTAATCCTCGGGCCCTAATTCGCGTCCGTGGGGCCTCTTTTCGGGACCAGCCCCTGATCCCTCGCAAAGTCCATCGCTTCTTCAGGCTCGGAGAAGTAGTGGTGTTGACCCTGGTGCGTGACCCATAAACGAGCCGGGAACAGCAGACCAAACTTCACGTGCTTCTTGAACAGCACCTCCTTGACATTCTTAAAGGCTGCTCGCCGCCGAGCCACCTCCTGGCTTAGGTCCTGGTAAATGCGGAGGACACTGTTGTTCCACGCGCTGCTTCTGGCGCTCTTTGCCCACCGCAGCACCCGCTCCTTGTCCACGAACCTGTGGAACCTAATCACCATCGGGCGGGGGGTTCCGCCCGGCCGCCCCTGCCTCGCCTGCACTCTGTATGCCCCCTCCAGCTCCGGCGGTCGCGGAAAGGCTTCGGCCCCCATCAGCTGCATCAATAGGTCTGCTACAAACGCTGCGGCATCAGCTCCCTCAGCCCCCTCCGGGAGGCCGACCATCCTCAGGTTGTTCCTGCGGGTTCTATTCTCCAGCTCCTCCACTCTGTCTAGCAGTCTTCTCTGCCGCTCCTTCAGCCCATCAACTTCTAGTGCCGCAACCGTCTGCGCATCCGCCTGCTCCTCCACCGCCTCTCCCAGTTCCTTAACTTTAATATCTTGCGCATCCAGCCTCTGGTTCAGCTGATCCACCGCTTTCTGGATTGGGTCCAAGCTGTCCCGCTTCAGCGCTTCAAAACTGGACTTCATGACCTGGAGCATGTTATCCAGCGCCTGCTGGATTGCTGAGTCCGGGGTCCGTGTGTCCGCCATTTTAGGTTCCAGGTAAGTTTCTTCAGGTCCTTGTCTCTGTCCCTTTTTCTCTCTTTTCTTCTGCCTCCTGGACTCCCGCTGTTCCATGTGCCGCAGCCCGCTCCTCAGCACTTTCGCTGCCGCCTTCCTTCAGCTCCGTGGTCCCGCTATCGCAGGGAATCAGCCCCTAAACGCCCGCCAGAGTGAGAGCCCGCCGAATGTGCGGCTCACCGGAAGTCATCTCCTGCTATTTTTAATCTTAAACTTAACTTAGTCTAACTATAATATCAAATCATAGATAAATGTAAAACAAAAAAAAAATTGTTACCAATCACATGATAAAAAGAAATAGAAATAGAAAAACCTTACCTTATCAACTCACCACAGTCTATTTTTTTGATTAGAGGAGGAGGGCGGGTGGGAGACACTACACGTGTAGTGTCTCGGGTTCAGCCGCTGCCCAAGTATATCAGTTCACTCAACTTCCCAGAGCCCAATCCGACCGCTCCCACTCAGCTCCTCCCTCTCACCGCTCCTGTAAGCGGCAGTCCCCTGGTTACTGCTCTCGCTGCTACCGCTGAAAAACTGAAGGCCGCTTCTCCTGTAAGGTAAGTTTTTAAAACGGGAAACGTAACTTCCCGACAGCCCCCTGGTTACTGCTCTCACTGCTACTGCTGAAAAACTGAAATGGGGGTGTAAACATTCCCTCCGCCCACTTTCTGTAGCAGAGGTAACAACCATGTTATGAAGTATTGATGCTGCTTCTGTGTTTTGAAATAACAATTGTTTCAGAACAACAAAATGCCTCACATCACTTGCTTGGTCTGTTAACCACGTCTGAAATACGTTTTTAAATTTGTTCTCCCAATGACTCAGCAAATTTATTCAATAAGTAACTGAATCACACTGGACAATAAGATATCAAATTCGATTTTGGCCATACTGAATAAACAGATCTTAGCTAAGACAACAATTGGTTCCAGCAATCTTGGTTTAGAAAGCGGAAAGTTAGCTACAGTTCTCGCTTCTAGCTGATGTACAACAACTTCTGCTGGAAGCTCATGTGTGGAATTTCATTAAGAGCCGAATTTGAGTCAGCTGTGATGTACTGTTGTAGATTCACCACCCAGACTTGCACATGATTGACTATTTGATCAAGGTGCCAGTAGGCATCTGAGACCATTCAAACCACACTCAAAAAAGGGGTTAATGTCATTGGAAGGGAGAATTTTTTAAATATTGTTATTTAGCATCCCATCATAACTGTTACTATCTCTTGCCTAGGTGCTTGAAGCTAAAGTTAATGAAGTAAGGATCAATGAAGCTCGTGAACACTATCGTCCAGCGGCTGTCAGAGCTTCTCTGCTCTACTTTATCATGAGTGACCTTAATATGATCAATCCTATGTACCGATTCTCACTCAAGGTTATCATTCATTTATGCAGCACTATTTGTACACAAATTTTCACAATTAAAATAGTAATAAATGAACAACTAGCAATTTATTTTATCTTTAGGCATTTGCTGCTGTATTTCACAAAGCTGTACGACAGGCTGAAGTGTCTGACGATGTGAGAGTGAGGGTACCTAATCTCATTGATGAGATCACATATTCGACATTCATCTACATTAACCGTGGGCTGTTCGAAAGGGATAAACTTACCTTTTCAGCTCAGATGACTTTTCAGGTATGAACTTCAAATGCTTTATTAAGTGTTAGTTGGTGCATAATATTTTTACAAATAAAAATGTATGGTAGAGAACAGACTCTATGGCTAAAGTTTGATATTTATTTTGTCTTGATATTCTCATGACAGATATACTGAGCATTTGGAAATATATTGATCGTGCATGCCATAACCTAATGGATATTAAATGACAATTCTTGTCAAAATTGTAATATGAATATCCAATTTTCTCTGTATAGATTTTACTTTTGAAAAAGGAAATAGATGCTCGTGAACTTGACTTCTTACTCAGATTTAATATTGACCATAATTACAACAGTTCTGTGGACTTCCTGTCAAACACAGCATGGAGTGCAATAAAGGTTTGCATTTGCATCTAACAGATTTGTTTTTAAATGGTAGAACCAGTGTATGATATATAAAGCTTTTGAGGGAAATTATCCATGTGTTCCCTCATGTATTTGATCAGCACGGTTCACGTACCTTTGTTGAAATATGGTTAACAACTTTAAAAAGTGATTCCCTGCACATTTTGAAATTATATTGTGCCGGCTGTTTAAGACCTTATGCTGCATGCTATTCCTGAACCAAGAGAACCACCGTGTTAGAGAACTGTACTAGTTCTATTGTTCAAAGAGACAGGATAGTGCACCAGACTCACAGAACATACATTCGGCCCATTGAGTCTGCACCGACCCACTTAAACCCTCACTTCCACCCTAACCTGTAACCCAATAACCCCTCCTAACCTTTTTGGTCACAAAGGGCAATTTATCATGGCCAATCCACCTAACCTGCACGGCTTTGGACTGTGGGAGGAAACCTGGGCACCCGGAGGAAACCCACGCAGACACGAGGAGAACATGCAGACTCCGCACAGACAGTGGCCCAGCAGGGAATCGAACCTGGGATCCTGGCACTGTGAAGCCACAGTGTTATCCACTTGTGCTGCCGTGCTGCTCTCATGAAGGATAATGTGCCACAAGTTACGCTCCAAATCACCTTGAAAAAGCCCTGTATTGGGATGCTAATTTGCTCAAATCTTTGCTTCTAGAAGATAACGGAGTAGGGGTTGTCCATGTCTAGGCAGAAAAGAAGGACTAAAAAGATTAATTTCATCTGAAGGTGTCATCCACGCTCAAGATTCCATAAGTATTTCTACACCATCTTGGACAATTTTTTACTGGCCCCTCAAGGCCACCTCACTCAGCATCAAGCCACTTACATGGATTAATCAGGGGTCCACCACATCTTTGTGGCGCTAACAGTTATACTCAAAGCCGAGAGACTAGTACAATAGAGGCTTTATTGCTGTACGATGTTGTCCCTCCATCCGCAACTGTAGACTGAGGGTCTGAGCAGCTCTCATACATATTTATACACAAGCTCCCTGTGGGCGGAGCTAGCCAGCAGGGACTGACCGGAGGAACCTGTATTACAGGTACAGGCATACATCCCCCTACTGCAGTACACATAACTACAGTGGTTATCTCACCACAATCTTGAAATGGACCATCCTTAGGAGAGTGAACAAGTGATAACAGCTTGATTCAATTCTCATAATGGATTCTTTGATCTCCTGGTTCGGACACTGTGCTTAAAACAGACAATCAAGGCAAGTGTCTGAAAGAATTTCGACCCTATGGTTTTAAATTGTGAAGTAATGTTCCAAATATATGTACCAGATAAGAACATTCTGATATTGAAAAGAGTGAGGTGATTATAACCCTGCCCAGCATTGGAAGCTGGAGTACCCCTCCAGCTCCTACAAGGAATATTGAAGTTTCCCATTCTCCAAACTTCACTTATCACCCTGCCATGAGACACATCTTCATGTGCAGAATGGATCGGCAACATGTTAATAAGACATGAGACTCTTTTTTTCTCTCGTCATTTTACACACATTCCATTCCCTGCTTTCTGGAGTTAAAGACCCAGATTTTCGCTCCCAGGTCAGGTGCGTAGAAACATGGGAATTCCCAGCTCTGCGAACCTGACCTTTAAAAATGGCCAGCCACAGTTCTGACTTTAATTCCAGGGGCAGGCTATTTTAGGGGTTGGGCCAATACCACTGGAACACTTGTGGAGACTGCCGGCTCTGGAGGCGGGCTGGGCAAATGCATGCTGTGTGCCCCAGCATTTCATTGAACTGCATTAAAAAAAGATTGAATCATAAGACAGCCCTCTTCACACACTCACCATGCCCTACCTATGCCACCTCATTGCCCTCTACCCAACTCATGGCACTTTATACCCCCTATTCTAACCCATGCCCCTCTACCAAACCCAATAGCCCCTCATATATCCAATTTCCCCCCATGTTGCTATGGCCCTGTGATGATATGATCTGCATACTCGTCTGCCATTGGGCCAGAACGTCGGCTTACCATTGGCCCTGGTCGGTCATGTGCCTCTCGACCGATTGGCCGAGAGGCTGAGTTAACCACGCCTCTATTAACGAGGTATAAATGCTCAGATGCCTGACGATCGTCCCTTTCCACTGTAGACGATCGCAGAGCTGTGTTCTAGTCAATTAAAGCCAGACTTTGGTAAATCACTCGCCTCGCGTGCAATCGATGGTACATCAATTTAATTGACTACGACTTTGAAGATTGAGTTCTGCATCAATCCCGAATGCCTCCACATCAGCCCGCAAACTCCGAACTCTGCAGAACTTTTCAAACTCTGGCTGACTTGCCTCGAAGGGTTCCTAGCATCTACAACCCCCCCCCCCCCCCCCCCACCGGGGCACAGAAGCTGCACGTCCTCCACTCCAGCGTGGGTATTGACGCTTACGCAATAATCAAAGAGGAAACGGATTATGATGACGCTATACAAAAGCTAAAAGGACAATTCATCAAACCGATCAACAGGGTATTCGCTCGACATCTGCTGGCCACCAGAAAGCAGGTCCCCGGTGAGTCTCTAGACCAATACGCCCGGGCCCTCTATGCCCTGGGGAGAGGTTGCGCCTGTGTAGCGGTGTCCGCTACAGAGCACATGGAGCTACTCATCAGAAACGCTTACGTGGCTGGGATGCTGTCTCCCGTGATCCGCCAGCGGATGCTGGAAAGAGACGAACTCAGTTTAACGGAGACGCTGACTCTCTCCGCCTCCCTGGAGGTCGCAGATCTAAGCGCTCGCACCTATGACCCTGGCCAGGCCGCCTCCTGGCACGCTTCCCACCAGCCACTCGCCGCTCCCGGCCTCCCTCAGGCTTGTGCCGCGGGGCGCCCCGCTAAATCCGCGGGGCCCCGCTGCTACTTTTGCGGGTACGCTAAACACCCTCGCTCGCGCTGCCCAGCCCGCTCCGCCCTCTGTAAGAGCTGCGGGAAGAAGGGCCACTACTCCACGGTCTGCCAGGCCAAAACGCTGGCTGCAGCGCTTCTGGAAGCTGCACAGCACTCTCCCCCCCCCCCCCCCCCCCCCCCCTCCCCCAGGCCTCTGCAAACGGCCTGTGTGCCTCTCTCTCTCCCCCAGGGCCCCTCCAGCCGCTCCCGACTCGCGCCCCGCGGGCCGACAAGCGCACCTCCCCGGCCCCTCCAGGCCTCTGCCAGCCTGCCCCGCACGTTTCTCCCCCCCGCCCCCGGGCCCCGGCGCCCGACCGGCTCGCCTCTCCGGGCCCTCCCGGTCCCTGCCTGCCCGCAGCGCGACTCTGCTCCCCCCGCCCCCGGCCCCCCGCACCCGGCCTGCGCGCCTTACCTCCTCCCGCAGCTGCTACACCTAACCGGCGTCCTGGAGCCGGCCTGCACGTCCCCACAGCTGCTACACCTAACCGGCGTCCTGGAGCCGGCCTGCGCGTCCCCACAGCTGCTACACCTAACCGGCGTCCTGGAGCCGGCCTGCGCATCCCCACAGCTGCTACACCCGGCTCGCCTCCTGGAGCCGGCCTGCGCGTCCCCACAGCTGCTACACCCGGCTCGCCTCCTGAAGCCGGCCTGCGCGTCCCCACAGCTGCTACACCCGGCTCGCCTCCTGGAGCCGGCCTGCGCGGCCCCACAGCTGCTACACCCGGCTCGCCTCCTGGAGCCGGCCTGCGCACCTCACCTCATCAGCTCGCAGCGCCGGCAACGCTAGCTCCGCCACCAGCGGCCACGAGGGCTTCCTGGGCGCCGCCATCTTGGGGTGCCGACCCCACGTGCGGGTCCTGGGCGCCGCCATCTTGGGGCCCCGACCCCACGTGCGGATACTGGGCGCCGCCATCTTGGGGAACAGACCTCATATGTTGTTCCTGGCCACCGACTTCCAGATCTGCATTGCAAGGTCCCTCCAGCATCGAATCGGACAGCGACGACGGATTTTCTCCACGGCTCGCGGCCGTTCACCTCACATATGGATCCTGGCCACCGACTTCCAGATCTGCCACGCAAGGTCCCTCCAGCATCGATTCGGACGGCGACGACGGATTTTCTCCACAGCTCACGGCCGTTCAACTCGACCAGTCTCATCCACGCACGCTCGCCAAAACGACTACGCTGATCCACCTCAACGGCCACGAGACAGACTGCCTGCTGGACTCCGGGAGCACGGAAATCTTCGTTCACCCTGACACGGTAAGACGCTGCGCGCTCCCTGTCCATCCCGTAACACGCAAAATCGGTTTAGCCTCAGGTTCGCACTCCGTCCACATCACCGGGTGCTGCATCGCGGACCTCACGGTCCAAGGGAAGGTTTTTAAAAATTATAAATTCCTTGTCCTCCCTGACCTTTGCGCACCGGCACTCCTAGGACTGGACTTCCAGTGCAACCTGCAGAGCTTGACCTTTCAATTCGGCGGCCCTATACCCCCCCTCACTGTCTGCAGCCTCGCGTCCCTCAAAGTGGACCCTCCCTCCCTGTTTGCTAACCTCACCCCCGATTGCAAACCCGTCGCCACATGGAGCAGACGGTACAGCGCCCAGGACCGATCCTTCATCAGGTCCGAGGTCCAGAGGTTGCTGACGGAAGGGGTCATCGAGGCCAGCAACAGTCCCTGGCGAGCCCAAGTGCTGGTGGTCCGGACGGGGGAGAAAAACCGGATGGTCATCGATTATAGCCAAACCATCAATCGATTTACGCAACTGGACGCGTATCCTCTTCCCCGTATTTCTACCATGGTAAACGAGATTGCGACATACAAGGTCTTCTCAACTGTGGACCTTAAGTCCGCTTACTACCAGCTCCCCATCCGCGCGAGTGACCGACTGTACACCGCGTTCGAGGCTGACGGGCGCCTCTACCACTTCCTTAGGGTTCCGTTTGGTGTCACAAATGGGGTCTCGGTCTTCCAACAGGAGATGGACCGAATGGTCGACAAGTACGGATTACAGGCTACCTTCCCGTATCTTGATAATGTCACCATCTGCGGCCACGACCAGCAGGACCATGACGCCAACCTCCAGAAATTCCTCCAAACCGCAAAACTCCTTAACCTCACGTACAACAAGGATAAATGCATGTTCAGCACCGACCGCCTAGCCATCCTCGGCTACGTAGTGCGTAACGGAGTGATAGGCCCCGACCCCGAACGCATGCGCCCCCTGATGGAACTCCCTCTCCCCAATACCCCCAAATCCTTCAAACGCTGCCTGGGGTTTTTTCGCATACTGCGCCCAATGGGTTCCCAACTACGTGGACAAGGCCCGTCCCCTCATGCAAACCACGACCTTCCCGCCGTCGACGGAGGCCTGTCAGGCCTTTAGCCGCATCAAAGTGGACATCGCAAAGGCCACGATGCGCGCCATCGACGAGGCCCTCAGAAGTAGCTCTGGCGGCCACCCTGAACCAAGCAGGCAGACCCGTGGCCTTCTTCTCCAGAACTCTCCAGGCTTCCGAACTCCGCCACCCCTCTGTGGAAAAGGAAGCCCAGGCCATAGTCGAAGCCGTGCGACATTGGAGGCACTATTTGGCCGGCAGGAGGTTTACCCTCCTCACAGACCAATGGTCAGTAGCCTTCATGTTTGATAATGCACAAAGGGGCAAGATCAAAAATGACAAGATTTTACGGTGGCGGATCGAGTTGTCCACGTACAACTATGATATCTTGTATCGTCCTGGGAAGCTCAATGAGCCTCCTGATGCCCTGTCCCGCGGTACCTGCACCAGCGCGCAGATGGACCGCCTCCGCTCCCTCCAAGCAGACCTCTGCCATCCAGGGGTGACCCGCCTACACCACTTCATTAAGGCCCGCAACCTGCCCTACTCCATCGAGGAAGTCAGGTCAGTAACCCGTGACTGCCACATCTGCGCCGAGTGCAAACCGCACTTCTACCACCCCGAGCGCGCACACCTGATCAAAGCATCCCGCCCCTTCGAACGTCTTAGCATTGACTTCAAGGGGCCCCTTCCCTCTAACAACCGCAACATTTACTTCCTGGCGGTTATCGACGAACACTCCCGCTTCCCCTTCGCCATTCCCTGTCCCGACATGACCACATCGACCGTCATTAAGGCCCTACTCTCCATCTTCTCACTGTTCGGCTACCCCACGTACATTCACAGCGATCGGGGGTCCTCATTTATGAGCGACGAGCTGCGTCAATTCCTGCTCGACAGGGGCATCGCCTTTAGCAGGACGACCAGCTATAACCCCCCGGGTAACGGACAGGTCGAGCGGGAGAATGGTACCATCTGGAAGACCATACTACTGGCCCTCCGGTCTAGAAATCTCCCTATTTCCCGATGGCAAGAGGTGCTCCCCGATGCACTGCACTCTATCCACTCACTCCTCTGTACTGCAATTAATCAGACACTTCATGAGCGTCTTCTTGTTTTCCCCAGGAAGTCGTCCCCCGGATCCCCTCTCCCGACGTGGCTGGTCACCCCCGGGCCCATCTTGCTCCGGAAGCATGTGCGGGTGCACATGTCCGACCCGTTGGTGGAGCATGTCCAGTTACTCCACGCTAACCCGCAGTACGCGTATGTGGAGTACCCCGACGGTCGGCAGGACACGGTCTCCCTCCGGGACCTGGCACCCGCCGGCATGCGCCCCCCCCACCACAGACCCCCGCTCCCCTTTTTCACCCCAGCACCCCACTCAGCTTCCCCATCCCTCATCCATGGCGTCTCCGCGGCCAGCTCAGGTGACGGAGACTACTCGAAGTCTATCGCTCCCGGACTCCAGGACATCAGCAGGACCATCAGCCGATCCGACGACAACTCCTCCACTACGGCGCTCGGCCAGGACGTCAAGGACCACCAAAAGACTGATCGAATCCTTCTAGAGTTCTACAGCCCCATGGACTTTCTTTTTGTAAATATCGTTATGTCTGGGCCAGTGGCAAGCCCCCAAATTCGATAAGGGTACGGAGAGAAAATTATTCTCCCGACGGCTACTCATATCATCAGTTCTCCCCCCCCCCCACCCCCCCCTGGGTCTCGTGCACCCCCCCCCCCCCCCCCCCCCCCCCCCCCCCCACCCCGGCCTTCCTTCTCCGTAAGGGGTGAATGTGATGATATGATCTGCATACTGCCATACATCAGGCCCTTTATAGTCTCTAATCCAATTTAGTGCTAACTCATGCCAACCCTGCCCAGCATCCTTTTCCCTTACCCCTCCATACCAAATGAGTTCTTTGACAGTTGTTGATAATGTTGACAGTTCCAATTAGATTATGCACTTTTTACACACAATCTTTTTTGCTTTTCACAATCCTGAATGATGCCTTAACTCTTCCAAAGGTGTCCCAGGACAATATATCTCTCCAAAGGGGTTCCAAATGAATCCACCAAGTTCTGACCAGCTCTTAACCTGGTTTAATCTGCACACTCTGGGTTTCACACTCCTTAGGACTTCCAGGCTCAGAGGTTCTTCCTCGTGGCCAAATTCGGAGCCAAAATCAACACCAGTTATATTTGGATATTTATTATATTTATTTTCACAAATATAATTTTGAACTATAATTATTTTTTTCACTTAAAATAATGACTTTACATTTAAAAAACCATAGGGACAATGCCATACCACCAACTCTGTAGCTATAGTTAGGGTTGCTGCGTCATAATTTAGATTCTGTGACACTACTTGCCTGTTGCTTGCAAGTGTGGCTCATGGCTTGGACTAGTTATTCTTGATACCTATTAAGTATGTATTTCCTTCAATAAAGAAATTAGAAAATGGGTTTAGGTTCTAAAACGTCAAAACGTCAACTCTTGAGTTTCATCGTCTATTCAAAAAATGTAACAAAATGTGCATAAATTTAAAACACCTTTATATTGCCCTTAGGCAATGAGCTTCATGGATGAGTTCCGTGGGTTAGATAGGGATATTGAAGGCTCAGCCAAACGGTGGAAAAAAGTTGTTGAATCCGAATGCCCAGAAAAAGAGACGTTTCCTCAAGAATGGAAAAATAAAAGTTCCCTTCAGAAGCTTGTTATGATGCGTGCTTTACGTCCAGATCGCATGACATATGCAATCAGGTAACCTGATCCTACTACTATAAATTTTAGACGCAAGTTATTTCTTACAGATTCGGGAGCACATCCAGAGTGCCCTACGGTGTTTCACAGTTAATGAATTACTTCTGAAGTGTCATCACAGAATCCCTACAGTGCAGAAGGGCGCCATTCTGCCTATCAAGTCTGCCCCGGTCCTTGGAAAAAGCCCAAACCTCCACCTATCCCCGTAACCTTACCTCACCCTTTGGACACTTCAGGGGCAATTTGGCATAGCAGTCCACCTAACCTGCACATCTTTGGACTGTGGCATGCAAAAATAACATGGGTATGAAATGTGGAGCAAAATTTGATCCCCACCTTAGCCAAGCTGGGTGGTGATTTTGTCAGCATAATGATGGTGGCAAACTGCACTGTGAAATTCTGTGAAAGTGAGGTAAATACCTTGAACCAGGCATAGGCTACCTTTTGTTTCAGAAAGGAAGAAAGGGAAGATAATATCAACTTATAAACAATGGTAACAACTGCTAACATAACAGCAAAATACTGAAATGCTAGAAGTCTGAAATAAAAACAGAAAGTGCTGGAAAAAAATCAACAGGTCATAGGGGTTTACAGCACAGAAAAGGTCCATCATGTCTGCACCGGTCAAAAGCAACCACATAAGTATTCTAATCCCTTTCTCCAGCTTTTGGCCCATAGCCTTGGCATCGCAAGTGCACATCTAAAATACATCTTAAGCACCCTACCTCGGCCTACTTTCCCACCTTACCACCATAACCCCACTTAGGGGCAATTTAGCATGTCCAATCAACCTAACCTGCATACCTTTGAACAGCGGGAGGAAACCAGAGCACCCGGAGGAAACGCACACAGACACTGGGAGAATGTGTAAACTCCACACAGACAGTCGCCGACGGTGGGGATCAAACCCAGGTCCCTGGTGCTGTGAGGCGGCAGTGCTAACCACTATGCCATTGTACCGCCCACATCTGTGGGGAATGAAATCGAGTTAATGTTTTGAGTCCATATGACTTGACAGAAGAAAGACTCGAAGAAGAGTTATCCAGACTCAAAGCATTCAAAAATTCCCCCATGCTCCCGCCAGCCTGTTCAATTTGGGGGTGAAGGGGTGAAATTCAGCAAATGGGCCAAAAAGTGGTTTCACTTTGATGTTAATTTCCCATGGCATCTTCTGCTTGTTTTTTAAAATTTATTTTACGGGTGTGGGCGTCGCTGATTCGGCCAGCAGTTATTGCCCATCACTATTTGCCCTTCGGAAGGTGGGGGTGAGTTTCCTTCTTAAACCGCTGCAGTCCTTCATATGTAGGTACACCCACTGTGTTGTTAGGGAGGGAGTTCCAGGATTTTGTCCCAGCGACAGCGAAGGAAAAGCGATACATTTCCAAGTCAGGATGAGGAATGACTTGGAGGGAAACCTCCAGGTTGTGGGGTTCCCAGGTATCTGCTGCTCTTGTCCTTCTAGATGGTAGTGGTCATGTGTTTGGAAGGTGCTGTCTAAGGAACCTTAGTGAGTTACTGCAATGCATCTTGTAGACGGTACACAAGGCTGCCAATGTTCGTCGGTGGTGGAGGGTTTGAATGTTTGTGGAAGGAGGAGCAATCAAGCCGGCGGTTTTGTCTTGGATGGTGTCGAGCTTATTGAGTGTTGTTTTTTAAAAATGTTTTTTATTGGCGTTTTTCAATTTTAGAGAGTGAAACTTTTGTGTTCGATATTTACGTTTTGACAGTTTTTTATTGTCATGTGAGTGTACCTTTAATAAATGGGTGTTTATGAAATAGCTGCAGTGATGTAATTGTGTGAGTGGAGCTAGATTGTGTCTCTGGCTTTTACTTTCATTTTGAGCTGGAAGCCGGTTGTGGCTTTGTGTTTTACTTTCGTTTTAGGCAGTTGAAAGCTGAATTCAGACAAGGAAGGTTAATTTTGTCTTTCTCTCTCGATGTTAAAAGTTGTCCAGATTATTTGATAATTTAAAAGTGATAACTGTCTTGTGTAGAGAATTTATACCTATTGCTTTGTTAAAAAGGGTGTTTGGCTTATGGATGGTGTTGGGAAAGTTATTAAGGGTTACATATAGAGTACTGTATCTGTAGGGGGTATTTGTGTTGGTAGTTGATAAAATGTTTACTGAGTGTTTATAAAATGTTAACTGAATTCATAGAATAAACATTGTTTTGTTTAAAAACACTTAAGGTCTCTGTTGCATAACACCTGGAGAGTGGACCCTGGTGCTCCCCATAACCAAAATCTATTAGAAGTTGTGGGTCAGGTGAACTCCATGATATACTTTGGAGTTTTCTAAACCTTGGCACATAACATTATTTACATACATATTTTTTGGTAGATCCTCCCCAGGAGGTGAACCCTGCTCCTAGCCCAAACTACGCCAGTACTTCAAAGAGATACTTCCACTCAACTGTCAAAGGCCTTTTCTGCATCCAGGGAGATGATCACCTCTGGTGTTCTCTCCCCGGGAGGTGGGGGTCGGATCATTCTTACATTCATCAGCTGCCTGATGTTCGCAGTTAGCTGCCTACCCTTGACAAAGCCCGCTTGTCCTCTGCGACCATCTCTGGTACGCAGTTCTCCTGTCTCTTGGCCAGCACTTTCGCGAGTATTTTCGTGTTTACATTAATCAGCGAACTGGGTCTGTAAGAGCCGCATTCCGTTAGGTCTTTGTCTTTTTTGGGTATCAGCGATATCGTGGCCTGTGTTAGCGTAGGAGACAGGGTGCCCCTCGCTAGCGAGTCTGTGAACATATCCTTTAGGTGTGGGGCCAGGGCCGGAGCAAATTCTTTATAGACGTCTGCCGGGAACCCATCGGATCCCAGCGCCTTCCCTGTCTGCATGGAGCTGATGCTCTCCATGATTTCTCCCAGACCTATTGGTGCTTCCAGTGCTCCCTGCCTATCCTCCCCCATGATGTGGAGATGCCGGCGTTGGACTGGGGGGAGCACAGTAAGAAGCCTTACACACCAGGTTAAAGTCCAACAGGTTGTTTTCAAATCACTAGCTTTCGGAGCATTGCTCCTTCCTCAGGTGAATGAAGAGGTATGTTCCAGAAACATATATATAGACAAAGTTAAAGATGCTCCGAAAGATACTCCGAAAGCTAGTGTTTGAAACGAACCTGTTGGACTTTAACCTCGTGTTGTAAGACTTCTTACTGTCTCCTCCCCCGCAACTGGCATGTCTAGTCCATTGAGGAACAATTTCATCCCCGCTCGGAGGTCTACAGCCCTCAATAGATGGTCTCAAATGCCCAGTTGACCTCATTTGGCTCAGTTACCAGTTTGCCAGTGCTGTTTTTTACCTGCGCTATGTCCCTCGTGGCTGCCTGCTTTCTCAGCTGGTGAGCCAGTATATAGCCAGCCTTTTCTCCATGCTCGTAGAAGGTCTCCCGTCTCTGATGGAGTTGGTGTGCTTTCCTGGTAGATAGCAGGTTAAAGTCCATCTGCAGCTTTTTCCTCTCTTCAAGAAGCTCTACGGTCGGGGCCTCGGAATACTTTCTGGCGACCTCCAGGGTGGAGTCGATTAGTTGTTGCCTGGCCGCCCTCTCTTCCCCGCCCCCATGAGCCTTATAGAATATAAATTATCCCATGATCACAGCCTTCAGTGCCTCCCAGAACATGGAAAGTGAGACTTCCCCGTCCTGGTTATTTAATGTACTCAACTATGGCCTGTGATGCTTTTTAGCAGAAGGCCTTGTCAGCCAAGAGGTCAGTGTCCAGCCTCCATATGGGGCGCTGGGCATGGCCCGTCTCCAACCTTACATCCATGTAGTGTGGAGCATGGTCAGAGATGACTATCGGGGAGCATTCCGCTATTACTATTCCTGGAAGCACTGATTTCCCCACTACAAAGAAGTCGATCCGGGTGTATACCTTGTGGACCGGTGAGAAGAAAGAGAATTCCTTCTCACTGGGGTGTAGGAACCTCCATAGGTCCACCGCCCCCTCTGCTCCATGAATGTTCCCAGTTCCCTAGCCATGCCTGTCTTTTTCCTGTTTCTGGGGTTTGATCGGTCAGTCAAAGGGTCCTGTACGGAGTTGAAGTCGCCCCTTAAGATCAGTTGGTGTGCGTCAATGTCGAGGATTTCCGCCATAGTTGTGTCGTCCCAGTTAGGACCAGTACCGTTTACCTGTACTACCGGTGCTCCGTCTAGGACACCGCTGACCATGACCTACCGCCCTCTTGGTCCGTAACCGTCCTTTTCTCAGTGAAACGCGTTCTCTTGCTGATCAGTATGGCTACTCGACTAGCGTGCGTCCCATAGCATGAATGGTACATCTGTCCCACACAGCCCTTTCTTACCAGTAGTAGGTTCTTCTCCCTCAGGTCTATCTCCTGTGGGAAGATTATTTTGGCTTTCAGGTTTCTGAAGTAGGCGAAGACTCTGGACTTTTTCACCGGACTCTTCAGTCCCCTGACATTCAAGGTGATAATCCTGATGGAGGATTCCTGTCCCCCCATCCCTGCGGGATCAACTATACTTACCTGGTGGATGCGCCCCTGCACTCCGGGGTTTCCCTTTGTTGGGAGGCCATCCAGAATGGCCGGGGTTGCCATTCTCACCCTGAGGCTGTGCCCCTGCGTTCCGGGGTTTCCCTTTGTTTAGGGACCCTCCGAAGTGGCTGTTTGCATAGGCAAAGGGCAAGATCAGCCATCTGCTTGCGGCACCACGTTGTTCCCTCGGCCTGCCAAAGCCAATCCGAGTACCAACTGTTCTCCCGTCCTGTTTCCTATGTATTTCGTGTTCCCCCCGTTTCCCCTTTCTGTCCCCCCCCCCCCCGTGTTTCCCCTCCCTGCAGAGAGGTTTGCTATGGGCCCCCCCTTACTGGCTGTCTTCCCGTGCTAGCCTTCCCTGCTAGTACGGCAGATCCCCTCCTACACCTGCCGACTGTCCTCTTTCTCAGCCTGCCCCCTCACCTGCGTTTCTCTGTCTGTGACCCGGTCTTTCTGATCAGATCGAGGCAGTAACAGTCCCGCGCAAACATGTTAATGTGTTCTATAAGTCTCTGTTTCTTTCAGATATCTTCCTCTGACCCGCCTTCATCGCTGCCTTGCCTGCTGTTTGTCCAGGCTGTTGGTCTGTACAAAGTCGTTTGCCTCTGCCGGGGCATTGAAATAGTGCACTTTGCTCTGGTGTGGGTCCCAGAGTCTGGCTGGGAATAACATGCCAAATCGCACCCCATTTTTATAAAGTGCTGACTTTGCTTGGTTAAACCCAGCCCTCCTTTTCGCCCGGTCTGACCCAATGTCTTGATGAATACGGATTCTGTGCCCTTCCCATGTGGTCGCTTTAGTCTGTCTTGCCCACCGCAGGATCCTTTCACGGTCCTGGTATAGGTGCAGCTTTACTATAATCGCCCTCGGCTGCTCCCTTGCCTTGGGCTTCGGTCTGAATGACCTGTGTGCCCTGTCGAGTTCTGGGGGGTTGGGGAAGCTATCTCTCCTGACTTGGTTGCCCAGCATTTGGGCGATGTAGCCTGTCGGGTCTCTATCCTTGATGCCTTCTGGCAGGCCCTAATCCGCACGTTCTGCTGTCGGGACCTATCTTCTTGGTCCTTGACCTTCCCCTTCAAGCTCCATTGGGCCACCAGCAACCTTTCACCTCTGCTTCCAGAGCGATGATTCTGTCGAGGCTCTTTCGAGGTCGTGGATCGTCCTCTCCTGTGCCTCCACTTTCTTTCGCAGTCCGCCGATCATCTTTTGTGGGGTGATCATCACTTCCGCCACCACCTCATTCACCGCCACCTGGATCTCAATTCTGATTGCCTCTTTCATGGCGGCCAGCTCCTTCTTGAGAAAGATCTTCAGGTGGCGAGTGGAAGGCTGATGCTCGAGTTGATGGTCTCCCCTCTTTTGGGTGGCCAGGGCCCCCTCACATCGTGGGTCTGCCGGTTCGTCCGCTCGTTGTTTGTGTCCCTTTCCGCCACTTCTGCCGTCCCTTTGGCCCCTTGAGCATACGGTTGTTGGAACTTTTTTGCAGTGGTTCTCTTTCTTCCGCTGGGGTTACTTTGTTAGCGATTTTTCGGGCAAAATTTGTCTAAAAGTGCCTTTTTTATTCTGGTTGGGAGGAGAGCCACCTGATGTGCATCCGCTCAGCACATCACCATCACCAGAAGTCTTCTTGAGTGTTGTTGGAGCTGCACTCATCCAGGCAAGTGGAGAGTATTCCATTACACCTCTGATTTAGGCCTTGCAGGTGGTTGACTGGGAGTCAGGAGGTGAGTTACTCGTCGTAGGATTCCTAGACTTTGACCTGCCCTGGTAGTCACAGTATTAATGTGGCTAGTCCAGTTCAGTTTCTGATCAATGGTAACCCCCCAGGATTTTGATTGTGGGGGATTCAGTGATGGTAGTGCCATTAAATGTCAAGGAGCGATGGTTAGATCCTCTGTTGTAGGAGATGGTCATTTTCTGGCAATCTTGTGGCGTGAATGTAATTTGCCACTTGTCAGCACAAGCCTGGATATTGTTCAGGTCTTGCTGCATTTGGACATGCATTATCTGAGGCGTTGTGAATGGTGCTGAACACAGTGCGGTCATCTGCTAACATCCCCACTTCTGACCTTATGATGGAAGGGAGGTCATTGATGAAGCAGCTGAAGATGGTTGGGCCTAGGACACTACCCTGAGGAACTCATGCAGTGATGCCCTGGAGTTGAAATGATTGACCTCCAATCACCACAACCAATTTCCTTTGTGCCAGGAATGACTCCAAGCAGCGGAGAGTTCTCCCCTTAATTTCCATTGACTCCAGTTTAGCTTGGGCTCCTTGATGCCATACTCGGTCAAATGCTGCCTTGACATCTGGAGGAGACCTGCCATGACAGATTTGGAAACCTGCTTGTGGCTGGCATTAAACTGATTTGCATCCCACTAATCAGCTGCAGATGAAGGTCCGACCTGAATCTTCTACCCCTCCTGATTCTCCATGACACCAGCAGGAAAATATCCCGATCCAGAATACGTCTGGAACAAAGTGGTATGCAGATGTTGGGACTTGTCTGAACAATGCCTGGGTCTGCCTCCGAAGTTTGGGATGGAGGCCATCAGCACCTCTGGACCCTGGAACACCACAGCAGTGGAGGGGGGGACGCATCTACAAATGGATCTTCCAGATTCAGTGTTATGAGGAGGTCCATCTTCCCGCCTCAGAGTGTTTCTGGGGATCCTTCTCCTTTCTTCCACAGTGGACGTGTGATGTTGGGTGCCTTTTCAGTATGGCCTCCAGATATGATGGCCATCCTCTCGCTCCACCACAGAATATGGTGCTAACCCCTGGCTGCATAATTAATGAGGTCAGGCACGCCGTGGTGTGAAACACTCCACATTCGCAACCCCGTCACGGGAGTTATGGGCAGCACAGTAGCACAGTGATTAGCACTGTGGCTTAACAGCGCCAGGGTCCCAGGTTCGAATCCCGGCTGGGTCACAGTCTGTGTGGAGTTTGCACGTTCTCCCCGTACCTGCGTGGGTTTCCTCCAGGTGCTCCGGTTTCCTCCCATAAGTCCCAAAAGACGTGCTGTTAGGTAATTTGGATATTCTAAATTCTTCCTCTCGATATCCGAACAAGCGCCGGAATGTGGCGACTAGGGGCGTTTCACAGTAACTTCATTGCAATGTAAGCCTACTTGTGGCAATAAAGATTATTATTATAACCCTAACTTCTGAGAATTCCACCTGTTATCTCTGTTTCTCATTCCACAGATGCTGCCAGACTTGCTGGGTTTTTCTAGCATTTTCTGTTTTTATTGGCAACAACTGCTAGTAAATTGAGTAAATCGCGGCACTGTATGAAATGTATATACTTGCAGTTGAAGCTGCCTCATTGTTACTTGTGAAGGGCTGTAAAAAGACTAAATTTTACCTGAAAATTAAATGAAAATTAGATGAAAGTTAGAAATGACATTTTGCCAAGAAGAACATCAACAGATTTAACAGCTAAGTTATAGATAACAGTCCCAAGATTTTACTACAAAGGATTCCACACAACATTTTTGCATACCGCAACAACTTTTAAAAAATTGTGTTTGAATTTCGATGAATAACATTTTCAATATTCCTTCCATTTCTTTTTCTAAGCAATGTGATTTAATTTTTTAAAATATCCTTTCACTCGAGAATTTGTTCCTAACATTTAGAGGTAGCTTATGATGTATGTTTTTACAGAAAATTTGTGGAAGAGAAGCTTGGAACAAAATACATTGAGGGACGTCAAATAGAATTTGCGAAATCATTTCGGGAAAGTGGCCCAGCATCTCCAATCTTCTTTATCCTCTCCTCTGGGGTTGATCCACTTAAAGATGTAGAAGCCTTGGGTGAGTAAGCTATAGGAACAGGTAATGTGTATAAATTATTACATGTTCAATGAATCATTATGAGTTGGGAATTGTACAGCCCTATAAATCTCAAAGATGCAACTCCAGGAAAGTTGAATATTTCTATTTGAAGAAAGCAGGGTGAACACAAATAGTTATTGCTGAAGACATTTAAGAAGATCATGCTACTGTGACAGTAGCCTTGTACCTTTGCCATTTCCATACCTTGTGGCACATGACACAGCCTTTGTTCTCAATTAGAATGAATGGCCAGGCACTAGCCTTGATATATAATATGGGATGTAATCTCAGATTAGTAGATTGCACTTGTTATGAGTCAAGCAGTGCATGCACTAATGGTATTTTATGGTCTATGAAAAGGCCATTTGTAATGGTAATGTTGAATTATCCACTTCTGATGGATAAACACCCGGTAGTTGTAACATGTTATGTTATTGGCAGATCAATCCCAATAATCTTCTTCAAATTTCCTCCTTCTTTCTTTAGCAATAATCATTAGTCTAAATTTCATTGTTACTAATTCGTTAGCCGGCAGAAACTATTTTTCACTGTAACTTTCTCGATGTTTCATTTTTTAAAAACCTCTTTGATCCCTCATTCCAACAAATTCGTGAAAAGTTCTCACTTCTGTAAAATCTTTCTTCAGAGCAATGACTAGAAATATTTAAATTCATTTATTAGTTAAATTTATAAACGCGGGTCCAGATTTTCATTCCTGGGTCAGATGCAGGGGGATGGGAGAATTCCCAACGGCGTGAACCCAGCTTTTAAAAATGGCTGCCCGGACGCCAGGGGCGGGATTCTCTCAGCCCACGCCGGTTTGGAGAATCGCCGGGCTGGGCGTGATTTGTGCGACGCCGCCCCGACGCCAGTCCGCTGATTCTCCGGTGACCGGAGAATCGGCGCCATTGCGTCGGCGCAGCACTAGTTGGGGGGCCACTCTACGCGCCCCCCCCCCCCCCCCACCCCGGCGATTCTCCGCCCGGGATGGGCCGAGTGGCCACCAAAAAGCCCAAGTCCTGCCGTCGCTGTTCACATCTGGTCTTACCTGGTGGGATCTCGACGTCCACCCTGCGGGGGCGGCCTGGTGGGGGGGGGGGGGGGGGGGGGGGGAGGGGGGGTCCGATCCCGGGAGGGGGGCCTCCACCGTGGCCTCACCCGCGATCGGGGCCTACCAATCAGCGGGCCGGCCTCTCCTGATGGGGGCCTCTTTGGCTCCCCGCCGGCCCCTGTAGCCCGACACCATGTTGCATCGGGGCCAGCATGGAGAAGGAAGCTACCGTGCATTCGCATTGGTCGCAGTGCGCATGCGCAGACCCGCGGCACCCAGCTGGAGCGGTGTGGGGCAGAGGATCGCTACACTTAGCAGTCCGATGACGCTATCGTTAAATTCTCCAGTTTTTAAGATGGTGTCAACACTCTGCCGTCAGATGGGAGAATCCCGCCCCAGATTTTCAGTTTGGGGCTGTGAGTACTGGGTTAGAAGATGAGGCAGGTGGCTCAGGAAGAACTGAGGAAGATGCTAGGTGTGGATGTTGTCATGTTATGTACTCTGGGATAACACAGGCTGCAACTGGATGGAGCTTTAACCAAAAGATACTCCAGACCTTGAAGTTAGTTCAATGTGATTTATTGAACCAGTAGCACAGTTAGCACAGTTTTCTATGAGTTCGACTCTCTGCTAACCTAAGTGTGGTTACTCTGTCTGACTGAACCAGATTAGCTCTTAGCCACGTGCTGGAAGTGCAATACTGTACATACACCCTGATTCACTCTGCAGATGTTCATCAGTGGAACGAGGTGGAGTGTAAGTACTACGTGCCTTTTGTAGTGAGATACCACCGCTGATTGTCCTGCCTGTTCATTGGTCATGTCCTATTCTCTGTGTTCATTAGCTGCCCGTCTGTGCCTGTCTATATATCATTATCTGCATGTCTGCATATCATGACATCTCCCCCTTTATTTTTATGTTTTGTTGGCACATGGGAACATACTTACATGTGGTGGCATTTATTAACATATTTACAAGCGGTGGCATATGTGAACGTATTTACATGTGAAGACAGCTGTCTAATGTGAGAAAACAGAACATAGCAAACAAAACAAATGTTCATAAGTCCAGTCTCTGGGGTTTGCGTCTGATCCTTGTCAAATGACTTAAAAATTTTAAAATCCATCCCATTGTGGGAGGGATCACTTTTCAGCAAATTTTCTGCATATCCACACTTAGGGCAAGCCAGCTAGTTGCACTCTAATGTGCAGATTCCCGAAGTATCCAAGGCGTTGGGATCAATGCGCTTTGCCTCAGAGACCTTGAGTCAGTGCTGTTCAGTACTGTTCTCCTCAAACAGGGATCAGGTGGAATGGCGCTTGTGGGGCTTTCCAGGGAATCGGAGGCTTTCAGGTGCATGCCCTTTGGGCAGGTTGGTACCCTGGCACTGCTGGTGCCATCTGGGGACCCTGGCATTGGCACCTTGACAGTGTCAGTCTGGCACCCTGGCAGTGCCACCTGTGTGCCAGCCAAACACTGCCAAGGTGCCAAGGTGGCATTTTCTGTGTGCTGCCGGGATGTCCTATGCAGCTGTTGGGTGGGTACGGGGCAGACCGGGGACCCTCCCATAGTGCTTTGGGGGGGCGGCGGTTGTGTCAGGGGACACGGAGATCGGGATGCTATTTAAAAATGGTGTCCTGATCTCTTGCTATACTGAGGAGTTTGGGCAAGCGGAGCTCACTGGTGTCGAAAACAGGGCGACATGTGGCCTCGGCCAAGCATTTTCCACTGAGGCCCCTTATTTCACGCAAGTGGAGTTTTATAGCCATATGTTTCTTGGCGCTGTGATCTAAACATGCTCGCTCGGGGAACTTTGTTCCCTTTCAGTTGGTGTGGGCTAAACTGGTGAGAAACTCCCCAAGGCCCGAAAAATGATTAAGGGTGCGATTCTCCGGAAAGATTTCTAAGTGTGGTAGCGAGCAGGAGCTGCTGTAGATTCCCTGCGCTCAGCCCGCGAAAACGGGAGTGCTAATCAATGTTAATTCGTCCACTTAACAAGGCCCCAAGGGCATCAAGCCGCAAATGTAAGCTCGCCAGCCGATTCACCGCCCCCGCCAGCCTCCCTGCTAACTTTACACTTAAATAGCACTTGCACAACTAACCCAACACAGCTCGCAGCCATGGCGCCAACAAGATGGGCCCCAAGATCCAGGGATGCAGACTTGGGCAGATTCCTTGATGCGGTGGAGGCCAGAAGGGATGCATGTTCTCCTGAGGGACCTGGAGGGTAAACCACAGGGCAGCCAGTGCCACCTGGGACGAAGGACGGCGGCCGTGAGCTCGGGGAGTGCTTCGAGAGGGGAGTCTGACTATGAGGACTGGCCTCGTGTGTTGCAAGGAAGTCAACGACCCACACCGGGCAGCACGGGTCAGTTGACACAAACACTCCACACCCCCACTCCGAGGTCTTTCCGTCCCCATGCGAGCATCCACTCCACCAACCCTCCTTGCGGCCCCCAACCTCCCTTCACTTCCCCTCACTTCACACTCCCCGCCCAGCACTGTGAACCGCACATGTAGCTTAACAATGCCCTCTTAGTGTCTCCGCAGGAGAAGCTCTCCCACAATTGCCGGGTGCGGACCTAGACTGGCGGAGGCGTGCCGGACAATCCTCACCATTTTCGAGGAACAGGCCCTAGAGGTGATGGCGTTGGCCAAGGACAAAGTAGTCACCAATGCGGAGGTCGGTGCACGCCGCAGAGGTGACGATCCACCAGACCCCACCTGGAGGACTTGTCAAATGTGAGTTATTGCCATACTGACTGACCCATCCCTCCCACTGACCACGTCTTCATTCTCCCACACGTCCTCCAGCCGACGGTGCCAGCCTATCCAGGGTGGCCCTCTGCCTCTGTCTTGGGCCGAGCAGTTGCCATATCAGGCTGTGATGCAGCCAGGTAGGATATTTCTATGGTGCACCTGCAAAATTTGGTCAGAGTCAGTGTGGTTATGCCAAATTTCCATAGCTTCCTGAGAAAGTATAGTTGCTGTTGTGCTTTCTTGGTCGTAGCATCGACGTGGGTGGACCAGGATAGATTGTTGGTGAAGTGCACACCTAGGAATTTGAAGCTGTCAACCATCTCCACCTCTGCCCCGTTGAAGCAGACAGGGATGTGTATCATACTTTGCTTCCTGAAGTCAATGACCAGCTCTTTAGTTTTGCTGGCATTGAGGGAGAGATTGTTGTCGTTATACCATTCTACTAGTTTCTCTCTCTCACTCCTGTATTCTGACTCGTCGTTGTTCGAGATCTGACCCACTATGGTCGAGTCGTCAGCAAACTTGTAGATGGGGTTGGAACCAAATGTTGCCACACAGTCGTGTGTATATAGGGAGTATAGTAGGGGGCTAAGTACGCAGCCTTGTGGACCCCCGTTATTGAGGACTATTGTGGTGGAGGTGTTGTTTATTCTTATTGTGGTCTATGGGTCAGAAAGTCGAGGATCCAGTTGCAGAGTGAGGAGACAAGTCCTAGGTTTTGGAGCTTTGTTGTCAGCTTGTCTGGGATTATGGTGTTGAAGGGTGAGCTGCAGTCAATAAATAGGAGTCGGATCTCGGAGTCCTTGTTGTCGAGATGCTCCAGGGATGAGTGTAGGACCAGGGATATGGCATCTGCTGTGGACCGGTTGAGGTGGTATGCAAATTGCAGTGGACCTAGGCATGCTGGGAGTATGGAGTTCATGTGCTTCACGACCAATCATTACGATCAATGTCAGGGCCACCGGACAGTAGTCATTGTAGCACGTTGCCTGGTTCTTATTTGGCATTGGTATGACGGTGGTATTCTTGAAGCAGGTGGGGACCTCAAAACAAAGTAGGGACAGGTTGAAGATGTCTGCAAACACATCTGCCAGCTGGTCCGCGCAGGCTCTGAGTGCAAGGCCAGGGACCCCTCTGGGCCCATCGCCTTCCGAGGGTTCACTTTCAGGCAGGCCGATCTGACTTTGGATGCTGTGACGGTGGGTATGGGTGAGTCCGGGGCTGCTGGGGCAGTCGACAGTGGATTGATGGTTTCCTGCTCGAACCGAGCATAGAATGCATTGAGTTCATCGGGGAGGGGTGCGCTGCTGCCGGAGATACTGCTTGGTTTTGCTTTGTAGCCCGTTATGTAGTTTAGAATCATAGAATTTACAGTGCCGAAGGAGGCCATTCGGCCCATTGAGTCTGCACCAGCTCTTGGAAAGAGCACCCTACTTAAGCCCAGACGTCAACCCTACCCCCTTAACCCAGTAGCCCCACCTCACCTTTTTAGACACTAAGGGCAATTTATCATGGCCAATCCACCTAACCTGCACATCTTTGGACTGTGGAAGGAAACCGGAGCACCTGGAGGAAACCCATGCAGACACGGGGAGAATGCGCAGACTCCACACAGACAGTGACCCACCCAAGCCGGGAATCGAACCTGGTACCCTGGAGCTGTGAAGCAACTGTTCTACCGTGCTGCCCACTAGGCCTTGCCACAACTGACGAGAGTCTGTAGCGCTAGTCTGTGAATCTAGCTTGGTCTGATATTGTCTCTTGGCATTCCGGATGGCTTTGCGGAGGTTGTACCTGGATTTGTTGAATAGGTCAGGGTCGCGTGACTTGAACGTATCAGACCTGTCCTTCAGTAGGGAGTCAATCTCCCGATTAAGCCATGGTTTCCTGTTGGGGAACTTAGTACTTTATTTTGCACGCAGTCGTCCACACATTTGCTGATGAAGTCTGTGACGCTGGTGGCATACTCGTGTAGGTTGGTCGCTGAGTTCTTAAATATGGACCGATACACTGTCTCCAAGCAGTCATGTAGGAGCTCTTCTGTCTCCTCGGACCAGCACTGCACGACCTTCTTAGCCGGATTCTCACGCTTACGTTTCTGCTTGTGTGCCAGGAGAAGGAGCACCGTCTTATGGTCTGATTGTCATGTGAGAGTACCTTTAAGAAATGGGGGTTTATAAAATAGCTGTAGTGGATGTACCTTTAAGAAATGAGTGTTTTTCAGTGATCAGAGTGTGGGTGGAGCTGGGCTTCCCGTCTGTTTTTACTTTTGCTTTGGGCTGTCTGCTTCAGGGTGTGTTTAGTTTTGTTTTAGTTTTGGAGAAGCTGCAGTCAAAGCAAGATGTCTATGAATCTCTGCAAGCTAAATAATGTTCTTTAGTGATTTGGTGATTTCAAAGTGGTAACTGCTCTCAGTAGAGAAGTTAAACCTGATGTCTTTCTGTAAAAAGGGTTATTTTTTGTCTTATGGATGTTGCAAGGAAAGATTAAGAGTTACTTATAGCATACTGTATTTTTTGGGGATTTATTGGTGTTGATAGTTATTAAGATATTTAGTGTGGTTTCATAAAGTGTTAACTGGTTTCATAAATAAACATTGTTTTAATTTAAAGTACTGTAGATCTCTGTTGCATCACACCTGCACAGTAGGCCCGTGTGCTCCTCATAACCACAATCTATTAAAAGTTGTGGGTCAGGTGAACTCCGTGATACACTTTGGGGTTCTCTGAACCTTGGCCCATAACATGATTACCAAAGTGCGGTCACAAATGGAACGGTAGGCGCCCTTGATTTTTGTGTACCAGTGGCCGAGAGTGTTGTCGCTTCTGGTAGGACTGGAGATGTGCTGGTGGAATTTTGGCAGTACACTCTTTGAGGTCGGCCTGGTTGAAGTCCCCGGCCACGATGAACAAGGCCTCTGGGGGTTCTGCTTCGTTGTTGTTTATAACTGTGTGCGGTTTATCCAGCGCCTTCTTCACTTCTGCCTGGGGTGGGATGTAGACTGCTGTGATTATGGCTGAAGTGAACCTACATGGAAGGTAGTACGGGTTGTACTTCATGGTCAGGTATTCCAGGTCCAGAACGCAGTAGGAAACCAGCATTGTCACATCCAAGCACCAGGAGGAGTTGATGAGGAGACAAACACATCACCCTTTGCTTTGCCTGATGACACGGTGCGGTCCGCCCGGTGAATAGAGAAGCCTTCAGATTGTATTGCACTGTCCAGTGAGGCAGGGGTGAGCCATGTCTCTCTGAAACAGAGCACACAGCAATCTCTTACTTCCCTCTGAGAGGTAAGTAGCATCCTGTTGGACTTGGTACGTGTCAAAGTTAACATAGTTTTCCGCCCAGGCAAATAGGGCATCCATGGCCTGTCAGATGTACCTGTGGGCTCTGGCAAAAGAGAAAATGCTGGAAAATCTCAGCAGGTCTGACAGTAGGGAGAGAAAAGAGCTAACTTTTCGAGTCCAACAGAGAAAGTGGGAAATATTTATACTGTGGAGTGAGAATGAAAGATGAGTCATAGCCACAGGAATCCGGGGAAACGGGGTCCTAATAGTCACAGAAACCAAGGCGAAAGAGTGCTAATGGCAGTCCCCACAGAGAACAAAAGGTGTGAAAGGCCAAACAGCAGAGAAACTAATATCAAAGGGTGAACTGTGACAGATGTAGATGTGGGGGGACGAGGAAGCAAAGGGGAGAAAGGGTAAGGAAAGGTGGATAGATGGGGGGGGGGGGGGGGTGTTAAATATATATTAAGAAAGACAAGAGAGAAAGAAATGGTAAAAGACAGTTAAAATGAATGGGATGAAAACAAATGGGTCGAGGTGGGGTAGAGCTAATCATCTGAACTTGTTGAATTTGATGTTGAGATTGGAAGGCTGTAGCGTGCCTAACTGGAAGATGAGATGCTATTCCTTCAGTTTGCGTTAAGCTTCACTGGAATATTGCAACAGGCCAAGGACAGACATGTGGGCATGGGAGAAACACAGAATGGTCGTGGACTACAGCCAGACCATTATCGGTACACGCAGCTCGACCCGTACACGTACCATTGATATGGTCAATCAGATTGCGCAGTACCAGGTCTTCTCAACGATAGACCTCAAATCCACCTCAAGATCTTATAATTCTTGATCTTGCCCCGCTGTGTGTTATTGAACATGAAGGCTACCAACCGTTGGTCAGTGAGGAGTGTGAATCTCCTGCTGGCCAGGTAATGCCTCCAATGCTGCACAGCTTCAACGATGGCTTGGGCCTCTTTTTCGACGGATGAGTGCCGAATTTCTGAGGCATGAACGGTGCGGGAAAAGAATGCCACGGGTTTGCCTGCCTGATTGAGGGCGGCGGCTAGGGCGACGTCTGATGCGTCGCTCTCTACCTGAAAAGGCAGTGTTTCGTCTACTGCGTGCATCCCGGCCTTGGCGATAACGGAGCTCAAGAAAACTACGCACAGAAAACAAACACACTCTTCGCCAGGCATGTACTCGCCACTCGCTCTCAAATCCCTGGTGAGCCCATAGAAGACTTCTGGCGGGCCCTAATTCCACAAGTCCGGGACTGTGACTGTCAGGCCATTACGGCCACTGAACATTCCAACCTTCTTATGCGCGATGCGTTTGTAACGGGGATTGGGTTGGACCTCATACGCCAAAGACTGCTAGAAGGAGCCACGCTCGACCTAGCTGAGACTAAAAAGCTAACACTCTCTGATGAGACCATCAATTCACGCGACACGTGGTTAGAAGCGAACAGTGGTTTTAATCATCTTACAACAGAGCCTGCCTGTGACGAGATGAACTCTAGATGAACTGGCAAGCAGGCTCACAACAGCAACCTTTATAATTCCGGTTAGGGGGAGGAGCCATGGGCGGAGCCATGGGCGGAGCCACGGGTGGAGCCCAGTACAAGCTCCTCACCTCCCCCTATGGGTAGAGCCGCGCAACTACACATGATCTAGTACAAGGTACAGGCTTAACGCATGTTGTACAATACAGTGTGGATTATTAGTGTTTATAATTCACCAAGTTCACCCCCTGTGAAAAAATCAAGTCCGGCGGGGTTGATGGCTTACAAATTGAGTCTGTCCGGTGGTCGAGTTGTCCATTGTGATCGGTGGAGCACCAGGGTTTCAGCCTCTTCTGGTGGCTGGACGATCACGGTTGGTTGGGGTACGATGGCGGACTGCGGGGGTGATTCTGTCCGAGCTTCGTACCCGTCTGGTTCGACTGGGGAGTGGGGGCGCTGGTAGCTTGTGGGCGCGGGTGCGCGGAACCTGTGTAGCGACCCGGTAGGTGCGGGGGCATGGGGCGCGACGAGTTGAGTGGGGTATACTGTGAGGGGTACCTCGGCGGTGGTAGTGGTGGGATTCGATCCTGCCGGCGCTAGGTCCCGGAGGGATACAGTGTCCTGACGGCCGTCAGGGTACTCTATGAAGGCGTATTGGGGATTTGAGTGTAGTAGAAGCACTTTCTCTACGAGTGGGTCAGTTTTGTGTGCCCTGACGTGCTTCCGGAGGAGTACCGGGCCCGGTGTCTTCAACCATGCTGGGCGCGAAGCCCCCATGGTAGTGCCCCTGGAAAAACAAAGAGCCACTCGTGAGGGGTCTGGTTGTGGGCGGTTACATAGGAGGGACCTAATAGCGTGGAGCGCGTTGGGGAGGACTTCCTGCCAATGGGAAACCCGGGAGATTCCTGGACCGGAGGGTCAGTAGGATGGTCTTCCAGGCCGTCGCATTCTCCCTCTCCACCTGCCCGTTCCCCCTGGGGTTATAGCTGGTAGGTCCTGCTCGAGGCGATGCCCTTGTCGAGCAGGTACTGAACGCAGCTTGTCGCTCATGAAGGACGAACCCCGGTCGCTGTGTACGGTAGCTGGGGAAACCAACAGGGTGAAGATACTATGCAGGGCCCTAATGACTGTGTGGGAGGTCATATCGGGGCACGGGATAGCCAAAGGGAAGCGGGAGAAACTCGCCGATCGACATTCAGGAAGTACACAATCCCGACTATTCGAGGGAGTGGCCCTTTGAAATCGATGTGAGGCGTTCAAAGGGCCGAGAAAGCCTTGACCAGTGGGCCCTGTCTGGTCTAGTAGAAGTGTGGTTTGCACTCCGCACAGATCGGGCCAATCCCTGGTGATGGCTTTACCTCCTCAGGGAGGAAAGGTAAGATTTCGGGCTTTAATGTAATTGGGCGAGCCGGGTGACCCCCAGGTGGCAAGAGGTATTGTCGGATTGGCTTTTAGGCCGTTCGCTCTCGTGCCGCTGGCGCACGTGCCGCAGGACAGGGCATCTGGGGGCTCGTTAGAGCTTCCCGGGTCTGATACATGATATCGTATTTGTAGGTGGAGAGTTCGATCCTCCACCTCAGGATTTTATCATTTTAAATTTTTGCCCCTTTGCGATTTGTCAAACATGAAGGCAACCGTTCTTTTGGTCGGTGATGAGAGTGAACCTTCTACCTGCGGGGTAGTGCCTCCAGTGACGTACATCCTCCACAATGGCTTGTGCTTCCTTTTCGACCGAGGAGTGTCGAAGTTCTGAAGCGGAGAGGGGTTCTGGAGAAAAATGCGACTGGTCTCCCTGCTGATTCAATGTGGCTGCAAGAGCAACCTCTGAGGCATCGTTCTCAACCTGAAAAGGACGGATTAATCCACCGCCCGCATGGCCGCTTTGGCAGATGTCCTCCTTGATGCAGTTGAAGGCCTGGCGAGCCTTCAGCCGACAGGGGGAAAAGTGTGGCCTTAAATAGTGGGCGGGCTTTGTCCGCATATGAGGGGACCCACTGGGCATAGTATGAAAAGAATCCCAGGCACCGTTTGAGGACCCTGGGACCAATGAGGGAGAGGGAGTTTCTAAGATCCGGGTTGGGCCCAGGACTCAATTTTCACATGACATAGCCGGAGGATGGCTAGCCTAGTCGTGCGGAAAACGCATTTCTCCTTGTTGTAAGTGAGGTTGAGTTTCTGGGCCGTCTGGAGAAATCGATGGAGGTTGGCATCGTGGTCCTGCTGGTCATGGCCGCAGATGGTGACGTTGTCCAAGTACGGAAACGTGGCCCGCAGCCTGTACTGGTCCACCATTCGGTCCATGCTCGTTGGAACACCGAGACCCCGTTCGTGACGCCAAAGGGAACCCGGGGAGGAAATGGAAGAGGCGGCCATCGGCCTCGAACGCCGTGTACTGCCGGTCCTCCGGGCGGATTGGGAGCTGTGGCATGCAGGACTTCAGATCCACCGTGGAGGAAATACGATACTGGGGCGATCTGATTCACCATGTCTGCAATCCTGGGGAGGGGGGTACGCACGAGGAGCGGTAAAACGATAATGGTCGGACTATAGTCCACGACCATGCGGAATTCTTCCCCGGTCTGACGACCACCACCTGAGCTCTCCAGGGGCTGTTACTGGCCCCCTCTGATCCCCTCACGTAGGAGCCTCGGACCCTCTGTCTGATAAACCACCCCTGTCCTGCAGGCTGTATCGCTGCTATGAGTGGCTACGGGTTACAGTCTGGAGTGGAGGGGGGGGGGGGGGGGGGGGGGGGGAGATTCGCAGCATGGCTAGGCTGCAGATGGTGAGTTGGGGTAGGGGGTCCGCTGAAGCCGAGGGTGAGACTTTTGAGGTTACACTGAAGTCGAGTCACAGTAAGAGTGGGGGCGACAGAGTTCGGAACAGGACGTATAGTTGAAAATTAGAGAAAATAGCGCTTGCATCGTTAGGGTCGCCGGGCGGTGCGCCCTGGGAGGGAACAGAGTGGGAGCCCGAAACGAGTGAGATATTTACCGTGCAGGAAAAACAGGGAGCAAACAGCGTCTTACCAGATCTGGATGTAAGGAAGCTCTCAGTGCTCCCGGAGTCGAAGAGGCACAGTGTACTGTACCCGTTGATTTTAACGGTCATCATGGAGTTGCGGAGGTGTTTCGGACACGACTGGTCCAACGTGACCGTGCTGAGTTGTGGGTAGTCGGCGGCTCGATCAGCTGTGCTGGAGTGGCCCCGTGATGAATGCCCGCTGAGGTCGCAGTCTTCGATCTGGGTTGCTGAGTTTGGAGAGGATGGAGCCCCAAGATGGCCGCCCCGTGGATTGCACGTGGTGAGCGGCGAGGAAAGTGGCGTCCAAGATGGCGGCCCCCATGAGTCGCACGTGGCCGGCTGCATGGTGGGGGTTTGCCAAGATGGCGGCCCCCATGGGTTCGCACGTGGTGGGTGGGGGCGGAGTCGGAGTACAGGCCGCGGCGTTACGGGGCCTGAGGGCCTGCGAATTCAGGGAGCAAGTGCTCTGGGCTGCTGGAGGGTTTGTGGCTGGAGCTCTCTTCGCAGACATACTCTGGCACAGTGTCCTTTGCAACCGCAGCTGCTGCAGGTCGCGTGCGGGGCCGGTCAGCGCTGCCCGCGGGTGCTGGAGCTGGCCACAAAAAGTGGCAGGCTGGAGTAGCATAGTGGCTAAGTGGCCGCGCGGCGCTGGCCTGGGGTAGTCGCTGGTTGGGGGCCCATGACGGGGTCGCGGAGTCCGCGGGGAACGAAGTGAGGCTGCGGAACGAGACCTCCATAGTAGTGGCGAGTTCTACAGTGTCTTCTAAGTTTTGGGCCCCCTTCTCAAGCAACCGCTGGCGCACGTAATTGGATCTGTGGCCTGCAACAAATACATCGCGGACAACGAGTTCCCTATGTTCTGCAGCATTTACAGCTTGGTAATTACAGTCCCGGGATAAGGTTTTTATGTCTCTTAGGAATTCTTCTAGCCATTCTGTGGGGCGCTGGCGGCGAGTAGTAAAAACGTGGCGCGCTTAGTCCTCATTGGCGGGCCTCACGTACATTCTGTCGAGTAGGGCCAGGGCCTCTGTATATGAGCCGTACAATTAGGTTGAGTAGATATACGATGGCTCACCTTGCATGCAGTCGGCTGAGTTTCTGCTCCTCCGTAGTTTCTGTAGTGCTTGCTATCAGCCAGGTAGGCCTTTAAAACATCGGAGACAGGTGTGAAAGATTTATTTCGCCTCTGCATCCTGTGGGTCGAGTTCCAGTCGATTAGTTTTGAGGGCTGACTCCATTGTCATTCCTTACTGTTTCTTAAGACGATTAAATTGATGAGACCATCAATTCACGCGACACGTGGTTAGAAGCGACAGTGGTTTTAATCATCTTACAACAGAGCCTGCCTGTGAAGAGATGAATTCTAGATGAACTGGCAGGCAGGCTCACAACAGCAACCTTTATACTTCCGGTTAGGGGAGGAGCCATGGACAGAGCCACGGGTGGAGCCCAGTACAAGCTCCTCATCTCCCCCTATGGGTAGAGCCGCGCAACTACACATGATCTAGTACAAGGTACAGGCTCAACACATGTTGGGACAATACAATGTGGATTATTAGTGTTTATAATTCACTACACTCTCCATGACGGTCGCCTCACGCAATGCTCAGGTCTACCCCTCCGGCCGCATGGCCTACCCCTCCTATCCCTCATGGACCCCACAGACAGCCACCCCAGCCGGGGCTTTACCCAGTCACATGCCAATCGGTGCACCCCGGGGGTCCCCGATGTTACTTCTGCGACTAACAGAAGCACCCCCCGCCAACGCTGCCCGCCCGCACTGCCATTTGCAAGGCTTCCGGCAAAAAGGGGCACTTCGGCCTCAGTGTGCCAGGCCCGCGCAGTCGCCGCTATCGCCCCCCCCTCGCCCCTACCTACACACAATGGGCGCTGCCATCTTCGTCCCGACCACGCGCGGCCAGTGGGTGCCGCCTCATCTTCACCTCCCGGTGGCCCGCGAGCGAGTCAGTGTGGCACCGCCATCTTCCCCCCTCAGTTCACGTGCGGCCCATGGGCGCCGCCATCTGTCCAGCCCCCGTAACGTGCGGCCCATGGGCGCCGCCATTTGGTCCCCCGCAAGATCTTCAGGCATCGCCATCTTGTCTTCCCCATGGGGCATGGACGCTGACAGCATTCCACGACCTGGGCCCCCCCATTCTCTCCATCTTCTGACCGCCATTGACGACCGACCGCAGCTCGCCTCAGTGACGATCAACCAGTCTTGTCCGCACAACCTGACCACCCGCTTCGACCGTGTGAGAATCAACGGTGACATGACCTCTTGCCTGCTGGAATCCGGTAAGGTGCTGCTCCCTCGTGGTCCACCCCCGCCAATCAAAGAATCTCCCGGGCCTCCGTTCCCATTCTGTCCCGATCCGGGGGTTCTGCACGGTCACTCTCACGGTCCAGGACGTACAATGCAGCGGCTTCGCCTCTACGTCCTTCCTAATCTTTGCGCTCGCAACTTACTAATAGACCTGGACTTTGAGTGCAATCTCCAGAGGCCTTACCCTCAAATTCGCGGGCCCATACCACCCCTCACTGAGTGCGGCCTCGCAACCCTAAAGGTCAACCCACCCTCCCTCTTTGCCAATCTAACTCCAGATTGCAAACCCGTTGCCACCAGGAGCAGACGGTACAGCACCCAGGACAAGACCTCAATCAGGTCCGAGGTCCAGCGGTTGCTTCGGGAGGGGCATCATCGAGGCCAGCAACCACCCCCTGTTGCTGAGAGCCCAAGGGGAGGCAAATGCACAAAAACAAAAAAGCTAACCGACCAAGAGATGCAAGTGACATCAGGAGCACCACCCAGGTGCCCTCCCACCCGTTTTGTTTTTGTTTGCTCTGTATTTAACAAAAAAAAACATAAAAGAAGGGCGGGGGTAGGGAAGAGAAGCTCGCCCCCCCCCCCCCCCCCCCCCCCCCCGCCCTAATGGCACGTGTAATAATTCTCTCCTCTTTGCTTCTCTGTATATGCACTCCTTCCCCTGTTGTTATTTTATCGCCCCTTGGGTTTTAGTTTGTAATGTTCTTGTTATTTTGTTCAACCGCTGAGTGGCCTAATACAACCAAATGGCTTGCTTGGTCACTTTATAAGTAGAGAGTCAACCACGTTCCCATGAAACAGGAGTTACCTGTTTGCCAGAACAGGTAAAGACAGCAGGTTTCCTTCTTTGAAGAACATTTGTGAACTAGTTGGAGAACCATCTGGAGAACCTTTAATGATCGTAGTGATATGGCGACTAGGGGCTTTTCACATAACTTCATTGAAGCCTACTTGTGACAATAACCAATTATTATACTGTTTTGGTGCAATAAAAGCAATGGACGGATTCTCCATTGGCCGGCGCCTGAATCGGGAAACGCGATTGGGCGGAGAATCGGTTCCAATGCCAAAATCGCGGTGCATGCCGAGTTGACACCAAATTGTAAGTATCCTTCACATCGACCAGCAGCGCCAATGCATTCCGGATGCATGTAAACACCGTTTCCATAAATTAGTGTGCCTGACCCGGTATTCTCCATGGCCTCTGCGATTCTCCACCTCCGATGAGCCTGAGTTCCCGACGGCGTGGTTCACTTGTGCTTTTAAATATCGCGAAACAGGCGTCGTGGTTGATGAGCGAGATAAAGGAGGTAGTGTGCTGCCAGGCCAGGACACTCGCTGGGGTGGGGGGAGGGTGGTGCCCTGCCAGGACCGGGGATGAAGGGCGAGTAGCCGGTAGCACGGGATTGAGTGATGCCCAGGCATGGACCGCCATTGCCGCGGCCTGCAAGGCAGCCATCATGCTGAGCACCGCACTGACCCAACCTGGCCCCTGGTTCTGCAGAGTGACACCGGCCATACGGGTGCCCTCACCCCACCCCACACCCCACCCTTCACTATACGTCCCACCACCCAATCGGCTGCCACCCGGTAGGCCATCAGACAACACACTCAAGGGCATAACCCACTGTAGCCCCTGCAGGTGTGCCGGGCGGGGCCGCAGAGCGTATTGCTGGCCAGGGCCAGCGCCAGCCAACATACCCTCGGCATCAGGGATGGGCACCAGGGCTAGAGGCCCCCACAGTGCTGGGCACTGACGGGGCCACGGGTGCGGGATTGGGGGACATGCGGGAGCAGAACCCGCAGTGCCAACCAGGGCCACCATGTAGCCCGGTGGATTGGTTGGACAGGGGGTACACACCATGCTAATATGTCAGCCTTTCACCCCCTGAAGACAATGCATATTGGAATTCAACCAGCAATGGTGGCCTTCCGGCTAGTCGCATGCAGCCCTGGGGGATGCCCTGCGGCCTGTACGAGCTGGAGCTGCTCGAGGAGGAGGAAGCTACAGCAGCGGACCGTGCCACAGAGGGAAAGTGGCAAGCGCTCAGGATGGAGAGCCGGCCGCCTAACGGGCCGAGGAGGCGGAAGGCACTGGATGAGGCCTCACGTGTACCAGAGCAGCGCCTGTCATTCGAGGACTGCCGGACCCGGGCATACCGTGGAAAACCCCAGCTGAGTAGGGAGACAGTGCACAAATCTGCTAGATGTGGCCATGCGGGGAATGGTGGAGGACACCTGCTCCCAGTGGCTGTCAAGGTGACGGTCGCTCTGAACCTTTACGCCAGGGGATCTTTCCAGGCGCCGAGAGGGGACCTGTCCGGGACCTCACAGACCGTGTACACAGGTTCATCTGTGCCGTCATGGAGGCCCAATATGCCCAATCAGCACAATAGAACCAGTTCAATTTGGACCGAACCCACCAAGATTCCTTTGCCACCATCGATGGAAATGGCCTGGGTCCAGGGGGTGATGGATGGGGTGCATGTCACCCTACAAGCGGTTGCAGATGTCAGGCTGCTCCACATAAACCAAAAGCGGTTTCACTCAATGAAATTGCAGCTGATATGTGACCATCAACTGCACATCATGCACATCTTCGTCCCATACCCGGGCAGAGTGCCTTCATCCTGGAAGCCTCGACATGTGTGGTGTGCATCAGATGGTGTCCCAGGAACCTCTTCACTAAAGTGCCCAATCGTGGCGATGTCTTTGGGATGGTGGAGGGTGCTGTAGAGAGCTGTGATGGGAAATCGGTGTCATCTTCGACTCTAGCTCGAGGGTGTCCTGGGTCTCAGGCCGAGGGCTGTGTCCAGACTGCTCTCCTCATTGCTGCTCAGGGGACTCCGGCTGTAGCACTGGTTGGGGCGGGGGATACCAGATTGACCTGCCCCACCACCAGCAGGTCCTGCAAGACACAAAACAAGTCACATGATTAGACCGCGGGCCAGGGGTGATGGGGGGAGGAGGGGGGGGGTGGGTGGATGCTGATGGTGAGGGTGTTGTAGGGGTGAGGGTGCTGTGGGGGTGGTGTTGGGGGTGTGGGATTGACACAGGTGTCACAGGGAACCACAATTAAGGGGGTCTCACTTCCTTGCCAGCGGCTGATCTCCACCCCGCTGACCTCACTTTCTTCCGAGCCACCGACCACTTCCAGGGCCCTCTGCTCTGTCACGGTGAGCTCCAGTTTTCTCCTGCTCCCGGCGGTTATGGACGGCCTTCTCCTGGGGGTGGGGAAACAGAAAACGGCAGTGTTAAACAGTCCAACGCATGCAGCCCAGTGGTTGGGTAGCTGGTGGCTCCAGTGGTCAGGGCATCCGCCCCAGGCGGCCAGTATGGGTGCCGAGATGTGGTGCAGGGTGGGGGTTCGGCTGCCCTCTGGGTGGTGGGGTGGGTCAGATAACAGGTGCGTGGGATGGGGTTTAATGCCAGGGGCACAATGCTACCCACTCACTCTGGCCATCCTAAGGTGGATGTGCAGTGTGGTCCGCCACTGCTGGTCTGCAGCAGCTTGACAGCTTCCTGAGTCAATCGCGAATCCGGTGCATCCCACACCATTTCCCATTGGAATCAATTGTGTTCCACATGGTGTCAGTGCTAGCCCCTGAACAGACACTAAATCAGTCCAGGTGCAGCACCAGTTTTGCTTCTGTGGAAGTGCACAAATCCTGCGCTGGGGTCAACACTTAGTTTTAGGAATAGATAATCTAGCCCGATATCTGTTCCTCCCATTTTTAAAAATATTGGGCGGGATTCTCTGATCCTAAGGGTTGACACCATCATAAGCAGGCTCCCAATAGCAGTGAGGCATACAGGGGGCCAGCATGGCACTGGAGCGACCCACGCCGCTGCAGCTGTCGATACCGGCGTCAATGGGCGCCACGGGTCTGCGCATGCGCGCTGTGACCGGCATGAATGCACGCATAGCAACTGCAAAACGGCGCAAAATGTGCACATGCGCGGTAGCTCCCTTCTCCACGCCGGCCCCGATGCAACATGGCGTAGGGCGACAGAGCTGGCCCAGAGCAAAAGAGGCCCCCAACAACGCGAGGGCCGGCCCGCTGCTCGGTAGACCCCGATCGCGGGCCAGGCCACGGTGGAGGCCCCCCCAGGGATCGAACCCCCCGACCCCGCCCACCATGGCCACCCCGCAAGGTGGATGCTTGAGGTTCTGCCGAGTAAGATCAGATGTGAACGGCGCCGGCAGGACTTAGGCTTTTTTGGACAGCCACTCGGCCCATTCTGGGCGGAGAATCGCCGGGGGGCCCGCATAGAGTGGCCCCCAACCGCACCCTGCGCCATTGGAGAATCGACGGACCGGCGTCGAGGCAACATTGCATGATTGCCGCCCGGCCTGGTGATTCTCCGACCCGGCGTGGGCTGAGAATCCCGCCCTACATGTTTGAGGTCTATGTTCACTATGTTTCCCAAAAAAGACTATTTTGTATTCTTCTGCATTGGACTGAATCTGCCAATTATTTGACCACTTCAGTAATCTGCATTCTTCCTCACTGTTTTCAGGCCTTCAATTTATTGATCATCATACTGTAATTCACCCTTCTTCACTGCGGTCACTTGCTTTCTGTTTATACAAATGATCCTTGAGGATTTAAACATGTTTCAACCAATGTGAAAAACTACTGTTTTCCTCTACCTTTGTTTCCAAACCCTTAATTTTCTCTATATCCATGCATCATCATTCTCTCTAATAGGCAGCTGGGGCTGGTATAGCGCAGTGGGATAAACAGCTGGCCTTTAATGCAGAAACTAAGGCCAGTAGCACGGTTCAATTCCCCGTACCGGCCTCCCCAAACAGGTGCCGGAATGTGGAGATGAGGGGATTTTCACAGTAACTTCATTGAAGCCTACTTGTGACAATAAGCGATTATTATATGGGGCACTTCATCCAAAACCTTCTAAAATACATACGTAAATGAATCACAAAATCACATACTCTGACCTCTTCACTAATACCAATACAACAAGTGTGACCTCTTTAGTTAAGTTTGCTGATCCAACTCAGCCGATATCTGGAAGTTTTAATCAATTTAATCCTACATTCTCATCATGGTTCTTATTCAATGAGTTATTACGTTGATGCTGAATATGTAGACGTGTTTATTTGCATTAGGAGATCGGAGAAATACAATCTAACTTTCACAGAACCCTTATTAGTGTAGAAAATCATCTTGTTGAACAAATATTTCCTGATATATATTATTGTACATTCAGGAAAAAACTTAGGCTTCACCATAGATTCTGGAAAACTCCACAATGTATCCCTTGGCCAAGGACAAGAGGCGGTAGCTGAACGAGCTGTGACAAAGGCATCTAAAGAAGGACACTGGGTTATCTTGCAGGCAAGTTTCATTATGCGAAGCTTGGTAAAAATGTATAGTTCAGAAAGATAAAATAATGTACAAAATCTATCTTGTGCTCTGACATTGAGAATAAAATGGGGTACGTGTAAATTAACAGCCAAACTGGCTGACACAACATACTACACAATAAATAGATTCCATAGATTTCTCAACAACGCACTCAATCGCCTCTAACAGTATCAATCAACGAAGGTCCCTGAAACTTAATCTCTCACGCAGGTTTCCAATAACCACGTGCAAAGACCTTGTCATAGCGTCCAGATGTTTACAGCATGAAAACAGGCCCTTTGGCCCAACTTGTCCATGCCTCCCAGTTTTTACCACTAAGCTAGCCCTAATTGCCGCATTTGGCCATATCCCTCTATACCCATCTTTCCCATATAACTGTCTAAAGGCCTTTTAAAAGACAAAATTGTACCTGCCTGTACTACTGCCTCTGGTTGCTCATTCCAGACACTCACCACCCTCTGTGTGAAAAAATTGTCCCATTGGACCCTTTTGTATCTTTCCCCTCTCACTTTAAACCTTTGCCCTCTAGTTTTAGATATCCCTACCTTTGGGAAAATATGTTGGTTATCTACCTTATCTATGCCCCTCATTATGTTATAGACCTGTATAAGATGTCATGGGCCAAGGTTTAGAAAACTCCAAAGTGTATCATGGAGTTCACCTGACCGAAAACTGTTTATTGATTTTGGTTATGATAAGCACAAGGGCCTGCCTTTCAGGTTTTATTCAACACAGGCCTTAAGCACTTTTAATCAAAAACAAAGTTTATTCTACGGATTTAGTTAACATTTCTATAAACACACACATTAAGCGTTTTTATCAACTACAAACATAAATACCCCACACAGCTACAGTAATCTATGTATCACCCTTAATAAATTCCCCCTTTTACTGTTCCAACTTAATAACAAGATCCAAGTAGGAACCAGAAACCCCTTTTCAAAGGTGTGGCCCTGCATACGGCACTCTCGCTGTCTTTAAGACTTGGTATTGATATTCTGTTTCCCTTCTCAAACAACAGGTTTGAATTGCTTCCAGAAGGCAGTTACCTCTTTTCAAGTTATCAAGCAGTCTGGAAACAGCTTCTAAAATGAATATAGAGAGACACTTCTTTACAACCTGTGCAGAACACCAGTTCAAATTCAAAACAAAAGTAAAACTCAGAGCCACAGCCAGCTCCACCCACACAATGATATCACTGAAGCCATGTGATAAGACAAAAACATTTTGTGAAGGGACATTTCCATGACAAAGATCACCCCTAAGCCTCCTATGCTCCAGCGAAAAAAGTCCCAGTCTATCCAGCCTCTCCTTATAACTCAAACCATCAAGTTTCCAGTAGCACTCTTTCTCATTTAAGACCAAAGATGTGCAGGTTAGGTAGATTGGCCATGCTAAATTGCCCCTTAGCATCCAAAGGTTAGGTGGAGTTACTGGGTTATGGAGCTAGGGCAGGGGATTAGACCTAGGTAGGTTGCTCTTTCCAAGGGCCGGTGCAGAGTAGATGAGCTGAATGGCCTCCTTCTGCACTGTAAGGATTCTACCTTCACCCAATGTGCATGTCCCAATATTTTTTTGCTCAAGTGTTATGGGCCAGGGTTTAGAAAAGTCCAAAGTATATCATGGAGTTCACCTGACCTACAACTATTTGATTTTGGTTACAATGAGCACAAGGGCCTGCCTTTCAGGTGTTATTCAACAGAGTCCTGAAGCACTTTTAATCAAAAAACAAGCTTTATTCTATGAATTTAGTTAACATTTGTATAAACACACAATAAGACATTTTTATCAATTACAACATAAAGACCCCACACAGCTACAGTAATCTATGTATAACCTTAATGAATTCCACCTTAACTGTTCCAATTCAATAACAAAATCCAAATAGAACCAGAAACCCCTTTTCAAAGATGTGGCCAAGCATACGGCATTCTTACTGGTATAAGACTTGTCATTAACACTCTGTTCCCCTTTTCAAACAGCAGTTTTCAATTCCTTCCAGAAAGCAATTATCTCTTTTCAGTTATCAAGCAGTCTGAACGCACCTTTTAAAACAAAGATACAGAGACACTTCTTTCCGCCTATGCAGTACAAACCAGTCCAAAGCTCCAAGCAAAAGTAAAAACTCACAAAGCCACAGCCCAGCTCCACCCACACAATGACATCACTGAAGCCATGTGATCAGATATAAACATTTCTTAAAGGGACATTCCCATGACACTGGGTAAGATTTTTTTTAAAATATAATTTTTATTGGAATTTTTTACAGAAAATATAAAACATAACGACAAACAATGAAATGCAACAAAATAACCCATAATAACTGTGACACCCCCAGACCGTATCGACGCATGTATCACATTCCCCCACCCCCCCAACCCCAATGAACAACAAAAGAACTTAAAAATATATTAAAATTAAATAAACAAACATAGTCATTGTCCGCCCCCCCCCCTTTTCCCTCCCCCTTCCCCCCCTCCCCTCCCCGGGTTGCTGCTTCTACTGTCCCTGTACCCTATTGTTGAGCCAGAAAGTCGAGAAAAGGTTGCCACCGCCTAAAGAACCCTTGTACCGACCCTCTCAGGGCGAATTTGACCTTCTCTAGCTTAATGAAACCCGCCATGTCATTGATCCAGGTCTCCACGCTTGGGGGCCTCGCATCCTTCCATTGTAGCAAGATCCTTCGCCGGGCTACTAGGGACGCAAAGGCCAGCACATCGACCTCTTTCGCCTCCTGCACTCCCGGCTCCACCCCAACCCCAAAAATCGCGAGTCCCCATCCTGGCTTGACCCTGGATCCCACCACCCTCGACACCGTCCTCGCCACCCCCTTCCAGAACTCCTACTGGGTAAGATTTTTAACAAGTGATTTCATTTAATGCTTTTCATTTCCTGGTTGGCTGTCAGTGAGAAGTATTTATAACGTGATTGGCTGCTTGGACAGCTTGATGATATCACTGCTGCTCTGTGGTGGGAAACCTCATTAAAAATCATTACAATCAACTGCATGATAAGAGAGGTAACGTTCTCATCACAGGGAACACTAGATCGCTCAGGGAGTCTTTCTTCAAGAAACAGTGAGCTCCATTACTTCACACTGACTGCAAAGTCCAGGCCCACGAAAAGGCATACTTTTTCTAACTTGAGTAAATTTGTCTGTGGTAGTATGACTAGAGGTACAACGATACCTGGGAGTGTGAGCTACCATTGGTGGAGAAGGCGCGATGCTCATTGGCCCAAGTGTTTGCATTCATTGGTCGGAACGTAAGGTAGCTCCGCCCAGTGAGGCGGGGTATAAGAACCCGTGTTTCCCAGCAGCCGGCCTTTTTCTGTACTTGTTTTAATAGCTACCTCAGCATGGCAGACAACGTACCGAGGAGGGAGCAGAAGCTGCACATCCCTCACTCATGCGGCGGCACCACCATCTACACGCTCATCGAGGACACGTCCGACTACGGCTCCGCAATGGAACTGCTTAAAGGACACTTCATCCGACCGGTGAATCAAGTTTACCCTCGGCACTTGCTTGCTACGAGGCAGAAGACCCCTGGTGAGTCATTGGACGATTTTTATTGTGCGCTCCTTGTACTGGGTAGGAACTGCGGCTGCCCACAGGTTTCTACTAATGAGCACACCGAACTGTTAATCCGAGACGCCTTTGTTGCGGGTATGCAGTCCCCACAAATCCGCCAGAAACTGTTAGAGAAGGAAACTTTGAGTCTCACGGAGGCACAGGCCCTTGCGAACTCTCTAGATGTTGCGTACAGAAACGCCCGTTCATACGCCCCCGACCCTGGGCAGCGTGGAATTCAGCTTCCCCTTCTATCGGACTCTGAATCGACCCTGGCCTGCGCTGCAAGACGCCCTGGAAACCCCGCTGGGCCCCATTGCTATTTTTGTGGACAGGCAAAACACCCCCGACAAAACGCCCAGCTCGATCGACAACGTGCAAGGGCTGCGGTAAGAAGGGCCATTTTCTGTCGGTTGCCAGGCCAAGGCAGTCGCTGCTGTCCCGGGCAGCGACTGCGGGATGCTGCCCCGTCTCTCTCCGAGGGCCCCGTGCGGCCTGCGAACTTCTCCATCCCCATCCCCCAATGCCACGTACGGCCTCTGGGCGTCGCTATCTTGTGCTTCCGACGCCACGTGCGGGAGACGGGCGCCGCCATTTTGTCCATCCCCTGCCATGTGCGACCAGTGGGCGCCGCCATCTTGGATTGGCTCCGAGGACTCTGGCGCGGGTGACTACGCACCGCCCGATGACGACTCCAATCTTTTGCCATGACTCGCATCAGTCACCTTGGACCAGTCTCGACCCCGCACCCTCTCTACGGCGACGACGAAGGTCCTTCCCAACGGGCACGAAACGTCCTGCCTTCTGGACTCCGGGAGCACGGAGAGCTTCATACACCCTGCCACGGTAAGACGCTGCTCTCTCCCTGTCCATCCCGTAAAGCAAAAAATCTCCTTGGCCTCTGGCTCCCATTCGGTTGAGATCAAGGGGTATTGTATAGCGGACCTCATGGTCCAGGGGAGGGAGTTTAAAAATTACAGGCTCTACGTCCTCCCCCACCTCTGCACGACCACACTCCTGGAGTTAGACTTCCAGTGTAACCTCCAGAACCTAACATTTAAATTCGACGGACCTATACCTCCCCTCACTGTATGCAGCCTCGCGACCCTCAAAGTCGATCCCCCGTCCTTGTTTGCAAACCTCACCCTGGATTGCAAACCTGCTACCACCAGGAGCAGACGATACAGTGCCCAGGACCAGGTCTTCATCAGGTCAGGACCAGGTCTTCATCAGCTCCTGTACTACAGGTACGGGGTTAGATCCCTGCCTGCTAGCTCCGCCCAGTAGGCGGAGTATAAATATGTGTGCTCCCCATACAGCAGCCATTTCGTCAGCTGCTGTAGGAGGCCACACATCTCAGTGTAATAAGCCTCGATTACATTCTACTCTCATCTTCTCGTAATTGATAGTGCATCAGGCGTCCCAACCCACGATGCTGGCCGCAGCTCTGCATGATACCCTGTGGCAACGTGAGTGGAGGTCGCTCAGAGAGGAGGTGGAGGCTGCAGCAGAGGAGTGGGAATGCAGAGGGGCAGGTGGCAGCCGGACAGGTTGGAGGACAGGCCGCCCAACAGGCGGAAGATGAGAAGGTGGCAAGGAGGCACCGGATAAGGCCCCGCATGTACCGCAACCGCATGTCGTTCGAGGACCTGCCGGACCGGGCATGCAGATGGAGACGGCGGAAGAACAGAGAGACTGTCAGACACATCTGCCAGATGATGGCACACCTGGCACCTTGGGGGTATAGGGGAGGGATACCTGGTCCTGGTGACTGGCAAGGTGATGGTCGTCCTCAACCTTTCTACCACGGGGTCCTTACAGTCTCCGAGTGGGGACCTGTCCGCCATTTATCAGACATCAGTGCACAGGTGCATGCATGCCATCACAGACGCCCTATATGCCCAGGTGGACCAGTACGTTCAGTACCATGTGCACCCTGCCCACCTGGATGCCCGGGCAGCGGGGTTTGCTGGCGTCGCCGGGATGCCCCAAGTCGCCCTACGGCCACCGGCGGATAACAGGGCACTTTACACGAACAGAAAGGGCTACCACTCGATGAATGTTCAACTGGTGTGTGACCAACAAATGCGAATTATGCACGTCTGCGCCCGATACCTGGGCAGTGTGCACGACGCATTCATACTGGCACACTCGGTGATCCCCGATATGTTTGAGGGGCACTCCCGGCTGCGGGGTTGGCTGCTGGGCAACAGGGGTTACCCCTTGCGGTCGTGGCTGATGGCGCCTATCAGAGGCCACAGACCAACGCGGAGACCCACTACAACCGACCAGGGGTGTGGTTGAGAAATGCTTCGGAGTCCTGAAGATGCACTTCAGGTGCCTGGACCGCTCTGGAGGGGCCCTATTGCACGAGGTTAGGAGGTCGTCCGCATCGTGGTGGCCTGCTGCATCCTCCACAACATGCGTAGCAGAGGGCGATGAGCTGTAGGAGGATGAGGAGGAAGGGCAGGCCTCGTCAGACGAGGAGGATGAGGGGGACAATGTGCGGGACATGGAGGCCTGGCCAGGTACGGGAGGCCACACAATGCCTCACGTTTCACCATCTGGGGGGAAGGGGAGTTGCTGGCCAGGGGCACAGACACCATCATCCCAGACCCACATCCCCTCACCGCCCCACACCACCAAACACCCTCACCTGCAACACCACCAAACCACCAGCATGCATACCCCCTCCATGATACATACCTGCGACGCGACAAGCTGGGGGCACAGGGTGGCAGTGACAGCAGGTCTGGTCCATGGGATGGAGGATGATGACGACCCGCTCTGCGATGAGCTCCGTGCTCCACATTGTATGACAATGTCTGACCATGTCCACAGGAGCACCTTCCACCTGGATGATCCCTGCATGCAGCTGGCCAGTCCATCATACAGTCCCGTCGAGTCACTGGGGTGGGGGGTGCTGGGGACGGGTCAGGGCAGGAGCGGGGAAGGGGGGAGCACGGTCCACCCACGGGGGCTTAACACGTCCCAACCCCCACTCCCACTGACCAGCACTGACCACCCCCACACCCATCAGACAGAGCACTGAGGCAGGTTAACAGGTGTTTATCGTGAACAAATATATACAGTCTGTGCCCTAGCCCCCATAACTCAACTGTGCCCTGCACCCGTGCCAACTTAACTGCTGCCTAACGTTCAGGCTTACAGGCCCTAACACTACGCCTAAGTGGTTCCCCAGACGGTACAGCAGGAGTGGAGATGGCCTGCTGTGACTGGATGGGCCTGGCTGCTGCTCAGGCGGGACGGGTGGCATGGTGTCGCCCTGTTTCTGCCCGCTCCCCACCAGATGCACCAGGAACACGAGGGGCAAGCCCGAGGTGCTGCGCTGTCCCGGCACCTCCCCTGCGGAGATCACCGGCCCGGGCCCCAGCACCTCTTCCTCCCTCGGGGCGCTCTATGGTCCCTGGGCTACTCCATGGGATGGGGGTGCGAGCGCTGCCACCCCCTGAGTTATCCCACCACCTGGCACTGCCAGTCCTGGAAACCTGCTCTCGTCTCGACCAAGGTCTGCACGTTCGTGGCCATGGAGCACAGGAGGGACCCATCTCCATCTGGGACTGTGTCACCACATTGAAGGTCTGTGCCACATCAGCCACTGACTGGGACGCATCCCTCTGGTTGGGGGCCACGTCGGCCAGTGTCCAGGCCACGTCCCTTTCGGACTGGGCCACCTCCTTCTGAGTCTGCACAATGCTGGCCAGCACCTAGGCAATGCTTCCGCCGCTCTCAGCCATGGCCTGCTGTGACTGGGCCACGCTAAGGAGCGAAGCTGCGATTTCTAGGTGGCACTGGCACATGGCTGCCTGTGAGACAGCAGCCCTGTCCTGGGCCTCAGCCCCGCCTGCACAAAATGCCCCAAGCCTTGCACATGCTGACCCATATCCGACACCGTTGCCCCCATTGCCTCCACCGCAAACGTCACCTGTGCGGTGTCGGCCTGGGTGGCAGCATGACCAGCACCACACCCTGCTCCTGCACGCAGATGGATTCCTTCACCTGCGCCTTCAAATGCTGGAAGCCGGCCGTAATCCCCCCCCCCATAGACCCTGGGTCTCTGCCTGCATCTCCCACTATAGGTGGAAGCCTGGGACACGTTTGGGCGGCAGCTGGCTGCTGGGACCGGCCTGCCCTCCGAGCGTCCGGTCCCTCGGCTGCTCCTGCCTCCAGCTGCTCTACCGAACCGACTGTGTGGTGCGCACCAGAGAGTGTCCCAGGAGCCTCTTCATTAATGTGCTTAACTGAGGTGATAGTCTCTGACATGGTAGAGGGTGTTGGAGACAGCTGTGACAGAAAGTCCGTGTCCTCCTCTGACCCGAACGCCAGCGTCTCCTGAGACTTGGACAGAGGGCTGGTGTTCGGGCTCCTCCCCCTGTCAGTGCTCGGCCGCCTGGGGGGCAGCGGCTCTGGCACTGGCTGGGGCAGGGGTCTCTGGATGGACTGGGCCCATCTGGAAGGTCCTGTAAGAACAAGACGATATGTATGGTTAGACAGCAGGATTGGGCGGGGGGGCTTTGGGGGAAAGGATAAGGGTGGGGGGTTGAAGGGTGTGAGGATGATGGGGGTTATGGAGTGTCAGGGTGTGTGGGGGGGGTGAAGGGGTGTGTGAGCGGGTGAGGGTTGAGGGGGGTGCGGTTGGGGGGGGTCCACGCATCTGTCATGAGGATCCGCACACTAGGCGGGGTCTCACTTGCTCGCCGCCGCCGGCCTCCACGTCGGCGACCTCCCTTTCCTCTGGACCACCGACCAAGTCCAGTGCCTCTGCTCGGGCATAGTGAGGGGCCATAGTTCTGGTGGTCCCCTCCGGTCTTCTCCTGCTCACGACGGTTGGGCATGCCTTCTCCTGGGGGGTGGGGGGCAAATACAAACAACAACACTTAGACGTTCCGATGCATGCAGTAAAGGGATTGAATAGATGAAGGCATCAGTTGCCTAGGGCACCCAGCCATTGCGGCTGGCATGGGTGCTGACATGTGGAGCAGGTTGGGGGTTCGGCTGTCCTCTGGGGGGGTGGGGGAGGGGGGCGGGGCCGGGTTGCGGGTGTTGGGGTTGGGGATTGGTGCCAACTTACCCTGGGGAGGTTGTGCAGTTTCTTCCTGCATTGGATGCCAGTCCGGACGACATAGATAACGACGCTGACCGTGTCTGCCACCTGCACCCAGGCACGGCGAACGGCAGCACCTGGCGGCCTTTCTCCCGGGCCGGGGTACAGGGTCATCCTTCTCTCCTCCACGACGTCCAGGATGGTGTCCAGCTCAGCGTCCCTGAACCGTGGAGCTGCCCTCCTTCCAGCCATCTTGTTGCCTGGGACAGTGTGTGTGGGGGATGCATCGTTCTAAGTGCGGCTGCGACGTATGAGTCTCTGTGCGGCAATCACGGACCCGGTGAATCAGGCGTCGTTTTGCTTAGAAACCGGTTGTGTTCTGCAATGGTTCTAGGCTATTTAGAGTTGCTGAATCAGTGCAGCTATTGCGCCATTTTTGCTGTCGTAAAACATCACTGTTTCCATGCCGGCGTCAGCACTTTGTTATGGGCCAGGGCATAGAGAACCCCAAAGTGTATCATGGAGTTCACCTGACCCACAACCTTTAATAGATTGTGGTTATGGGGAGCACAACCTACTTTACAGGTGTGATGCAACAGAGATCTTATGTATTTTTAAAACAAAACCATGTTTAATTATGAATCCAGTTAACACTTTATAAACCCACAGTCAACATCTTAACAACTATCAACACCAATAATCCCCACAGATACAATATTCTATAAGTAGCCCTTCATAACTTCCCTAACAACATCCATAAGTCCAAATGACCCTTTTTTACAGAAAAGACAGCAGGTTTAAATTCTCTACAGAAACAGGTATTACTTTGGAATCCTCAAATGAGCTGAAGGACAGTCGGTAGCTTGTAGAGAGAAATCATTATACAGCTGCTTGCTTTGCCTGCAGCTATACAACCCTGAAAACAAAATTAAAACACAACCGTAGCTGCCAGCTGCACCCTCACTCTGACATTACTGCAGCTACTTGATCAACCCAATTTCTTAAAGGTACATCCACTACAGCTATTTGATAAACACCCATTTCTTAAAGGTACTCTCACATGACAACTTAGTCTCCAGATCGGAGAATCCAGCCTGTGGGGCAGGTTTCTCTGTCCCGCCGCACCAGATTTCTGATGCGGCATGCCGTCAGGATTCTCCGTTTCAAAAGGGGGGGGCCGACATGACTATGTTTGTTATTTAATTTTAATATTTTTAAAGTTCTTTTGTTGTTCATTAGGGTGGGGGGGGTGGGGGGATGTGATACATGCGCCGATACGGTCTGGGGGTGTCACAGTTATTATGGGTTATTTTGTTGCATTTCATTGTTTGTCGTTATGTTTTATATTTTCTGTAAAAAATTCCAATAAAAATTTAAAAAAAAAAAAAGGATTCTCCGTTTCGCCAGCTGGTCAATGGGGCTTCCCATTGTGGGGCAGCCCCACTCCATCTGGAAAGCCCAGGGCTGCCAGCAAAACAGAGCATCCTGCCGGTGGAGATTTCAACCCTTGCCCTTGCACTTTTGCCAGAACATTCCAAAACCAATCCAATTGCTCTCTCCCATAGCCTTGCATCATATCCAGCTTCAAATATTTGTTCAATTTTCCTTTAAAAGGTTCTATGCTTCAACCACTTTCTGTGGCAAACCTTCAATACTCTAAGAATCTCTTGGTTGAACTTATTTATCTTAACCTCACTCTCTTACTGATCATTTTAATTGATTGGCGGGTGGCAGGCTCCTTCCCACCCCGGGAACAGGGTGGCCCATCTCTCCTCCACCGTGTTCAACATGGTCTCCAGCTCCACGTCTATAAACCGGGGTGCCGCTCTCTGTGCTGCCTTCTTGTTGGTTGGGATTTGTGTGTGTGGGAAGTGAAGAGCTTATATGTGGCTGCAAATTGTTAGCCTCTCTAGTGGCAATCCCGATCCCGTTGAATCAGATACCGGTTGTCATTGCAACCCGCTTGAATTCCACATGGCACTGGTGCTAACCCATTAAAGGATCCTGAATTGCTCGGGACCGGCGCCAATTCTGTGGTCGTAAAAGTCCACCAATTCAGTCCTGGCGTCAACACTTGGGGCGCGATTCGCCGGCCTCATTACACTCTCAAGGTGAATAACGGGAAAGGCCAAAACAAGATCCGCGCCAGGCACCAAACAGTTTGCAATGCACCTGGCCCACTCACCCCGTCCCTCCTCCCCCGGTGCCCCTCAGTGATTCTCAATGTACTTGGCCCTCCTAACTCTACCACTACATCTATGTGCTTCTCCAGGATGCCACATGAGCAGCGGAGACTGCCAGCTGCCTAACTTGTCCTCAGGCCTTTGATGCCCTGGCAAGATCTTCTAGGGAGCTCTGGGGCCAGAGGGCCCAGCCTGCTTGTCGTCGGCACGTGAACAGCCGAGCTGCCCTGTCCCTGTGTGCTGACTTCGACACCGGTCTGATCAGAGAGGTGGAATTCAGGGGAGCTGGTGATCACCGTCGCCACTACGTGGGACCGGGTTGGCATTCATGGTTCGGTGGCCCATAATAATAATCATCATCTTTATTGTCGCAAGTAGGCTTACATTAACATTCAATGAAGTTACTATGAAAAGCACTAAGTTCGGGTTCGGGTAGACCAAGGGAGAATTCAGAATACCCAATTCACCTAACAGCACATTTTCGGGACTTGTGGGAGAAAACCGGAGTACCCGGAGGAAACCCACGCAGACACAGGGAGAACGTGCAGACTCCACACAGACAGTAACCTAAGCCAGAAATCAAACCTGAGATCCTGGTGCTGTGAAGCAACAGTGCTAACATACTGCCCTGGGTTCACCTTGGGACAGAGAGGCAACTGGTTTGAACCCTGGCTGCCCATGCATCATCTGGCTCTGCCAGCCCTGGTGGTTCCCCATGGTCTATACCAGGGGTGGGCAAACTACGGCCCGCGGGCCGCATGCGGCCCGACAAAGGTTTTTATGTGGCCCGCCAATGTGGTGCCCGGAATCATAACCGGCATTTTTGAAAAGTCACCGGGGAAAGCCGCTGAAGTAATGCGCTTATTCAATAAGCGCATTTACTTCAGCGGCTTTTCCCGGCGGCTTTTCAAAAATGCCGGTTATGATTCCGGGCACCTCATTGGCGGGCCGCATAAAACGCGCGTAGTGGGGTGGATGAGTGGGGCTGTCTCATTGGTCGGTTTAGTTGGGTGTGCGACCAATAGGAGTCCAGGTTACAAACAATAAGCCTTATTATTTTTTTTGTTTTTTTTTTAACACTGATTTTGTTTTTAAAATTTAGATTACCCAATTATTGTTTCCAATTAAGGGGCAATTTAGCGTGGCCAATCCACCTACTCTGCACATTTTTGGGTTGTGGGGGCGAAACCCACTCAGACACGGGGAGAATGTGCAAACTCCACACAGTGACCCAGAGCCGGGATCGAACCTGGGACCTCAGCGCCGTGAGGCGGTTGTGCTAACCACTAGGCAACCGTGCTGCCCTTATAAGCCTTATTATTGTTTGTAACCTGGACTCCTATTGGTCGCACACCCAACTAAACCGACCAATAAGGCAGCCCCACTCATCCACCCCACTATGCGCGTTTTTATCGTTGACTCGGCCAGGCTGTGCTTCTGTCAGTGTTAAGGATCAGCACAAGCAACTTGACACCTGATTTCAACAAACTGGTAAATGACTGCAGTCAGATGCATCATTCTCATTGACATTGTTCTGTTACTTACTGAGTTACTTTGTTTTTCAAATAAATGTGCTTTTTTTTCTTTAAAGACCTTTATTTTGGCTATTTAAAATATTAATTATTTTAACTTAATATACTATGCGGCCCTTTAAATTGTGAATTTCTGAATGTGGCCCTTGCACGAAAAGTTTGCCCACCCTGGTCTATACCATCGTGTCGACGTCCTCAGTGGCTGCGGTATGCTCTGCAGTGACTTGGAAATGCCTACCTGTGACTGAGACAAGCTCATTAGCGCCTTGGCCTTCCGTCTGATAGCGGGACATGTCCAGCCAAACCTCATGAAATTCAGCCAGGTACTGGGTCACATCCCCCAGCAAGTCGGACATTCTGCCGTGATCCTCAACCATGGCCGTCACCGACAGCGCAGCACTTTGTACGCATCCATTAATGGTGCTCATGTCGTGCACCAGGCTGTCCTCTGAGGTCACCACCCTAGAAGTGTTATCCTCGGTGCCATGCATTGCCGGTGCCATCTCCTACGCCCGTAGCCTCTGGGACTCCTCCAATCGGCTATGCATGTGTTGGAGTGACACTGACAAATCCCTCTGAATGTCCCAGCCGCTCCCTATCATCTCCATCAGGCCCGGGTAACTCTGTAGCACAGGCTCAGCATCAGGCTGGGACCCAGCAGGGTCCTTGGATCCAACAGACCTCCGCCTCACCTGATGTACATCAGCAGCAGTGTGGTGCTCACCAGATTGTGCCCCAGAAGCCAGACCACTGACATTTCCCACTGAGGTGAGTGTATCTGTGCTGGTGGAGAGTGGGGATGACAACTGTACCACGACTAGAACGGTTGGGTTCTCGGAGCTCTCCTCCATCCCATGACCCCCCTCCTGCAATGATCCTAGTCCTCATGTGAGTGTTGTACTGGCAGCAGTTTCACCCCCCCCCCCCGCAACCCCCAGGGTCCTTAATTCAGCCGGTGGACGAGATCTCATCACCTCCATGAAATTCTGCCCTCTGTTCATTCACATGCCTTCACATCTTGCCACTGAACTCATACTCTCATTCATTGTCTTTTTTCCAAAATGCATATTAAATTACAGTTGCCCCTGTCAGTCTATTTTGCTAACCCCTGTTTATATCTCCCTGAAGTGTTTTATAGTCTTCCTGACCATTCTGTTTGAATGCCTTATGCATATCCACACAATCCTGACTCGTTTTTTGGACGGTTGACCTTTATTTCTTGTTTTCTCATTTTACTTTAGAGAGTGAGTGACCTGAATTTCAATACCTTAATAAGTTTAATATTTAAAAAGCAGCCTATGTTCATCTGGGACTATACTGACTTTACTATATGTATTAACTTGAGCTATTTTGTTTCTGTCTGCCAAGGATCTCATGTTCAAGTAATAGGAGCAAAGCTATAGATATTACCAATTAACGTAAAGGATTAAATAGATATGTATATAATATATTTGAATGTAACAATTTTTAATGACAAAATGTGTTCAAATATGCCCTACAGAATATTCACTTAGTAGCTAAATGGCTCAGCAATTTAGAACAACTTTTGAGAAGTACAGTGAAGGATCACATCCAGACTACCGGGTGTTCATGAGTGCAGAATCTGCTCCATGTCCTGAGGAGCACATTATTCCGCAAGGAATCCTTGAGAACTCAGTTAAAATTACCAAGGAAACCACCAACCGGTATGCTAGCTAATCTCCATGCAGCTCTGGATAATTTTGATCAGGTATGGATGACATTTCAGTATTTTGGCAGATTGTAAGGAGTACTTACAACATAAATATTTTGTGCATGGGGCAGAAAAAGAATGGGGAACTGGGAACAGTGATTAGATTCTCAAGATTTGTTGAGTCATGTTATTAAAAGGATTGGTGTGGCATTTTGGCTGTGAAATGTTCAGTTTTGCTGGTGGAGGAGGGAGAAGAAAGGTCCTGCTGCTCATGCATTTGTTTCTTCCTCAATTTTGAGACTTTGGGAGCAATTCTCCAGGCAAATTTCTAAGTGTGGTAGCGTGCAGTGATTGCCGCGAGCTTCTCGGCTGGGCCCAGCTTGCCCACTTAACAAGGCCTCATGGGCTTCTCACTGCAAATGATGGCTCACCAGTTGATTTTCCGAGATTACGCTCGCCAAGTTAACAAGTTCGAGCAGCACTTAAGCTGCACTTGCTCAGCCAACCCCAGCCTGCTCGCAACAATGGTGCCGGGGTGACTGGCCCCAAGATTTGGGGATGCTGACCTGGGGAGTGTGGCGCTAACAATTATACTCAAAGACGAGAGACAAGTACAATAGAGGCTTTATTGCTGTGCGATGCTATTCCTCCATCTGCAACTGTAGACTGGGGTCTGAGTGACTCACACGCATATTTATACACAAGCTCCCTGTGGGTGGAGCTAGCCGGCAGGGGCTTACCGGAGGAACCTGTATTACAGGTACAGCCATACATCCCCCTACTGCAAGTATACATAACTACAGTGGTTATATCACCACATTCACCCCCTGTAAAAAAATGAGTCCGGCGGGGGTGACGTGTAACTCTAATACAAAGGATGAGCTATTTACAAGAGGGTCCAAACAAAGAAAACCAAGAGTCCATCCGGTTATCAGGTCACAGGTTGAGCCGAACCGGCGGTTGAATGTTCCGCTGTGATCGGCGTAGCTGTGGTGGCGACGTCGGTGCAGGTGCTGGCGGTGTTGGTGCTGGCTGCTGGCGGGATGACTCCGAGAGTGAGCCAAAATCGTCCGAGAGCGAGCCAAAATCTTCCGTGTCCTTCAGTGTGGGCAGGGGGATGAGGGATGGACCTGGTGGGGACGAATAGGGGGGCGCCGGGGAAAAGGAGGGTGGCGCGGGGGGGAAAAAGGGGTGTGGGAATGGGATTGGCACCTGAGGGAGCCAGGTCCCGGAGCGAGACTGTGTCCTGGCGGCCGTCGGGGAACTCCACGTAGGCATACTGAGGGTTGGCGTGGAGAAGGCGTACTTTGTCCACCAGAGGTTCCGCCTTGTGGTGCCGGACATGCCTACGGAGAAGGACTGGGCCCGGAGTCGTGAGCCATGTCGGGAGCGCCACCCCGGAGGTAGACTTCCGAGGGAAGGCAAAAACATGTTCGTGGGGTGTACTGTTAGTTGCGGTGCACAGTAGCGACCGAATGGAATGGAGCGCGTCAGGGAGGACCTGCTGCCAGCAAGCGGCTGAGAGGTTCCTGGACCGTAGGGCCAGTTGGACGGCCCTCCATACCGTCCCGTTCTCCCTCTCTACCTGCCCGTTTCCCCGGGGATTATAGCTGGTCGTCCTGCTGGAGGTGATACCCCTGCTGAGGAGGAAATGACGCAGCTCATCGCTCATGAATGAGGATCCCCTGTCACTGTGGATGTAGTCGGGGAAACCGAACAGGGCGAAAATGGAATCCAGGGCCTTGATGACGGTGGCAGACGTCATATCCGGGCATGGGATGGCGAAGGGGAACCTAGAAAATTCATCGACCACACTAAGCATGTAGGTGTTGCGGTTGGTGGAGGGGAGGGGCCCTTTGAAGTCCACGCTGAGGCGTTCAAAGGGGCGGGACGCTTTCACCAGGCGTGCGCGATCTGGCCGGTAGAAGTGCGGCTTGCACTCGGCACAGACCTGGCAGTCTCTGGTGACTGTCCGTACTTCCTCGACGGAGTAGGGCAGATTGCGGGCTTCGATTAGATGGTACAAGCGAGTGACCCCCGGATGGCAAAGACTGTCGTGCAAGGCACGGAGCTGGTTCACTTTGCGCTGGCACATGTACCTCGGGAGAGGGCGTCTGGGGGCTGATTGAGCTTGCCGGGGCGATACAAGATCCTGTAGTTAAAGGTGGAGAGCTCGATTCTCCACCGCAAGATTTTGTCATTCTTGATCTTGCCCCACTGCGTGTTGTTGAACATGAAGGATACCGACCGTTGGTCAGTGAGGAGAGTGAATCTCCTGGCGGCCAGGTAATGCCTCCAGTGCCGCACCGCTTCAGCGATTGCCTGGGCCTCCTTTTCAACAGAGGAATGGCGAATTTCGGAGGCGTGGAGGGTGCGTGAAAGAATGCCACGGGTCTGCCTGCCTGATTCAGCGTGGTGGCAAGTGTGACATCTGAAGCGTCACTCTCTACTTGGAAAGGCAGTGTCTCGTCTACTGCGTGCATCCCGGCCCTGGCTATGTCAGATCGAATGCGGGCAAAGGCCTGTTGTGCCTTGGCCAAGAGGGGAAAATGTGTGGACTGGATAAGTGGGCGGGCCTTGTCCGCGTATTGTGGGACCCGCTGGGCGTAATAGGAAAAGAACCCAAGGCAGCGTTTGAGGGCCTTGAGGCAGTGGGGGAGGGGGAGCTCCATGAGGGGGCGCATGCGGTCGGGATCGGGCCCCAGTAGTCCGTTTTGGACTATGTAGCCGAGGATGGCTAAGCGGTCTGTGCGGAACACGCACTTCTCCTTGTTGTACGTGAGATTAAGGAGAGATGCGGTGTGGAGGAATTTAGAAAGGTTGGCATCATGGTCCTGCTCGTCATGGTCGCAGATGGTGACATTGTCGAGGTACGGGAAGGTGGCCTGCAGTCCGTACCGGTCAACCATTCGGTCCATTTCTCGTTGAAATACCGAGACTCCATTCGTGACGCCGAAGGGAACCCTAAGAAATTGGTACAGACGACCGTCTGCCTCGAAGGCAGTGTAGGGACGGTCCGATTTATGGATGGGGAGCTGGTGGTAGGCGGATTTCAGGTCAATAGTAGAAAAGACCCGGTACTGTGCAATCTGATTCACCATATCAGAAATGCGGGGGAGGGGGTACGCGTCGAGCTGAGTGTACCGGTTGATGGTCTGGCTGTAGTCCACGACCATCCTGTGCTTCTCCCCGGTCTTAACCACTACCACCTGAGCTCTCCAAGGGCTGTTGCTGGCCTCGATGATACCCTCCCGAAGCAACCGCTGGACTTCGGACCTGATGAAGGCCTTGTCCTGGGTGCTGTACCGTCTGCTCCTGGTGGCGACGGGCTTGCAATCCACAGTCAGATTGGCAAAGAGGGAGGGAGGCTCGACCTTGAGGGTCGCGAGGCTGCAAACGGTGAGGGGAGGTAGGAGTCCGCCGAATTTAAGGGTGAGGCTCTGGAGATTGCACTGGAAATCCAGGCCTAGTAAGAGTGATGCGCAGAGGTTGGGGAGAATGTACAGACGGAGACGGTCGAATTCCACGTCCTGAACAGTAAGTTTAACCAAGCAGAAACCCCGGATCGGGACAGAGTGGGACCCGGAGGCGAGAGCGATCTGCCGGTTGGCGGGATGGACCGCAAGGGAATAGCGCCTTACCGTGTTTGGGTGGATGAAGCTCTCGGTGCTCCCGGAGTCGATGAGGCAGGAGGTCACGTGGCCGTTGACCAGCACCGATGTGGAAGAGGGTGCCAGGATGCGAGGACGCGACTGGGCGAGCGTAATGGAGGCGAGTAGCAGGCGATCGGCGGTCGAGTCAGATGAGTCCGACGAGGAGCGGTAGCGACCCGTGTCCCGTGGCCCCGTTCCGCGGGGAGGACAAAATGGCAGCGTCTGGAGTACCTGTGGATAAAATGGTGGTGCCCATGGAGCGCATGTTGTGGGGACGGGACAAAATGGCGGCGCCCATGGAGCGCACGTGGCAGGGGCGGCAAAAGATGGCAGCGCCCACTGATCGCACGTGGGGTCGGGGGATGCGGACGGCGGGGCCCATTGAGCGAGCGGCTGAGGCGAGGGGACCGGGGGCGCGATAGCGGCAACCGTCCGGGACTGACACACCGCTGCAAAGTGGCCTTTCTTTCCACAAGCTTTGCAGGTCACGGTGCGGGCCGGGCAGCGCTCGCGGGGGTGCTCCTGCTGACCGCAGAAGTAACAGTGGAGACCCCCAGGGAGCGCGATGCGATGAGCAGCGCAGGCGTAGTGCGCGGGGCGGCTGCTGGGGGGGGGGGCGTTTGCGGGGTCCACGAGGGGTAGGACGGGTGGACCTGGGGGGCCGTTTGCAGGGTCCACGAGGGGTAGGACGGGTGGGCCAAGTGGCTAGCTGAGAAAGATCGCGCACTACGGGAGGCGGCCATCATGGAAAGTGCCAGAGCCTTTGCGGCCGTGAGTTCGGGGGCGGCCCCTTCCAGCAGTCGTGGCCGGATGGGGTCCGATGCAATGCCTGTAACAAAGGCATCGCGCATGAGTAAGTCAGAATGTTCCGTGGCTGTGAGTCCTCAATCGACTCACCCGGCTTCTGGACGCGAGTAGAGAGTTGATGCCTTGCAAACAGGGTGTTCGCCGATGGTGCATAGTTCTCCTTGAGCAGTTCCATAGCTGTGGTGTAGTCAGTTGCATCTCGAATTAGCGGAAAGACACTGGAGCTAAGTCTGGAGTACAGGAGTTGCTTTTTCTGAGCCTCCGTCAGGGGAGGGTCCGCTGAAGAGATGTAGGCCTCGAAGACTGCAAGCCAGTGAACAAAGTCTTTCCTGGCATGAGGCGATTGCGGATCCAGCTGCAGACGGTCAGGCTTGATTCTGATGTCCATGGTGAACAGAAAATCACACAGCAATAAACTGTGGCGCTAACAATTATACTCAAAGACGAGAGACAAGTACAATAGAGGCTTTATTGCTGTGCGATGCTATTCCTCCATCTGCAACTGTAGACTAGCGTCTGAGTGACTCACACGCATATTTATACACAAGCTCCCTGTGGGCGTAGCTAGTCGGTAAGGGCTTACCGGAGGAACCTCTATTACAGGTACAGGCATACATCCCCCTACTGCAAGTACACATCACTGCAGTGGTTATATCACCACAGGGAGGCTCCTGGATGTGGTGGAGACCAGGAAGGGAGTCAGTCCTGTTCCCCCCAGGGTACCGGAGGATGAGCCACAAGCCTGTGCTGCCTGGAATGAGGTGGCGCCAGCCGTCAGCTTGGGGAACGTGACCAGGAAGACTGGCCTTCAGTGCCGGGAAAAGGTCAGCAACCTACACCGGGCAACTCTAGTGAGTAGACACCAACACCCCCCCCCCCCCTTTAGGGAGCATCCACCCTCAACCCTGCCTTCACATCTCCCACCATCCTGAATCATGCTTGTCGCTAACGATGCCCTCTCTGTGATTGGCGGCGAGGGCGCAGACAGGCGGTGGGTGTCAGACATAATAATCCTCACCTCCTTTGAGGAGCGGGCCCTCGAGGTGGCCGTGGACAGGGTGGTCAACCATGCGGAGGCTGGCGGATGCGGTAGTGGTGAGGAACAACCAGGCTGCACCCAGAGGACCTATCAAACGTGAGTAGTGATTGCCTTACTGACTGACCCATCCCTCTCACTGACCCAATGTCCATTCTCCCGCAGGTCCTCCAGTCAATGGAGCTAGCCCATCCCGAACAGCCCCCTCTCCTGACTCTAAGGAGAACACCTCAGAGGAGAGCTCTGAGGATGCAACCGTTATAGTCCCAGCACAGCTATCATCCCCACCCTCCACCAGAGCAGACACACTCACCTCGGTGGGACATGTTAGCGGACAGGCTTCGGGGCACAATCTGGTGAGCACTGCACTGCTGATGATACGCATCAGGTGGAGGCAGGAAACCCCAGGCAAGACAGCAATTGGAGGGCTGCTGGATCCCTAGACCCAGCTGGGGCCCAGCCTCATGCTGAGGCTCTGGACGTATGTTACCCGGAGCCCACAGGCGACACACGCCAGGGGCATCGAAGGTCACAGGACGAGGTAGGCAGCTGGCAGCCTCCACTTCAGCTGTGAATCCTGGGGAATTACCTAGACGTAGTGGTAGGTCTAGGATGGTCCGGCTCATTGAGGATCACTGAGGGGACCTGGGGAGGGTGGGGTGGGAGAGTAGGCAGGGGGTGGGGAGGGGGAGCGTTTGGGGGCAGCACCACCAGAAGTGGGGTATTGTACAACACATCAAACTCCTTTTTGAACAACCATTGTGATGCCTCTGTCACTTTTTTCCGCAGTGGGGGCTGACCCCCTGGATCCTTCATCCATCTCTCCAGGCATTCCACCCCCCCCCCCCCACCACCTCCCACCCGTCCCCGTGGCCCTCACCCACCCTCCGGCTGTGGACATATCACTGGAGCTGTGTCCCATCCCCTGGGTGTTCGAATGTTGTTTGTGTGGTGTTGCCTCATGCAGTGTTCAAGCACATGTCCAGGCATCAGGGACTGATTGGTATACTAGGCAATGACCTCTGCATGCTACATGGCCCGCCCACCCACGGGAATCCACTTGGCATCTGTGAAGTGCTAAATTCACCACGATTAAAATGAAATGAAAATTGCTTATTGTCACGAGTAGGTTTCAAATGAAGTTACTGTGAAAAGCCCCTAGTTGCCGGTATGGTATAGAAAGGAGGTGTTGCGAGTTGCACATGAGGTACCAGTGGGAGGTCATTTGGGAATAAGAAAAACTCGAGCTAAAATCCAGAATTATTTTTATTGGCCTGGACTACATAAAGATGTAGTTACATTTTGTCAACCATGTCACACATGTCAAGTGATAGGGAAACCTCAAGCAGTGATAAAACCAGTGCCCTTAATACCCATTCCAGCATTTGAGGAACCTTTTACAAGGGTCCTAATTGATTGCGTAGGACCGCTTTAGAAAACAAAAAGTGGGTATCAATATCTTTTGACTATAATGGATGCGTCTACTAGGCTTCCAGAGGCCATTCCAATATGTAATATTACAGCTAAAAAGATTTGGAGGAGTTACTTAAATGAAAATGAAATGAAATGAAAATCGCTTATTGTCACGAGTAGACTTCAATGAAGTTACTGTGAAAAGCCCCTAGTCGCTTGGGTGTAAAAGACAGCATACAGGTTACTTGGTGTTGCATTCTTTGGGAGGGTGTTTCTTATTTACTGGTTGCTAAGATATTCACTGTTTCTTTTAAAAAGGTTAACTTGAGTTCATAGAATAAACATTGTTTTGTTTTAAAAAAATACTGGTCCATTTCTGCTGCACCACACCTGTAGAGTGGGCCGTGTGCTCCCCATACCACAATCTATTAAACATTGTAGGTCAGGTGAACTCCATGATACACTTTGGGATTCTCTAAACTCTGACCCATAACATCCCTCTGTGTACCCGTACAGCCGCAGGAATGTAGCGACTAGGGGCTTTTCACAGTAACTTCATTGCAGTGTTAATGTAAGTCTACTTGTGACAATAAAGATTATTATTTTTATTTGTAACCTACAAAAGTTTAAATGTGGCTTAGTGTCCAAGGGCAGAATTGTATACCTTCCCCACGGCGGGTTCTGAGGTGGGGGGGATGGTTAAAAATGAATGGGAGGGTTTCCCCCTGGGATCGCTCTGGCCAAATCCAGATGCAATTTTACGGTTGGGTAAGCATGACCTCTGTCGCGAAACCTGCCTTTCACCTATTATGGCCCCTAAATGGCCACTCAAGGGCCTTTTCTCGCCCAGCTTCAATTTTTGGGCTGGCAGAAGTGGGTGCGAGTAGGGTGAGAAACAGAGAAAAAAACTTTTCTCTGTCTCAGTGACGAGGGAGGGTGGAGTTGCCTCGAGCTGAAGGCACCATCAGATTTGGGGTGCACTCCCCTTCGGGATCTTGGAGCTCCAGGCCTCCCTCCACCCTTGGCCTAACCTCCAAAGCCATAATCGCTCACTCCCTCAGCATCGCCTACCCTCCTGCCAACAGACCCCTGGAACTTATCTTTATAGCGATCCAGGCACTTAGTCCCGGTACCGTCTCTGACCACTGCAACGCTGTAACTGGCTACAGCGGTCCAGGCACTTAGTTCCAGTACCGTCTCTGACCACTGCAACGCTGTAACTGGCTACAGCGATCCAGGCACTTAGTTCCAGTACCGTTTCTGACCACTGCAACGCTGTAACTGGCTACAGCGTTCCAGGCACTTAGGCCGCGATTCTCCGATGTCACGCCGGTTGGGAGAACAGCGGGCCGCGCCAGTTTTTCACGCGATGCCGGTCCGACGCGCTCACTCTATTCTCCCAAACGGCCAAATCTGTTCCGTCGTGTTCCGCGCGCCAAAACCTGGAGAAACGCCTGATGCACCCAAAATGACGATTCTCCGGAACCCCCGCTATTCTCCGGCCCGGATGGGCCGAAGTCCCGACGGCGTGCCGTCGCCGTCCGCACCTGCTTTTTAAAGTCGTCAGCCAGTCCTGCTGGCTGGCAGCGGCGGCTGCTGGTTGCCCTGTGGCTGATGGGCACAGGCCACTGATGCACTGGTGAGGAGGACGTTGTTAACTGCCCGTTGGACACAGAAAGTGACCAGGGGTAAGGCTGTCCGCGTGTCAGCAGCGCGGCCAGGCCACCGGGACACACAGGTATTCCGTGGCAGGTGGCTGCCGGGGTGTCGACTAACCTCCGTCTAACATGTTGTTTCTCTGCCCCCCCCCCCCCACCCTTCTGTAGGTGACCATAATGTATTCGAACCGAACGGCGATGTTCACCGCAGTGGTTGGGGCCGCTGCACTGCAGTTGGACATCCAGCAGCGTCCACAGCGACATCCCATAGTGGATGCAGGGGCAGCTGCAGCAGCAGAGGGAATGGCCGCGGAGTGGCCCGTCGTAGCCGTACAGGCCGCAGGCACTCATGGCCGGTATGTCCAGGGGGATGCCGAGGGGAACATTGACCCCCAAAACGCTGAGGATGGCACAGGATGATGTCGAGCAGCATGGGGGGGGGGGGGGGGGGGGGGGGGGAGAGGAGGAGGAGACATTGATGGTGGAGCCAGGGCGCCAGAGGCGATCGAGGCCTAGGGTGTACCGTGCCCGGATCTCTTTCGAGACAATGCCGGACACCACCTGCAGGAGAAGACTCCGGTTCAGCAGAGAGACGGTCGCACATATCTGCCACCTCATGTCGCACCTCGCCCCACGTGGAACAGGAGGAGGCTACGCGATACCGGTTGCCGTCAAGGTAACGGTGGCACTTAACTTCTATACTACCGGTTCCTTCCAGTGTCCGAGCGGGGACCTATCCAGGATATTGCAGGCATCGGTCCACAGGTGCATCCGGGATGTGACCGACGCCCTGTTCACCATCGTGGACCGCTACATCACCTTTCCCGAGGACAGAGCAAATCAAGAAGCACGAGCCCGTGGATTTGCCAACGTGGCCGCGATACCGATGGTCCAGGGAGTGATTGATGGTGTTCACGTCCCCATGCGCCCGCCTGCAGGCAACAGGGAAGTGTTCACTAATAGGAGGGGGACATACTCCATGAACATCCAGGTGGTATGCGACCCCCACATGAAGATCATGCACGTGTGCGCAAGGTTCCCTGGGAGTGTGCATGATGCGTACATTCTTGCGCAGTCGTTCATCCCTGCTATGTTTGAGGGACGGCCCCCCCGGCTGAGGGGCTGGTTGCTGGGCGACAGGGGTTATCCACTGAGGTCTTGGCTGATGATGCCCATACGGAGGCCTCAGACCAACGCGGAGACCCTTTATAATGACGCCCATTCAGCAACCAGAGGTGTGGTGGAGCGCTGCTTTGGTCTTCTGAAAATGCGATTCAGGTGCCTGGACCGCTCCGGAGGGGCCCTGCAGTACCAGCCTGAGAGGGTCGCTCGCATTGTTGTGGTCTGCTGTGCGCTACACAACATCGCGAAGCAGAGGGGAGATGCCCTGCTGGAGGAGTCGGAGGGAGAAGCCACTGGCAGTGGTGCCAACATGGAGACGGAGGAGGAGGTGGAGGAGGTTGGTGGTGCGTCGGGCACAGCAAACAGACACAAGCCGGGTGCTGGAAATGTCCAGGAGGCTGCACGACGGCACCGGCGAGGACAGAGGGCACGCGGCGCGTTGGTGGCTGCAAGATTCACGCGTCGCGTGCGACGGCAGCGCTGAACCACCTACCACCTGCATCAGCAGTCGTGCAGACGGTCAGCACACAACTCCCCCCCCCCCCCCTTCCCCCCCCGCACCCCGCTCCGTGTACATTGCTCCACTTCGAGATTACCCTTACCACTGGGGCAAAACGGTATGGCACGACATTGATGGCTGTGTCAGCGGGTGTGATCAGTGCCATGTTGAATGATGACAGCCCGCTCTGTGAAGAGCTGTGAGTTCAGAATTGTTAGACAAAGTCTGACTCATGGCAATAGCTGAACCATCCACCTTGGTGGCCGCTGAGTTCGTCAGGGGCACTCCATCACGTGCCCGCATGGGGTAGCTGGCGTCGGAGTGCCGAGGACTACGCTGTCCGACTGTGGGGGGTGGGGGACTGCACACCCGGCACCGCAGTTTCACCGCTCGTCAACCCCAGCGACACTCGGTCACCATCACGATCTCCCTGGCAACAGAAAAATCACACAGTCTTACAAGTTAGGTGCAACAGTGAGTTTAATGGTAAATATTAAGTACAGATGCCCTAGCCCCTACAACTAAACTGTGCCCTTCACCCGTGCCAACTTACTCTGTGTCCCTCTTCATTGGCTTATGGGCCCTACCACTACGTCTAAGTGAATCCCCAGATGATACAGCAAGAGTGGAGGCGGACTTCTGAGAATCACGCCCTGCGACATGTCTCCTCGTCGGCACTTGTTTCCTGGGGCGACCCGACCTTGATGAGCCAGGCTTCTCCGCGGGTGTTTCGGATGATGTGGTGCCACCCTGCTCTGCCCGCTGCCCATCCGATGCACCACGAATGGGACGGGGGAGGCCGAGCGTTCAGGGACGTCCCGTGATGGAGTTAATGGGACGGGCCCCAGAACCTCCTCCTCCCTCGGGGAGCCCGGCTGGCCCCGGGGCCTCACTGTGGGATGGAGGTGCAAGGGGGGAGGTGCCCCGTCGCCCCACCGACACCTGGCGCTGCCAGTCCTGGAGGCCTGCAACTGTACCGACCAGGGTCCGAAGGTTGGCTGAGACGGAGTCCAGGGAGTGAGACATTCCCGCCAGGGACTGTGCGACCTCAACCTGCGAATGCGCGACGCCATCCAGCACGTGTGTCAGGTGGTCGATGCTCTCTGCAACTGATTGCTGGGACTGTGCCATGGCCTGCTGGGACTGTGCCATGGTCTGCTGAGATGGAGTCCGGGGAGTGAGACATTCCCGCCAGGGACTGTGCGACCTCAACCTGTGAATGCGCGACGCCATCCAGCACGTGTGTCAGGCGGTCGATGCTCTCCGCAACTGATTGCTGGGACTGTGCCATGGCCTGCTGGGACTGTGCCATGGCGTGCTGGGACTGGGCCATGGCCTGGTGAGACTCGGCCAGGGCCTGTAGCGCGCTGGCAATGTCGTTTTGGCTCTGGCGCATTGCTTCCTGTGAGAGGGCAACCCTCTCCAGGGCCGAGGATGACGCGTGCACATTAAGCCCATGCCTTGCAGAACCTGACCCATGGCCAAAAACCGTTTCACCCATTGCCTTGACCGCGGACGCCACCCGTGCGGTGTCGGCCTGGGTGGCTGCCATGAGCGGCACCACTCCCGGCTCCTGGACGCGGTTTGACTCCTCTGACTGCGTCTGCAGCTGCTGGAAGACGGCCCTCATCCCGTCATTGTGTCCCTGGGTTTCAAAATGCATCGGCTGTCCACGTGGGTCGAGTAAATCCAGGAACCCGGGAAACGTCTGGGAGCCAGCTGAATGCTGGGTCTGGGCTTCCCTCCGACCATCCAGCCCCTCGGCTGCTCCGACCTCCACCTGCTGTACCGGCTCAGCTGTGTGGTGCACACCAGACCGTGACCCAGGAGCCTCATCACTTAATTGGCCAACCGAGGTGAGTGTCTCTGGGATGGTGGATGGTGTGGGAGACAGCAGTGCCGCAAACTCTAGGTCCTCGTCCGTCATAAAACCAACAGTGTCTTCGTCCCAGTCATATCCGAGCACGGGCTGCACGCAGCCCATGTCTGGTTGTGCATCAGGTGAGTCTGTTGACTGCGCCGACGTCCTCTGTGCGTCCTAATCGACGGTCCCGGGTTGGGAGGATGGCACTCCTGGCCGACCTCCTGCCACCCTCTGGCGTGTGGCCCTGGGTGCAGTGGTCGTGGCTGATGGGTGCCTGTGTGTGGCAGCAGACGGCCCAGGACGTTCGTCACCATGCCCTAGGGAACAGAATAATACGGGGTTAGTTAGACACGCTCGGCCGGGCGTAGGATGGTCCAGTGGGTAGAGTGTGAGGGGAGAGAGGATGGGGGGTCCAGTGGGCAGAGTGTGAGGGGACAGAGGATGGGGAGTCCAGTGGGTAGAGTGTGAGGGGACAGAGGATGGGGGGGTCCAGTGGGTAGAGTGTGAGGGGACAGAGGATGGGGGGTCGAGTGGGTAGAGTGTGAGGGGACAGAGGCTAGGCTGGGGGGGGTTTGTCATGCAGGGTTGTCTCACTTGGTTCTGCACCTCCAACCTTGCATTGCGCGACCTCCCGGGTGGCAGATACCCCCCGAAAGGTCCAGTGCCCTCTGCTCGAACACTGTCAGGGGGTGCAGAGTGGTGAACCGCCTCCGGTTCTGTTCCGCTCCCGGCTGTTGTGAACAGTCTTGTCCTCTTGGGGGGGGGGGGGGCAGTCTTGTCCTGTTTGGGGGGGGGGTGGCATAGATAGATCATCACAATTCGGCAGGGATCATCACGGCGTTCAGATATTGGCACAGGTTGGGGGGAAAGTTGCAGCTACACCATGGCATCTCTCCAGGGGGTCGCAGCGCTCATGTGGGTCTGTGACAACTTTGTTAACCACCCTCCACTCACTCTTGCCCCCCATCCCTCTTGTGCCTGGGGGGGAGGTGGGTGATGAGGGACATGGGGGGATGATTGTGACCCGGGGCCACCCTCGTGGCACTTACCACGGCAACCCTGGTGAGGTCGTGGATCTTCTCCGGCACTGCTCCCCAGACCGAGGGGTCTGCCCCACAGCACTGACTGCGGTGCCCACTTCGCGCCAGGCCCGTCGCATGGTGCTGGAAGGGTGGCGATGCCCTCGTCTTGGGCATATGATGGCCCCTCCGTTGCTCCACCTCATCGAGGAGGGTCTCGAGGTCAGTCTCACCAAACCTCGGGGCGGCCCTCCGTGGCTCCGTCATTTTCACCCCCTCCCTTGTTGTCGTCGCGGAGCGGCGTCATTCGGGGCGTCACGGGCTTCAAACGTCATCCCCCACATGTTTCCCACGGCCCTGCTCCTAGCCCATTTCCCGGGGCCAGAATCGATCGGGAACGCTGCCGTTTCGCGCCATCGTGAAACTCAGCCGAATTCACGGCGGCCTTCCCGATGCCGCACTGCATCGGAGAATCGCGCCGTGTTCCAGTACCGTTTCTGACCACTGCAGTGCTTTGACAGAGCTTTGACAAAGGGTAATCTGAACTCGAAACGTGAGCTCTTTTCTCTCCCTACAGATGCTGCCAGACCTGCTGAGATTTTCCAACATTTTCTCTTCAGTTTCGGATTCCAGCATCTGCAGTAATTTACTTTTATTACTGCAGTGTTGTGTGCTGGCCGGGTTGGAGAGCTGTCGACCAATCTGATTGGCCGACAGCTCTCATGGGTGGGAGTTTCATCAGCCCTTGGAAGGAAGCCCCGCCCACTGCCAATCATCACTCAAGTGTGTGTTAAATGGCAGTGGACCTTCCAAGTGTTAGTGGTAGCGCGTTGCATGCTAACTCTCAGGATGGTAAGTGCCGAACACTCTCTGTCCTTAAAATTCTACCCTAAGTCTTGGAAGACCAATCATGCTGAACCATGGTAGGGAAAGAGTAGTATTTGTGTTTAACACACTTCCTGCAGGGTTGCTGATGTAACATGTTGTGCGCAGAAACTGAGTGGTAACAAGATGCTTTTCCTCATGAAGTGAAGGAGAGGAAAATCATATATCAATGGGCGCTTTTGTTTTTCTGAAATTGGTCAGTTCAAAGCAACGTCAAAGACCTGGGAGAACGTCACCTTTTCAACTGGAAATAAACTGGTCCTTTGGGACCAAAGAAAAGGAAAAAGAACTTGGGATGGAGAAATTCTAATCCTCAAAAAATAAACTGCAAATTTTTTTTCTGTAAAGGGAAAGCAAATTTAAGTGGAAGCGTGCACTTTTGAGATTTTTGTTTAAGATGTCTAGGTCTATAGTTGTGCCTAACAGCAGGTAGTTCTGATCTGATCGCACAGTTAAATGCAAGCAGAGCTCTTTCCTGACACTTTGTTGATGGATGAAATGAACATGAAAACTGCAATTATCTTGATACTGTGCTTAGTCTGAAAACCAATAAAAAGGGGGGATGCATAAATGGGAAACCCCGTTGACAGCAGTGGGATCCGCTGCCAGCCAATGGTGGGCTGCCTCCCTTCACCACAAAACACACCACGGGCGCAGGGGGGAGGGTGCGGAAAATCCCACCCTCCTTTGTGCATACCTGGTTAGGTGATCTGTAGCACAGTGGTTAGCACTGCTGCTTCACAGCGCCAGGGCCCTAGGTTTGATTCCTGGCTTGGGTCATGTCCATCTTCCCTGTGTGTGCATGGGTTGCCTCCGGGTGCTCCGGTTTCCTCCCACAAGTCCCGAAAGACGTGCTGTTAGGTGAATTGGACATTCTGATTCTCCCACTGTGTACGCAAACAGATGCCTGAATCTGGCGACTAGGGGCTTTTCACAGTGACTTAATTGCAGTGTTAATGTAAGTCTACTTGTTATATAAAGATTATTCTTATTGTTTAAGTTGATTTTAGACCATAAGACCACAAGACATAGGAGCAGAATTAGGCCACTCTGCCCATTAAGTCTGCACCGCTATTCAATCATGGCCGATATTTTTTCTCATCCCCATTCTCCTGCCTTCTCCCCATAACCCCTGATCCCCTTATTAATCAAGAACCTATCTATCTCTGTCTTAAAGACACTCAGTGAATTTGGCCTCCACAGCCTTCTGTGTCAGAGTTCCACAGATTCACCAGCCTCTGGCTGAAGAAATTCCTCCACATCTCTGTTTTAAAGGATCGTCCCTTTAGTCTGAGATTGTGCCTTCTGGTTCTAGTTTCTCCTAGAAGTGGAAACATCCCCTCCACATCTACTCTATCCAGGCCTTGCAGTATCCTGTAAGTTTCAATAAGATCCCCCTTCATCCTTCTAAACTCCAAAGAGTACAGGCCCAGAGTCCTCAACCGTTCCTCATACAACAAGCTCTTTATTCCAGGGATCATTCTTGTGAACCTCCTCTGGACCCTTTCCAAGACCAGCACATTCTTCGTTAGATGCGGGGCCCAAAATTGCCCACAATACACCAAATGGGGTCTGACCAGAGCCATATATAGCCTCAGATGTACATCCCTGCTCTTGTACTTAGCCCTCCTGACTTGAATGCTAACATTGCATTTGTCTTCCTAACTGCCCAACTGAACCGGCGCGTTAACCGTTAGAATCTTAAACAAGGGCTTCCCAAGTCTCTTTTGTGCTTCTGATTTCCTAAGCACTTCCCATTTACAAAATAGTCTGTGCTTCCATTCCTCCTTCCAAGGTGCCTAACCTCACATTTTTCCACATTGCATTCCATCTGCCACTTCTTTGCCCACTCCCCTAGCTGTCCAAGTCCTTCTGCAGCCCTCCTGCTTCCTCAATACTACCTGTCCCTCCTCATATCTTTCTGATCAAATAGAACCAAAAATTCAAATGTCTGGCTATTGTGGAAAAGCCATGTTACTAAATAGGGTTTTATTATTTCTCTTTTGTGAAATTATTACCTGACTTGCGTTTATTATATATAAGCACATTTTGTATACCTTCATTGCAGGATATTCTAGACCAATGTTCCCGTGAACATGAATTTAAGACAATATTGTTTTCATTATGCTACTTCCATGCCTGTGTTGCTGAACGGCGTAAATTTGGACCTCAGGGCTGGAATCGAAAGTACCCTTTTAATACTGGAGACCTAACCATCTCAGTCCATGTTTTATTCAGCTATTTGGAAGCAAATGCTCAGGTAATGTGGAGATATATGAGTTTCTACTTGTACTGAAATTATTTTATAGTTATTTTATTTATACAGTGCGGTATGAGTATGTGGTGAATAAAAACTATTTTGACCTGACATTCCAGTAGAAACCAATTAGAACTATCACAATCTAAATAGCCCAGACCATAATCTTGTCTTCAACTAAAGTGAAAGGCCTGGAGGGGACCTTGCCTGTCTCTCTCTCATTGTTAGTTTCCTTTCTCTTCTACCTCGTCCCTGCCACCAGCCCATCCTTCACTTCCCCACTCAGGTTTAACTGGTAATTCTGACTCTCAAATAATTTTAAATTGCTTCCACTGACTGACTTTGAAACTGCATATGGACGATTCTGCACTATTACTGACAACAATTATATTGCATGAAATGATGGTGCTAATGTTTGGATGTGTGAAATTCTTCCAGTTTCTGATCATAGCTCCAAAAATGTAAGAAGTGCTGAAAATTACAAGATTTTCCAAGCTTCTGACAATCAAATTTGCCTAATCTTGGAATTTTTTATGGGAGCCAATTGAACTGTGTTGAGAGACCAGAGTGAGTGGTACACATTTCCTATATATTTTGAAAATGTGTTCCCTGTCACATTTCCATAGATAATTTTTCTTGAACTCTCAACCATTGCACAGGAAAGGACAACTTTGTTAAGCAATTAGGATTTACAGAATTATTTTCTTATCCAATTCACTGGAAAGCAAAGAAAATGGTCAGAGTTGTGTTTTATTTCATTAACAAGTTTTGTTAAATTCTTTATAAACTCTATGCAGCAGTGCATGAATTAACTTTACCTCATTGATAGCACATTATACTTAATGGCTAGGGCTCAAATATTATGATTAAACCATTAAGATATGGATGGAAGAACAGGCAGGACTACGATACTATGAGCAGACATGTCACCATTATTCTCTAACAGTGATCCAATACTATTACTGAACTGCCAGCCCTCCCTGATTTCTCGATTGCGGTAGTTATGTCTCAGCTGATGGATTTCACTCTGTGTGCTAGGTGACATTTTCCATTCTTTTCAGTCAGCCTGACAACTCCAAGCTGAAATTGATGAATTGGGAACAGTTTGGGCATCTTAGACAAAAGTCCACCAAGATACAGCAAAAATCCATCGAACTGCTGACCTTTATTTGCCATCTCTTAAAGCACATTTTACTATTCCTTCGCAAACTTTGTCTTTTGGTCTGGTTTCTTAAGCAACTTAGTTGGAAGGATAAAAAGATACATGTACATTTCCAAAAGCAGATTATCAAATGAAACTGAAGATATTTTTCCAGACCTTTGGTCTTCAAACTTGGTTCTGGGTGCCAGTAAGGGTATCAAAGGGTCCATTAACTCATCTGATTTCTGGCCATCTGGGGCTGAGCAACACCACCCTCCATGAGCATTGTGTCTTTACAGTTCTGCTTTTTCTTTATCCACTAATGTGGTAGAATGTTTCCCATTCCTATGGATATATAAATATTAATAAATTAATATTTAAAATGTTTTCTGCAATAATAATAGTTTTCCATTGGCATCTGTGGCTGCCTTTCAGGTGTTAAGATAGGAGGTCCCCACGAGTGTGTCAATCACAAGGCAGATAAAATTTACTTTATTAATTAAACAAGCGTGATCATCCCATTATCAAATAGATGATAAATTGGTGCAAAATTATAAGGTCATGCTGTATTATTGTAATTCATTTTGAGAGTGTGAAGATCTATAATTCAGTTACTCAGTTGTCCATGGGTGGAAGAATATCAAAGGTATATCACCAGTGGTGTCATGTTATATTTATTCTATGGATGATTTATATGTTTCATATGAGAACGATGAGGGTTGTTGTTAATAGTAACTTTGTTTAATATTTAGTTGCCTCCCTATTCTTCATTGTAGCATCAGGCTCAACTAAGTCAATTTTATTATGACCACATTATTAAAAGATATGTATAAAGTATTCATTCATGAATGTCAAGCTTAAGAATGCTGTTTTAAATGTAAATCCTGATGGAATGATTTGGGATTTTAGGTACCGTTGGGAAGACCTGGTTATCTGTTTGGTGAAAATTAATGTATGGTGGTCAGTTATAACTGATGACTGGGACAGAAGATTGTGTCGTACTTACCTGGAAGAGCACATGCACCCAAACCAGGTGTTTGTCTTGGTATATGTTCAAGTTACTGGAGCCGGGGCTCCCCTACTGGGAATTATGTTGTTGTTCAGTACAAAGTAATATCTAATAATAATCGCTTAGTGTTACAGTAGGCTGCAATGAAGTTACTGTGAAAAGCCCCTAGTCACCACATTCCGGCTCCTGTTCGGGAAGGCCGGTACGGGAATTGAACCCGCGCTGCTCGCCGCCTTCTGCATTACAGCTAGCTGTTTAGGCCCACTGTGCTAAACCAGCCAACATGTTTCCTTCAATTTAAATCAAATTTATTTGCAATCAAATTATTTAGCAAATATTAACCTTCCTTTTTTTTTAGATTTTATATAATTATTAATTCCAAAAGTGTTTGGCCCACCTATCCCAGTTAAATAGCTATGTACATTGGTAAGTCAGTGATCAAACACTTCTGTTTCTCTTCATTTTCTCACTCTTAATCTTTTTCACCCCGCGGTTTTTCTCTTTCCTCCACTTTTCTCCCTACTTTTAAATTTCCTCTTCTATTTTTCCCTCCCCTCGTTAAGCTCCTCTTTTAAGAAAAACTTGAACATTCTCATTAGCATGGAGCCTTCCCTGGAACCTCCAGTATATCAGGCTATGGGGTTATATCAGGAGTGCAATTAGAGGGCCATGTTCATCTGTGGAGAGAGAAAAATAGAGTCAACATTTCAAGTCAGTGACCTTTCATTGCAACCGACCTGAAATTTTTAATTCTGTTTCTCTCTATGTATATTCAGATTTCCAGCATTATCAGTACTGTTTACCTTGTGGAATAAACATAGGTGGATCGTGACTTATAAATTCCAATTGATTGCAAATTTTAAAGCTTCTATTTTTGCTTCCATCCCTTGCTGCACTTAGCTAATTGTCCATTCCTCACAGTTTGAGGACCTTTGACATAACAAGAATAACATCGGGTGTTCTCATATTTTCATTGCATCTAAGGTTTCTTCAATATTGCGTCTTGTTTTGTCAACACAATTCTAATATTTGAATTCATATAGCTGTTGTCAAAATTTGAAAAGTGCTTTGCATTTATTTCTAAAATGTAGCAATGTCATGTATGGAAACCAAATTTCCAGTCAGAGGATAAATAACATGGCTCCCTAAGCAGAGGATGAAAATAAGATGGCAGTTCAATACATCTCGCTTTTTTCACCTCCTATTGATTAATTACAGACCAGAATTGGTGGAAACTTCAGTACAAATGGCCTGTGCACTCTAGAAATGACAAGCAGTGAGGAGGGAACATGGGATTAAGTGAAAGTAATTATATCTGTCATATTAAAACAAGATAAGTGTTCGAGATTATGGTACTGCACTCTGAATAATATTACAACCTCACAACTTCTGCCACCTTTCTACCTTTCCATCTTTGGTCTGCTGTTGTATACAAACTGGATGGGGCTGGATTCTCCGGTTGCCAACGCCAAAATAGCGTTTGGCGATCGGCCGGAAAATCCAAGTTTACAACGGAATCGGGGGTGCGCTGTTTTCACGATGCTCCGCCCCCTCTAAAGCGGCATACTCGCAGAGTACGCTGTGACACGTATCAATGACCTCAGAACATTGCCTGAGGCCCGCCCCCAATGCTCCGCCCCCGACCGGCCAATTTTCCGACGGCGTGGGTCTCTCATGGTCTCAACCGTCGGGAATTCAACATGGTGGCTGCGGGACTCAGTCTAGTGCCATTACAGTCGGGCGTGGGCCGATCCATGAGCAGGGGGGACATTTTTACAGGGCTGGAGGCACTGTTGAGTGTTGGTCGGACGCGTGAGCCAGCCAAAGGGGAGGCACTATTTTGCGGGTCGGGTCTGTGGGCTGCGTCTGCCATGTAGCACAACGCGGCTGCAGCAGGCCCCCACCGTGCGCATGTGCGACCACGGACCCAGCAATTCTCCGGGGCATATCAGCAGCTAGAACCAGGTGCTCTACGCTGCCATCCTGCTAGACCCCAGCAAAACAAGGAATCGATGGCCTATAAGCGCCAGTCTTCCTGGCCGTTCCCACACCTGCGTGGGGACGTGACCCCAGAATCGGAGAATACAGCCCGGTGAAACAGTGGGCTAAATTTTACCTGAAAGCTGAAGTCCTATGGGCGCGATTCTCCGCAAATGCGGCGAGTCGTAAGGCTGCCGTGAAACTGGCCGTGTTTCACGGCAGCCTCCGCGCCCCCTCCTGGGACCCGATTCTCCCCCCCGGGCGGGGCTAGCAGCGGGGCCCCGTGAAGCATGGCATCGCGGGCTTAGCGACCGTCATCAAGCGTCATGCCGGCTGACGCGCACAATGACGTCAGCCGCGCATGCGCGGATTGGACGGCTCCAACCCGCACATGCGTGGGCCCTCATCTCCCTCGGCCACCCCGCGGACTGATCCTGCGGGGCAGCGGAGGGAGAAAGAGTGCGTCCGTTACGGACGCACTGCCTGCGATCGGTGGGCACCGATCGCGGCCCCATGCCTCCCTTGGCACGGCCGTGGTACTGCCGTGCCAATCGGGGCCCTGGATGCCCAGAACGTGCATGTTGTGGCCGTTTTTACGACGGCAGCAAGCAGGTGTGCCGTAAAGGCTTGGGAACTCGGCCCATTGGCCTGGGAGAATCGCTGTTCGCCATAAAAAACATCGAGCAGCGATTCGTTGTCGTGGGGCGGCTTGTGGGGGGGAGAATAGCGGAGGCTGTGAAAAATGTTATAGCTCCTGGTTACTCAGCATTGATCGCTGCTTGCCAACATTAAAGACCTATTGCAGCAGGCCTCCCAGTGGAAAAATGTTGGACCTTGAAACTGGCACAGAATGACAAGTGTAAGTGTGCTATGAGAGACCAGTGACACAGTTGTCTGTGTTGCAGAAGAAACAAGCTCATCAATGCCAGGAAGTAGAGATAAACTCGATGCAGAGTGCCACTGCTTGCTGCATTGGTGCTGATGAAGGAAGAAGGAATGGAACTAGAAGGGGTTTCAGCAGGGGCAGCCTGTGGTGTCCATAGAGTGTGGGTAAATTCATCGAAGTGGCTGCTGAACCTAATGCAAGCACTACCTACAACACAGTGGTGGCCAGTGATGAACACAGGGAGCTCCAGATGAAGGACAGGCAGAAGGAGTTGGTGGAAAACACAACGCAATTGGACTACTTAGGTAAGGCACCATCGATGGCAGAGGAATGTATGTGATGTCAGAGAGGAGCCACCATATGAAGAGGCAGCATCACATTATTCTAGCTCACTCTACACCAGCACAGATATTGAAACATTGGTGGGTACTGATAATTAGAAAGGGTGACACCAGTTGGTGAGCATAGCACAGATACATGTGAGACGGTAATCGAGGCAGTGATAAATGCAGCTGCTTCCCATTGTAGGACTGAGGAAGGACTCGGCTTCACGCAGCTGGTAAGCCTCAGGAGTTATCAGCAAAGTGTGCTGGAGCATCAGTGTGAAATATGGGGTCATTTGTCAGAGTTCTCATAGGCTGTTCACACCCATTGCGCAAAGAAGGAGTTCATCCATATCATGATTGGTGCCAGGTCCCTGGCATGTAAGCGCATGGCTTCCCTCCATTGAGGAGAGTGGTAACTCTCATGGAGAGCCACATTCAGCATACCATCCTGTTGATGCATGAGGTGGCCATGACCAGCATACCATCACCTCACCCATGGGCGAAATGGGCCTGAGGTGCCTACAACCACACCAGGTGCACAGGGAAGGATTAGATGTGCTCTGCAAAAATGGAGGAGTTTATTCTGAAGCCCCTGAGACTCCTATATGTGTGCTCCTAGTGTAAATGGTGGTCCTTATCCCCTTTGATGGTGACACCAAAGCTTCATGAAGTTACATGGAAGAGGCATCCTGTACAGATGCAAGTGACCCGCTATGTGCCAGGTCCTATATGCCTCAGGTACCCAGAGGATGTCCACTGCTATTATCTAATTCATTGGAGTAGAAAAGATTACTCTGCTCTGGAGCACCAGCTTCTGATAGATCCAGGAGAGACCTACATTGTGTCCCATCAAGGGTCTCCGATATTTTTGTGGCGTGTTGCAATCCCACTCCAGGTGATTGCACTGGTCTCTCGCTCTCTCTCCCATTCTCTCCTCCACAGGAACACTCAGAATCTGAGTGCATGAGAGCCATTGTCAATTTGTTCACGCAAGTCCGAAAGCCTCCCCCATCTCATAACTCTACAAGCATGAACTGAACCTCAGAGAGCAAATCTGTTCCATGCTTTATTGCCCCTCACACTTCCTGTGTTGAAATGCTGCGCTCTGAATGATCCCACCTCCAGCCAACTCCACTGAGCTCTCATCTCCCTATACCTGGTGAGCTGCTGAAGCTTTGTGGATACCGTGTGCCCCTGGTAAAATTTAAAAGCACTGCAAAATAGCTTTCTATTGCCTGCCCACCATTAGTATCCAGATGTTCGACTCGCTTCCTGACCACCACTGGGAAAATTGGCCAGCAGTGCAGACACATTAGGGTTCTATTTCATCACATTTCCCTGCAATTTTACCAACCTTCTGCCTCCAACTCCGTCACCTGGAAACAATAGATTCTGCCCAGTATTTAATTTCCATACTGTAGCTCTCTGATCTGAATAGTGACTTTATTCAACAGCTTATATTTATCTAGCGCCTTTAATGTCCCAAGGAGCTTCACAGGAGCATTATGAACAAAGCATGACAACCGAGCCTCATCAGGAGACGTTAGGTCAGATGACCAAAAGCTTGGTCAAAGAAGTAAGTTCAAGGAGTTCCTTAAAGGAGATAAGTGAGATAGTGGGACAGAGAGGTTGTAGTGAGGAATTCAAGAACTTGGGTCCTAGGCAACTGAAGGCACAGCAACCAATAGCAGAAGTAGTCAGAATTAGAGGAGTGTAGAATACCTGAGAGGGTTGTGGGTTTGGAAAAGATTGCAGAGGTTGAAAGGGGGTAAGGCCATGGAAGGATTTGACTGTCTTTTTTGAATAAATTTAGAATGCCCAATTATTTTTTACAATTAAGGGGTAATTCACCTACTCTGCACACCTTTTTGGGTTGTGGGTTGAGACCCACGCAGACACTGGGAGAATGTGCAAACTCCACACGGAGTGACTTGGGGCCAGAATCGAACCGTGGACCTCGGCGCTGAGGCAGCAGTGCTAACCACTGTGCCACTGTGCTGCCCAGGATTTGGCTGGGAGTGCCATTTTTATATTAATTTCTCCCAATCACATTTCACTTAATTCCCTCCTAGTTTAAAACTATTTCAATTGACCTTTTGGATGGAATTTTGGTCTAGTGTTGTGCATCCCCTTGACCAATGGGAGCCCCGCATAACTTCTGTGGGGAAGGCCCAAAGTAATTTAAGTACAGTCACGCACTTAACTGGCCAGTCCAGGCCTACCACTTTATTAAAGTCCTCAGAGAATGGAAATCTTGCGGTCGATCAGTCAGAGGTCGGCAGGGCCACCAGGAGCAGTGGCTGCATCTGATATGTTCTGAACCTTCCCAGATGTTCAATGCTGGATCCCTGGAAACAGGACTTGTTGGCTGGCCCTCAGGAGCCATGGGGGAGTCATGTGAGACTTGTTAAATCCTAAGCCACTACTAAATTCCGGTGGAAGGATAATTACCTTTAAGCGGTTCATTAATGAGCCTAATGGCATCTCACCACCAGTCAGTTGGATTCACATGTCAGGCCCTTCTTGCCCCTCAGTTTAATTAGGGATAGTTTTCCTGACAGTGGGAATCGGGCATTGTTACTCCCATCCGATTTTCCCCAGACTCTCCTGCCAACCCAACAGGCTTCACTAAATTTAACCCTTTGTCTTTTCCAATGCAGCTATAATGAGATGAACTTTTGTATATCAGCATACATTTTCACCTCTTCAGCAATTAAAATAAACTGATTCCAGTCTATTAAACCTCTAATTTAGAGGGCAGCACGGCAGCACAGTGGTTCAAACTGTTGCTTCACAGCGCCAGGGTCCCAGGTTCGATTCCCAGCTTGGGCCACTGTCTGTGCGGAGTCTGCACGTTCTCCCTATATGTGCGTGGGTTTCCTCCGGGTGCTCCGGTTTCTTCCCACAAGTCCCAAAAGACGTGCTGTTCGGTAATTTGGACATTCTGAATTCTCCCACTGTGCACCCGAACTGGTGCCGGAATGTGGCACCTCGGGGCTTTTCACAGTAATTTCATTGCAGTGTTAATGTAAGCCTACCCTGTGAAAATAAAGATTATTTTATAATTTGCTTATCTGATCCTTACCTCCTATCTTCATGTTCTTCCTTATTTGGTTAGTATTGCACTTACAAAGGATCTTTCTTGCTCTTCTTTTCCAAATTCTGATGAAGGAGTCACCCACCATTGGCTTTTTTCTTGTTTCCTCAGTTCAGGTGCTGTAGAATGACCATCTTAATCTCTTTCACCCAATTCTGTCTGATTTCAAGGTTTTGTGTGCTCCCTTCAATTGGAAGTTAATAATGAGCCTTACATTGGCTGTATTGCTATTTAAATGAGTATGTAGATGTTTATACACTAAATTAAGATGCTGAGCACACTCTTAAATTTGGTAAATTGCATTTGATTTTTCACAATTGTTTCCTGCTTTGTTACAGTTTGAAAGAAAAATGGCTTTAGCTCCTGGTTTTGTAGCTCCATCAAATCTTGATTACAATGGCTATCATAGATACATTGATGAAATGTTACCATCCGAAAGTCCGGTACATTATGGTCTCCACTCAAATGCAGAGATTGAGTTCTTGACTGTAACGTCAGACAGCCTTCTTCACACGTTATTAGAAATGCAGCCCAGAGACTCAATAACTGGTGAAGGGGCAACACAGACTGTTGAGGAAAAGGTCAGAAACTTGTGAACTAACACAATTATTTTAGACTTCAGGTATTCATTTTTTATTATTGATTAATTTAATATTGATGAAAATGAAATGTAAAATTTCCAAGGAGGTATCCTGTCACTGAAGAGAACATTTGAGATTTGGACAAAATGGCCAAATATTTTACATTGAACTTTATGTGTATTCACGCAGAATGTTGACTATATGTTTTAATATTCTTATTCCTTTGCTAAATAACTGAAACAGCTGACATTTGTAGGGTGGGATTTTTCCTCCCTGTTCGCGGTGTGTTCTGTAGAGGCGGGCAACTCGCCAGTGGCCAGCAGTGGGACTTCTGACCCGCCATTGGGGTTTCCCATTGAATACACCCCTTGCCACCTACAAAGCCCGTGGCAGGGGTCCCCTGTCGGCAGGACCGTAAGACCCCGCCAACATATATCGCAGAAAATCCTGCCCGCATTGGTTGGAAGAGGTACTCAGATAAACTGTAGTCCATTCAGCATGAAGCTTCAATGAGTTAAATATTGGCTTTTGTATTCAAAGTTTAGTTGGCACAAATCTATTGATATTTTGGTAAGCTGCAAGAAGAAAATGAAACCAAAGGAATCTCAAACTATTTTAAAAGTGTGATAATTTGATATTCTTCTGAATAAAATTTAATTTTCTATAAAATTAAATAGAATCATGTTTTTTTTAAATAAATTTAGAGTATCCAATTCATTTTTTTTCCAATTAGGGGCAATTAGCGTGACCAATCTACCTACCCTATACATCTTTAGGTTTGTGGGGGTAAGACGCGGTAGAATGTGAAAACTCCACACGGACAATGATCCGGCGATGGAATTGAACCCGAGTGCTCAGCGCCGTGAGGCAGCAGTGTGAACCACTGCACCACCATGCCACCCTATAAGAATCATGCTTAACAATCAACTTGCACTACTTTAAAGGTAAAGACTATCTTGGATGATATCTTGGAAAAACTACCAGAGGAATACAATATGGCTGACATAACCTCTAAATCAGCTGAGCGTTCCCCTTACATTCTGGTTTGTTTTCAAGAATGTGAAAGAATGAATATACTAATTCAAGAAGTGCGACATTCATTAAAGGAACTTGATCTGGGGTTAAAGGTAAGACTTGCTTAAAAATTGCAAACATAGAAATATGCTTTTCTAAATGAATAATGCCAATCAAAAGGCTTTATTGTATTCCACCTCATTTTCTTTCTGATTAAACTAAGGCTTCATAGAATGGACAGTTCAAAATCATAAGGTCATAAAATATATTTTCTGTGTACATCAATGAATATATTCAGTCCTGAAAGAATACAATGAAAAAATTTCAACCGATGATAATACTAAATTGTAACACTTTACTTAGATAATACTGCAGAAGAAAAGCTTGTCTCTTTGCATTTCCCTAAGTTTACTCAATAGTTCACAAGTGTTCATATTTAGATTGTGGAGATGCCGGCGTTGGTGGGCACTGTTATGTTACTGGTTTAGTAATCTATTTTGTTACTAGTTGCTATTAATCCAGAAGGGTCTGATGGTGTGATCCTGAAGAAACCATGAGTCTTCAACTTAAAGCAAACTAATTTATTAAGTAACGATTAATTATTAGTGAGTTTGACACTCTACAGAACTATCTCTAGTAATCAAGTAATTAAATATTAATATATTAATTGATTCAAAACTACACGTGCTAACTATGATCCAACTCTCATACACTACTGCTGTCTAGTCACTCCTGGGTGGAAAGAGACCAAGATCTTCTGGGAGCTGATACTGATAGTGCAATCTAGTGGTGCCCTCTAGTGATAGTATTACAGTTAGTTGTTATAATTAACCCTTTAGTTATCTACATATATACATATCATTACATCCCCCCCTTTCTTTTTGCAATTCTTTCTTGTTTTAACAAAGGAAAAATATATAACAATATTAAAACCAAAAACATGATATGTATAACTTTGTACAAAGCAAAATGAGTAATGATTACAGAAATTGACTGTTAAGTATGTACAAGTTCATTCTGTTAGGTTTCTTTCGTCGTCTCGTTGATCTTTTTAATGGATGAGGTGGTGATACTGATGTCTTGACAGTTCTTAGCGTGTCATCGGTACTTTGATTGTTGGTTAGTGTATCTTGAAAGATAGTTTCGTTGAGTTGCAGGTCTGGAAAATGTTTCTGTGGTTGTATTTTTTGAAGTGCTCTACGATTTCTACATAGGATGTTACCTTCAGCTGTCTTGATTATATATGATCTTGGTGCTGCTTGTCTTATGATTCTGGCAGGAGCAGACTAACCTCCATCAGGTATCTTGATCCTAACGGTGTCATCTGGAGATAATGAGCCTAGAGTAGTTACATGCATGTCATAATATAATCTTTAACGATTGCGTAGCTGTTGCATTCTCTGTATCACTGGCAGATGATCTGGATTTGGAAATTGCAACGCAGGTAACGTTGTTCTCAGATCGCTATTCATTAGCATCTGTGCCGATGACAGACCTGTTGATAAAGGAGTTGCTCGGTAGGATAGCAGCGCAAGATGGATGTCCGACGCAGAATCCAGAGCTTTATTAATGAGTTGTTTTACGATGTGTATTCCTTTTTCTACCTTCCTGTTTGACTGTGGGAAATGTGGACTTGATGTTATGTGGGGCTGGTTTAGCACACTGGGCTAAATCACTGGCTTTTATAGCAGACCAAAGCAGGCCAGCAGCACGGTTCAATTCCCGTACCAGCCTCCCCGAACAGACGCCGGAATGTGGCGACTAGGGGCTTTTCACAGTAACTTCATTGAAGCCTACTCGTGACAATAAGCAATTTTCATTTTTTCATTTCATGTGTTTAAAGTTGTAGAGTCTTGCAAACTCGGCCCAGTCGTTGCTGTCAAAACACGGTCTATTGTCTGACATGACAGTGGCAGTGTTGGGAAAAGGTTTCCTTGCTTGCTTTAATTGAAGATTTGGAGGTCAGATCCGGTACCTTCAGTACCTCTGGATGGTTTGAATAATAGTCGATAATGAGCACGTAGTCACGACCATTGGAATGAAATAGGTCAATGCCTACTTTGGCCCAAGGAGAGGTTTCCAACTCATGTTGCTGTAGAGCCTCCTTGGACTGCTGGAACTTTAAACATGTCTCACATCCCAAAACCATGTCAGTGATGTCCCTGTTTATGCCTGGCCAGTAGACAGCTTGTCTAGCCTTTCGCTTACACTGTTCAATTCTGTGGTGCCCCTCATGAATCTGACTAAGTGTCATGGGCCTGAGACGCAATGGAATGACTATCCTGTCGAGTCTCAGAACTAGACCATCTATTATCGTCAAATCTGCTTGAATGTTACGAAACTGAGGAAATTGCCCTTTCGGCCACCCATTATTGATGTAGTGAATGACGTGTTGTAGCAATGCATTCTTTTTAGTCTCCTCTCGAATTAAGTTGATTTTTTCATCCGATGCTGGAAGATTGTCTGCACATAGCTATACCTGAGATTCAATGTGTTGTACGAATTCAAGTGGTTCACTTTGCGAAGTGATGGGGGAGATAATGTATCTGCTATGATCAGATCTTTTCCTGATGTGTAGATGAGTTGAAATCATGGGCGCGATTCTCCGCTGCCCACGACGGGTCGGAGAATAGCGGGAGGGCCTTCCCGACAATTTTCACGGCCTCCCGCTATTCTCACCCCCCTCCGGCCGCCCCCCGACACGAATCGCTGCTCGCCGTTTTTTTACGGCGAACAGCGATTCTCCGCAGGCCGATGGGCCGAATACCGCGGAGTTTACGGCCGTTTTCACGGCCGCGATCACACCTGCTTTCAGCGTTCGTGAAAACGGCCGCAAAGTGCCCGTCCCGGACAACCATGGCACCGATTGGCACGGCCGCACCACGGCCGTGCCAAGGGTGGCATGGGCCTGTGATCGGTGGGCACCGATCACGGGCAGCGGGTCCAATACCCGCGCACTATTTGTTCTTCCGCTGCCCCGCATGATCAGTCCACGTGGCGGCTGAGGGGCATGACGGCCCACGCATGCGCGGGTTTGACGCGTCTGCGTGATGATGTCATCTGCGCATGCGCGGGTTGGAGCCGTCCAACCCGCGCATGCGCGGCTGACGTCATCGTGCGCATCAGCCGCCGTGACTCTTGGCAGGCGGAGTTAGCGACGTTCGCTAACTCCGCATCGCCATGATTCCCCCGGCCCCGATACTAGCCCGCCCGGGGGGGGGGGGGGGGGGGGGGGAATCGGGTCCCGGGACGGAGCTCCGAGGCTGGTGTGGCATGCCGGATTTGCGGAGAATCGCGCCCATATCTTCGTAGCTTCATCAGAATTCTTTGGAGTTGTGGAGTCACGTCGTTGAGATCCTTCTGAATAATATGCACCAACGGTCTGTGATCCGTCTCTACAGTGAAAGTGGGTAGTCCATAGACGTAGCCATGGAACTTCAGTACGTCGGTTAGAAGACCCAGACATTCTTTTTGAGCATATCGACATTTGTCGATGGCATCGCTCTTGATGCACATGCTACAGGAACCCAAGACGAGCTGTCATCTTTTTGCAACAACATTGCTCCTATTCTGTCCTGACTTGCATCAGTCGAAATTTTTGTCTACCTATTTGGATCGAAAAATGCTAATATGGGTGCAGTTGTGAGTTGTGATTTCAAATCAAGCCACTCTTGTTGATCAGCCTTCGTCAATTCAAGCAAGGTTGATTTCTTAACGAAGTTTCTCAGAGCTGTTGTTCGGTTTGAAAAATTAGGTATGAATTTGCCTAAGAAGTTACCAACGCCTCGAAAATGAAGAACTTTTTTTGTCCTCAGGGACTTTTATTCCTTGAATGGCTGCGATTTAGTCAGTGTCAGGTCGCACACAGTTTTCAGAAATTTAGTCACTGAGGAATTTGAGCGTAGAAGTGCCAAAACTACATTTGAATTGATTCAGCTTAAGGCCATACTCATGTATGCGTTGAAAGACTTGTGTCAGTCTCGAGACATATTCTTCTGGTGTTGATGACCATATGATAATGTTATCTACAGAGGCACGAACATCATCTATTCCCTCAGTCACCTGTTCCATGATGCGGTGGCATATTTCAGACACAGAGATTATTCCGAAAGGCATTCTGTTGCAGCAAAATCTGCCCAAAGGTACATTAAAGGTGCAGAGCTTTCTGCTTGAGTCTTCCAATTGCATTTGCCAGAAACCTTGCGATGCATCTAGCTTTGTGAAGATGCGTGCATTTGCCACCTCGCTGGTGATTTCCTCTCGTTTTGGGATGGGTTAGTGTTCCCTCATGATATTCTTTTTGAGATCCTTGGGGGTCTAATAATATCCGCAGATCACCTGACGGTTTCTTCACGCAAACTATAGAATTTACCCAGTTAGTCGGTTCAGTGACTTTTAAAATTATACCTTGTTGTTGTAGCCTTTCTAATTCCAACTTCAAGCTATCTCTTAGTGGAGCAGGAATTCTCCTCGGTGGATGAACTACAGGTTTAGCACCTGTTCGAAGTAAAATCTTGTACTTAAATGGTAGCATGCCCATGCCTTTAAAGACATCTGTATATTGATCAAGGACACTTTGGATATCATTATGTAGAACAAGATGAGATGAATTTGCAGTATAAATTTGCTGTATTAGATATAACTCCTTGCAGGCTTGTGCACCTAAGAGTGATGATTTATCTAACTTGACAATTTCAAATCTTAGTTTGTTTCAATATCCTTGTTGGATATTAAATACTAAATAGCATGATCAAATTGACGAGATTGAATTGCCATTGTAGTCTTTTCATTTACAGGCAGCTGGAGGAATTTTAGGAGTTTGCTTGAGCCTTGAGAGGTCGAGCTTGGATAGCAAATTAGCTGAATCACCTGTGTCCAACTTGAAATTAATTGGGTATTTGTTAACTTTTAACACTTGTGTTCCATTCAGTGTCGGAATTCATGGAATTAATTGATGTGGTAGGCAAAGTTACTTCAGTGGAGTTTTCATATTTTTCAATGATCCCTACAAAGAATGTATTTTCCGGGGAGTAACTATCGGAATCTGACGAAAAATTTTGCTCTAACTCTTCTTTTGATTCAACACTTCGCACATTAATCTGCCTTGAAATCGGTCTGGAAGATTTAAATGTGAGTGAAGATCTGCACTGTGTAGCATAATAATTTTATTTACCACATTGTGAGCATTGTTTTCCTTTGGCAGGGCATTTTTTCTGAAAGTGGGAGGTTCCACACCTTGTACACGTCATTGTGTTGACTTTACGATGCATGACACTGCTTCGCGCATGCACAGATCGGCTTTCGTCTGTCTCACATTTTTTCATGAAGCGCTTGTATAGGGTTAGAATGCGCGCGTGCAAGATGGCTGCTGTCCGAAACATGCATCTTCTTCATCTGCGACACTGCCTTGACACACTCTACCTCGTGATGAGTTTTCGCGCCTTTTTCATGGAGGAAATACTCTTGGTGCGATTCTTTGATTGTTGATGAACCATGCACATTTCTATTGTGATTTCTAAAGTCAATTCTTTTAGCCTTAGTAATCTTTTTCTTAGATGTTCATCATTAATGCCAAACACAATTTGGTCACAAATTTTCAAATCATTAAGTGTAGAAAAATTACAGGATTGTGCTAACAGTCTTCAATCTGTTACAAAGCTGTTAAAGCTGCAAAGCTGCATATTTTTTCTGTAATCTCTCCTTAAATATGCCCTACTCCTGCTCCTAGTTCTTATGTAGCGCTCTAATGTTTCATTGGTTTGGATTTTACAGTGGCTATCAAATTTTTCAAGAATTACATCAAACTTTGTTTTGTCTTGACCCACTGTGTACTGAAAGGAATTGTAGATCTCAATTGCATGTGGGCCAGCCATAGTTAATAACAGAGCAATTTTAAGAGCATCTGTCGTATTAATTAAATCAGATGCTTCTAAGTAAAGCTGAAATTGGTGTTTGAACAAACGCCAGTTTACATTTAAGTTACTGGTGATCCTTAAGTGTCGAAGAGCTTGTGTTCTGCCCATCGAGATGGGAATCATCAAAGTTTTGCCGGAAGATGATGCTTCAGTTGCCGAGTAACTTTTTTTTTTCTTACTAGGCTATACTAGGTAGTTTCTGTACACCACTTCTGGCACCATGTTATATTACTGGTTTAGTAATATATTTCATTACTAGTTGCTGTTTATCCAGAAGAGCCTGATGGTGTGATCCTGAAGAAACCATGAGTCTTCAACTTAAAGCAAGCTAATTTATTAAGTAACAATTAATTATAATTGAGTTTGACACTCTACAGAACAATCACTAGTAATCAAGTAATTATTAATGTATTAACTGATTCAAAACTACACGTGCTAACTATGATCTGCCTCTCATACACTACTACTGTCTAGTTACTCCTGGGTGGAAATGTACCAAGATCCTCTGGGAGTTGATACTTACAGTGGGATCATTTTTAAAATTTTATTTTTCTTTTATTTCTTATAGTGGGATCCAGTGATGCTCTGTCGTGGTAGTGTTACAGTTAGATGTTAGAATGAACCCTTTACACTGCCCATGTCGAGTTTGCACATTCCCCCCGTGTCTGCGTGGGTTTCACCCCACACCCAAAGATGTGCAGGTTAGGTGGATTGACCACTCTAAATTGCCCCTTAATTGGAAAAACATAATTGGGCACTATAAATTTATAATTAAAAAAATAATTAACCCTCTACATATATACATATCATTACAGGCACAGTAAGCAGTCTTACAACACCAGATTAAAGTCCAACAGGGACCTGATAAAGAAGCTGCACTCCAAAAGCTAGTGATTCGAAACAAACCTGTTGGACTTTAACCTGGTGTTGTAAGACTTACTGTGCTAGACTTATATTATCATAGGTTATCAAAAAAGTGTAAGAAAATTTGCCTCTCATTGCAAGCTGTGGTGAGATTATAAGAAAATGGTTGTGATTTTGCTACACATAATGAAAAGCAATTTTTAAATTAATTTTTGGGATATATGCTTTACTAGGAATGCCAGCATTTATTACACACTCCATCGCAGTGCCTAAGGTGAATCATGGGCTTCACTTACCTGCTGTGCTCCCTGGTTGCCTTCTTCTACCGCACTTGCTGAAAATGCCAAGCAGGTATCCCAAGCAGCTTGTCAGTCAGAGCCTTCTCAAAATCAGTTGAACTCACCCTTGAGAACAGCAAAGACAAACAAGAAGGGAGCAACCATAGGTGGCATTGCAACTGCACAATACTGTTCTAGACGCCCATGGCTCTTCCCGGTTCCAAATAAACATACATTTTTTAGATTACTGGCCTTTTCATTATTGCCAGCAGCAATCCTCTTATGTACCTCAGGTTAAGCTGCAGTAAATCCTATATTTTAGTGGGATCCTAAAACTGGCATTAAGATATGATAAACATACTTAATGGCTTACTCCTGTTTTAGACATGCATTCTGGGTACTTGGAAGTCATGTCTTCCAAAATGTAACCAGTGCACTCCCAGGGATGGGAGGGCATCACACCTGAATGTCATTTTGGACTCACTAAACACCCATGGCATAGAATCACAGAAGGGTTATACCACCGAATGAGATGATTCAACTTGTTGTCTCTGTAGCCTTTCAAGATGCTTTTTCTTCAGCTACTTAACCTTTTATGATACTTTTGAAAGCCATGATTTAATCTGCTGCAACCAACAGTTTCCAGAAGTGCATTTCAATCCTGACCACTTGCTTGCCCTAAAAAGGTTTTCCTCATGTCACTATTGGTACTTTTGACAAACACCTTAAATTGCTGCCTTCGTTTCCTTGAACCTTCTGCAATGGGAAGTTTCTCTGTGACTACTCTGTTAGATCATTTAGGATTTTTAACATCTCTATCTCAACCTTTTATTCCTAAGAAGAACACAACCCCTGCTTCTTTAGTCCATCCACGTAACTGAAGACTGTTATCTCTGGAAACATTTGCATAATATTTTCTGCACCCTCTCTAAGGCCTTCATATTCTTCCTCAAGAGTAGTCCCCAGAATTGGACTCTATACTCCAGTTGAACCAGTGTTCTATAAAAGTTCATCGGAACTCCTTGCTTTTGTACTCTATGCCTCCTTTATATAAAGCCCATCCCATCTGTCTTTTCGACCACTCTCTGAACCTGCCTGCACATTCAATTATTGTTCAGATATTCCCAGGTCCCCATGCTCCTGCACACCCTTTAGAATTTTACCCTTTATTCTATCTTGCTCCTCATAATTCTTCCGAACAATGCAACCTCACATTTCTCTACATTAACTTTCATCTGCCACTGTCAGCCCACTCGACCAACCTGTTTATGCTTCTTGAGGTTTATCACTATCCTCCTCGTAGTTGACAGTATTTTGAAGTTTTGCGTTATCTGTGAATGTTTAAATTGTGCCTTCCACACCTAAGTTAAGTCCATTAATGTACATTAAGAAAAACTTAATGGACAACACGTGGGGATCCCCATTGTAAATCTTCCTCCAATCTGGGCTCTAGAAGAAAGTAATCCTTCTCATCATTCTGGTTCCTATCACTCCACCAACTTTGTATTATGGTGCCACTTATTCCATGCATTTCAACTTTGCTGGCAGCTTATTATGTGACCTTTGTAAAACATTTTTCTGAAGTTTATGTATAACACATCGAATGCATTTTCTGATCAAAGAAATAAATCAAGTTAGGTATACATGGCTTGTGGAAAGTTATCCCCACTAATTCCCACTCTGACCTGAAGGAAAATACTCACTTAGTGAGTTGATTGTCCATCTTCAGGGCGCTGACTTTGTTTCTTAATGACAATCTTATTAATAGAATATATGGAGCGCGATTCTCGCCGGGTGGGAGAATCGCGGGAGGGCCGCTCTGGCACCCCCCGCGATTCTCCCACACCCCCCAAAATGGCGTGTCGCATTTTGCGACACACCGCTCGGAGAATCGCGGGCCGCCGTTTTTCACGGCAACCCGCAATTCTCCGACCCGGATGGGCCAACCTTGTCGCTGCCAGCGTGAACATGGCGCCAAAAGCTGGTTGTGGCTTGTGGGGGGCAGAGAGGGGAGTGAGTACCACGACAGTGCTCGGGAGGGGACTGTCCCGCGATCGGTGCCCACCGATCATCGGGCCGGCGTCTCAAAGGGACGCACTCTTTCCCCTCCGCCGCCCCGCAAGATCAAGCCGCCACGTACTTGCGGGGCAGCGGGAGGGGAAAGACGGCAAACCGCGCATGCGCGGGTTGGCGCCGGCCAACCTGTGCATGCGGCGCTAACGTCATTAGGCGCGCCGGCCGCGTCTTCCCGGCGGCCGGACCTTGACGCCAGCAACAATGCCCCATGGCCGAGATTTACAGCACAGCCCTCCTAGCCCCTGGGGGGGGGGGGGGGGGGGGGGGGGGGGGGGGGGGGGGAGAATAGTGGGCAAGGAGCGGCCTCCGACGCCGCAGTGAACCTCTCCCGGTTTCACGACAGCGTCGGGCCTTGCGGAGAATTCCGCCCATGTTTTTTCTCACTTTTTGCTATTATTTATAAATTATTTTTAAGGAGGATAAGATAGTTAGAATAAGTAACTAATGTGAAATAGTCCTACTGACATAGTCTATCGCCCACATACATTATATCTTAATATATGTTTGCTGTTTATCAAAAAGGCAAATATGACACTCAACAATTTCCTTCTAGTTTATTTTACAACTGATCCTGAAGTCAGAAAAGGAAACTGCAATCTGAATTCCCATTTTCAGTTTGGAACACTGACTAGAAAATGTTATTGTGATCTCTGTGTTTTGAACAAACTTTAACTAGATTAGAAGTAATATGAAAGCAAAGAATCAGAAAATATGTAATTTCTACCTTTCATAGCTGATGAAATAGCAGGCCTTTTTCAAATATTGCACTTAAATATGTTCTTTTCTGTAAAGAACTGGGTTATTATCACATCTTCGTATCACAACCTCCTTCAAAAAGCACATTTCTTCTTGCTTTGTTAGGGTGAGTTGGCAATTTCCTCTGAGATGGAGCTACTACAGACAGCACTTTTCTTTGATAATGTTCCTGACACCTGGACCAAGCTGGCATATCCATCAATGTACAGTCTAGCACAGTGGTAAGTAGCATGTCAAGACACAAACAGCTTGTGCATGGCATTCTGTCTGTCAAAGTGCCACTAGAATTGCTCAGTATTTCTTGTATGGAAATTAGTGTTGCTCGGCCTTTTATTGGGATTTTTGCTGTGATTTTTCCCCCCCCAAGTACGACAGTGTTTGATGTAGCTATTATGCATCACACTGATCTGTTAGTCACAAACCATTCGGTATCTACTTGCATAATGTATAACGAGTCTCTTGGGACCAGTATGGTATGAGAAATGCAAGCAAGGAATCATGTTTAATAGTAGTCATAATAGAAAATGTCTTATCCACTCTAATGAAGACTTTGTGTGCTCATGTGCATGACAGCATGCAGTGCAGCAACATTATTTCACCAAATAATAACTATGAAAATTATATTGTGAAAATTATATATATTTTTCTTAATATATATTATGATTTAACTTGGGTGTAGAAGACACAATTTAAACATTACAGACGACACAAAATTCCTTGAATTTCTTTACCAATATTTTATCATCTTTACTATGAAATAACCCTTTCTCCTGGGTTATCTGTAATATTCTACCATAAGACAATGCTTTTTTGTTTTGTATTTTTAAAATAAATTTGGTGTACGTAATTCATTATTTCCAATTAAGGGGCAATTTAGCGTGGCCAATCCACCTACCCTGCACATCTTTGGGTTGTGGGGGCGAAATCCACGCAAACACGGGGAGAATGTGCAAACTCCACATGGACAGTGACCCAGAGCCAGGATCGAACCTGGGACCTTAGCGTTGTGAGGCAGCAGGGCTAACCCACTGCACCACCTACTGCCCTACCATAAGACAATGGTAATGAGGACCTGTATTTGGAGTCTGCAATTCTTGGAAAACATGTAATCGTAGGATGTTGCAGGAAGAAAACAGGCCAATCAACATGATCAAGTTTTTTCTCTTGTACATTATTAATGTGGGCAGATGTAATAAATGCACCAGTTTCATACAGAGATGTACATACGAAAGGTATTAGCTGTATAAGCTAGAAAATTGCACATTTCCTGTTTCCTTTGCCAAAAGAACACAATAAATGTTAACCTCAGGAAATGTTATCGTAAAAGATAAAAGATCCTTTCATTCAAGGATTTTATTTATAAGGTAGATTTACAGCCCCTTCAAGGATAATTAGGGATGGCAATAAATGGTGGCACAGACTGCAACATTGACGTCCCATGAACAATTTTTTAAAAAGTAATTTTCCTCCATTTTCTAATGTGAGTCTAAAAACTCACTTTTGTGTCAAGTTATGAGCAGTTTCAATCTGTGGGCTTGCACTTACTGGGAGCTTGGCTCTGGGTTGAGACAAGCCAAACTGATTTCACACAGGCATTCCTCCAAATAGAGATCAAACTATTGGCTTTGGAAAAATTCAAATCTAAGTCCCAGAATTTTTTTTTCTATTCATTGGATGTGAGCGTCTCTGGCTGGGCCAGCATTGTTGCCCATCCCTATTGCCTTTGAACTGAATGGCATGCTAAGCGATTTTTAGAGGGCATTTAAGAGTCAACCACGTTGCTGTGGATCTGGAATCACATATAGGCCAGACCAGGCTAGTTGGCAGATTTTTCTCCCTAAAGGAAAACAAAATGGGCTTTTATGACAATGGTTTTCCAGATTTTTTTATTGAATTCAAATTCCACCATCGGCCATGGTGGGATTTATACATTGGTCTCCAGAGTATTACCCTGGGTCCTTGGATTACTAGTCCAGTGACAATACCACTGTGCACACAATCCCCATTAGACAACAATTAAAATTGTTGAGTATATATAAAATTACTTTAAAATTGCTACTTTTAAACTACTTCGAAAAAAAAGCAAAATTGTACAAAAATTATCTTGATTTTAATGCAGACAACGCTTCCAAAATTAAGGTTACAACAAACTGTTCATTATAAATAGAATAAATGATGGCCAGAGTGAATTATATTTACAAGATAGTTTGAAATTTCTGATATAAGAGTGGCTCAGCTACTCACTGACATACAAGTTGAAAGCAAAAGACAGACATGATACACATCTATAATTTATTCCTGACCATTCATTTTGGTTTATATATAAGTTTGCATTTACATTATCTCCATCGCCAGAAATGACCACAGGTGAAGCAAAACAACAGTTTGAGAGATCAGCAGTACAATACAAAATTTGGTTCTCTCAGAATACTTTGATTAATAATCAGGTACCAATTTGGGCTAGCCACTGTTGTATACCAATTATATCAAGCATGCGATCTGCCAGGGCTCAATCATTTTAAGCACAGTCTGGGATTTCACACTATAAATAGACCCACTTATCATTAAAGCCATTGCTTCTGCTAGACATAACTGTTACTGCAAATGGTTTATACTTACATGTTTAATCTTAGGAGACAAAATACTGCACAGAATATAATTATCCTTTAAAATATCAGTGCACAAAGCTGTTCATTGTATATGATGCAGTACATAACAAGAGAGAGAATATCATGAAATTGAAAAACAATCATATCTGAACCATCATGTTAGGAGACATACTTCAGCTCCTTCCTGGAACTGACTAGTTCCTGCAAATAACATTTGTATGACAGATTGAGTGCTGTCTTGTGAAATTACTTGTTAGAAACTGAAGTCATTGTTGCAGCAATACCACCATTCACCATCTTCTGATGACATTATTAGTTGTGAATATGACTGCCCATATAAATGCAGTTGAATTGCATTATTTAATTGTGGCGATAACATTAAAAGTGAAAATTGTGCTTTTTAAATACTGAAGCTGTAATTTTGTCCCACACAGAAATGCCATTGAGACGGTAGGATTTAATTATTTTCACATTTGAGTGACTAATGAAACAGTAAAAACAAAAGTAGAAAGAGATTTCAAGAATGTATAGGACTAATTAGAAAAAGTGGGACAAATACAGGAGTAAATCGGCCGTCTGCCATATAGAAATCAAAACTAGGCAGCAAGTTGAAAATCTACCTTTGGATTTCTTAATGATTGTATTTATCGGGAATGTGTCTCAAGCATGAATGAGTTGCAGCAGACAAAAAATCAAAGCGCACCATTTTATTTGCTCCATTCCTGTCGTCCAACCCACCATAATTTTGAGCAGACAGGCAGTTGTCCAATCCAACTACTGTAATCAAAAATCGTCCCCAGTTCTACTGATAGAAAAATGGTCCATCAAATTCAATTCAGTGGTATTGATTTGTTGAATCATTTTCATAATATCTTTCATCTGCTTTATGGAATTTTTAGTTGTAATCACTAATCTCATTTTTTTAAATAGAAACATTCCTGCTCAAAACCATTCACAGATAAAAAGAGTAGCAAATGGTACAATTTAGAGTCAACTGTTCTTACCTGTGCCAACCCATTAAACTGAATATTAGTTGCCCTTGGAAAGGATTGTCTTTTCGGAACCGTAATTTTTTTTCTTAATTTCTGTAGAAAGGACCAATACATGTGCATTGGCTGTTCTGCTAGAATTAAGACAGTCGTTGACAGGAAAATTTTGATCCCGCTGTCTTTTTTTTGTGCTTGGGATGTTAATGATTGGCAAGGCCACATTTATTGTCCAGCCCTGGTTGCTCTGAGAAGTGATAATGTATTTGTCTTGAAGTGCTGTGGTCTTTGTGCTGATGGTGCTCCCATGATGGTTTCTGGGTACCAAGTCCAGAACACTGACCCAGCAATGGTGAAGGAATGGCAGTCCGCATTGTATCAAATTTGTCGGGTATGATATTCAGGTATATTGCTGTGCTATTTCCTCTTGGCAGGAGAGATTGCAGGGACGATATTGTTGTCAACGTAACCTTGGTGAGTGACTGATGTGTTTTCCTGTTGATAGTATATACTCCAGCCGCAGAGTGGGTGCAGAGTGAGTTCAGTAGCAAGGAGCACAATGAAGTAAACTGCAATGTCCTAAATCACGCCAAACCTTTTGAGTACTGTTGCCACTGCATCTTTTGTATTGATGACAAATATTCTATTACACTTGTAACTAGCCACGTTGACGATGGAGAGACTGAATGGGGTAAGGACCTATTATGCAGGAAGTGCCCAGACTCTGCCTTTTTCTTGCGGCCATGGTGTTGAAATAGTTTGGTCCAGTTAAGTTTCTTGTCAATAATTACCAAGATGTTGAAACTAAGACATTTGGTGATGTTCATGCGATTGTCAGGCAGAGATAGCTGAGAGTTTGTGTTTCAAAATATTAAGTAGAGAGCACAAATGTTAACAATCACTTGTCAACCACAGTAGGATGTTGTAACGGTCTTCTATAGGTTGATATGGGCTGCTCTACTATTGAAGGATTTGTAAATGGAACTGCTTGCTGTTGAATCATCAGTGAATATTTCCGTTCTTGGGATTTTACGATGGAGGACAGTTCATTGAAATTTTCCAGTAGCAAATTATACATTAAAATTAACCTAAAAACATAAAGGCCCCAAAACTATGTGAGTTGTGATTCCAAAACGGTACAATCTTTCTCGTCCACTACCAGCCCTTCTACAGTTCAAAGGGGGCATCTCATTTCTGACATGAAACTCCAAACATCAGGCAACACCCATGGAGAGAGAATCAGAGTTAACACTTTGAGTCCAATACGACTCTTCTTCAGAACTGGACAGATAGAAATGTGATGGGTTTTATGCTGTTAAAAATGAGGGTCAGAGAACAGGTGGAGCAAAATAAAAGGTCTCATATAGGTCAGAGAGAGGGGGAGATTAAAATATGTCCTGGAAATCAAGACAAAGGGAGTAGTAATTAAACACTAATGCTTTGGTCCAAAGTGGGTTAACAGCAGACTATAGGTCAGAGCTCTCTGAAAGCAAAATAGCGGGAATGTGTTAATGGCGGAAAAAGGGTCAGCACAGTCTGAGAACAAGATACAGCCACTTAGAAACATAAGAACTAGGAGCAGGCATAGAACATAGAACAGTACAGCACAGAACAGGCCCTTCGGCCTCGATGTTTACCGAGCAATGATCACCCTACTCAAACCCACGTATCCACCCTATACCCGTAACCCAACAACCTCCCCCCCCCCCCCCCCCCCTTAACCTTACTTTTAAGGACACTATGGGCATTTAGCATGGCCAATCTACCTAACCCGCACATCTTTGGACTGTGGAGGAAACCGGAGCACCCGGAGGAAACCCACGCACACACGGGGAGGACGTGCAGACTCCACACAGACAGTGACCCAGCCAGGAATCGAACCTGGGACCCTGGAGCTGTGAAACATTTATGCTAACCACCAGACCAGAGTTCATGGTCTGCTACCGTGCTGCCCCATGCTACCGTGCTGCCCCATCTGGCCCCTCGAGCCTGCTCCACCATTCAATAAAGATCATGGCTGATCTTTTTGTGTACTTAGCTCCACGTATCTGGCCCGCTCACTCATAACCCTTAATCTCTATACTGTTCAAAAATCTATCTATCTTGCCTTAAAAACATTCAACGAAGTAGCCTCAAATGCTTCACTGGGCGGGAATTCCACAGATTCACAACCCTTTGGGTGACGAAGTTCCTCCTCAACTCAATCTAACTCTGCTCTGGGGGAGTGTGTGTGTGTGTGTGGGGGGGGGGGGGGGGGGGGGGGGGAAATCAAAATGGAGGACAGAGTTCATGGTCTGCAGTTGTATTACTTTGTTTTGTGTCCAGAAGATTGGACGATAAGGTGCTGTTCCTCCAACTTGTGTTGGGCTTCGCTGGAACATTGTAGCAGGGTGAGAACAGAAGTGTGAGCATGAGAGTAGATGGTGAATTGAAATGACAAGATGAACGGAAGGACAAGGTCATGCCTTGCGACTGAGCAAAAATGATTACATAAAAATGATCGCCCAGTCTGCATTTGGTCTCCCCATTGTAGAGGAAACCACATTGTGAGCATTGAATGCAATAGACCAAATTAAAAGAAGTGCAAGTAAATCACTGCTTCACCTGGAAGGAGTGTTTGGGGCTTTGGACAGTGAGGATTAAAGTGGCAATGTGTGTTGGTCTGAGAAGTGTTGTGCAGGAGAATGCTGGGAAAGTCAGAGTGTAGGGCTTGACATCTGAAAGTGCAGTATAACCCACCTTTTTGGTGCATTTGAGGTCCTTGAACCTCTTGGATAATTGTTGCTATGCTCAAGAGACCATATACTTCTGTTCCTCAGTCACTTCCATCCACACCTGCTTGGTTTGAGAGCATAGCCTCTTCCTCCCATCCTTGAAAAACATCACCTCACTTCAGACCCTAAAGGAAGACCTACAAGGTCAGAGTCTGAGACCCGGAGCTGTCCAATGCAAACCATACCACCATCACATTTAAGTAACTTAAGCCTTCATGCCTTTTACAATAATTTGAGGTTTTGCATCTGCCCTATGATGAAGATGGAAAAGATTTATTTTCCATTCTGCTATTTTATCCAGAAAATGACATCTTGCTGGAATTATACCAGTACGTTGAGAATAATATTTTGGGGGGAGAATATTTTATTGAGGCATTTATAATTTTAACAGGGAGGTCCAACACACGCAAAACCCCCACAATTCAACTCCCAACTCACAAACACCCAACTCCCCCCATCCCTCAACCCTAACTACCCATACATTAGATTCCCTGTCCACTTCCGTGCCCCCCCCCCCCTGCTGACGGTCAACGTTCCTTGAAGAAATCGATGAACGGCTGCCAGCTCCAAGCGAATCCCTGTAACGAACCCCTTGAGGCGAACTTAATTTTCTCTAGCCTAAGAAATCCTGCTATGTCACTGACCCCAAACCCCCAACTTTCGATTCCTCCTTTTATATTTCTGAGACCCTCTCCTCCCCAACCCTTGTTTTAGACAACACCTTATCCTGTAGTCCCTTAGTGGGGACGCGGAAAGCTCGGGACCTTTCTCCAGACAAAATTCCGCACCTACAGGTACCGGAACCCTCTCCCACCTGGTAATTCAAACTCCTCCTCTAGCTCTCCTCCAGGCTCTGGAAACACTCCTCGATGAAAAGTCCCAAATCTCTCAAGCCCTGCACGCTGCCACCTTCTGAAGGCCCCGTCCAGCTCCCCCGGAACAACCAATGGTTATCACAGATCGGTGACCAGACGACGCCCCCTCCAGTACTATGTGCTGCCTCCATTGCCCCCCACACTCCTCAGGGCAGCCACTACCACTAGGCTTGTGGAGTACCGCGCTGGCGAGAACGGCAGAGGTGCCATTACAGAGCCTCCAGAACTCGTCCCCTTGCAAGATGCCGCCTCCACTCGCTCCCACACTGACCCTTCCCCCACTACCCATTTCTAACAATCGATATATAGACCGCCCAGTAGTAATTCGAAATTCGGAAGGGCCAAGACCCCCAACCCACGTCCCCGTTCAAGAAGGACCTTCTTCACCCTCAGCCCACTCCTAGCCCATATAAAACCCGAGATCTCCCGATTCAACTTCCTAAAAAATGCCTTGGGGATGAAGATTGGAAGACACTGAAATACGAACAGCAATCTCAGGAGGACTGTCATTTTCACAGCCTGTACCCTCCCCACCAGTGACAGCAGCAGCACGTCCCACTTATGGAAGTCCCCTTTCATTTGCTCAATCACCCTGACCAAATTTAGTTTATGAAGCTGATCCCAGTCCTTTGCCACTTGAATGCTCAGGTATCTAAAACTCCCTCCCACCACTTTGAACGGCATCTCCCTCAGTCTCCTTTCCTGCCCCCTTGTCTGGATCACAAAAACCTCACTCTGGCCCAACTGCAGTTTGTAACCTGAGAACCGACCAAATTCCTCCAGTATCCCCATAGTTCCTGCAATTCCCCACAAATGTGTCAGTTATATAAAGGAGCAAATCGTCCGCATAGAGCAAGACCCTATGTTTACACCCCCCCCCCCCCCCTCTCATTATCCCCCGCCAAATATGTGATGCTCTCAGCGCCATTGCCAAAGACTCTATGGTCCTGGCTCTATATTGGAACCCGGTTGGTCCTTACATTCGCCACCGATATAGCAACCGGCACCAATCCACAACTCCCTCCCAACCCCAAACCTTTCCAGAACATCCCACAAGTACTTTCACTCCAATCGATCAAAGGCCTTTTATGCATAATTGGTCACCTCTACCTTGCGCCCCTCCACAGGCAATCGGTTATTACACTTAGGAGCCGTCTAATGTGGACATCAGGTGTCGTCCCTTCACCAAATCCCGACGGGTCCCTCTCCTATTACCCCCGGAACACAATCCTCTGTGCGCATGGCCAAGATCTTCATCGGCAATTTCGCATCTACATTTAACAGGGAGATTGGCCTATATGAGCCACAGCTCTCCGGATACATATCCCGCTTCAAAATAAGGGAAATCGATGCCTGCGATAACATTGTGGGGAGCACTCCCAGCTCATTTGATTCATTAAAAGCCTTTACCAGAAGTGACCCCAACAGCCAGGAAACCTTTTTATAAAACTCAACTGGGTATCCATCCGGTCTTTACCCAATTGCATCGCCCTCAACACGTCCATAACCTCCCCAAGCCCAATTGGGGCTCCCAAATCCTCCACCAATTCCTCGTCTATCTTCGGGAACTTCAGCCCTCCCAGAAATCGCTTCATACCCTCCTCCTGCTGGGGGTTCCAATTCATATAGTTTACTATAAAACTCCTGAAACACGTAATTTATCCCCACCGGATCCAAAACCACCTTCCTCCCTGTATCTCTCACTTTCTCAATCTCTCACTTTCCCAATGTCCCTCACCGCCTCCTGTTTCCTCGGCTGATGTGCCAGCATCCTGCTGGCTTTTTCCCCATGTTCCATGTTCCCCATGTTCATACATCACCCCCTTTACCCTACTTTTCTGATTGGAGGGCTGTGACTAGTGGTGTTCAACAGGGATCAGTGCTGGGACCTTTGCTGTTTGTAGTATATATAAATATATAAAAGATTTGGAGGAAAATGTAACTGGTCTGATTAGTAAGTTTGCAGACAACACAAAGGTTGGTGGAATTGTGGATAGCATTGAGGACTATCAGAAGATACAGCCGGATTTAGATCGTTTGGAGACTTGGGCGGAGAGATAGCAAATGGAGTTTAATCCGGACAAATGTGAGGTAATGCATTTTGGAAGGTCTAATGCAGGTAGGGAATATACAGTGAATGGTAGAACCCTCAAGAGTATTGAAAGTCAGAGAGATCTAGGTGTACAGATCCACAGGTCACTGAAAGGGGCAACACAGGTGGAGAAGGTAGTCAAGAAGGCATACGGCATGCTTGCCTTCATTGGCCGGGGCATTGAGTATAAGAATTGGCAAGTCATGTTGCAGCTGTATAGAACCTTAGTTAGGCCACACTTGGAGTATCGTGTTCAGTTCTGGTCGCCGCACTACCATAAGGAGGTGGAGGCTTTAGAGAGGGTGCAGAAGAGATTTACCAGGATGTTGTCTGGTATGGAGGGCATTAGCTATGAGGAGCGGTTGAATAAACTCGGTTTATTCAATTCTGGTCTCCACACTACCAGAAGGATGTGGAGGTTTTAGAGAGGGTGCAGAAGAGATTTACCAGGATGTTGCCAGGTATGGAGGGCATTAGCTATGAGGAGCAGTTGAATAAACTCGGTTTGTTCTCACTGGAACGACGGAGGTTGAATGACGACCTGATAGAGGTCTACAAAATTATGAGGGGCATAGACAAAGTGGATAGTCAGAGGCTTTTCCCCAGGATAGATGGGTCAATTACTAGGGGGCATTGGTTTAAGGTGCGAGGGGCAAGGTATAGAGTAGATGTATGAGGCAGTTTATTTACACAGAGGGTAGAGGGTGCCTGGAACTCGCTGCCGGAGGAGGTGGTGGAAACAGGGACGATAGTGACATTTAAGGGGCATCTTGACAAATACATGAATAGGATGGGAATAGAGAAATACGGACCCAAGAAGTGTAGAAGATTGTAGTTTAGTCAGGCAGCATAGTCGGCACGGGCTTGGAGGGCCAAAGGTCCTGTTCCGGTGCTGTACCTTTCTTCATTCCTCAGCTGTCCCTCTGCCTTACCTGTGGACAGGAGCCCAAATTCCAGCTGCAGTCTCTGACGCTCCTTCAAAAACCCGTCATCCGGAGACTCCGCGTACGTCCTATCCAGCTGCCTCCTGTCCACCTGTAAAATTTTTCCTACCAATCTGTCCAACTCCACCTGTTCAGCCTTCTCCTTATGGGCCCGAATTGAGATGAATTCCCCCCTAATAACCGCTTTCATTGCCTCCCAAACCACCCCAGCCAAAGCCTCACCCGTGTCATTGATCCATATATATCCCCGAATGGCCTCCCTCACCTGCTCACATACCTCCTCCTCCACTACCAGCCTCACATCCAACCTCCATTGCGGGCACTGGGCCTTTCCCTTGCTAGCTTGCAAATCCATCCAGTGTAGGGTGTGGTCTGACACCACAATTGCTGAATATTCAGCACTTTTCACCTACCACCTCAGCCAGCAGTGTTTTCTCCATCACAAAGGAGTCTATCCGGGAATACACCTTGTGCACATGGGAGTAGAATGAATACTCCTTACTCCTCGGCCTCCCACAGATCAAACCCCCCCCCCCCCCCCCCTTTCCCCCCCATGCACCCCATGAACCCCCCCAAGCTCCCTTCCAATAGCTGAGAACTTCCCAGACCTAGAACCCGACAGGTCCAGCCTTGGATCCAGGACCGTATTGAAATCTCCCCCCATAATAAGTCTATGCTAATCTAGGTCTGGGATCTACCCAGTACCTGTCTAACAAACTCAACGTCATCCCAGTTCGGGGCATATATATTTACCAATTTCCTCCAGCTTTCCACTAACCATAAGATATCTACCCCCCAGGTCCGCTTCTATGTTCCCCACCTCGAATGCCACTCGCTTATGAACCAAGATCGGCACCCCCCTCGTTTTAAAGTCTAACACCGAATAGAACACCTGTCCAACCCATCCCTTCCTTAACCTGATCTGATCCCCCACCTTCAGATGTGTCTCCTGCAACATGGCCACTTCCGCCTTCAGTTTCCTCAAGTGTGCGAACACACGGGCCCTTTTGATTGGCCCATTCAGTCCCCCAACGTTCCACGTGACTAGCCTGAGTGGAGGGGGGGGCACCACACCCCCTCCCCTGCTGATCAAGCATAACCTCTCCTAGACCAGTCTGCGGCCCGCACCTCCCCTGGCCCGCCCTCGGGCAACTACCGTCATCAACCCTCTTCCTCCTCCACTTTGAAAGTCCCCTCCCGGCAGCTGTATAATCCCCCCTGCCCAACCCTCCCCCACTCCCAATCCCCCTCCCACCTCCCCTCCCCCCCCCCAACATCGATCTTCAGCTCACCCCCCACTTTGCTTCCGTGAACTAGCCCGCCCAGTTAGCCTGGCAGCCCCCGGCCCATGGTGCCTAGCATCCTACCCCCCCCACTGGATTCCCCTCCCACGCTCTTCGTGCAAACAGTCAAAACAAAGGCAAGAAGTAAAACAAACAAGCAATCCCTCCCAAGTTCCTGAACCTCTCATCCCTTAACAAAGCACTGCCAACTGACCTAACTCCAAACAGGACCGAAGAACTGAAAAAAAAAGAAAGAAATTCGAACAACATAAACCCAAAGTCTTTCACAATATAGTCCAGCTCTCTTCAATCAAAGTTCAAAGACCTCCTTCTCCTGCCAGTCCATTCTCCTTCATAAAGTCCGCTACTTCCTCCGCCGAGCCAAAGTACAACTCCTGGCCCCCATAGGTTACCCATAGGCGAGCCAGGTACAGTAGTCCAAACTTTACGTCCTTCTTGCACAGGGCCGACTTCGCCCTCAACGGCTCACCCCCCTGGGGCTTGCGCATCAGTGCCCTGTGGGCCCGATCCACCTCCAACGGCCGGTCAAACGCAACTTCCCTAAGCAGCTTCCCCAGCATCTTCCCAACATATGCACCCACATCCGATCCTTCCATTCCCTCCGGCAGACCCACGATTCGGATGTTCTGCTTCCGAGAAAGGTTCTCCAGGTCCTCCACTTTCTCCAGCAGTCGCTTATGCTGGTCCCGCAGCATCCCAATCTCTGCTGCCATTGAGGTGGACCTCCTGTTCCCCCGCCTGCTCTTCCAACCTCTGGATCGTCTGTCCCTGGGCTGCCAGTCTCGTCTCCATGCGGTCAACCAGTGCCTTGATCGAGTCCACCGCCTGGGCCAGGTCCTCCGCCTTCCTTCCGCTGTTGGGTGAACTTCTCATTTAAGAAGCTGTGGTCCATCGACAACTGAGCAGACAGGGCCAGACCCCGTCCATCTGCCATCTCCAAGCATGTTGTCTGCACAATACTCGCTTCAACCAACTGGTTCACTTTTTCCTGGGTTATCTGGACCGCAGCTCCATAAACTGGTCACTCTCTTCTGCTCTCACTTCTGTATCTTTATCCTACAAAATTCCTGCGACAAACAGGTGTAAAAGCCACAGAAAGACCACCATGAGCGGGAGCTGCCAAATATACGACCACTCACTCCATGGCCGCCACCGGACGTCCATCAATATTTAATTATTAAAGTAGATGGGTTTACTTTGCTGAATGGGAGCCATCACATGATATGGAAATAAACCACAAATGATGCATATGATGAAAATAAAATTCAGCCCTGTGTATTTGAAGAACACACCCAAGTGCCTGCATCGGTGCTTAATTTAAAGAAAAAAAACACAAGTTTCTAATGGACACAGTTAAGTCATTGAAGAGCTGACAGACAAATTATAGCAAATCAGAGGCAATTCAGTTTGAAACCGTGGTGCTGCATCAGCAATGATGAACAAGAGAAAAGGGTGTGATTGAAAAAAATCTGATTAAATGGATGGAAAGTTTAGTTGCACACCTGTGTTAAGCAGTTATCCTTGGGAATAAATTTAGATGTTTATGTCAGCTTAATTTTCATTTAAAAATATCACTTCTGTATGTAGGTTTCAGTTAGTATCTCTGAGAGCTACTGTGTCCAGAATCAATGGCTTTATTTCAGCAGGTAAATGCTCACATTTGGTGCACCTTTGAGTCACATCAAGGTAGGAGGGCACCATTTCTAACTAGTGTGGCGCTAACAATTATACTCAAAGCCGAGAGACTAGTACAATAGAGGCTTTATTGCTGTACGATGTTGTCCCTCCATCCGCAACTGTAGACTGAGGGTCTGAGCAGCTCTCATACATATTTATACACAAGCTCCCTGTGGGCGGAGCTAGCCGGCAGGGGCTGACCGGAGGAACCTGTATTACAGGTACAGGCATACATCCCCCTACTGCAGTACACATAACTACAGTGGTTATCTCACCACATTCACCCCCTGTAAAAAATGAGTCCGGCGGGGGTGACATGTAACTTCTAATACAAAGGATGCTATTTACAAGAGGGTCCAACAAGGAAAATCAAGAGTCCATCCAGTTAGCAGGTTACAGGTTGAGCCGAATCGGTGGTCGGACGTTCCGCTGTGATCGGCGTAGCTGTGGTGGTGACGTCGGCACAGGCGGTGATGGCCCCGATGGTGCAGGTGCTGGCGGTGTTGGTGCTGGCTGCTGGCGGGATGACTCCGAGAGCAAGCCGAAATCTTCCATGTCCTCCAGGGTGGGCAGGGGGATGAGGGATGGACCTGATGGGGATGAATAGGGGGGCGCTGGGGTTGGCGCAGGAAGGGGTGTGGGCATGGGATCGGCACCTGAGGGAGCCAGGTCCCGGAGCGAGACTGTGTCCTGGCGGCCGTCGGGGAACTCCACGTAGGCATACTGAGGGTTGGCGTGGAGAAGGCGTACTTTGTCCACCAGGGGTTCCGCCTTGTGGTGCCGTACATGCCTACGGAGAAGGACTGGGCCCGGAGTCGTGAGCCAAGTCGGGAGCGACACTCCGGATGTGGACTTCCTAGGGAAGGCAAAAACACGTTCATGGGGTGTACTGTTAGTTGCGGTGCACAGTAGCGACCGAATGGAATGGAGCGCGTCAGGGAGGACCTGCTGCCAGCGAGCGGCTGGGAGGTTCCTGGACCGTAGGGCCAGCTGGACGGCCCTCCATACCGTCCCGTTCTCCCTCTCTACCTGCCCGTTTCCCCGGGGGTTGTAGCTGGTCGTCCTGCTGGAGGCGATACCCCTGCTGAGCAGGAACTGACGCAGCTCATCGCTCATGAATGAGGATCCCCTGTCACTGTGGATATAGTCGGGGAAACCGAACAGGGCGAAAATGGAATCCAGGGCCTTGATGACGGTGGCAGACGTCATATCTGGGCATGGGATGGCAAAGGGGAACCTAGAAAATTCATCGACCACACTAAGGACGTAGGTGTTGCGGTCGGTAGAGGGAAGGGGCCCTTTGAAGTCCACGCTGAGGCGTTCAAAGGGGCGGGATGCTTTCACCAGGCGCGCGCGATCTGGCCGGTAGAAGTGCGGCTTGCACTCCGCACAGATCTGGCAGTCTCTGGTGACTGTCCGTACTTCCTCGACGGAGTAGGGCAGATTGCGGGCTTTGATCAGATGGTACAAGCGGGTGGCCCCCGGATGGCAAAGGCTGTCGTGCAAGGCACGGAGCTGGTTCACTTGTGCACTGGCACATGTACCTCGGGAGAGGGCGTCTGGGGGCTCGTTGAGCTTGCCGGGGCGATACAAGATCTCGTAGTTAAAGGTGGAGAGCTCGATTCTCCACCGCAAGATTTTGTCATTCTTGATCTTGCCCCGCTGCGTGTTGTTGAACATGAAGGCTACCGACCGTTGGTCAGTGAGGAGAGTGAATCTCCTGCCGGCCAGGTAATGCCTCCAGTGCCGCACCGCTTCAACGATTGCCTGGGCTTCCTTTTCGACAGAGGAATGCCGAATTTCGGAGGCGTGGAGTGTGCGTGAAAAGAATGCCACGGGTCTGCCGGCCTGATTCAGCGTGGCGGCAAGGGCGACATCTGAAGCGTCGCTCTCTACTTGGAAAGGCAGAGTCTCGTCTACGGCGTGCATCCCCGCCCTGGCTATGTCAGATCGAATGCAGGCGAAGGCCTGTTGTGCCTCGGCCGAGAGGGGAAAATGTGTGGACTGGATAAGTGGCCGGGCCTTGTCTGCGTATTGCGGGACCCACTGGGCGTAATAAGAGAAAAACCCAAGGCAGCGTTTGAGGGCCTTGGGGCAGTGGGGAATTGGGAGCTCCATGAGGGGGCGCATGCGGTCGGGATCGGGCCCCAGTAGTCCGTTTTGGACTACGTAGCCAAGGATGGCTAAGTGGTCTGTGCGGAACACGCATTTCTCCTTGTTGTACGTGAGATTAAGGAGAGATGCGGTGTGGAGGAATTTATAAATGTTGGCATCATGGTCCTGCTGGTCATGGCCGCAGATGGTGACATTGTCGAGGTACGGTAAGGTGGCCTGCAATCCGTACCGGTCAACCATTCGGTCCATTTCTCGCTGAAAGACCGAGACCCCATTCGTGACGCCGAAGGGAACCCTCAGAAATTGGTACAGACGACCGTCCGCCTCAAAGGCAGTGTAGGGACGGTCCGATTTACGGATGGGGAGCTGGTGGTAGGCGGATTTCAGGTCAATAGTAGAGAAGACCCGGTACTGTGCAATCTGATTGACCATATCAGAAATGCGGGGGAGGGGGTACGCGTCGAGCTGCGTGTACCGGTTGATGGTCTGGCTGTAGTCCACGACCATCCTGTGCTTCTCCCCGGTCTTAACCACTACCACCTGGGCTCTCCAAGGGCTGTTGCTGGCCTCGATGATACCCTCCCGAAGCAGCCGCTGGACTTCAGACCTGATGAAGGCCTTGTCCTGGGTGCTGTACCGTCTGCTCCTGGTGGCGACGGGCTTGCAATCCACAGTCAGATTGGCAAAGAGGGAGGGGGGCTCGAACTTGAGGGTCGCGAGGCCGCAAACGGTGAGGGGAGGTAGGGGTCCACCGAATTTGAGGGTGAGGCTCTGGAGATTGCACTGGAAATCCAGGCCTAGTAGGAGTGAAGTGCAGAGGTCGGGGAGAATGTACAGACGGAAACGGTCGAATTCCACACCCTGTACAGTGAGTTTAACCAGGCAGAAACCCCGGATCGGGACAGAGTGGGAACCGGAGGCAAGGGAGATCTGACGGTCGGCGGGATGGATCGCAAGGGAATAGCGCCTTACCGTGTCCGGGTGGACGAAGCTCTCGGTGCTCCCGGAGTCGATGAGGCAGGAGGTCACATGGCCGTTGACCAGCACCGATGTGGAAGAGGGTGCCAGGTTGCGAGGACGGGACTGGTCGAGCGTAACGGAGGCGAGCAGTGGTTGGTGGGCGGTTGAGTCAGATGAGTCCGACGAGGAGCGGTAGCGACCCGTGTCCCGTGATGGCGGCCCCTGGAGACGAGATGGCGGCATCCGCAGTACCTGTGGGTAAAATGGCGGCGTCCATGGCGCGCACGTTATGGGGTCGTAACAAAATGGCGGCGCCCATGGAACGCACATGGCTGTGGTGGATGAAGATGGCGGCGCCCATGGGGCGCACATGGCGGGGGCGGCAAAAGATGGCGGCGCCCACTGATCGCACGTGGGGTCAGGGGAAGCGGACGGCGGGGCCCATTGAGGGAGCGGCTGAGGCGTGGGGACCGGCGGCGCGATAGCGGCGACCGTCCGGGACTGACACACCGCTGCAAAGTGGCCTTTCTTTCCACGAGCTTTGCAGGTCGCTGTGCGGGCCGGGCAGCGTTGGCGAGGGTGCTTCTGTTGGCCGCAGAAGTAACAGTGGGGACCCCCAGGGGGTGCGGTGCGGCGGGCAGCGCAGGCATAGTGCGCGGGGGCGGCTGCTGGGGGGGGGCCGTTTGCGGGGTCCACGAGGGGTGGGACGGATGGGCCTGGGGAGCCGTTTGCGGGGTCCACGAGGGGTAGGACGGGTGGGCCGAGTGGCTAGCGGAGTAAGTGTGCGCACTACGGGAGGCGGCCGTCATGGAGAGCGCCAGGGCCTGTGCGGCCGCGAGGTCGGGGGCGACCCCTTCCAGCAGTCGTTGCCGGATGGGGTCCGATGCAATGCCTGTAACGAAGGCATCGCGCATGAGTAAGTCCGAATGTTCCGCGGCTGTGAGGGCCCGGCAGTCGCAGTCTCGTACCAGAGGTATAAGGGCCCTCCAGAAGTCCTCAATCGACTCACCCGGCTGCTGGACGCGAGTAGAAAGTTGATGCCTCGCAAACAGGGTGTTCATCGATGGTGCATAGTTCTCCTTGAGCAGTTCCATAGCTGCGGTGTAGTCGGTCGCATCTCGAATGAGCGGAAAGACGCTGGAGCTAAGTCTGGAGTACAGGAGTTGCTTTTTCTGAGCCTCCGTCGGGGGAGGGTGTGCTGAAGAGATGTAGGCCTCTAAGACTGCGAGCCAGTGATCAAAGTCTTTTCTGGCGTGAGGCGAATGTGGATCCAGCTGCAGACGGTCAGGCTTGACTCTGATGTCCATGGTGACTGGGAAATCGTACAGCAATAAATTGTGGCGCTAACAATTATACTCAAAGCCGAGAGACTAGTACAATAGAGGCTTTATTGCTGTACGATGTTGTCCCTCCATCCGCAACTGTAGACTGAGGGTCTGAGCAGCTCTCATACATATTTATACACAAGCTCCCTGTGGGCGGAGCTAGCCGGCAGGGGCTGACCGGAGGAACCTGTATTACAGGTACAGGCATACATCCCCCTACTGCAGTACACATAACTACAGTGGTTATCTCACCACAACTAGATTTAGAACTTATGCATTCACCTTTCTGCTGCCATGGTGAGGAACAGAATAACTGCATGCCTCGGTCATTTTAAAGTGGGAAAAGAAAATCTTGCATTTCTGTGTACCACCTTTCACAACTCAGAACATCTAAAAAAAAGCCTTCACCATGAATTCAGTGCTTCTGTTGTATAATCACCAATGATTCCTCAATGGAGGAAATGCAGTGGCAATTTGCGCAACATTAACATGATGATGACCAGATTAGGCGTTTAGAGATGTTTTTTGACGGATAAATATTGGCCTTTGGGGAGAACTGCCTAGCTTTCCTTAACTATGGCCCATCTGAGTCTCATCCAAAAGTTAGTGCCTACAATAGTGCAGCACTCCCTCTCTACCACACTGACTATTAAACTATATTTTGAGCTCAAGTTTAGGAGTGGGACTTCAACCAACAACACACAGACTCAGAGATTGTTTATGCATGGCGTCTCAGCTGATACCCAACTATATGCTATGAGAGCTCTCCTAGCACTTTTGCCTCATTCTCCTGTGGCAATTATCATGGTGGCCAGAAAGGGGTAGGGTGAAATTCTCCGGCCTCGTTATGCTCTCGCTCAAGTGAAACGAGGCCAGTGAATAGCTAGAGAGACCAAATACGAGAACCAAGCCAGGCACCAAACACTCTGCGATGCAACTGGCCTGCTCCCGTACACGACATTGGGATCTCACCGTAGCGTGGCAAGAAATCAATTATCACCACTTAAGCCCTATTTCCATACAATTGACGGGAGCCACCTCATATCCAATGGCCTCCTGTCATTCATCGGCCTTCCCAGCAAGTGGTCACGTTGGCGCCGATTAGTACTCCTTTTTAAAAACATGAACCTGGTAGAAGGACTTCTGTGAGGAGCCGAGGACGTGAGTAGCCATCTTTGCTCACTGGCAAAGAGCCCGGGGACACTGGGGGTGGGGGTTGGGGGACCCTCGGCCCGGGCGTGGGGGACACTCCGCAGGGGTGGGCTGCCATGGGAAGGTGGGGGGAGGCGCTCGGGGGCAACCGCTCACGGCACCACTGTGCCAACCCCTGGATCATGTGTACCGTTCCGGGGGCAACCATTGTCCCTGCCCGTCTGCCCCAACAATCAACCATAACCCCCACCGTCTGCCGAAGCTTCTGGTTGTGCGGCTGAAGTCTATTGCTGACAGGGAATTGGCAATCGTGCTTAAATGAGCACTTCACACAACACAAGTGGGTCCTCACATGTAGCATGTGGGAGTCATTTCCTATCATCCCAATCACACCTTGGGGCATGGAGACTGCCTGAACATTGCGGGAGGTGACACCACACACGCAGCAACCAACATCCGAACATCCAGGGGATAGGACACAGCTCCCAGTACATGTGCACGGCCGGAGGGGGGTGAGTGCCATGGGGAGGGGAGATGCCAGGAAAGATGGGTTCGGAGGTCAGCCCGCAATTCAGATGAAAGTTACTGAGACGTCATGATGGTTTGTGCACAAGGGTGTTTAATGTGTAATACAATTCCCCAGTCTCCCGATGGTGCCACCGCCCCACCCTCCCAACACCCACCATCGCCTCTCTCCACTCCCACCACTACCCCCCCCCCCCCCACCCACCCACCTCCCCAGGTGCCCTCAGTGATTCCCCCCCCCCCCCCCCCCCCCCCACCTCCCCAGGTGCCCTCAGTGATCCGCGATGAGCTTGGCCTTCCTAGCACAGCCACTATTGTTTAGGTACCTCCTGGGATGCACATCAAAGTGGAGGCAGCCGGCTGCTTTCCTCGACCCGTGGCCTTCGATGCCCCTGACGGACATCTTCTGGGCTCTCTGAGGCTTGAGGGCCCAGGCCCACTTGTCAGCGGCACATGCACAGCCGTACCGCCCTGTCGCTGCTGACTGTGAGACGCAGCCTCATCAGGAGGGTGTAACTCTGGGGAGCTGATGGCCATCATCCCTACTCCATAGGGCAGGTCCGGATTGGCACCCTGCACCCCCTCCTCCTGGTCGGTGCTCATAGGGCCCTGAGGTTCACCATGGGACGGAGGGGCAGCTGGTTTGAGCCTCGGCTGTCCCTGAATCATCTGGCTCTGCCAGCTCTGGCGATTCGCAATGGTCTGCACTATCGTGTAGACGCCCTCGGCGATGCTCCTCAGTGACTGGGACATGCTCTACTGTGTCTCGGCAATACCCACCAGCTACTGGGACAAGCTCCGCAGCGCCTTGGCCATTCCCATCTGAGAGTGGGACATGTCCCGCAGAACCTCATCAAGGTCAACCTGGCACACCAACTCCCGATATTTCCAGCTGCACAGGGGCACCAGACAAGGATGCCCACTGTCCCGCTTCTGTTCGCTCTAGCTGATCGCGCCATTAGCAATAGCTCACAGAGTTGCAAAAACCTGGAGGGGGATCCAAAGGGCGGCAGAGAGCACAGAGTCTTACTCTATGTAGAGGACCTGCACCTCTACATTTCAGACCCACAAAGCATCATGGACGGAATTATCGCGCTCTGAAAGAATTGGCGGCCTCTCTCGGCTACAAACTCAACATGAGGCAAAAGCGAGATCTTTCCCCGGTACCACCCACAAGTAGGGGGAGGCAGCACTAATGGGACTGCTGTTTAAACAGGCCCGACACAAATTCCGCACCTGGGGATCCAAATAGCCATTAATGTGCTATCAATTACGACGAGACGAGAGTAGAGAGTAATCGAGGCTTTATTACTACACAGAGATGTGGAGCCTCCCGCACCTGCTGCCGAAATGGCTGCAGCTCGGAGAGCCCACACATTTATACTCCGCCTACTGGGCGGAGCCAGCAGGCAGGGATCTATCCCCGTACCTGTAGTACAGGGGCCTCACCGTAATACCCTCGTATGAAGTATACACAAGAGAACAGTGGTGACTACCACATTCACCCCCTGTTACAAAGAGTCCAGCGGGGGTGGTGGAAACTAATTACATACAGGTTGTTTAACATTTAGAAAGAGGTGACAAATTTAGATGGTCGGGTGCCTTGATCCGTCGATGCGAGCGCCGCAGTTGCGGTTGCGATTCAGGCGTCGGTTCAGTCGTCGGTGACTCCGGGAGAGGGTCGACCTCATCTTCATCCCCGGGTGGGACCAAGGGGAGGGCTGATCGTCGTGGAGTGGGGGCTGTGGTGGGGTGCGCCGGGGGGAGGGAGGGTGGCGCCGGGATGGGGGGGTGGGGGAGGACCCAGCTGGTGCCAGCTCCCTGAGGGAGACTGTGTCTTGGCGGCCGTCGGGGTACGCTACGTAGGCGTACTGCGGGTTCGCGTGGGGTCGCTATACCCTCTCAACCAACGGGTCCGCCTTGGGGAGCTGCATGTGCTTGCGGAGGAGAATGGGTCCTGGAGCTGCCAGCCATGTCGGGAGCGAAACCCCGGAGGTGGACTTCCTAGGGAAGGCAAAGAGACATTCATGGGGAGTTTCATTAGTCGCAGTGCACAGGAGCGACCGAATGGAGTGAAGGCCGTCGGGGAGGACCTCCTTCCAGCAGGAGGCCGGGAGATTTCTGGATCGTAGGGCCAGCTGGACGGCCTTCCAGACCATCCCATTCTCTCGCTCCACCTGTCCGTTTCCCCGGGGGTTGTAGCTGGTCGTCCTCTCGAGGCACTGCCCCTGTTGAGCACATACTGGCGCAGCTCATCGCTCATAAATTAGGATCTCCGGTCGCTGTGGACTAGGCGGGGAGGAAACCGCACAGCGCGAGATGGTGTTGAGGCTTTGATGATGGTGGCAGACGTCATGTCGGGGCATGGGATGGCGAAAGGGAATCTCGAGTACTCATCGACCACATTGAGAAAGTACGTGTTGCGGTCTGTGGAGGGAGGAGGAGCCTTTTGAAGTCCACGCTAAGTCGTTCAAAGGGGCGGGGGGCCTTTCACCAGGCAGGCACGGTCTGGCCGGATAGAAGTGCAGTTTACACTGCGTGCAGACCTGGCAGTCTCTGGTGATAGTCCTGACCTCCTCGATGGAGTAGGGCAGATTGTGGGCCTTTTTGAAGTGGTAAAAGCGGGTGACCCCTGGGTGACAGAGATCGTCTTGCAGGGTGCGGAGTCGGTCCACTTGTGCGCTGGCACATGTACCTCGGGATAGGGCATCGGGGGTTCGTTGAGCTTACCGGGGCTAAAATATCTCGTAATTGTAGGCGGAGAGCTTGATCCTCCCACCTCAAGCTTTTATCATTTTTGATATTACCCCACGCTGTGTGTTGTTAACATGAAGGCAACTGACCGTTGGTCAGTGAGGAGAGTGAATCTCCTGGCCGGCCAGGTAATGCCCCACCAATGGTCGCACAGCTTCAACGATGACCTGGGCCTCCTTTTCAACAGAGGAGTGCCAAATTTCGGAGCATGGAGGGTACGGGAGAAATAATGCCACGGGCCTGCCTGCCTGGTTGAGGGTGGCGGCCAGAGCGACATCTGATGCATTGCTCTCGACTTGGTAAGGGTAGCGTCCTCGTCGACCTGCGTGCATCGAGGCCTTGGCGATGTCGGCCTTGATACGGTTGAAGACCTGTGAAGCCTCGGCGTAGTGGGAAATAGGTGGCGTGAATGAGTGGGCGGGCCCTTGTCCGCATAGTTAGGGACCCACTGGGCATTCTATGAGAAGAACCCCAGCATCGTTTGAGGGCCTTTGGGGCAGTGGGGGAGGGGGATGCCATGAGGGGGCACATGCGACGGGGTTGGGGGCCTAGAACTCCGTTCTGAACCACATAGCCGAGGATGGCTAATCGGTCCGTGCTGAACACTCACTTCTCCTTGTGTAGGTTAGGTTGAGGAGTTTGGCAGTGTAGATGAATTTGGAAAGGTTAGCGTCGTGGTCTGCTGGTCGTGGCCACAGATGGTGACGTTATCCAGGTACGGGAAAGTGGCCCGCAGTCCGAAACAGTCAACCATTCGGTCCATCTCCCGTTACTCCAGGCGAGTAGCATGACAGCGCAGCGGTTGGGGAGGATGTAGAGCCGGAAGCCGCTGAACTCTACGCCCTGGACAGTGAGGGTGGTGGTTGCAGTACCCGGATCGCCGCGGAGTGGGATCCGGAGGCCAGGGAGATTCTGTGGTTGGTGGGGTGGACCGTGAGGGAGCAGCGCCTTACCGTATTGGGGTGGATGAAGCTCTCAGTGCTCCCGGAGTCCAGAAGGCAGGACATCTTGTGGCCGTCGACCTTCACTGTCGTCGACGCAGTCGTGAGGTTGTGCAGTCAGGACTGGTCGATCGTGCCGGAGGCCTGACGTGGCTGGTCGGCGGTGGTTGCAGGCGATGAGCAGCCCGATTAGGCGCCCGACGAGCAGGGGTCTGGAGGCGGGGAAGATGGAGGCGCCCACGGGCCGCAAGTTTCCTGAGGCAGGCTAGATAGCTGCGCCCATGGACCGCACGTGTGAGGCGAGCAAGATGGCGGCACCCACGGGTCGCACGTGTTGTGAGGGGAGTAAGATGGCGGCGCCCACGGGCCGCCTGAGGTCTGAGGCGAGGAAGATGGCTGCACCCGCGGGTCGCACATGGGGGGGGCAACAGCGGCGACGAGCGGGCCTGGCACACAGCAGCAAATGTCCTTTCTTACCGCAGGCTTCGCAGAGCACGCTCTGTGCCGGGCAGCATTGTCGGGGGTATTTTGACTGTCCGCAGAAGTAGCACTTGGGTCCCCCGGGGTTGTTTGGCTGCCGTGCGGTGCAGGCCTGGGGTTGGCTGGGGGAGGTCGCAGGTGGGGTGTACGGTAGGTGTTCGCTGGCGGAGTCCATGATGTCCAGGAGGGGTGGGCCGTGCGTTCGGGGGCATACACCTATATATTGCGTGAGGCGACTGTGAGCGAGAGCGCTAGTTTCTGGTTGCCGCAAGGTCGAGGGAAGCCCCTTCTAAGAGTCGCTGCCAGATGTAGGCCGACTCTATGCTTGTAACAAACACGTCTCTAAGTAGCAGGTCAGAATGTTCAGCGGCCGAAATGGCCTGGCAATCGCAGTCTCTCACTAGGAGTTTGCAGGGCACGCCAGAAATCTTCCACATGCGGGAGTTGATGCCGCCTGGAGAGGAGGTATCTGGCGTAGATTTTGTTGGTCTGCTGAGTGTAGTTCTCCTTCAGTAGCACCATGGCCTCAGCGTATGTCGGCACTTCCCGGATGAGGGGAAAGATGTCTGAGCTCAGCCGCGTGTAAAGGATCTGGAGTTTCTGTGCCTCTGGGGGTGGGTCAATCGCAGATCCTATTGTTGCCTCGAAGCAAGCTAGCCAGTGGGCGAAGGCCGACTTGGCGTTGTCTGCTTGAGGGGGCAGCTGCAGGCGATCAGGCTTGATGCGGAGGTCCATCGTTTTAAAATCTCTGCATAATAAATTGATGCACTATCAATTACGACGAGACGAGAGTAGAGTGTAATCGAGGCTTTATTACGCAGAGATGTGGAGCCTCCTGCAGCTGCTGCCGAAATGGCTGCAGCTCGGTGAGCTCACACATTTATACTCTGCCTACTGGGCGGAGCCAGCAGGCAGGGATCTATCCCCGTACCTGTAGTACAGGGGCCTTACCATAATACCCTCGTATGCAGTATACACAATACAACAGTGGTGACTACCACACCCATGACTGGAAAAGGATCCACAAATGGAACCTCACCTGTTGACAGAGGAAGTAAAAAGGACCTGCAAAGATGAAACACACGCCCACTCTTCCCTCGCGGGGAGAGTCCAGACAATCAAAATGAGCGTACTGCCCAGGTACCTCTTCCTACTTAGATCTATCCCAATCTACATCCCCAAGGCCTTTTCAAAGCACTAAACAAACTAATTATGGCGTTCGTATGAGGGGGTGGAAGAATGCTAGGATCCCAAAGAAGGTCCTACAAAAATCAAATCCAGGGTGGTGGGGGGGGGGGGGGGGGGGGGGGGGCTAGCCCTCCAGGGCCTACAATTCTACTACTGGGCGGCGACCAAGCCCCAGCGAATAAGGGGATGGATCAAGGTGCAGAAGCTGAGTGGGTGCACGCAGAAGAGGCGTACTGGAAGGGGACCTCCCTCCGGGCCGTCACCACGGTGGCACTCCCATCCCACCCAAAAACACTCCAGCAGCCCGGTGGTGATAGCCACCCTCCAGTCCTGGATCCAAACTACGGCAGCAATTTGGCCTGACCAAAATGTCTGACAAAGCTCCCATCTGCAACAACCATAGGTTCACACCAACGCTGACTGATGCCACCTTTGAAAAGGGCAGCACGGTGGCCCTAGTGGTTAGCACAACCGCCTCACGGCGCTGAGGTCCCAGGTTCGATCCGGCTCTGGGTCACTGTGTGGAGTTTGCACATTCTCCCCGTGTCTGCGTGGGTTTCGCCCCCACAACCCAAAAATGTGCAGAGTAGGTGGATTGGCCACGCTAAATTGCCCCCTTAATTGGAAAAAATAATTGGGTAATCTAAAATTTTTTAAAAAACCTTTGAAAAGCGTGGACAGGACGGAGGATACTGAC